>NC_135538.1:122322806-122932806 GCF_045843805.1 Urocitellus parryii | reverse complement strand
AGGGCTGCAGGCTGCCGGCAGCAAGAGTCTATCGGGAGCAGCACAGCTGAGGTGGCGACTGCAGACTGCACTTGGCGGCCCCCTTGGGCTCACCCCGGGATAGGGCTCGATGCCTTCCAGGCGGGCCAGTGAGCCAGCTCAGCGCGCACAGGGTTGCCTCTGTCCCCGCCCTGTCCCTCACCTCAGCAAGCCAGGTGATTTCCCTGCTCATCTTCAGGTGCATGTCCTGGCCGCTGGCTGGGGACCACACCTGCTCTCGCCTCAGCCCGCCTGGAGGAGGTATCGTGCAAATGCCAGGCATCATTCTGACTGGGCCTTGGCTCTCAACATCTCTCCCTTCTGTGTAATTAAACAATGAGCATGTAGCTTAGGGACTGTGCCTGTCTTAGGTTGTCCAAATCTACATATGGTCCTTACCCATCATAGGAAGAGCTGACCTCAAGGCGTCAGCCTCCTTTCTTAGGTTGGTACCATTGCAATTGGATCTTACCCATCATTGACTACCAGTCCAGCATACAGCCATACTTGTGGATAGGCCTTTACATCAGTGTGTGTGGGGGGGGTGAGGATCTTTGCCTCACCTCTGTTGGCCCCCAAATTTGGCCTTGGTGCCATTGGAGGGGTGAGGTTCTTTGCCTCACCTCTGTTGGCCCCCAAATTTTAGACCATCACAAGCAGAAGGGAGGGGGATGCAAAATGCCACTACACCAAGCCAAATGATGGCTCTTTTTGGAAAAATTGTACCACCGATGACACCATCAGCAAAGATGCCCCAGCACTACCACAATTTGCTGCATCAACAGATAGTTCACAATGCATACAAGTGATACACAGTCCAGGCAAGTTATGCAAGCAGTTCAAAGCAGAGGAATCCATTAATATGTCCATTTCCTCCCAAAGCAAATTGACTTTTTGATTGAGCATCACTTGTTGAGTTACATTATTCATTGATGCATCAGTTTATACAGTTTGTTGGGGTAGCTATTGCAGAAGCTGTAGTTTGGTTTTATCTTTGTCTTCGCTGGCAATGGGATGAAGATAGGAATTCTGGCAATGATGGCTAAAGAAAAAATTATGTAACATTCCATCAGGCACTAAAAGAAAGCAATTTTCTGAACAATTTACATTATCCTGTACAGAATTATTAAATATAATGAAAAGGAAAGGTGAAAGTAAACAAACAGATCTGTTAACCTCCTTTTTTGTTCACATATTAAAACAATCCTCAACAGCAGTTTACCCAATTTAAATTAAACCATTTAAATCACGTAAATAAGAAAAAATATTTGGATCCATTTTTTCATGAGTGCTCATCATATATGATATATGGACATATGCACATACAGACATACAACACAAAACATAAGTGTGCACACATAATATAATATATACAATACATAACATAATAGTAAAGGCCTTGTAACTTTTTACAGGTGAAATCTCCATTGCAATGTTTAAAAACTCCATAGTCAAAAAATAAAACTGATCAGCAAAACATTAGCATAGGACTGTATGAGCTCAAAAAGCAAAATAGAACTTCATGATGTGGGAAAGGGCAATAATAAAATAGATATTGAAAAAAGCATCCTGGTTTCATTAGCCTCCAGGTGTGGGAGAACCACTGTCACAGATGTAAGGATAGCCAAACTGGAGTACTGGATATCAGCTATTATGGATTTGAGTCAAATCATCTTCCTTTTGGTCTGTAGAAATTGCTTTAGTTAATCTCTCTGGAATCCAAATCGGCTGCTGTTCTCCCTGTGGAAACACACAAACAGATCCCCGACTCCAGACAATCACTGGGTCAGGACCTTTCCATTGTCCTGTTAGCATATCCTTCCAAAGTACCTTGGGCTTATGTACATGTTTTGGACACATATGCCTTTCCGCAGCACTAAGCCCTGATGAATCCAAATTTTAAAAGTTTAGAGTAAAAAGGGTTATTTTAAGTTTATCTTTGGGGGATATATACTCTTTCTCAATTCCCTCTTTTTGCTTTAATAAGTATATTTTAATAGTTTGATGAGCTCTTTCAACTATGCCTTGTCCCTGTGGACTGTATGGAATTCCTGTTATATGAGTAATGCCAAATGATGAGCAAAATTGTTTAAAAGAGGTAGAAGTATAACCAGGGGCATTATCTGTTTTTAACTGTTTTGGAACACCCACAGTGGCAAAATTTTGTAAGCAATGAGCTATAACATCTTTAGTTTTTTCTCCGGCATGAAGGGAGCCCATCAAAAATCCGGGAAGAAGTATCAACTATAACATGCAAATATTTTAATTTTCCAAATTCTGGGAAGTGTGTGACGTCCATCTGCTAAATATGGTTAAGTATCAGTCCTCTAAGATTGACTCAAAGATTAACTTGTGGTAAAAAGGTCACACAATTTTGACATTGTTTTATTATTTGTCTAGCTTGTTCCTTAGTCATTTTAAAACGCTTTTGTAAAGTATTAGCATTGACATGGAACCTTTTATGAAAATTTGTAGCTTCTTCTAGTGTAGAGAAAATATGTATGCCATGTGTAGTTTTATCTGCTAAATCATTGCCAAAACTAAGGGTTCCAGGCAATCCTGTATGTGCCCTGATATGTCCTATAAAGAATGGAACTTTTCTGTCCCAGATTAGACTTTTATAGTGGAAAGCAAGGAGAAAACAGTAGAGGAAGGGGAAATCCTACCAGCATCTTCAAGGGATACTATAGCATTAACTATATACTGACTAACAGAAAATAAATTAAATACAGAATCTTTAAACATCACAAAAGCTTGTAATACTGCATTAAGCCCTATCTTTTGAGTTGATTGTTTGGGTACTAAAAATGTAAAAGTTTGATCAGGGGTAACTACTGCTGCTGTACCATTATTTGACCCATCAGTGAATATATTTGGAGCATTCATGATAGGGGTTTTTCTTGTCATTTTTGGAAAAACTACAGGATGCGAAGACCAAAAAGACAACAAAAGATTAGATGGTAAGTGGTTATCAAATGAAACATTAGATTTGCACATGATTATTGCCCAAGTATTTAACTCATTAGCTAACTCATCAATTTGATCCATAGTATATGGAGTAATAATTTTATTGGGAGAAATTCCAAACACTCCCTTTACTGCTTTTATTCATTTGAATATTAATTGTCCTACAGCCTCAGGATACCTAGTAAGAATAGTGTTAGGAGAATAAGATAAATGTATCCATAATAATGGACCTTCTTGCCAAAATACTCCTGTAGGAATATTTTTTTGTTGGTAGTACAATAAATAATAAAAGCAACCTTATATCAATTCTATCCAAATGCATATTTTCCATATATGTTTCAATGATTTTTAATGTCTTTCTTGCTTCAGGCGTTAACATTCGGGGTGAATTTGGATCTGATGGACCTTTTAGGATATCAAATAAAGGTCCCAACTCTCCTGTTGGTATGCCTAGATAAGGCCTTATCCAATTTATGTCTCCTAATAACTTTGAAAGTCGTTAAGTGATTTGAGTTTATCTACTCGTATTTGAATTTTTGCTGGATGGACCATGGTTGAGGATAATAGAACTCCTAAATAATTAATTGGAAAATTTAATTGTACTTTATCTATTGCTATCTCTAGATTATAATTTTTTAATAAGTTTGTAAGTGTGGCATAACATTCTAGCAATGTGTTTTTATCTTTGTGTGCTAATAATACATCATCCATATAGTGAAATATTTGTAGTTCAGGATTTTGATTTCTAAGTGGCTGGATTACTTTGTTAACATAAATTTGACACATAGTTGGGCTGTTAGCCATCCCTTGAGGGAATACTTTCCGCTCATATCTCTGATCAGGACCTTCATGATTCAGTGCAGGGATAGTAAATGCAAAATGTGGACTATCCTCAGGATGAATTGGAATTGAAAAAAAAATCTTTAATATCTATAACTAAAAACATACCAGGTTTTTGGCAAAGCAGACAATTGGGGAATCCCTGATTGAGCAGGTCCCATAATAACCATCTCATTATTAATGGCTCTTAAATCTTGCAATAATCTCCATTTACCAGATTTCTTTTTGATGACAAAAATGGGAGTATTATGGGGAGGTACAGAAGGTTGTATATGTCCCTCCACTAATTGTTGTTTGACCAGGTCATGGGCTGCTTGTATCTTTTCTTTAGTCAGGGGCCACTGAGGAACTCATACTGGTCTTTCTGATTTCCAAGTAATTTTTATTGTCTCAGTGACCCCTCCTGAAAACCCAATCCATGTCTATCTATTTCTTGTTCTATTTGTATTGGTGCCACTATACTTTGTCCTTTTTCTTCCAATCCTTTTCCTTTCCTAAAACCTTGTCTAGACATAATAGTGGGCGCATTTGAATTGATGTTATTTGTTAATGCTAGTCCTAATTGATCTAGGACATCTCATCCCCATAAATTTATAGGAAGATGATCCAATACATATGGCTGTATAGTTCCTTCACATCCTTCAGGATCCTTCCAATCTAATACCATTGCACTTCTATGGGGATTAGTTGCCACTCCTAGGCCTCGAAGCGTTTGAGTGGCTTGTTGTAACGGCCAATGTTTTGGCCATTCTTGACGAGATATTATGCTAAGGTCTGCACCTGTATCCAGTAGCCCATTAAATTCATGTCCTTGAATATTTAGTTTTAGTATGGGGCGAGAATCTAAATTTAAAGAAAGCATAGCCCAATCTACACCTGTGGAGCCTAATCCCCTGGAACCTCTTTCTACAGTACAACTGGAAAATTTATCATGTAGGCTGGGTATTTTTAATAACTGTGCTATTCTAGCTCCTAGTGAAATTACTGATATACCCTTTGGAGAACTGGCTATAATTTTTATTTCGCCTTCATGATTTTTGGATGAATTACCCCAGGACTTATCATAAGTCCTTTTAGAGTAGAACTGTGTCCCAATAATAAGCCTACTGTTCCTTGGGGAAGAGGCCCTTTTACCCCTGTTGGAATGATTTGAACTCACATCTCTGGAGTTAGTACTGCTCTGGTGGAGGCACAGATATCCAATCCTGCACTCCCTCTGGTTTGTCTAGTGAGGGATTTAATGGATAATGCGTCCTGGGCACTACCTTGATGGTGCTGCTGGGTTCCTCCATTGCCCCGTATATTTGTGGTTTTGGGCCCCGGAGCATTGGGCCCTCCAGTCCGTTTTTTTAGCAATGGAGCCTGATGCCTTTCTCCATGATATCGTGGGTAAACACCTGGTCCTTGTCCATTTTTTGATAACGGAGTACCCTCTATGGTGGTTTGAGAATGGCATTCATTAGCCCAATGTCTCCCTCTATGGCATCGTGGGCAAATACCTGGTATTCTACCCCTTTGATACCTAGTTTTGTTAAACCCTCCTCCTATGGGGCAATTCCTTTTAAAATGTCCTGTTTGTTCACAATTATAGCATGTTTTTGGCCTGGCCTCTAAAGCCTGTTGTACTGCAGCTGCCAAGACTTGCCCTTGTTCATTATTGTCTCTACATAATTTAATATATGTGTTTAAATCTTCATGTCTCCATGGTCTAATGACCTCTCTGCAGCAACGATTTGCTTGGTCATAAGCCAGTTGTTTTATTAATGGCATTTCCTGTTCTGTATCCCCCAAAATTCTGGAAGCTGTTTGAATAAGCCTATCTACAAATTCAGCATAAGGTTCATTAGTTCTCTGTAGTACCTTAGATAGCTGACCATGTAAATCTCCATGTCCTTGTAAAATCTTCCATGCCCTAACCGCATCTGCAGCAATTTGTGAGTATATGGCAGGATCATATGCAATTTGTTGTTGCTGACCCTCATAAGGTCCCTTTCCTAACAACATATCTAGATTTCTGAGGATAACCGGCTGCTGCATTTCGCGTTAGCCGTCTCCGTGCAAAATTCCTCATTGGCAACCTTCCATAATAGGTATTGTCTTCCATTTAGCATAGCTTTACACATACTAGTCCAATCTGCTGGCGTCGTGTTCAAGTTGGTAATGGATTTGACCATGCTTATAGTGAAGGTTGCTTGAAGACCATAGTTTGTTACAGCCTCTTTTAGCTGCTTCATTGTTTTGAAATCTAAAGCATGGTGAATTCGCTGCCCTCCTGCCTGCTCAAATACAGGGCATGCTAATCTTTGAGGTCCTGTCTCAGGATCCCATCTATCAACTATGGGGGTTGGGGCCCTCCCAGCATATGTTGTCTCCATAGGTGGAGCTGTTGGTTGGACACTTACGCCCTCTGGTGATAGAAAAGTGTTAGTAGCAGCCTCCTGTTGTAACTTCTCCCCTGATGGCTTTTTCTGCTCTAAACTTTCTTCCCCTTTCTGACTATCTTGAGAGGCCTCCTCTTTTACTTGATCTAAAATGTCTTCTCCTTGACTGAGTAGACAAGATTGTACCAACGTCCATAACAGTAATGTGCCAACTGGCAGAGTTCCTGGGCTTTCCTTTTCTATCCTTTTAAAATCTTCAACATATGCTCTAACTGTTCTTGATTTTACTGGGGTGCCTCCTTCCTCTAACAATTTACTTAACACTTTTTCGGTTTGTTTTTTACTAATTTTTAATTCCATATTTCTGTGACGAAGATACCCCTCACTAAGATAATGCAAATGAAAACCGAGACAAATGAAACAAAAAATGGAACAAAAATTCATTATATCAGCCTTTCTATCCTCCTGAAATGTCCATCTGTCCTTTCTCCCTATCTGTTCCTCAGACGCAAATAGTTTATCCTCAGATGCAAATAGTTTATCCTCAGATGTGAGCGGTTTGTTTTTTTTATCTCACCCATCTCCAGGGACAGGCACTTTAAAAGTGAAACAAAACCAAAGAAGAATCCTAAAATGACTACCCATCCTCTCGCCCTACCCTCAGAGGCAGCAGTTTACCTTATCACTTACCCTCAGTAGTTCCCTCTACAGGTCACCAAATACAGTTGTCTGGCTGGACACAATTCAAGAGCCACTTGTCAAGCAGGAACGAACTTTATTTTTTGCACCCACCTGGCACCAGGCTAACTCTCCAGGAATTCCCCTAAAGCCCAACAGCCACCTCCACACTTCCTGCCAGAACACTCAACCAGAATGCTTAGGTCATTTTCAATTTTCCCGCTCTTGAGGCAGATTGGCTGGGTCACATGGGCGGAGCCAAAAGAGTCCCCCAATGAGCAGCTCCATGGTCTTAAAGGGCGGGGAAACAGCCCAATGAGCATCACCGCAGAGGAGCCAATCAGCTGGAAGTTTGCTGGGCACCAGCTACTGTGGTGGCAGGCTTGGGGGACCCTCAGTGCCTGGCAGAGGGCTGCTAGCTGTAGGAGGTAAGAGTCTGTAGGGAGCAGCTTGGCTGAGGTGGCGACTGCAGACTGCGATTGGGGCTCACCCCGGGACAGGGCTGGCCGCCCTCCAAGAGGGCCGGTGAGCCTGTTTGGTGAGCCGGTTTGGCGGGCACAGGGTAGCCTCCGTCCTCGCCCCGCCCCTCAGCAAGCCGGGCGATTTCCCTGCTCATCTTCAGGTGCATGTCCTGGCTGCCAGCCGGGAACCAGGCCCTCTCTCGCCTCAGCCCGTGCAGGAGAAGGCGTCGTGGGCAGTGTGGATCCCTGGCCGTGCTCGCAGGCGGCACCGGGGACTGGGCGAGATGGCTGCCGCCAGGGCTGCCGAGGGAGGTGGAGACGGGGCGGGCCACTTCGAGGGAAGGCGGGGACACGGAGGAGGACAGGGAGCCGCAAAGCGGCTGCCACCTAGGTTCGCGGCCCTCAACAAGCAGAAACACTTAACACCAGATAAACAAAACCTCTGCCACAGAATCTAACTCCAGTTGACCCTTGGTGCGGGAAGCCAGGCTTGGCCAGGGGCGTGGGCAACCGCAGGGCTCCCCTTGACAGGCCTCAGAGGCCTCTGGAGCTCTGCCATCTTGGCTTGTTGGTGTTGGCGGGGTTACTGGCCTTGTCCTCAATTTATCTGTAAAATGGGACTACTAGCGTCTTTGTGTCCCCCTTCACAGGACTGTTGAGCGTCACAACACGGTACAAACCGCAATTACTGTAAAAACATATTAACCCACTAATTCCCTTGGCGCAGGCAGCCAACCTGCATTTCTCCGAGGCAACCCGAGCGCGAGGGGCCAGAAGGCCGAGGCACGGGGCTCTGGGCAACGGCTGCGGTTCTTGGCATGACGGGGTGGAGGCTTCATAGAGGGACCAAACGGTGGACCCAAGGGCCTGGGGTCGCGGAGGCGCAGGAAGGGTCGGGCTGTCCTGGAGGGCTCTGGAGTGATCGCAGAGGCTTCTGCACAGTGAGTGACCCAGGCCGTCCCTGATCGCCCTGGTACCGAGCACGCGGTCCCTCTGTCTCAGGCTGGCCGAGGGAGGGCGGACCAGGCCTGAGCTGGCAGTGTGGGGGCCCCGACAAAGGGAAATAAATACAGGGGGCAAAATAAGGATCCCCATGAGGCTCAGGATGTCAGCTGAAAACAATACATTTACTCTTATTTACTGCAGTGGAAGTAAAAAAACACAACATTTTGTAGGGCATTTTTGCCTTGCAAAATGATCTTCACTTACCTGATCTCATTTAATCCTTTCTGCAGCCCTCTTAGAACAGGGATTATTAATAGTATCCCCTTTAGGGAGATGTTGAAGGGGAGACATGCTTCAGGGCTGGATTAGGCCAACTCATGTCCTAAGAACAGCCCTACTATGGTACCTCCTGGGCCTTTTCCATAGTTTAACCTAAAGAGCCGAAGGATCCATTGCACAAATCTGTTGTTGTTTTCAATGCTAGTTGAAAGACCAAAACAAAAATATAAGACACCTTCAAACCACTTTTAGGCACTCACCATGCCAAGTAAATCTGCCCATTAGAACAACAACAACAACAAAAAAAAATCCCAGTTTATTGTGGCAATGATAGAGTTAAGGAACAGGATAGCCCCCAAACTCACCCTTATTTTGCTTCTCCAGGGCTGAGAGGCAAATTGTGGAAAGGAACAGACCAGACTGGAGAACGGATTCTGGCTTCTACCCCTAGTGGCTGTTTGAATTCTCACAATTTTGCAATCTCACTTGATTATATCTTGTAATAAATAGAGATGGTGCTTTAACTTTCAGGGATGTTGGGAGGATGACAGTTTACAAAGGGAATATATTACCAATCACTAAGATAATTTTTTCCCCATTGCCTTAAATAAGGAATGTGGAGGTATATGTCTTCCCAGGGTTATACAGGGCAGTTTTGCAAACATCTAGAGACCAGGTGTGGGGTAGTGGGGGAGGACATTCTCATTCTTCAGAACTTCAACTGAGACATGTTAAAACTTTTATTTTTAAAATTTTTATTGATTAATTTTTTACATATTTTATAAAATTTATCTATTTCATGTTTTGTGCTACTATTGTAAATGATGATGTTTTAAAAAATTACAATATCTAACTTTCACTTGTTTTGTATAGAAAAGTATAATTTTTAAAATACTGATTCTGTGTTTAGTGGTTTTGTTAAACTTGTTTATTACTATTTTTGTAGAATATTTAGAATTTTAAATTATATTATTTGTAAATGAATACTTCTAATGAATATTTCCAATCTGTATGCCTTTTGTTTTTCTTGCCTTAGCACAATAACTAGGACTTTTAGTTTGAGATTGAAAAGAAATGGTAAGGACAAATAAACATTCTTGTCTTTTTCTTAAAAAAAATTTTTTTTAGTTGTATATAGACACAATGCCTTTACTTTATTATTATTATTTTTTTAAATGTGGTGCTAAGGATCCAACCCAGAGTCTCACATGTGCTAGGCTGGTGCTCCACCACTGAACCACAACTCCAGCTCCCTCTTGTCTTTTTCTTTACTTTAGGGGAAACAACATTTAGTCTTTCATTATTAAGTATGCTGTGAGATATATTTTTTCATTATTATTGATGATGATTCTCCCTTTTATTATTTTGAGGGTGTTTTATTCTTAATTGACTATATGAGTTTTTAATCATAGTCATAAATAGAAGTGGAACTGTGTAAAAACTTCTTATTTCTGCACTTCTTAGGATGACCATACACTGTTGTTCTTAATTATGTTGTTGATATGGTGAATTACAATTTTTGCATTTACAAGATTGAACCAGTCTTGCATTCTTTGGATAAACTATACTTGGTCATGATAAATATTTGGATTCAATTTGCCATTACTTTGTTAAGAAATGTTCATGAAGAATTGCCATCTGTAGTTTTCTTTTCTTGCACTATCTTTGTACTATTTTTATGTGTCAGGTTATGGATGGACTCACAAGAGAAGTAGGGAAATGTTTGTGGAAAATTGACGTTATTTCTTCTTTAATTGCATGGTAAAATTCCTTAGTGAATTCATATGAGCCTGGAGTTTTCTGTGTGGGAAAATTTTAAATATACTTTCTGATTTCTTTAATGGATAATAGGACTGTTTAGGCTATTCTTTCTTGATTGATCCTTGGTTGTTTGTACATTTAAAGGAATTTTTTTTTCATTTCATTTAAGTTGTTGAATATACAGGCAAAATGTTCTTTTTTAATATTATTATCCTTTTAATATCTAGAGGATCTTTAGTAATGTCTCCTTTTTCATTCCTTTTGTAATTTTATGCTTTTATTTTTTCTTGGTTATATTGGCTGGAGGTTTGTCACTTTATTGCTCTTTTCAAAGAATAACCTTTTAGTTTCCTGGAAATTTTCTATTGTTTTTCTGCTTTTGATTTTTATTATTTTATTCTTTTATCTTTATTTTCTGCCTCTCACCTTTTGGGGGTTTAATTTGCTTTTCTTGTTTCATTTTCCTCAAATGAAAGCTTAGTTAATTGATTAAAGGCCTTTCTTTGTTGAGTGTGGTTTGTAATACTATAAGTTTTCCGCTAATAGTAATTTAGCTGCATCTCACAAATTTTTATATGTTGTGTTTTTATTTTCCTTTAGTTCAGAACACTTTCTAACATCCTTCATGATTCTCTTCAACTCATGACTTACTTAGAAGTGTCTTGTTTACAAATGTTTGGGGACTTTCTAAATATTTTTCTTTTATTTATTTCTAGTTTAATTCCATTAAGGTTTAAGAACATACTTGCTATAATTTTAATTGTTGTAAGATTGTTTAAGGTTTATTTTATGGTCCAGAATATGGTCCTTTTCTGTGACTATTCCAGGTGATTTTGAAAAGAAAAAGTATTTTGCTTTTGTTGGGCACAATATTTTGTAAATGTCTAGGTTATGTTAGTTGATAGTGTTGTTTAGGTCTTCATAAATTTATCTATATTGATTTTTTACCGATTTTTCTCAATTTTTGAGGGAAAAGAGTTGAAATCTCCAAGATAATTTTGGGTTTATCTATTTTGGATTAAGTCAATTCTGATTTGTTTTTTTCTGTGTGTGTGTGTGTTTTTGCAGTGTTGGTGATTGAACTTCTGGTCTGACCTTATGCATATGAGGCAAGTATTCTGTCACTGGGCTACATCCCCTGTTCAGTTCTATCAGTTTTTGCTTCATGAGTTTTGGTGCTCTGTTGTTAATTGCATACACATTTGAGATAACAATGTTTCTGTGGGAAATTGATCATTTTATCATAAGGTAATAGACTTTTACCCTTGGTAAGATTTCTCAGTCCTAAGCTTACTTTATAAATATAGCTACTTCAGCTTTAAGCTTTTTTTTAGATGTACAATTTATAAGGATAAATCTAAATTCTAACATCATTTTCTAGTATTTTAATTTTTAGTTTATAATATCATTATGTTTAATATGGATTTTCTGGAGATAGAAAATAGTTTGGTCTTTTTTAAAAAATCTAATCTAACAACCTTCATCTTTTAATAGGTATGTTCTAATAGTTGACATTCATAATGATAACAATAATCATTATTGTTATTATTATTAGTGCTAGGTATTGAATCCATGTCTTGCACATACTAAGCTCCACCTCTCGACCAGCACGCAAGCTTCATACAAGAGGTTGGCAGCATAGAAGTTAACTAGTGAGATCAAAATAAACACACAAAACTCAATTTAACTTTTTCTTTGACCAGATCTGAGACGGCTCTCCCCTCTGGTTCCTGCCTAGAGCCACCCGGTGGGGCACCAAGGTTTACACAGACTAGCAGGAGAGACAGAGAGAGCACGCCAGGGAGTGGCCTTTTATTGGGGAACAAGAAATTCAGGGGAAAATTCCATCCAATGAAGGTCGAGGGGGACAGCATTCCAAGGTCAGGGTCAGTGATTGGTTTCAGGGTCAATGGTCAGTCACACCCCAACACGGATGGGCTCTGGCACCTAGAGAGGGTGGGGATTAGTTCGGACACAGTTTAGCCAGAACGCCTCACACCCAATTAGGGAGGTGCCCAATCATGTGTGAGAACGGCTTCCCACACTAAGCATGTTATCACTGAGCTACACCTCCAGTTCAAATGTAACTATTGATCTTGTTGAATTTAGACCCACCATTTTATTATTTCTTCTTCATCCTGTTTTTTTTAACTTTCTGTTCCCCTTTTTCTGCTTTCTTTTGGTTTATTTGAAAATTTTTTAGTATTTCAAGTTAATTTCCTTGTTGGCATTTATAATAGATGGTTTTTAATAGATGGTCTCTGTGTTACTTTTCATAGTATACTTTCAGACTTTATGACTTTAAGTAAAATGTAGAAGCCCTATAACTACATAGGTCCCTTTTCCTATAGTTGTCTTCTGTATTACATCTCATATTATATATGTGAACATCATCTCAATGATTTTATGTTGTATTTTTTTTGCTTCCAATAGTCCTTAATATTTTAAAGAACTTCCTACGTATAAAATAGGTAATTTATGCAAATTTTTACCACCTTTGTTGTTCTTCCTTCATTCCTCAAGTTCCAGATTTCCCTTTTTGGTATCATTTGTTGACAGCCTGAAGAACTTCAATTAGCAGTTCTTTTATGGCAGGTTTGCTGGTGACATATTTTCTTCACCTGAAAATGCTTTTATTCCTGAAGAATATTTTTGCCGGTACACAAATCTGAATTTACATTTTTTTCCTCTCCCAGTAGTTTATAATTTTCCCATGTTTTCTGACCTCTGTGGAGTCTAATGAGAAATATGATTGAATAGAGAATAACATTTGAATAATTTCCCCTTTGATGTAATGTCATTTTTTTCTGTCTGCTTTCAAGATTTTTTTTTGTTTGTTTCTGGTTTGTAGCAGTTTGGTTTTGATATATCTCAGGTGCTTTTCCTAGAAATTATCAATTGACCAAATTGTCAATTGGCATTTGCTAAACTTCTTGACATAAATTTAGGTCATGTCATATTTGGGAAATTTCAGCCATTCTTCTTTAAATATTTTTTTCTTTACCAATTTCTTTCTCCTCTTCTGGAGTTCTAATGACATGATTTTAGAACCTTGATAGAATTTCATAGGTCAATAATTTTCTAGGTTTTATTAATTTTATTTTATTTTTAGAAATGGGCTTTTCTGGCTTATTAGAATTATATATAATAGTGGGATTCATTGTTACATATTTGTACAGGCACACAATAAAAACAATATAATTCTGCCAATTTTGTGTCTCATTATCTCCCCTTTCTATACTGCCTGTTTCCCTTGTATTTTCATGAGATTCACTCCCTCTTCTTACTCCTTTTTTTTTTTTTTAGCTTTTACATGTAAGAGTTTGACTTTCTTAGTATCTGAGCTTCCTTTGAAATATTACACCAGAACAAGCTTCCTGTGTAACATCTAAGTTTGCAGGCCAGAACTTGTCCTAACTAGTGTTCTGGAAGGAGCTTTTGATTTTGAGAAAAAAGGTGGGGAACAATCTGAACATAAAAAAATAAAAAACATTTTCTCACATTTCCATTTTGATGTTTATTAAACCCACAGCTTCCATTTTATCTTCGTCTTCTTAGAAAGTGATTCCCCACCTCAAGAGGGAACTCTGCAGGTCCTGAGCATAGTGATCATGGCTGCCGCCTCCCCTCTGAGAAATCTGGAGGATGAGGTGCTGTGCTCCATCTGCCTTGACTACTTGAGAGAGCCAGTGACCATTGACTGTGGTCATGTCTTTTGCTATCACTGCATCATTAAGGTCTGTGAATCTTCTAGGCAGCCATTATATTGTTCTCTCTGCAAGACAGCTTTTAAGAAAGAGAATATCCGCCATGTATGGCAGATGGCCAGTTTGGTGGAGAACATCTGGAGGATGAAAGTAGATGAGGAGAGACAACCCAGAGAGGAAAGATCACCTGAGCAAAGGGCAGAGAAGCTGTGTGGGCGACATCTGGAGAAGCTGCATTACTACTGCAAAGATGACCAGCAGATTCTGTGTGTGATGTGTCGGGAGTCTCGGGAGCACAGGCACCATGCTGCTGTTCTTCTGGAGAAGGCTGCACAGCCTTATCGGGTAAGAAGCTGGTTGAAACACAGGTCTGTTCTTGTAGCCAAGAAAGTTCTACCATTCTTCAGGATAGGGTCAAATTTTTAAACCACTTTATTGAGGTATGATTGACATGTGGAAAGCTGTACATATTCAGTGTGCATAAATCAGTAAGTTTGGGGATAAGTGTATATCTGAGAAATCACCAACATCAAGGCTACAAACATATTTGATCACTTCCTAAAGATTATTTATGTCCCCTTTATTATCATTATTTATTTATTTATTTATTTGTGTGTGTGTGTGTGTGTGTGTGTGTCTGTGTGTGTGTGTGTGTGTGTGTGTGTGTATGTGTTTGGATAAGATCACTTATCATGTGATTTGTCCATTTTGTTATTTTAAGTAGACAACACAATTTTGTTAGCTTTAGACATTATGGTATTTAACAAATCTCCAGAAGTTATATATCTTGTTGTAATTCTTTGTTCCCTTTGACTTCCCATTTTTCCTCCACCTACCTCTGGTAACTATCATTCTGTTCTCTGCTTAAGAGTTTGACCATTTTAGATTCCATGTACAAGTGGAATATTATCATATTTGCTTTCCAGATCTGACTTATTTCCCTGGGTGTAATGTCCTTCAAGCCCATCCATGTTATAAATGGCAGGATTTTCTTCTTTATTAAAGCTAATTAATATTTCATTGTATGCATATGGTACATTTTCTTTATCCATTCATCCATAAGTAGACACTTAGGTTGATTCCATGTCTTGGCTCTTGTGAATAATGCCACAGAGAACATGGGAATGAAGATATTTCTTGGAGATTATGATTATACTTCCTTTGGATAAATATGAAGAAGTGGGTGGCCACATAATATAGTAATTTTTATTTTTAGTTTTTGAGAAACCTTTATACTTTTTTTAAAGAAACGGTTATACCAATTTATATTCTGACCAACAATGTATCAATATTCTCTTTTCTCTACATTTTTGCCAATACTTGTTATTTTTTTTTAAATAACATCTCTTATAACAGGTATGATGGTCCAAATATTTTAGTATGGAGAGTTCTTGGGCTAGATTACACACCTGTAATCCCAGTAGCTTGGGAAGTTGAGGCAGGAGGCTCCAGAGTTCAAAGCGCCTCAGCAGTTTAGCAAAGCCCTAAGCAACTTGGCGAGATCCTGTCTCAAAATAAAATTAAAAAACAAGGGTTGGGGATCTGACTCAGTGGTTAAGGACCCCTGTGTTCAATCCTCAGTACCAAAAGATAGATAGATAGAAAGATAGAGAGAGAGAGAGAGTGTGTTAGTTCTCAGGGATTGAACCAAAGGGTGCTTAACTACTAAGTTATATCCCAAATCCTTTTTATTTTGAGACAGGGTCTTGTTAAGTTACTTAGGGCCTCACTAAGTTGCTGAGGCTGGCTTTGAACTTGTGATCCTCCTGCCTCAGCCTCCTGAGCCACTATGATTACAGGTGTGCACCACCACACCTGGTGGTGACTCAATTCTTGAATTTGGATAATAAAACTTATTGTTTCTGTCTTGGTCTGCTTTGTGCACTGTAACAAAATACTATGAACTAGGCAATTTATAATGAGCAGAAGTTTATTGGCTATTGGTTTTGGAAGCTGGGGGCCAAGATCAAGGTACCAGCGTCTAGTGTGGGTCTTCTTGCTGCATTAAACAAAATAAAGGCATCAGCATCACAAGGGGGAAAAAGGGTGGGCAAGACCAAACTCACCCTTTTATGAGGAACTTATTCCAGTGACAGCAAACCTGCTCCTGTAAAAAATGGCATTAATCCATTCACAAGAGCAGAGCCCTCAAGACTAATTTCCTCTTAAAAGTACCATCTCTTCACACTCCTTCAGGGTTAAGTTTCCAACACATGAGCTTTGGGGGACATATTTACACTTGCCAGTTTCCACAGCTTTTATGCTAATAAGTCTATCCCAATACCTGCATGTGTTGGTTTTTGAGGCATTTGTATCAGGTCTCAATCAGCAATATAGATTATCAGCCCTCTTAAGTATATAGCTTCACATTGTGTGTTCTTCAGCATGTAATCATCTTAAAAATATTTTTGAAGATAGTGTTTCTAGTGTAAATCTTCAGTATAAGTTTTCATTCAGAATTTAATTTCAGGGAAAATATAATTTTCTCTGACAGACTATTTTCTCTTGTCTATTAAAGAAAAATGATGCAACTCATTGTTTTCCTTTTCTCCCTGGCTCACAGGAAACTTAAAACTAATTAAATCATTCTTTACATAATTTGGTGTTAGGATATGATATAGTTTGTCCCCCAAGGTTCTTGTGTTTGGAGCTTGGTCCTCAAGTGTAGCAATATTGGGAGGGTGGTGGACTTTTAAGATATAGATCCTAATTTTGCTAAACTTGTTAAACTAGCCTCTTACTGAATTCTGGCTTTCTGTGTGGTGATTTGATCTTTCACATGTGCTGCTGCCATTGTGATGCCATCACCATGAGGTCTTTATCAGAGCTGGGATGATGCCAATGCTCTGCCCGTGAACCTTCAGAATTGTGAGATAATGAAACTCTTTTCTTTATAAAGTAACACAGCCTTTGATAGTTTGTTATAGTGATAGAAAATGGGCTAAAACAGCATGTATACTTTCCTTCACTTTTTATATTGATTTTCTTCTATTTTCATATTATTAATGGATTTTTATTTAAATTTTCTGCACTTTTTGGTGGAAAAGAACCCTGTAAATATGAATAAAAACTGTACCATAAGTCTTAATAGTTGTAATAATAGATTATTCTTTTATTTTACTTTTAAGAAATTGCTTTTGATTGTAGTATATAAGGTCAAATGCTATCTGATTTTACTATGGAATCACTTTTCATCTCCCTTTTATTTTTAGGTCATTTTTTCTTCTTTCTTTTCTTTTTTTTTTTGTTTTTGGTGGTACTGGGGAGTGAACCCAGGGCCTTGCAATATGTTATTTTCATCTTAATCTTGAGATTATTCATGTTTATTTCCATAGGGTAAAATTCTAAATCATCTGAAGATTCTGAAGGGAGACAGGGATAGAATTCAGAATTTTCAGTCTACAGGAGAAGATGAGATTCAGGCCTTACTTGTAAGAGAAATCTCCAGGGAATGTTCTGTGTACACAGAATGTTCTGTGGGAGAGGGGTGTGTGCGATTTTGGAGGGGATTAAGAAGTGGGGAGGTGTTTGAAGGGATTCCTGTTCCGAACTCATCCCTAAAGATCTTACACATGTTCTAGTGTTTTCTGACCTCCCAGAAGAAATCATTCTCTTTCTACATTTACTGTAGACAAAATTCCAGGGCCACAGGCAAGATATTGTAACAGTGTTTGAACAGGGCCATCAGTTCTTGAGAGAAAGGGAACAGTTCCTGTTGGACTTGCTGATGGGGATGGAGCAAGAGCTCACAGAAGGGAGGAGCAGCCATATAACTAAAGGCTCAGAGGAGGTGGTCCGGCTTGGGACTCTGATTTCTGAATTAGAGAAGAAGGTTCGGCAGCCAGCACTGGAACTTTTGCAGGTGAGGGACCACCTAAATTGTATCTAAATCATTTTGCCCCAAACTATGATGTTGCCTCTCCATTAGTAAGAGACTTGGAGGAGGAGTGAGGAGAGACAGGGTTTATTCTGATTTATTGAGTTCTTTAACAAGTTAATCAGCCAGCCAGTGGATTATAAGCTCTAAATTGCAGGAAACTGTACTGTCCCCTCTCCCTTGGCAAGGGGTGTGGGTGCAGTGGTTGGCCATAGAGAAATGAATGTGATAATAAACTTGTGTGGGAGGTGGGTGCAGGTGCTGAGGAAGGTAGGAAAAGGGAGATAGATAAGAAGACAGGAAGGGGGCAGAGTGAGTGAGCTACTTTTCTAGAGGAGTCAGTTTAAGTGAGAAAGAAATTGAAGGGAAGAAGAGGTGGGTAAGATGGGGCCAACTGAACAGAGGTCTACCAAGACAGGCTGAGATTTCAGTCTTAACCTGAAGATAACAGAGTCTTAATAGACTATTATCTATTAATCGAGGAAGTTTTCCTGGTGGGAAGAAAGTAGAACTGAAAAGCGAGGAAAGGAGGGAGAAGTATGTATCCCTGTAAACTGCTTCTGCAGTGGAGAGTAGAGCAGTTTCAAGCCTATCGCATTAACTCCCTGTATGGTCCTGTTGTGAACCTGCTCCCCAGGGGTCCCACAGGGACTGCTGATGGCTCCTGAGGACATTCTTTCCATGATAGTGTTTGTGTTCTCTTCTTTTCCAGGACCCCAGTGACATAATAAACAGGTAAGTGCTTCTTATTTAAAAAGCACTTTGTTTTCTCTTCTCTACTTTTAATTTATTAAAATTTCACAAGTTCTAGAAAGAGGACTTCTTAGAGAAAAGTTCTTCAGGCAGCATAGTTGAAATGCATTGCATGGAATTAGAGAGGCAGTTATAGAAAAATTATTGTCATAGAACATGTTAAGATGGGAGTGGGCTGAGGTAGAAATGAAATGGGAGGCGGTTATAGAAGAGAATTACAGAATATTTAGAATCTATGTCCATTTCTAAAACTCAGTTTCTGTTTTTCCTTTCAATTCCTCCCTAGTTCTTAGCTGCAACTTCTGGCTATAGTTTTCTCCATACTCTGTAGAACACATTTCACCATCATATCATCCTCCTTGCTTGGTCGTGATGGCTTCCTTTGCTCTGAGTGTAGGAAGAGGACACTTCTATGTGTCACAGGATGATGACTCTCTGGCATTGAGTCTGAGGAAATGTCTGTTAAAAACTTAACATCTAGGCTGGGGATGTTGCTCGGTGGTAGAGTGTTTGCCTAGCAAGTTTGAGGCTCCTAGTTCAATCCCCTGCCAAGAACAACAACAAAACTTACACAGAAGATTTAGGCAGAGATTCAGAGTCAGGCATTTAGCTAATGCGCAGCTCATCTTCAGAGACATAATGGACTATTCACATATACTGAGCATATACTGTGGACCAGACATTGGTTAGAAAGGAGGGTAATGAGATAGGTTACCAGATCCTGTCAGGGGAAACTAAACATATTAAAGACAAGTAATTATGTAAGCAACTAGGGTGACAAAAATGGGTAATACTTCTTGCCTTGAAATATGTTATTTTCTAGTAATAGACTTTCCCACTTTTTGGATTTTTTTATGTGCAATGTAAATTTTGGTTTTGCTTCTTTTCTTTCTTCTTTTTTAAATTTGCAGTACTGGGAACTGACACCAGAGGGCGCTTGTACCTACCACTGAATTACTTTTTATTTTTTTAAATTTTAAGAAAGTATGACTAAGTTGTCCATGCTGGCCTCAAAATTTTCACCTCCTGCCTTAGCCTCTTGAGTAATTGGGATTGGATGTGCATCATCATACCCCACTTCATTTTATATTTTGCTATTTTTTTTCTGTATGGTCTTTAAGAAGAGTTATATCTTAATTATGGATTATAATCCTTAGATAATGTAAACTACCTTTTGTTGTCTTGTTTAATATTTTTTCTGCCTTGAATTCAACCCTATATAATAGTAAGATCAAAACCTCAGATTTCTTTCAATTTATAGTTAAGTATCTCTTTCCAGCTTTATCTTAATTTTAATGATTTAGGGGTTTTGTTTTTTGTTTTTGTCTTAGTGGTCCTGAGGATCTAACCCAGGGCCTTGTGCATGAGATGCAGACACTCAACCACTGAGCTACATGTCCAGCCAATTTATCTTAGTTTTCAATTAAAAGCTTTAAAATTTTCTGAAATTAAAATCGGTACTTTAATTTTCTTTATCTGGTATATATCCTCAAGCAATTTCTTTAGAAGTTGTAACATTAATAGCATGTTTCAAAGAGCTCCAATGTAAAAAATTGCTCTCTTAACATCACACATAAATGATATATTGATGGGTAGAGAACACTTGGGTTGTGGCCCTTCTTCAGAACTCTGTAAATTTTATCCTTTGACTCTCATGTTGGAATTGACTCCTTGGAGCATTCACTAATTGTGCTGTCACTAGTGTGCCTTGTATGTGGTGACAGTGGCCATACATGTCTTTCTTCCAGTGGTTTCCACCATGATTCTACTTTCTCTAGGTATCCCCGGAAGAAGTTCTGGATTGAAAAGCCCATCAGTCCTGCAATCAAAAAGCGAGCAGAAGAATTTTCTGATAAAATTCTTTCTTTAGAGAAAGGCCTGAGAGGATTCCATGGTAATGGAATGAGTGAAGAAAGGGGCTCTGAGCCTAGAAAACTTTTTCTTAGTGTTTTCTTGGGTTTTGATTCTGGCCTTAGCTATTTATTTATTTATTTGATACTGAGGATTGAACCCAGGGGTACTTAATCACTGAGCCACATCCTAAGCCCTTTTTTGTATTTTACTTAGAAATAGGGTTTCATTGAGTTGGTAAGTGCCTTGCTAAACTGCTGAGGCTGTCTTTGAACTCACAATCCTCATGCCTTAGCCTCCCAAGTCACTGGGATTACAGGCATGCACCACTGCACCCCACTTGGCCTTAGCTTTTTAGCATTCCTTATTCTTGTATAGGTCACTTATACCAGGCAGGGATATTGGAGAAGGAATTTAAGTCCAAACCAGGACGTCTTTCCATGACAGTTGAAAAATGATACCTAGACTAAGGTAGAATGATAGTTAATAGGTCTTGGAGTTGATTCAAAAAATACTATCTAAAACGTGAAAAACATTGGAAGGCCAAGGAAAATAGTATGATTGTTTTTCCAAAAAGAAAAAAAATTCTGTTTGCTCCATTCATTGCATGTTTTGATAAATATCCAGAAGAACTGAAAGCAGGATCACAAATAGATATTTGCATATCTATGTGCATATTCATAATAGCAAAGAAATGGAGTAACCCAAGGGTCCATTGGTGGATAAGAAAACTGCACACACACACACCTTGGAATATTAAGCCAAACAGAAAGAAATTCAGACATGTGGATGAAACTTGAGGCCATTTTGTTAAGTGGAACAATCTGTCACATAAAGGACAAATACTATATAATTCCACTTATGTGAGATATCTAACATAGTCAAATTCATAGAAACAGAAAGTGAAATGGTCATTGCCAGGAGGTGCAGAGGAGAGGAAAATGAAAAGTTGTTATTTAGTAGCTATAGAGTGTCAGTTTTGCAAGATGGGAAAAGTTCTAGAAAGTGATTGCATGATAATGTAAATATACTTAACACTACTGAAACATAAAATTTACAAATGGTAAAGATGATACATTTTATGTCATGTGTCTTTTACCTTAAGTAGAAATTTTAAAAATTTAAAAACAGATTGGCTTTCATATATATCCACAAGGCACCATTAAAAAAAAAGAAAGAAAGAAAGAAAAAGAACTAAGTAAGTAGAAGAAAGATCAGTAGAAGACTAGAGGGAAGGGAACAGGGAGAGGCGGGAAGGGAAAGGGGAAGTCCTAGGGATTGAACAAGAGCAAGTTATATTCCATGCTTGTGTAATTATGTCAAAATGAATCCTAATATTACATATAATTAAAATAAACTAATAAAAATTTAAAAGAAACATATTGGGAGAATGAATCTCAGAATTATATTTGAGAGTAGAGAAAAAAATGATTAAGGTATCACAGTTGAGGACCTCATTAAACAATAGAGAATATAGTCCAAGTGCCCCTTAATGAAGCACCAGGTACTTTAGGCAGATGTTGGGATGGGTACTTGAATGAGCCACTTTTGAAGGTACAACTCTGGGTAAGGTTTCTCTATTTCACTTGAGTTTTCATGGTTCCTTTTCACCTTTTAAAGTGGTATTAACCAACAATAACAGAATTTGACTTAGAAAGAGGTGGTGTCAGAATCTCTTACTATCTTTTTGTTCCTTCCAGGAAAATTATTGAGGGATCTGGAATATAAAACAAGTAAGTAGTTGGAAGGGATTATTTTCTGATTTTTTTTTTCTTCAAAGTGAACTTTCCAAACTCAAATTGCAGTTTCCCTGTGAAGCTCTTTTCCTTGTGGCCCATCTCTTTAAATAGGTCTTCATGGTGGCTAATCTTCCTAAATTCTTTACCTGACTTGCCAAATTTCAAACTCACAAACATTTAAAGAAAGATTTCCCCAGCTATAATGATCACAGTCTCTCTTTTTCTGAGGTTTTATCACACTGCCTGTGCCCTTGAATTTTCTCCCCACATTCCCTGCACTTTCTAGATAGAGGAGCTAGTGGAAGTATGAGCACAAGGTCTGAGGCCCTGATCCCCAAAGGAGGCCATGTCAGAAGGGCTCCTGAACCCATGGGAAAGATCTCCTTCAATATCTTTTAGGATGCCACACCTGTCTCCCCTTGTTCCCACAGTGAGGATCGTCCTGAATTCTCAGACAGCCAATGGCTACCTCTCAGTGTCTCCAAATGGGAAAAGTATGATATTCACTGGTTTGTGGATGAACAAATACCAACATGGTCAGCGATTCGATCCTGAGCCTGGTGTGCTGGGCAGTAAGGGCTTCACCTGGGGCAAAGTGTACTGGGAAGTGAAAGTGGATAGGATCTGGTGGGGAGCAGAGGAGGAAGAAGAAGCAATGAAATACAGAGGTGGAGCCAGAGATGTGTTTGGCAGTAGCTATCTTGGTGGGTTCATAGGAATCACTGATGGATATAGTTCTCCTGGATACAGAAATGAGAGCGAAGAGTTGGAGGAAGAATGGTCTCAGGAAAATGGAATATGGCCGAAATTCTGCTTGTTGGGGGTGGCAAGAGAGTCAGTGGTGAGAAGAGGGTTCCTGGCCTTCACCCCTGAGGAGGGATTCTGGACTCTACAGCTATCTTCATCAGGGGTCTCTATATGTACAAACTCTGAACCTTTCCAGATACTGTCCTACTGTCCAAGGCAGATTGGCATTGCCTTGGATTATGATGGAGGGAAGGTCACCTTTACAAATGCTAGAACCCAAGAGTTTATCTATGAATTCTCATCTTCCTTTACTGGGAGAATTTTTCCTTTTTTGTGGCTTAATTGCATGAGATCTAGACTTACACTGAGACCCTGAGAGGCAATCTCTTGGGCACAGTCCTTGGTTTTTTCATTTATCTCTTTTTCCCTCTACATCATTCCCAATTTTCTACTTTGGCTAGACTGACCTGCTGGATTTCTGAATCCCTTAGGTGACTGAAACAGTATGGTAGCCTCAGGAGTGTTCTGCCCTCTCTACTTTGTTTCTAAAATGGAACTGATAATACTTGATCGGCAGTGCAAAGATTATAATTGCTTTAAAGTATTTATTAAAGTGTATGCAATTATTAATCATTTCTTCCATTGTCTTTGATTTGGTCCTTGTCTTCGTCTGCCACCGAGACAAATGTATGGGACAAATGCCTGGGTCATGGAATTGCAACCTTTACTATTAATGCTAATTAATTACAACATCCATATGGATTTCTCAAGAGCCTTTCCTGTCTCATTATTGTTTATGCTAGTTTCCTAAGCAGCTGGGAAAACAGTAAATATTTTGATGCAAATCATACTTGATCAGGCATTTCATGATTAAACATTGTGAGGTGTATTATGTATTAGTAGAAATTTGTTAATTTATTTACAGTGTCTTTTTCAAATTTTATAATAAGAAGGGGGAGAGAATTATGTGAAGTTCAATATACCTGAGTTTTTGTAAATAACTGCCTCTGAGTATGTCTTATGTCAGCTGGGTTTTGAGATGGTAGAAATAAGAATTTAGCTTAAAGATAAATTAATAGTCATAGCTTAAAGCAGAAAACAAATCTGGATAATTTTAGCAGAAGAGAAACCAATTAAACATATTAGGAAAGTAGAGTGCAAAGAGGGAGGGATACCTTTGTCATTTATAAATTCTGCAGTTGCTACTGCTCTTCCACAAGAGCTTGAGTACTAGTCAGTGAAGGGAGTTGCAGTGACAGGAAGGAGGAGGTTGGAGTCATCAGAAATTGAGAGGATCTTGGGATGATCACAATGTCAATACAACACAACACATATGAGTATAATCTACTTTTCATCTTTCAAGAAATGGTGAGTGTCTTAGTCTGTTTCCTGTTGCTGTAACAAAATACGGAGACTAGGTGATTTATAAAGAATAGAAGTTTATTTGGCTTATGATTCTGGAGGCTTGGAATTCTAAGAGCATGGTTCCAGTGATAGAACAACCGTTTGGGTGTTTCTTCCTCTTCTAATAAAGCCATTACTACCAGGATGTAGAAATTAGCTCTGATAATTCAGTTGTATAAGAATGCTTTGTTTAAAAATAAAAAATTACTGTATGCTATGTCTACATTCATCAATATAATCAAATAGAAGTGGATTGTCAACACTGTATGGTCAAACTCTTGATATAGCAGGGACAAAGCAATTTACAACCAGAGGTTTTCATATAACATATAGCCACAAATTCTAACTAGCATATTCTATTACATCTCAGTTCATGTTTAATTTGCAGGACCCAAGGGAACAGATTTTATGAGATGCAAAATATGTTCCAATGATTTTGGTTAGAGATAAATGTGAAACAAAATATGCATAAGTAGAAATGAACAGGGTCAGAATTTAGCAAGACAACAGGGAAATATAGATGGAAACAGACAGTGGAAGCTGAGAGCTGCAAAAAATAGACACCAGTGCTGGCATTTTGATCTTGTACTTTCCAACCTCCAGAACTGTAATAAATAAATTTTTTTTTTAAATAAATTACCTGGTCTATTTTTTTAATGCTGCATAAACAGACTAAGACATGGGTATGGAAAAATATGAAAACCATAGAAAGAAAAAATTTATATATATATATATATATATATATATATATAAATGCCCAGAATATATAAAGAATGCTTATAACTAAATAATGAAACAGACAATGCTTTATAAAAGCATTGTTACCACCTAAGATTTGTGGAATGTTAAAGATGCAGGTTTTAATTATTACAACAGTTCACTAAAGAAGATATGCCAGTCACTGATAAGATATGTCAGTCACTGAAAGGTGCTCACCAAACAGTAATCATCAAAGAAATGCAAATTAAAACCACAATGACTTACCACCACGCAGCAACTAGAATGGAGAACATTAAAAACACCTGAGATAATACCACATCTTTTTTTTATTTTTATTGTTGGTAGTTCAAAACATTACACAGTTCTTAATATATCATATTTCACAGTTTGATTCAAGTGGGTTATGAACTCCCATTTTTACCCCGAATACAGATTGCTGTATCACATCAGTTACACTTCCATTGATTTACATATTGCCATTCTAGTGTCTGATGTATTCTGCTGTCTATGGGAGGGGAGGGGGGATAGCAGAGAATAGAATACCACATCTTAACAGGACGTGGAGTCATTGGAAATGTCATGTGCTGCTGCTGGAAATGAAAAAATGTCACAAGTCAGTTAACAGTAAAACATTATCTCAATTCCTGACATAAATATTTACCTTATAACCATAGCCTAATAATCCACATTTGGGCATTTGTCCAAAGGGTGAGAAAACATGTCTATATAGACAGACTTATACTTAAATGTTCATAGTGACTTTATTTATAATTTACCCAAGCTGGAAATAATCCATGTTTATCACCTTCTCAATAGGTAAACCAATGTGTAAATTAGAATTCCATCAATACTCAGCAACAAAAATGAACAAAATATTAATACGTATAACACATTGGATGAACTTTAAAAATCATTATGCTATACAAGACTGCATACTATGGAATTGCTCTTATATGATATTCTAGAATATTCAAAATTACAGAAAGGAATAGGGCTAGGAAATAGAGGAGAAAATCAAATACAAACAGGTAAGAGCACATCTGGCTTGTGGTGATAGCTGTGATACTAAATGATTACCAATATTTAACTTTATGCCTAAAATTAGCAAATTTATGTGAATAAATAAAAGGGGGAAGAAGGCAAAATGAATGCATATTTAGAAAAAACTCAATTCAGTGAGAAGTCCTGCATTACAGGTAATTTGAAGCAAAGTCCTTCAGGACATAGTTTCCTATATTTTGCTGGTTGTAGATCAATGTTACCACCTAAGATTTGTGGAAAGTTAAAGATGCAGGTTTTAATTATTACAACCAAAATAAGAAATGAATGCAAGGAAATATGTGAAAAAATCCAGGAGAGGAATAACTAAAAATAAAAATTATTTGAAACAAAGGAAAGTAGGAAGGGAGGAGCAAGAATGAAGAAAAGATGAGATACTTTAAAAATAAATAGTAAAATAGTAAGCTAAAATAAAAGTATATAAGTAATCAGATTAAATTAAAATGGACTTAAATTTCAACAAAAAACCTGAAGTTACCGCTTTGATAAAAATCAAGATAAATCACATGATATAGATAATAGAAATGCAAAATGAAACTTCAACTTGAAAGTTGGAAGATGAATAAAAAGGTCATTCAAGTAGAAAGCATAAAAAACTAAATATTACTGTGAAGGAAAATTGACTTCAAAACAAGAAGTATTGTTAGGGACAAAAAAGAACATTCTACAATGATAATAAGTATCACAAAAGGCATAGGTAATAAATATAGAAATAACTAATTATATAACTCCAAAGTAGATAAAGTATAAATTAGTAGATTAGAAAAGGAAACTGACACTAAAAATCACAATATTTGATTTTCAATACTTGTCTCCCATTAATAGAATATGTGCAAACAAAGATGTAGAACACTTACCCTTATTGTGAACCAATTTGATCTAATATTTGTTGAATACCATATCCAATAGGAACTAAATAAACATTTTCCCAAGTGTAGATGGAACATTCACCAAGACCAGCCATCTCCTAGCCCTAAGACAAGCCTCAATAAGTTGAAAAGGATTGAACTCATTGAATGTATTGACATTGGATTAGAAATTAATAACATTAGAATATCTGTAAAATTCCAAACATCAGGAAATTAATCAAGGTACTTAAAAATCCATGGGTTGAAGAAGAAGGGAAATTAAAGTTTTTTAACAATAAAATATAATCAAGGCATGAAGAATGCTACAAATACAATATTTAGGAGAAAATTTATAATGTTTAATGAATAATAAAACTTTTATAAACTATAATATAAGCCCAAGGCCAACATCATTTAAATTGGAGAAAAATTGAAAGCATTCTATCTAAAAACTGGAACAAACCAGGATGCTTTCTTTCACCACTTCTATATAGTCCTTGAAACACTAGCCAGAGCAATTAGACAGATGAAAGAAATTAAAGGAATATGCATAGGAAAAGAACTCAAATTATTACTGCTTGGTGATGACATGAATCTATACCTAGAGGATCCAAAAAGTTCTACCAGATAATGTCTGGAACGAGCAAATGAATTCAGCAAAGTATCAGTATATAAAATCAACACCCATAAATCAAAGGCATTTTGTACATCAGTGACAAATCCTCTGAAAGAGATAGCCTAAAAAAATTCAAATACTTAGTAATCAACTTGAGGTGAAAGACCTCTACAATGAAAGTTACAGAACACTAAAGAAAGAAATTAAAGAAGACCTTAGAAGATGTGAAGATCTCCCTTGTTCTTGGATAGGCAGAATTAATATTGTCAAAAATATGGATAGGAAAAGAAACCATACTACCAAAAGCACTATACAGATTTAATGCAATTCCAATCAAAATCCCAATGGCATTTCTCATAGAAATAGAAAAAGCGATCATGAAATTCATCTGGAAAAATTAAGAGACCCAGAATAGCCAAAGCAATCTTTAGCAAGAAGAATGAAGCGGATGGCATCACTATACCAGATCTTAAACTTTACTACAGAACAATAGCAACAGAACCAACATGGTATTGGCACCAAAATAGACTGGTAGTCCCATGGTACAGAATAGAGGACACAGAGACAAACCTATATAAATACAATTATTTCATACTAGACAAAGGCTCCAAAAACTTATATTAGAGAAAAGATAGCCTCTTCAACAAATCGTGCTGAGAAAACTGGAAATCCAGATGCAATAAAATGAAATTAAGCCCCTATCTCTCACCATGCACAAAACTCAAAGTGGATCAAGGACCCAGAAATTAGACCAGAGACCATGCGTCTATAGAAGAAAAAGTAGGCCCAAATCTTCATCATGTCTGATTAGGCCCTGACTTCCTTAACAAGACTCATATAGTGCAAGAAATAAAATCAAGAATCAATAAAAGAGATGGATTCAAACTAAAAACTTCTTCTCAGCATCAGTGAGGAAAATAGAGAGCCTACATCTTGGGGCAAATTTTTACCATATGCACATCAGATAGAGCACTAATCTCTAGGACATATAAAGAACTCCAAAATCTTAACACTCTCACACACACACAAACACACACACACACACACACACACACACACACACACACACACACATAACCCAATCAATAAATGGGCCAAGAAAATGATCTGACCCTTCTCAGAAGATGATATATAATCAATCAACAAATATACGAAAAAACGTTCAACATCTCTAGCAATTAGAGAAATGTAAATCAAAACTACTCTAAGATTTCATCTCACTCCAGTCAGAATGGAAGCTATTAAGAATACAAACAACAATTAGTGTTGGCGAAGATGTGGGGGAAAAGATACACTCATACATTGCTGGTGGGACTGCAAATTGGTGCAACCAATCTGTAAAGTAGTATGGTGATTTCTTGGAAAACTTGGAATGGAACCACCATTTGACTCAGCTATCCCACTCCTTGGTTTATACCCAAAGAACTTAAAAACAGAATAATGCAGTGACACAATAGCTAAATTGTGGAACCAACCTATATGCCTTCAATAGATGAATGGATTAAAAAAATGTGGCATATATACAGCATGGAATATTACTCAGCATTAAAACAGAATAAAATCATGACATTTGCAGGTAAATGCAATCCCAAAAAACCAAAGGCTGAATGTTTTCTCTGATACGTGGATCCTGGTCCATAATGGGGGGTAGGGAAGGAAGCATGGGACAATGGATGAACTTTAGCTAGGGCAAAGGGGAGGGAGGGAAAAGGAAGGGCCATGGGGGTAGGAAAGATGATGGAATGAGATGGAATTCATTATCCTAAGTACATGTATGAAGACACAAATGGTGTGAATCTACTTTGTGTAGAAACAGAAACATGAATAATTGTGCTCTATATGTGTACTATGAATTGAAATGCATTATGCTGTCATGTATAACATTAGAATAAATAAATAGATAATTAAATGTGTTAACTTCAAAACATTATAGTAGGGCTGGATGTGGCTCAGTGGTAGAGTGCTTGCTTAGCACTGTGTGAGAATCTGGGTTCATTCCCCAGCACTGTGCAGGCGCATGTGCACATACATATTATGCTAAGTGAAAAAAGCCAAATAGATCACATACTACATTCATTCCACTGAAATGTCCAGTAAAACAAATCAACAGAATTCAAAATCAGATAAGTGTTAGCCTAATCCTGGGAGTGGGGGCAGTGCAAATGAGTGGAATTTCTTAAGGTAATGGAATTATTCTATATTTGTATTGTAATGCTGGTTGCATAAATCCATACATTTATTTAAAATTTAAATTGTTAACATATAAAAGTAGGGAACTTTGGACTAACGTTACCCATGAACACTTGATAAAATATCAGCAAATCAAATCCAATTTCTTATGATGAATATTTAAAAAATCAATCCTAATTTAATATATTAATGAAATAAGGGAGAATAATCACAGGATCATCTCCTTGAACAAAAGGCATTATACAAATTCAAAACCTGTTCTTGACTAAATCATTTAGCAAACCAAGGGGGTAAAAGGAAACTTCATCAATCTGATAAATGGCATCTCTGAAAAATCTACAACTAACAATGTCCTTTATGATTGAAGTGCTTTTACTTAAGATATTCTATTAGTCAGATTTGGATTGCTGTGACAAAATGCCTGAAATAAGGCAACTTAAATGAGGATAGGTTTATTTTGTATTACTGTTTCAAAGGTGCCAGTCCATAGTTATTTGGCCCTATTGCTTTGGGCCTGTGGGGGCCCAGTATATCAATCTATATCTACCAAAATGCAGGGTAGACATTCTTTACTGGAGCATGGGGCAGAGAAATTCCCTTCACCTCATGAAGCAGGAAACAAAGAGAAAGAAGAGGGGACCAAGGTCTCAGCATCTTATCCAAGGGCACACCCCTAATAAAGTATCTTTCTTATACTGGGTCCCACCTACTAAAGGTTTCACCATCTCCCATTAGACTGGTGGCCACAACTTTGGCATATTGGGCCTTTGGGACATTCAGGATCCAAACCCTAACTCACAGGCAAGTATGTTTACACTCACCTCTTCTATTACACACTGTAACTCAACATCTTAGCCAGAATCTTGAGGCAAGAAATAAAAATAGAAGGGTGTCAGTCAGGGTCTTAGATTTAGGAACAGATTCAAGATCCTGGCAGGTGGAAGAAGATGCAAGATGCAGTTTGGATGGTAGACATGCTTACTCAGAGGTGACAACAGTCTCTGGCTAGCTTGCAGTTCTAGCTTCAGCCCCTAGCCAGTTCGTTTATCCTCTTTTGTCTTCTGCATAGGCCTTTAGTTATATGCAGGCCAGACAAAGAAGGCACACTGACAATAGGTTATATCAGTAGGCACATGCTCACAGCAAATGTTTTTGACCTTGAGCACACAGGCTGAATAAAAGTGTTTATGACCTTGACTACACACAGAAAATATAGCCCACCAGAAGCCTCACTACAGTCATTTGGGGCCTGCCCTACAATGGAATATAAATTATAAAAATTATATTTCAATTCATAGATTATGATGTACATTAATTTGAAGATAACACGAGGGTATTCATAGAAAATCCTAAGATAAAGAAAATTCCTAGAACTAATAGATGAATTTAGAACATTTCAAAGTACTAAGTCAATTGTATTTCCATGTACTAGCAACATAATACTTGGAAAACAACAATAATCAAATTCCATTTATAATAGCATTGAAATAAAATATTTAGGTACCCATTCTTAAATCTTGGTAACCGTTTAATCAGCTTTTTTGCTGACTAAAGGACTTGACAAGAACAAAAGTTTATTTGGGAACTCACAGTTTCAGAGGTCTCAGACCATAGAGGGCTGACTGCTTTTCTTGGTGCTCCAGTGAGGTGACACATCACAGCAGAAGGGTGTGGCAGAGGAAGTCAGTTCAGGACATCACATCAAGAAGGAGAGAAAGAAACCTTCTTGTATTGTTTCACACATGAGCTTTTGGGGAACATCTAATATTTAAACCTTAACAGGAACACTTTACACTAAAATCTATAAGCCGTTATCAAGAGAAAGAAAAGAAAAACTAAATAGAAATACTATAGTCAAGGATTAGAATAGTTCGTATTGACAAGGTATCAGTCCTCTCAAAATTGATCTGTCAAATGAAATCAAACAGGCATTTTTTTTTGGACACTGACAAATGGAATTCTATAATTAGCATGGAAATGATAAAAAGTTGACTGTTTAATTTTTTTTAAACTTACAATTTCCATGTACTAGCAACATAATACTTGGAAAACAACAATAATCAAATGGAATTTGTTGTTTTCCAAATGTGAGCCATAGATGCAGTCTCAAGTTTCCTAGTACATTTTTAAAAATAAAAAAATGGATAAAATTAGTATTTTATTAAATTAGTACATTCAAAATATAATTTCTGCATGAAACCAATAAAAAAGAGTGTTGTCAAGATATTGTGCATTGCTCTCATACTTACCTTTTCTCATTACTACTGTTTGGAGAATCTGAGGGCTAAGAAGGCTTCTATTTTAGGCCCTGCGAGGTGGTGACTGTCCTCCAGCTCCAAGGACTCTAGCATTTGCTGAACACGTCAGATTCACTGACACCTCAAACTCTGCAGGCAAGAGAAAAGCACAGCGTTGGAGTTGGAATGGGACCCCACCTCAGCTTGCTCCCTCCACTCCCAACCTTCTTCCAAATAGCAATACTTCAGTCTCCCCAAACATCAGGACTTCAGAGAGCCTTCATGGGGCACATAAGAGAAGCCACCATGCAATCCACTTGCATTTGGCTCAGAATTACTGACTTCCTTCCTGAAGTCTGTCTACTCCCATTCCTGCTGCAGTCTGTTGTTCTCTAGTGTAGCCCAGAATGTTCAGGCAGTAATCAAATGTTCTGTCTCAGTAAATCCTATTTTAAGAATAATAATTAAAATAATTAAAAATTACAACCTTCTTTATTCTTACTTGGTTCTAAATCACTCTACTTTCTGACACTCCTATCCTTTACTATAGACACCTCATTATTTATTAAGTCCCCCATCTGAAGGTAAGCTCCCTGAGGACAATGGATTTTGCCTGGCTTTGGTTTCATATACCATAAGTGCCAGGCACATAACAGATAAACACTTGTTAAGGATTAAGTAAATCCAAGGACCAGATCTCCTTAAAGCCTAGTCTAGGAGAGGAAAGGCAAGTAGTTTTCTTGGATGTGATTGGGGGGTCCTCTTTGTGTATGTGTGTATGGTGGGGGCTACTTATGGCTTTATTCCCACCTGGACCCCCTCACACAACAAGCTCTATAGCATCCTCACACTCTGGACAAAGTACCAAGCTCAAGACCAAGAGAGGAATTCTGACCACTAACTGTGTTCACAGCCTCTTGGAGTCAGGAGGGGGATTCTGGCCAGGTAGTGGGATGCTCCCTGTAGCCTAAGCTCCTGAATTCATCACTGTGTCCTGCCCCTGCTATAGACTGTGGATCCTCCAGGAGCCTCCTCACTAGACCACAACCCCCAAACTCTGGGCCCACATAACAGGGATCAAAATAAATTCAAAACCACAGGATCAAAAATTTTGTGAAATGGAGATGATAAGGGGGTAAGGCCTGAGGAATGTAGGTCTCAAGGAGAAGAGGCAGGATGCTGTGTCCTGTACTCTGGGGATTGTACAGAGGAGGCCCTCCAGGCTTCAAGAGGGTGTGTAATCTGATGTCTTGAAGAAAGTCCACCCTTGGCATCCAGAAGAATGGTGGTTGGACACCTTCATTTGGAGGTCTTAAAAGGTGGAGAAGGATCACCTCAGCATCCAGGGGAGATGCTGGGTGAACGCCTGGGATCCCACTCACCACAGGTCTGGTTGTAAATATAGTATACATGTAACACAGAAAACTGTCCAAAACATACGATGGCCTACTGATGAATGACACTACCATCCTTAGTGAAAATGGAGGCCTTCTCCAGCACCCCAGCCAGAAGACCCTGAACTTCTCCCCAAACCCATCCTCCTCACAGGTATTCACTAGGCTGATCCTTCCCATGGCTTCTTTTTTTTTTTTTTTTGTTTGATTCCTTCTCCTCCCTTTTCAGCCTCCATTTCCTTAATGTCACACTTTACTCCTGATTTTCACATCTTCAGGAGGCTCCTTCATCACCCTTTAGTGGCACAGGTAAATGTGTCACAGGTAAATGGGGAGCTGAAGCACCAAGCCTACATTCTTGTGTCCCCATGAAAGAAAATTTAGAATCACACATGAAAAGCCAAGCAAGAGAATTTTATAATAAGTGAAGGTAAGGATCAAGCAAAGAATGCTCAAGCGGAAGAGAGTATGTCATTCCCCCAGCAGAGAATGACAAAAGAAACTTGATACTACTTCCAAATTTATTGTTTGATATTTGCCAGTAGAAACGGGGTCCACCTTTTGCAATCTTCACTAATTTGATACTTAACCATTCCTTCATGTTGCTCAGGGTAGTTTTTGACTCTAGTTGGTCCTTTCTGTTATTGTCACAGTAACCATTCCATTCAGGGGAGCTTTATCCACAAGTCAATCCTGTGTTAATATAGGAGCTGGGTTCCATGACCAGGCAAACTTTACCTTAGTGTACCAGTGCTACTAAAGTTCCTTCTGACACACATTAAGAAACCTATGGCTGTAAATCCTAGCTTTACAATGATCTCACTAGATCCTATGAAGAGTTAGTCCCTTAGATCATTCCTTTTGGACTTATTTCTTCATTGGCTCCCTTTTTCCCTCTGTTTATTCTCAGGGTTAGTACACCTGTTTCCACACCCCCCCATGAGTTACTCCTTTATTTATAAGGTTTTTGTTTTTGTTGCCAGGAATTAAACCAAGGGGCACTTAACCATTGGGCCACATCCCCAGCCCATTTTTCATGTTTTATTTTGAGACAAGGTCTAAATTGGTGAAGCTGGCCTTGAACTTGCTATCCTCCTGTCCCTGTCTCCCCAAGTTGCTGTGATTACAGGCGTGTAGCACCATGATGGCTGTTCATTAGTATTAAATGCAATTTAAAGAAAACCACATGACCCTGTTACCTCATTCATTGATATTCCACTGCTCATTACTAATTACCACCTACCACTAGGATTAAAAAATCTGGCCCAGTAAAGGGGCCCTTTGATCCTGGGAGCAGCAGCAAGAACAAATCTCAGGGATTCAGGGGTACAAGGCTCCATCCAGGAAATTGAGGGCAGGCATTATGTTTGCAGGGTTGGTCCACGACCTGGGAACTTGCCTTTGTGGTATGGAGATCTAGATGCTCCCTGGGACAAGAGTCCACTATTGATCCACTGGGAGGAAACATATTTCATCTTGTTTTTTGAGTAACAGTTGGACATCCCGAATCTGACAAAAGGATGAAGGCTCCAATTTGTACACACAGCCCTGCACAGTTGCTGTAAGTCTAGGGAGACCCAGGACTCCCAGGTGAGCCTAGGGCATGGGAGCTCAGGTCTTCTGTGTTCAGAAACATGGCCACACGGGGGCGCCACTGCACTGCCCTGGGAAGCTGCCAGGCAGCTCTGGAGAGGACCAGGCAATGGAAGGACTAGGGCAGAGATGGCTGACTTAGAGAGGGTGCATTGATGTGGGGATGAAGATACTTCTGAGTTGTCTTTAAGGGCACAAGAGTTATAGGATGCTCCTACAAGGAATCCTGCCGACTTCTTAGATCTTTCTCCATTTTCTGGATAATAACCTGGAGAACTGAAAGAAGATTTATATATATATATATATATATATATATATATATATATATATATATATATACACACACACACACACACACACATACACACTCATACATACACATACATACACACACATGTATATATATATATTTTTTCATAAAAGCTAATGAAAATATGTTTCATACTTTATGTAAACACAAACACATATTTTTTCTTCCTACAAACTGTTTCTTTCCCAACTATTCCTTGTGTTTTTTTTTTTTTTTTTATACTGAGGATTGAATTCAGGGACACTTGAACACTGAGCCACATCCCCAGCCCTATTTTGTATTTTATTTAGAGACTGGGTCTCACTGAGTTGCTTAGTGCCTTGCCATTGCTGAGGCTGGCTTTGAACTCATAATCCTCCTGCCTTGGCCTCCCAAAGCACTGGGATTCCAAGTTTGTGCCACCACCATGCCCTGCCCAATTATTCCTTTTTTAATTTTTTTTTTCGTGGTACATGGACACAATACCTTTAGTTTATTTATTTTTATGTGGTGCTGAGGACTAAACCCAGTACCTCACACATGCTAGGCAAGTGCCCTATCACTGAGATACAACCCTGGCCCCCAATTATTCCTTTTTAAACATAGACGTTAGCAAGTCCTGGTGTTGCACATCTGTAATCAAAGCTATTCCAGAGATTGAAGTGGAGGGATTCCAAGTTAAAGGTCAGCCTGGGAAGTTAGCAAGACACTGTATCAAAATAAAAGGAAAAGGATTGGGAATGTATATTAATGGTAGCATGCCCCTGGAAGCAATACCCTGTATCATCAAAATAAATCAAAATAAATAAAAACATACATTATTCTTTAAAATAATATCTTCAGATTTAGAAAAGGTAACACAGAGTGCCTGTAGATGGCACACTGTTTTACCTATTGTTAAAATCTTGCATTATAATTATGCATACGTCACACTATTAAAACAATATTGATAAATTAGTACTCAGTAGCATGTTCTTTTTGGATTTAATTAGCTTTTTTTTTTTTTTTGATGACTCTTTTCTGTTCCAGGTTGTCATCCAGGAGCTCCGCTTCATCTCCGTGGGCTACGTGGATGACTTGTAGTTTGTGCGCTTCGACAGCGACAGCGACGCAGAAAATCCCAGGAGGAGCCTCGGGCGCCCTGGATAGAGCAGGAGGGGCGGAGTTTTGGGAACTGGAGACTTGGATTGCCAAGGGCAACGCACAGTAGTACGGAGTGTACTTGAACACCCTGAGGGGCTACTACAACTAGAGCGCGGGCGGTGAGTGCCCCGACCCCTGTCAGAGGTCGCGACCCTTCACGTCCCTCAAGAACGGTCCCGAGTCGTCAGGGATCCCAGGCCGAGCTTCACCCCAAGGCTGAGGGACCCGCGGGGACCCTCGACCCAGAAAGCGCCCACGGGGACTGTGATTTCAGTTTAGCAGAAAAACCCGCGGGGTGACAGGCTCTCACACCTACCAGAAGATGTGTGGCTGCGACGTGGGGACAGACGGGCGCCTCCTCCGTGGGTACATTCAGGACGCCTACGATGGCGCGGATTACGTCGCCCTGAAGGAGGACCTGCGCTCCTGGCGGACACCAAGAGGAAGAAGGAGGCGGCCTGTGGTGCAGAGCAACACAGGGCTTGTCTGGAGGGCACCTGTGTGGAGTGGCTCACCAGACAACCGGAGATCAGGAAGGAGACGCTGCTGCGCACAGGTATGAGGGTTGCAGGACACCTGCCTGATCTCCTGTAGGTCTCTCCAGCTTCCCACAAGGAGGAGAGGAGAATGACGCCCACACTAGACACCTCCTGCTCCTTGTCCAGCGGGGAGTGAGTGGGCCTGGACCCCCAGGTGATGCACTAGAGACGCTGCTTTCTCTCAGGACAAGTGAGGGATCCTGTTTCTCTCTCCCCGGCTAGTGGGAAAGACAATAAATACCGGACCACAGTTATCTGTTCAGGGACAGACTGTCAGGTCCATTCCAGCCTAGTGTTTTTGGAGGTCTGACTCCAGGTTTTCCACATGTCTCAGCCTCTACCAAGACCAGAATCTGAAGTCCCTCTCAGGGTCCTGAAGCCTCTTCCACTGGGTTGTCTCAATTTGATTCTAGAAATCTCCAAGGAATGCCTAATGTCAGAAGCCTCAGTCCAGGCTTGTGTCTAGGTTTTGTGCTTCCTATCCACCCCAATCATGTCGTCCACTCTCAGGATGGTCGTGTGAGTGTTGCTTCAGACCCCTCGAAGATGCATATGACTCACCATCCTAGCCCTGATGGGGACATCACTCTGAGGTGCTGGGTGCTGGGCTTTTACCCTGAAGAGATCACCCTGAACTGGAAACAAGATGGGGAGGACCAGACCCAAGACATGGAGCTTGTGGAGACCAGGCCTGCAGGGGATGGAAACTTCCAGAAATGGGCAGCTGTGGAGGTGCCTGCTGGAGAGGAGCAGAGATACACATGCCATGTGCACCATGAGGGGCTGCCTGAGCCCCTCACCCTGAGATGGGGTAAGGAGGGGATGAGGGCCCAGAGCCTGTTGTCAGGAAAGCAGGAGGCTTTCTGGAGGCCCTCAGCAGGGTCAGGGCTGAGAGCTGGGGATCAGGGCTCCTCAACTGACTTCCCTTCCTCTCCCAGAGCCACCCCCTCAGGCCACCATCCCTATCATGGGAATTGTTGCTGATGTGGTCCTCCTTGGAGCTGTTGCCACTGGAGCTGTGGTCGCTTTTGTCTTGTGGAAGAAGAAAAACACAGGTAGGGAAAGTGTAGGGAGCTGCTCTGGAAATACACACCCTTAAGTCCTGAGCAAGAGAATCTGAAGAATTATTGCACTCCGCAATAACTTCCGCTGGGATAATGAGAAATTGCTCCAGGAGTAGGCGTTACAGGGTGGGGTTGAGTTACACTCACCTATTCCTTTGTAATCCTACCCTTGCCCTTTTTCAGATAGAATGTTCTAAAACACAGCATCCCCCAATAAAAGCCAACTCCAGAACATGCGTTCCCTCTCTAGTCAGCCTCTTGTGACTTTCTCTTGCCCTTCTTATGGGAGCCTGAGTTAGGAGCTGGGGAAGCAGTCCTGAAACTTATAAAAAGGTATTCCATGTCTGCGTAGTATTTTGTGTCACCCCAAATTCACACGAGTGACTTTGGTTCAGTTGCCCACACTGGATAGGGGCAGCAGAAAAGTGCAGAGTCTGAATTTCTGTTTCAAGTTATCTGGTAGAAGTGTGTCCTGCCTTGTTAATGGGAAATAATATCTACAATTTCCTTACCCAACCTAGGATACTTTTTACTCTTTGTAAAGCACATATAAAATAAAGGGAAAATATATCCTCTTGATTTTTGTAGTATGGGGACCTGATTTCCAGCATTTAGAGGCCACAGGGGAATTTTCCTGCTCAGGGCAACCCTCCAGGGGAGCAATTGGCTCCATCCCTACCTGTCTACTCTCTTCTTATCTCCTGATCCTTCCCTGCATCTGCAGTCACAGTTCTGGAGACTTCCCCAGACCTATCTCCAGACTGTTCTCTCACAGGATGCTTTCTTCCCACAGGTGTAAAAAAAGGGGCCCTATGCTCCAGCTGCCTGTAAGTATGAGAACACTGATCCCTGAGGCCCATGGAATAGGGTGGTGGGAAGTAATGGGGGAGCTGATCCATCCCCTAATTCCTCCACTACCCACATCTCCTGTGGGCTCTGACCAGGTTCTGTTTTTGTTCTGAAACAGGTAAACAACAACAACAACAACAAAAACAGTGCCCAGGGCTCTGATGTGTCCCTCACTGCTTAAAAAGGTGAGACTCCGGAGGCCTGAAGATAGATAGGGGTTGGGGAATGAGGAGACTCCTGAGTTATAGGGATTCTCACAGGGATTTTTGACATTTTGAGTGTTTAATGGATTGTTCAGAGTGTCTCCATTACAATGAATGATCTGAATCTGTCCATAATACTTTCTTTTACAGTGTGAGATAGCTGCCTTCTGTGGGACTGAGCAATACAGGATTTCTTCAGTTCTCTTTCTGCTCCTTACTGTGATTTCAAACTTCTCTTTGTGCAGCTAACATCTAACTATGTCTATGTGTCTGTGTTCCTATCATCATAATTGGGGAAATGGAGAGAGGAGCGCATCCCTGATCATCAAGACCACTCCCTGCACTGTCATTTTGCCACATAAGCAATGAAAACAAGAAAATGCAGCACATATATAGCAGAAAAAATAATCCAGACAATTAACATTAAGGCAGTTATTGTAAATTAATTACTCATGCTCAGAAGGTTACACAAGAGACATAAAAGGTATGCAGAAAAATCAATCATAATAGCATGAGCTTATAATTCCAGTTACTCAGGAGACTGAGGCAGGAGGATTGCAAGTGTAAGTTACAGCCTGAGGAAAAAAAAAAACATGTCTAAAAATAAAATAAGGTCTAGGGTTACAGTGCTTGCCTAGCATGTATAAGCCCTAAATTTGATCCTTAGTATCACAAAAACAGATAAATAAAGAGGAGATGTTACATAAAAGATTACAATCAAATTTCTGAGGATGAAAGTGTCTGAGATGTGAAGTGGGATCAATGGAGAATAAAAATCACTGGAGAATAAAAATCTGTGAGCTTCAAAACTACAACTATCTTATATAGCTAAAAGCATGCAATGGAGGAAGGATAGCATCTTCAACAAATGGTGCTGGGAAAACTGGAAATCCATTTGCATCAAAATGAATCTGAATCCCTATCTCTCGCCATGCACAAAAGTTAACTCAAAATGGATCAAGGAGCTTGATATTAAATCAGAGACACGGCATCTGATAGAAGAAAAAGTTGGTTATGATCTACATACTGTGGGATCGGGCTCCAAATTCCTCAATAGGACACCCATAGCGCAAGAGTTAACAACTAGAATCAACAAATGGGACTTACTCAAACTAAAAAGTTTTTTCTCAGCAAAAGAAACAATAAGAGAGATAAACAGGGAGCCTACATCCTGGGAACAAATCTTTACTCCACACACTTCAGATAGAGCCCTAATAACCAGAATATACAAAGAACTCAAAAAATTAGACAATAAGATAACAAATAACCCAATCAATAAATGGGCCAAGGAACTGAACAGACACTTCTCAGAGGAGGACATACAATCAATCAATAAGTACATGAAAAAATGCTCACCATCGCTAGCAGTCAGAGAAATGCAAATCAAAACTACCCTAAGATACCATCTCACTCCAGTAATATTGGCAGCCATTAGAAAGTCAAACAACAATAAGTGCTGGAGAGGATGCGGGGAAAAGGGCACTCTTGTTCATTGCTGGTGGGACTGCAAATTGGTGCAGCCAATTTGGAAAGCAATATGGAGATTTCTTGGAAAGCTGGGAATGGAACCACCATTTGACCCAGCTATTCCCCTTCTCGGTCTATTCCCTAAAGACCTAATAAGAGCATGCTACAGGGACACTGCTACATCGATGTTCATAGCAGCACAATTCACGATAGCAAGATTGTGGAATCAGCCTAGATGCCCTTCAATAGATGAATGGATAAAAAAAAATGTGGCATTTATACACAATGGAGTATTACTCTGCATTAAAAAATGACAAAATCATAGAATTTGGAGGGAAATGGATGGCATTGGAGCAGATTATGCTAAGTGAAGCTAGTCAATCTTTAAAAAACAACTACCAAATGACTCCTTTGATATAAGGGGAGTAAACAAGGACAGGGTAGGGATGAAGAGCTTGAGAAGAAGATTTACATTAAACAGGGATGAGAGGTGGGAGGGAAAGGGAGTGAGAAGGGAAATCGCATGGAAATGGAAGGCGATCCTCAGGGTTATACAAAATGACATATAAGAGGAAAGGAGGGGTAAGACAAGATAATACAAATGGAAGAAATGATTTGCAGTAGAAGGGGTAGAGAGAGAAAAGGGGAGGGGAGGGGAGGGGAGGAGGGATAGTAGAGAATAGGACAGACAGCAGAATACATCAGACACTAGAAAGGCAATTTGTCAATCAATGGAAGGGTAACTGATGTGATACAGCAATCTGTATACGGGGTAAAATTGGGAGTTCATAACCCACTTGAATCAAACTGTGAAATATGATGTATTAAGAACTATGTAATGTTTTGAACGACCAACAATAAAAAAAATAAAAAAAATTTAAAAAAAAATCTGTGAGCTTGAAAACAAAAAAACAAAATCTGTTAAAAATTACACAAAGCAATACCTACAATGATTGTTGGGTTTATAACATATTCAGGTATGTATTTAAGGATCAGCACAAAAAAGAACAGGAAATACAATTATCAATAATTTCCATATTTTGTTGAAATTAAGTTAATATAAATCTGAAGTAGTTTTTGAGACAGTAAGTCCTAGAGCCACCATTGATAAAACTACAGTGAAAAAGTTTTAAGGGAATTAACTAAGGGAATTTCCGTTACAGTACAGGGCTACCACTCCCACCATAGGCCACTGCTCCATCAGAGTGGACAAGCCTGCCTCCAACTAGGACTCAAAGTGGGAGGCCCACTGCGGTTTCCACAGGCCAGGCTGTTGCTGCCTGGAGTCTGGAAGTCAGGGCTGCCCAGCTGAGCCTTGGTGGTATCTGGTTTCACAGGATGACAGCTGGAGAGACATTTGCTTCAATGTCTGTCTAACCCATATCTAATTTAAATTAAACATTTAGAGGAGACTATGGACATAAAACATTAGAAATAATTCTGGATTAAGATTTAGGAGGGTATTGATAGATGAATGTTCTTATATGCAAAAAGGGTCTAGGGTAAGACAGAGTGCCTGTACAATCCCACTCCCCCCATGAAAATGTATTTGTTGAAATTATATTTCCAAAGTAATTGTTTTTGGGGACAGGGTATTTAAGAGATAATTGAGGCTAAATATGGTCATAAGAATGGAGAGAAGGGAGGGAAGGAAGGAAGGAAGAAAGGAAATGGTGCAGCCCCCAAACAATAAAACTGGTGCCCCATAAGACAAATAAAAGATCTTCCTTCTTTTTCTTCCCCTTCTCCTTCTGTTTCTCCTCTTTCTCTCTCTTTCTCTCCATTACCCCCCCCCCCCAAAAAAAAAGGCCAGATTGTTACCAACTAGTAAAATAACCCACTCTGGGAAGAAGAGGGTAGGGCTCAATTGTTATTGGGCAGCTGTAATACTGCCTGGGAAGAAGGAAGCCAGGCTATAATTTTCTTTGCTCCAGAAAAATTTGAAATCAAATTGGTAGGAAAAATGGGTTTTATTCAAAGCTAGCTTTGAAGGAAGAGGGATGAAATATAATTGTTTCAGAAGTTCCATGTCAGAAAAACTCTGGGACAAGCAAACCTTTTAAAAGTGGGAGTGGTACATTAGGAAGAAAGAAGTCTCACAGGTTTTACCTCCTTAGGAGTCATTGTGGCCCCAAGAAATTTTACAGGTTTTGTCTATTTCTGAGTTCCTGGGCCTTCTCATATCAAAAGGAGCCAGGACTTCCTGGGACCAGCATCTGTGCCTCATCATTGTATACGAGCTTTGTCAGGGTGCAGATAGCTCCTTTTTTAAGTCCATAGGGTGAGCTTTCGTGAACTGTATGTGGAGAGCTGCACTGATATCAGTTCATTTAAAGAACTCATCTGTGCCTGCACCTGATTTAGATTCATTCCTGGCTAAGTCATCTTCAACTGGAAAGTCAACTAAAGGGAGCCCTCTGTGAATGTCTAGTGCGTTCGGGTCCCTGGGTAAGGGTCGCGAAATCACCGGGACACAGGGGATGCAGAGCCAAGGCAGCAATTGCAACTGCATGCTGAGCTTTATTTGCATGTTCCTTTTATATTCTTCTTCTAACAAAGCAAGCAATTCTTCAGTAACATTTCATCTACATTGCACAAATATCATGTCTCAGCGGGTACACAGAGCTAAATTCAGATTGTTCCTGTTCATTTGATAAGTACCCTCCCAAAGTTCTTTGTAGACATTATCTAATCCCCGAATGTACTGTTCCCAGGTCCAGTATGCAGGAAGCTTCTTCCTCTTGGCCAGACCATGCAGAAGCTTGTGTCTTGTGATAAGGGGAAAAGGACCTTTCCTTCTCCTAGCGAGGCATGCCTTCAGCTGACCTAAATCACAGCCACAGCTTCTTGCAAAGTGTCAGACTGAGGGAGCTAAACTCTGCACACTTAAACCCCAACAACCCTCCATGGCCAGGAACTGAGGGCTGTGGCCAAGAGTTACAGGAATGAACTGTGAATGGGGTCCTTCCATGTCAAACAGTTCTGGTCTTGAACATTGCCCATAGAAAAGAGGCAAGATAATAAACCCTGGTACTATTAAGCTACTGTGATTTGGGGAGCTTGTTCCAAATCACTAAGTAATAAAAGTACAGGGAGCGACTATGCGATCAAGGACATTATTCTCTTCAGAAACAAATAAAGGCATCCAGAAGAAATTGGAGTGATTTATACAAATAATTGGTAGAAAAAAGACTGCCAAATAACTTTAATCCACTGAAACTGCCCTTCGAAAGTCTCCTCTTGAATGATTTCACTTGTTTTTAAAATTCCATTTTAATTTTATTGCTAGCTTTATTTTTTGCACTACTTTCATAGGGGTTTTCTTAGGATTACAGTGCTCATCTTAACTTTTCAGTGTCCTCCACTTAACATTGTCTTAGTTCACATAGAAATCTTTAGACTTCTAAGCTGTCCCATTGTTATGTTTAGACATTATATTATATATATATATATATATATATATATATATATATATTCAGCATTCAAAGTCCCCAAGAAAAAGCTCTATTTGTATTTATTAAGTAAGCATAAATGGTCAAAGAGAGCCAGGCATGGTGCTACATGACTGTAAGTCCATCCTCTTGAGAGGCTGAGGCAGGAGGATTGTAAGTTCAAAGCCAGCCTCAGCAACTTACCAAGGCCCTAAACACCTTAGTGAGACAAAGGGGCTGGGGATATGGTTCAGTGGTTAAGTGCCCTTGGGTTCAATCCCTGGAGAGAGAGAGAGAGAGAGAGAGAGAGAGAGAGAGAGAGAGAGAGAGAGAGAGAGAGAAAGGTCTTTTACATTGAGTCAGACAGTTGCCATTTCTGATGCTCTTATGTAGGATTCTGAGTTTTCTGAGTTTTCCACTGGTACTATTTGCTTTCAAACTGAAGGATTTCTTTACCATTTATATAGTTCAGATCTATAGGTGATGAAATTCTTTACCATTCATTGGAGAATTTGTTTATTTTTTCTTCCTTCTTGAAGGATACTTTTGCAAGATAAATACTTCTGGACTATGTTTTGCTCAGAACCTTAAAGGTGTTCCCTCATTTTTTTGTTCTATGATTTTTGGTAAGTCATCAGGCAGAACTATAGCTTTAGGAGAACAAGAAACAGGAAAAGTAACTGGGTAGACCCCCAAATCTTTGATGGTAGCCGCTACAATAAACCTTACAAGTCAACCCCACTCCCATTAAAATATTAATCAGTTGAGAGGCAGAGGTGTGCTGTTGGCAAGATATGCACTTGCAGCCTAAATACTGAAGTGAAAGTCAATTCATGGGAAAAGATACACCATGCCAACAGTAAGCTTAAGCAGGCTGGAGTGGCCATGATGCTATCAGAAAAACACATTTCAAAATAAAATATATTCTTAGAGATAAAGAGGTGCACTTCATGAGGATAAAAGGGTCAACAGGAAGACATAGTCTCAGAAATGTACATGGTCCCAACAACACTGTTTTAAAATACAAGGTAAAATTGACAGAATTTCACAGAGAAATAAACAACTCCAGAAATGCAACCAGAGACTTTCATACATTTCTGTCTCAGCAATTTAGACAACAACTAGCAGAAAAGAAAGCAAAGAGATAGATGGGAAAATACTAAAAGCAACCCAGATTTCACTAACAGTAAGAAAATCCACACAAATGTCAACAAGAGCCTACGTATTATTTCAAGTGCAAATGGTACGTCTGCCATGCTAGACCATTTTTTTTTTTGGAACCATAAACAAATTCTCAACAGATCTGAAAATACTGTAATGATACAGAGTATAATTTTTGACTATAATAGCATTTAATTAGAAGCAAGTTTCCATATGATAACCAGTAAATCATAAATATTTGGAAATTAAACAATAAAATTCTAAATAATCATTGGATTAAAGAAAAAAATTGGAAAACATTTTAAACTAAATGATAAGAAAATGCAGCAGATTAAAACGTAGCATATCTCAAGTTACTAACTTCAACCTTAAAACACTGCATACTCAATGCAAGTAGAAGGAAGGAAGTGAAGACAAAAATGAAATAGAAAGACATCTGTATTTTATTTCTCTTACTTTTAAAAATTTGTTCTCGGGGCTTCGCTCCAGGCGGGTGAGCTTGGTGCCGTGTTTCCTGTCTCCAGTGCAAGGCTGCAGCGCCGGCCTGAGGCCTGACCCAGCAGGACCATAGCTTCAGCTCTGGACAAGCTGCAGAATGATCTAGAAGAGGTAAAGATGTTGCTGGAAAAGACCTCTAGAAAAAGAGTACGTGATGCCCTTACAGCAAAACAAAAACAAAACAAGATTGAGACAGAAATAAAGAACAAGTTGCAACAGAAATCACGGAAGAAACCAGAACTTCTTGGCAATGAAAAGCCAGGTGCTGTGTGTGCTCCCATCACAACAGGATATACCGTGAAAATCAGTAATTATAGATGAAATCAATCCCATAAGTTTTTGAAAATCTACATCACTTTAATGGGAGTTCATCAAGTTACCACCGAGAATGTGCAGGTTCATTTCACAGAGAGGTCATTTGATCTTTTGGTAAAGAATCTAAATGGGAAGAGTTACTCCATGATTATGAATCTCTTGAAACCCATGTCTGCGGAAGGCAGTTCAAAAAAAGTGAAGACTGATACAGTTCTCATCTTATGTAGGAAGAAAGCAGAAAACACATGGTGGAGGTATTTGACTAAGGTTGCAAAAGAATGCAAAGAGAAAGAAAAGCCTTCAGAAGCCACCGAAACAGATCCTAGTGAGGGATTAATGAATGTTCTAAAGAAAATTTATGAAGATGGAGATGATGATATGAAGTGAGCCATTAATAAAGCCTGGGTGGAATCAAGAGAGAAGCAAGCCAAAGAAGATACAGAATTTTGAGACATTTAAGTCTTTTGGGGCACTGAAATGAACCTGCACATTCTCGGTGGGAACTTGATGAACTCCCATTAAATATGTGGAAATATGGATGTTTCCAATAAGAGAATGTTGGAGAGCTACACATATAAATTTGATATAACTATTTACACAGTACAGGCAGTAAATTCTCCTTTACTGGATGATTTATTTAAATAAAATGTGCTTATTAAATATTCCAAAAAAATTTGTTCTCTTTAGATATACATGACAAAGTATTTTTTGACATATTTATACATACATGGAGTATATCTTATTTTAATTAGGATCTCAGTCTTGTGGTTGTACATGACTGCTGAGTCCCTGAAAGCCATGCGGCTCCTGCACATGATGTGGAGGTTCACTGTGCTGTCTTCATATGTGAGCATAGGAAACTTATGACTCATTAATTCCACTCTGTTTCCTATTCCCATTCCCTCTCATTTCATTCCCCTTTGTTTAATCCACTGAACTTCTATTCTTCCCTGGCATCCCACCCTGTTGTATATTAGTATCCACATATCAGAGGGAATATTCTACCTTTGTTTTTTTTTTTTGAGATTGGCTTATTTCATTCAGCATGATAGTCTTCAGATCCATTTATTAGCAAATTTCATCAAGTCATTCATTTTTATGGCTGAATAATATTCCATTGTGTAAAAATACAACTTTTTTTTTTTTTTTTTTACTGATTCAATGGTTGAAGGGCACCTAGTTGGGTTCCATAACTTAGCTGTTGTGAATTGAGCTGCTATAAGCATTGATGTGGCTGTGTCATTGTAGTATGCTGAATTTAAGTCCTTTGGTATATACCATGGAGTGGGATATCTGGGTCAAATAGTGGTTCCATTCTAAGTTTTCTTCGGAATCCCCAAAATGCTTTTCCATAGTGGTTGCTTCAATTTACAGTCCCACCAGCCATGTATGAGTGCACCTTTCCCCGCACATCCTCACCAACATTTATTGTTGCTTGTATTCTTGAAGATTTCCTTTCTTTTTTAATTCTATTATTTAAAATTCTAACTTGTTATATATGACAACAGAATGCATTACAATTCATATTATACATACAGAGCACATTTTTTCATATTTCTTGTTGTATAAATAAGTATATTCACACCATTAGTGTCTTTGTACATATACTTAGGGAAATGATGTCCATCTCATTCCACCCTTGCCCCTTCCCTTTCTCTCCCTCCCCTTTGCCCTATTAGAGTCTGTCTAATCTTCATGTGCTCCCCCTCCTAATCCCACTATGAATCAGCCTCCTTATATCAGAGAAAACATTCAGCATTTGTTTATTTGGGATTGGCTAACTTTGCTTAGCATTATATTCTCCAACTCCATCCAGTTACCTGCAAAGATTGCCTTTCTGAATGGAGTGAGATGAAATATCAGTGTAGTTTTAATTTGAACTTCTCTAATTGCTAGAAATGTTGAAATTTTTTTATATATATTTCTTGACCATGGTCGTTTCTTCTTCTATGAAGTGTCTGTTCAGTTCCTTTGCCCATTTGTTGGTTGGGTTATTTGTTTTTTCATGTGACTTTTTTTTGAGTTCTTGATATATTCTGGAGATTAATTGTTGGGAGCGACAGATTAATCATTACTTCAAACTCCACAGCCATGGACAGATAGACTACCCTTTGGGTTTCTCTCAGTACAACAATGCTGAAAGACATGCCTATTTGCAGGTGGCTGCTGTTAATGATGCAGATTCCATGTTCCATAGCTTTGAATTCAGGTGTCTGCTGCCTTGGGATGAAAGAAACATGGGCACAGCCTTTAGGTGCCAGCTGTCCTGAGCAAGAAGATATTGCACAAAAAGATAAGCCCCAATTAGTCTGTTTCTACTGACATTGTTTACCTTGAAGAACCCTTCATGACAATAAATCCCTTTGATGTACTTCCCTTTAAATAAAGCATTCATGGGCTTTTTCTGTTGTTAGGAATAGACCCAGAGTCTATTCCACCCACCAGGGCTCTGCTGTAAAACTATTTAATTATTTCAGACTTAATTTTTTTAGCCAGTTCATGCCTCCATTTGGTTTATTGATCCCTTGCTGGGAAGGACACAGCAACAATTAATGCTCTGAGGTGCAGGTGGCAAAGATTTTCTCCCATTCTGTAGACTCTTCTTTTCACACTCTTGATCGTTTCCTTTGCTGTGAATACACTTTTTCGTTTGAGACCATGCTATTTATTGACTGTTGATTTTACTTCTTGCAGTTTAGGAGTCATGTTGAGGAAGTTGGGGTCTAAGCTGACATGATGAAGAGTTGGGCCTACATTTTTGTCTTGTTGGTGCAGTGTACCTAGGTCCTTGATCCACTTTGAGTTGAGTTTTGTGCAAGGTGAGCTATAGGGGTTAAATTTCATTCTGCTACATATAGATTTCCAGTTTTCCCAGCACCATTTGTTGAATAGGTTATCTTTTCTCTGATGTATCTTTTGTGTAGTATGAGATAACTGTATTTATGTGGGTTTGTCTCTGTGACTCCTATTCTGTTCCATTGGTCTTCATGTCAGTTTTGGTGCCAATACCATGCCATTTTTTTTTTAACTATAACCTTGTAGTAGAATTTAAGGTCTGATATTGTGATGCTTCTTGCTTTTTCCTTGCTAAGGATTTCTTTGGCTATTCTGGACCTCTTATTTTTCCAAACACATTTCATGATTGCTTTTTCTATGTCTATGAAGAATGTCATTGGAATTTTGATGGGAATTGCATTGAGTCTTTATAGCACCTTTGACAGTATTGTGGTCATTTTGATAATGTTAATTCTGCCTATTCAAGAATGTGGGACATCTTTCCATCTTCTAAGTTCTTCAATTTCTTTATTTAGTGTTCTGTAGTTTTCATCGTAGAGATCATTCGCCTCTTTTGTTAGATTGATTCCCAGGGTTTTATTGTTGTTGTTTGGTTTGATTTTTTTGAGGCTATGGTGAATGGGATAGTTTTTGTAATTTCTCTTCAGCTAATTCATTATTGGTATATAGGAACACAATTGATTTATCAGGGTTAATTTTATATCCTGCTACTTTGCTGAATTGATTTATTAGTTTTAGAAATTTTCTGGTGGAGGTTTTTTTTTTTTGAGTCTTCTAAATATAGGATCATGTCATGGGCAAATAGGGATTGTTTGAGGTCTTCTTTTTTCTATTCATATTCCTTAATTTCTTTATTTTGCCTAATTGCTCTGGCTACAGCTTCAAGGGCTATATTGAATAGAAGTGGTGAAAGAGGGTTTAGAGAGAATGCTTTCAGTTTTTCTCCATTTGGAATGATGTTGGCCTTGGGTTCAATGTATACAGCTTTTATATATTGAGGTATGTTCCTACTATCCCTAGTTTTTCTAGTGATTGAACTTGATGGATGCTATATTTTATCAAATGCCTTTTTGCATCTATTGAAATAATCATGTGATTCTTGTCTTTAAGTCTATTTATGTGGTAAATTATATTTATTGATTTTTGTATGTTAAACCAAACTTGCATCCCTGGAATGAACCCCACTCGATCATGGTGCATTATCTTCTTAATGTGTTTTATATGTGTTTTGTCAGTATTTTATGGAGAATATTTGCATCTATGTTCATCAGGGACATGGATTATATTTTATATGAAATATATTATCTTATGAGCTTCTACTTTGATTGATTTAGAGGAAAAAAAAAGATGCAAACTGTCAATATTGGGAATGAAAGAAAGGATACCAGTATGAATATTCTACATTTTAGAATTATGATCTGGGAATATTAGTAATGAATTCATGATAACACACTTGATGATCTAGATGAAATTAATAATTTGAGAGTCATAAATTAGGAAAATATGATGAGTCTTATATACCAATGTAGATATTTTTATTTTGTGATTAGAATCCTTCCCATAGAGAACACTTCAGAACCATAAGCTCTCACAGGTGAATCATGTTGAACATATAATTAAAAATGACATCAATTGTAAATATACTCTCAGATATAAAAGCATGGAATAGCTCCCAACTTCTTTTAAAGACCATTATTATACTGCTTCCAAAACTAGGCAAAGATCAGAAGAAAGAGAACAATAGCCAAAATCCTTCATGAGCTTGGACTAAAAAATCTGAAAAACATGTTAGGAAATCAAGTATAAAAATAGGCAAAAAGCAGCATACATCTGTCCACAGATGGTTTTATCCTATCATGGGAAATCAGGGTTGGTCTTTTGTTTTAGAATAAAACAAAAATCCATATCGCCATATTAGGAGAATCATAGTGAAATGTCACAGGTTCATTATAATGGATGCAGGAAAAGTTACTTGTTTAAATTCAACATCATTTCATGGTAAAATCTGTAGGACTATAGGAATTGAAAAGAACTTTCTCAACAAGGTTAGGGAGAGGAATAAAATCCTACCAATAGCATCTGTGTCAGTCAGGAAAGGCTCAACACTTTCTTTTTTGGATCAGCAACAAAGTAAACATGTTGGATATTAGCATTTTTATGTAACTTATTCTGAATGACAGCCAGCACAACAACACAAAGGCACAAAGGAGCCCCTGGTCTGCCACAATGTTCAAATACGCCAGGCAAATGCTGGAAGTTTCTTGATTAGGATTCAGTCTTTGTTCTTCCCAAGAACCGTTTCTGGGAAGTTTCTATCTCACTTCTACAGAGTGAGATAGATCTATTTTGCACTCTTGGTAGTTAATTGTTTTTTATCTCAATGAAATGCAGCCTATGTTTGTAGTTGCTTAATTTCTTCAGTACTTCTTGCTGGTAGAACTGGAGGGCTCTATAAGTCCCTTTTTATTTTGTACTGTCTCTGTACCTTACATTTCTGTTTCTACTAATCAAGTTCTCCTAAAAAGTTTCTTCAAAGTCCTTTAATGTCCACTCATTTCCCAGATGGCTCCCCAGTTTGGTGACTAGTGTCTATTGTAGTTACTTATTGCTGTGGAACAAATTGTAACAGAATTTATTTTTAAATCTTCTCCTTTGTAATAATATGGATAAGTCAGGGGGACATTATGATAAATGAAATAATGTTATGCTCGAATTCTGGACCCCCAAAAAACCACCAGAGACCAAGATCGATGTAAGCAGTAAAGAGGTGTTTATTGCGAGCTAGCTTGGTCCTCCTCGTGCACACAGCAACTGGTGACACTGAAAGGCCCCAGCCCAGGGTTTGCAGCAGTTTTATACACTCTTTGGGGAAGGCAGGGACTTCACATACATCATAGCATCTTTTAGCAAATCATCACACACCACAGGAAAATCATAACTCTAAAATATGTTTAGCACATTCACTGGCGGGAACAAGTTGAGCAGGGGTGATTGGTTACTACAAGAGGGGGATTCGTTTGAACTGATTGGTTTAAGCCATGAGGGGAGTACGTGCTGAACAACGTGGTTTCCTAACATGTTATCAACCACCATAAACTACTGGGAGGGTCATCTGGCATCCCAGGAATTTTCCGAGTCTCATGATGATTGTTGGCTGCTAGGGGGTTACTATGGGTCTCCACCTAGCCTGAGTCAGGACACTTGGCACAGCAGATCTCTCCTGTTATTTGTATATAAACAACTCAACAGGGTGGGTATGTGCCTAGGAGTGCTATGTGGGTCTTTCCAAGGACAAGGGTCATACCCTCTTCCTTGGACAGGCTTTGCTCTGAGGTAGAGGCTGATTTTTCAGTGCAAGTGGTAGTGCTCCCAAGATGTAGGCTCTCTAATTACCTCACCAATTGTTTATTTTGCCCAGAAGAAGTTTTTTAGTTTGAATCCATCCCATTTATTAATTCTTGATTTTAATTCTTGTGCTATAGAGTCTTATTAAAGAAGTTGGGGTCTAATCCAACAAGATGGAGACTTGGGCCTACTCTTTCTTCTAATAGGTGCATTGTCTCTGGTTTAATTCCTAGATCCTTGATCCACTTTGAGTTGAGTTTTGTACATAGCGAGAGAGAGGGGTTTAATTTCATTTTGTTGCATATAAAATTCCAGTTTTCCCAGCACCATTTGTTGAAGAGGCTATCTTTTTTCTAATGTATGTTTTTGGTACCTTTGTCTAATATAAGATAACTGTAATTATGAGGATTAGTCTCTGCATCCTCTATTCTGTACCATTGGTCTACCAGTCTATTTTGGTGCCAATACCATGCTGTTTTTGATACTATTGCTCTGTAGTATAGTTTAAGGTTTGGTATAGTGATGTCACCTGCTTCACTCCTCTTGCTAAGTATTGCTTTAGCTATTCTGGGTCTCTTATTTTTCCAGATGAATTTAATGACTGTTTTTTCTATTTTTATGAGGAATATCATTGGGATTTTGATTGGAATTGCATTAAATCTGTGTAATGCTTTTGGTAGTATGGCCATTTTGACAATATTAATTCTGCCTATTCAAGAACAAGAGAGATCTTCACATCTTCTAAGGTCTTCTTTAATTTCTTTCTTTAGTGTTCATTGTTTTCATTGTAGAGATCTTTCACCTCTCTTGTTAGGTTGATTCCCAAGTATTTTATTTTTTTGAGGCTATTGTAAATGGGGTAATTTTCCTTATTTCCCTTTCTGAGGATTTGCCACTGATATACAGAAATGCCTTTGGTTTATGGGTGTTGATTTTGTATCCTGCTGCTTTGCTGAATTCATTTACTAGTTCTAGAAGTTTCCTGGTGGAATTTTTTGGATCTTCTAGGTATAAAATCATATCATCAGCAAAAAGTGCTAATTTGAGTTCTTCTTTTCCTATCCATATCCCTTTAATTTCTTTCATCTGTCTAATTCCTTGATTCACTTTGAATTGAGTTTTGTGCACTGTGAGAGATAGAGGTTTATTTTCATTTTGCTGCATATGGATTTAAAATTTCCCCAGCACCATTTGTTGAACAGGCTATCTTTTCTCCATTGTATGTTTTTGGCACCTTTGTCTAGTACGAGATAACTGTATTTATGTGGGTTTGTCTCTGTTTCTTCCATTCTGTGTCATTGGTCTATGTGTCACTTTGGTGCCAATATCATGCTGTTTTGTTATTATAGCTTTGTAGTATAGTTTAAGGTCTAGTATTATGATGCTTCCTTTTCTTTCGTATAAATGCCTAAGGATGGGATTATTAGGTCATATGGTACGTGTATTTTTAATAGTATCAGGGATTGTGATACTGTTTTACAAATGGGCTGTAATTTTTTTTCACATTCCTTGCAGCATGTATGATATTTCCAACTGTTGACATCCTCTTCATATGTGTTATTTTCATAAGTGTTTTTCATGCTGTTCATTCTAGTTGACGTGAGGTAATACCTTGTGATACCTGGTGAAGGTGAGCATCTTTTCAAGTACTTATTAGTGACTTGCATAGCTTTTCCTGTGAACTTTTATTCACCTCCATGGAGTGAAGTGTTGTCTGTCTCATTAATAAGTTGTAAATGTTCTTCATTTATTCTGGATTTTGGCCATCCATTCAACATGCATCTTGGAACAGTTCTTTTCCTTCTGTGACACTCTTGTGTCAATTTAGTATAATATCAAAGATGAACAGCCAATTATTGAAAATGTTATTAAAAATATTCCTCCTGCACATTTGTGTAAGGCTATACTTTTTTTTTCCAACAGACTAAATGAGGAAAATACACTATCTAGCATTCTCTAATGACAAATAGAAAGGACTTTCAAAGTTGTAAAATGTAAAACAATCCAGTCTTCCAATTAAATCTTCTAATTTTGGAAAACACTTATTTCTTTTTAAAATTATTTTGTCTCTTAACATTCAATAACTTATTAATACTTAGAAGAAATAACATATTTAAAATGGAATTAATTTCTAATATGGCAATAGACATCATCCACAAAAGCATGATTACCTCTGGAAGGCACATTAACTTTCTTAGAGCATATAAAGATCTCTGAAAACAAAACGTTTGAGAACTGATGATTTACACCCTGGGTCAGGAATCAAGGAAGGTATGGTGTAACAAAGAATGTTTTTTAAGAGGAGTGTTCTGAGAAAGTCCCAGCCCTGGGCGGGGTTCTCAGGGTCTGGGTGTGGGTTCAGAGCACTGGGGATTCCCCATCTCCCTGGACTTTCATTTTTTCTTCTTCCAACTTGGGTAATGTCGTTCTTCCCCGACACATCTGATGCGACCTCAGTTATTACTCCCATTGCGTGTCTTTTTCCTAGAAAAGCCAATAACGTTACGGAGGTTCGGTTTTAAAGTTCACCCCACCCCCCAGTCCCCGGCCCCAGAGCTGCAGAGTTGCTCCCCAAAAGTTGCTCTGGCTGCCTTCAGGGGCTCTGGCCCTGGGCCGGTGAGTGTGAGGTTGTGAGGGAAACGACCTACATCCCTTGGGCACGCAGGACCCGGGAAGCCATGTCCCTGTTGCCCCTGGCCCAGACCTTCCCCACCCTGGCGTGGCTTTTCCTGACCCTCCACTCCCGCCCCTAAGCCCTGCCCTCCCGCCTCCCACCGCCCCATTAGAGCCTCTAGACTCCACTTCTTTCCTCCTGGCGTTGTCAACCTGGGACCTGGGTCGGGCGCCTGAGGAGGATAGCAGGGTCTCGAGGGTCTTAGTCCCTTCCCTCCCCTAGGTTCCCACTCCATGAGGTATTTGGACACCTCCATGTCCGGCCTGGCGGCGGGGAGCCCCGTTTAATCTCTTTGGGCTACGTGGACGACACTTTGACAGCGGCTCCAAGACCCCGAGAATGGAGCCCCGAGGGCCTTGGATAGAGCAGGAAGGGCCTGAGTTTTGGGAACGGAGACACAGAAAGCCAAGGAAGACCTACAGACTTACGGAGTGGACTCGAACACCCTGAGCGGCTACTACAACCAGAGCCAGGGTGGTGAATGACCCGGCCCCTGTCGGAGGTCGCGACGGCTGGCTCCTATTCCTCAAGGATGGTCCTGAGTCGACAGCGATTCCCCAAGCGGAGCTTCACCCCAAGGCTGAGGGACCCTCGGAGACCCTCGACCCAGAAAACGCCCGCGGGGACTGTGATCAGGTTACGTTTTCATTTTAGAGGAAAAACCCGTAGGGTGTGTGGGGCGGAGACGCGGGTGACCGCCGGGCAGGGACAGGCTCTCACAATACCAGAAGATGTATGGCTGCAACGTGGGGCCAGATGGGCGCCTCTTCCGGGGGTATGAGCAGCACGCTTAAGGTGGCGTGGATGACTTCGCCCTGAACAAGGACCTGCGCTCCTGGACAGCAGCTGACAGGCGGCTCAGATCACCTAGCTCAGGGGGGAAGATGCAGGTGTCGCAGAGCACCAGAGGGCCTATGCGGAGGGCACCTGTGTGGAGTGCCTTGCCAGATACCCAGAGAATGGGAAGGAGATGCTGCAGGGCATAGGTATGAGCGGCTTCAGGACACCTGCTTGATGTCCTGTAGATCTCTCCGCTAGTTCCAACAAGGAGGGGAGGAGAATGACACCCATGCTGGAACAACGCCCTGTTCCAAACCAGAAGGAAGTGAGTTGGCCTGAATTCCCAGATGTTGTAATATAGAGAAACTGAAGGTTGCTTTCTCTCAGGACAAGTAAAGGATCCTGCCTCTCTCTCCCTGGCTGGTGGGAAAGACAATCAACAACTGAGCACACAGTTCCCTGGCAGAAGTCTTGGTATCAAGAAAGGTTGTCAGGTCCATTGCAGTCCAGTGACTTTAAAGGTGTGACTCCAGCTTTTCCACATAGGACTGATTATTTCCCTACAGTTTCCCTGCTGCCTTGCTAGTCCTCCCATCTCAATTTTGTTCTCAACTCAGTCATACGATCGATGCTTTGGAAAGATGAACCATGTCTTTGCTCAAAACTGCCTAACTCATGCAGGATTCTTCCATCAAACTCCAGATAGTTCTGAGACTGGTGGTGCCTCTGAACTCTTCTCAGTGACTCTGCTCAGTACATCCCAGATCCTTTCTCTCCCCAGAACACACACACAGGATCCTGCCCTGGTGCATTTGCTTTGGAGCTTCCTCCTGCCTAGTAAGATCTTCCTCCAAAAATCCTGACAAATTCCTTCATGTCCTTCAAGTCCATCCTCAAATGTCACCTTGCTAATAAGTCCCATGCTGAGCCCCCTAGTAAAACAGCCATCTTCTCTGTCCCCACAAACCCACTCTGCCACCTGCCTAGCAATACTTACCACCTAACATGAACACTGTCCTTATTTACTGTGCTTAGAGTATATCTTCTTCCTCTTTCCTATAGAACACAGGCTCCATAAGGGTGGAACTTTTGGTTTGTTTTTGGTTCCCCAATGTATACTAGGTATAAACTGTGTGCCATCTACTCAGTATTCAATCAATGAGAGCTGAATGAATGATCAGTGTCAGCCCTCCCTCTTCTAGAGACACTGTCTTTATTAATGGAGCCTCAGATCAAATGCTGCTGTGGCATCTGCAGCACAAGGGCTTTTCACACTGAGGCCAAAGCCATTTGTGCTTTTCTCACAAGTGCTGCCCTCCCTCCCTCCACATCAGCCCTCCTGCTCTCCACAGCAGCTAAGGACATTTTGATCTTCAGAACAAGATGATCCTTGACCAATACGTCATGTTTTCCAACTAACTAGAAGCCTGTATTAGACTCTGTGTTATCAATCCAGAAATCAGAAATGAAGCAAATGCTAGGATTAGTACAACTAAAGGCAGTGAAACTGCTAATAGGGAAGATTAGAATCCTAAGAGGATTTTATCTAAGATGAGAAATCATGAGATTCTTCCTCTCAGCTATTTTTATGGTTCCCTTAAAAATATTGGAGGAATGATGGAAAATACAATCCAGGAAACTGGCCTGGGTTTTGTGGGACAATGATAGGAAAAACAAAACAAAAACAAAACAAAACAAAACTACAAAAAAAAAAAAAAAAAACTCCTGCTGCTGTCAAGATGAGAGACAACCCAGAGGAGATGAGACCAGAACTCACACTTAATCACAAAAACAAGGATAATTCTCTGTAGAAACCGAGAAGCAAAATTAGATGGGAGCAGAAGATTAGACTCAGGTCTTAGTCTATGTTAACCTTGTGGCATGAAGACCTCCCTACCCATGGTCCTGGAGACAGGACCAGCCCTGGGAATTCTTGAGTCCCTGTCATCACAGGTCCTGATGGGATGAGGGTCAATCAAAGGGACAGGACTAAGGTACAGGGAAGATGATCCAGCTGAGGAGGGACAACATTAAGGCCCAGGGTGGACTGAGCCCAGTCTGGGTGCTACCATGTCCATCCTCAGCTGCTTTCATCATTCTCCTGTCCCCACCCACAGCAGACTCAGCACAGCAAACACATGGATTCTGTAAGGTTTCAATTTTATTTTCTTTATTGATTTTAGGAAACTTCCTTCCATTTAATTAACCCATTGACCATATTTCATGGCACAAATTTGAAATAGAAATCAATATTCAGATTCATTTTTTCAACAGGGAAAGAAGCAGCTACAGCTCAGGGCAACAAAAGGCTAAATCAGGAATGGAGACATCTCAGCCCCAATTTGCACCATAGGAAAGTTGATTGAGGAAGAGAACAGAATAGTGTGGGAGGGGTCTTGGTGGGATATTCTCCTCTCTCCATTTTCTCACATTATTATCACAGGAATACAGATGCATAGACAGGTACATTCCAGCTGCACAAAGAAAAGTTGGGACCCCTTGAAATTGCAGTAGGAAGCAGGAAGAGAACTGAAGAAATCCTGTATTGTTCACTCCCACAGAGGCAGCTGTCTCTCACTGTAAAAGAAAGTATTATGGGGCTGGGGATGTGGCTCAAGCGGTAGCGCGCTCGCCTGGCATGCGTGCGGCCCGGGTTCGATCCTCAGCACCCCATACAAACAAAGATGTTGTGTCCACCAAAAACTAAAAAATAAATAAATATTAAAATTCTCTCTCTCTCTCTAAAGAAATGTTTTTTTTTTAAAAAAGAAAGTATTATGAACAAATTCAGATCACTCAATTGTAATAAAGACACTCTGAACAACCCATTATACACTGAAAATGTCAAAAATCCTTGTGAGAGGCCCTGTAACTCAGGAGTCTCCCCATTCTCTAACCCCTCTCCCTCTTTAGGCCCTCCAGGATCTCACCTTTTTAAGCAGTGAGAGACACATCAGAGTCCTGGGCACTGTCATTACCTGAGCAGAACAGAAAGAGAACCTGGTCAGAGTCCACAGGAGATGTGGATAATGAAGGAATTATGGGATGGATCAGCTCCCCCATTACTTCCCACTACACTAACTCAAGGGCCTTGGGGATCACTATTCTTCGTACTTACAGGCAGCTGAAGCATAGGTCCTTTTTTTTACTCCTTTGGGAAGAAAACATCCTGTGACAGAACAGGTTAAAGACAGGTCTTAGAGGTGCCCCCTAGTCCTGGACACTGGGACAGTCTCCAGAACTGTGACTGCAGATGTAGGGAAGAATTAGGATGCAAGAAGAAAGTAGATAGATAGGAATGGCACCAATCTCTCTCCTGGAGGGTTGCCCTGAGCAGGAAATTCCTACCCAGCCTCTAAATGTTGGGAATCAGGTCCTTTTCACCACAAAAATCAAGAAGATAAATTTGCTGGGTGTGGTGGTCCATGCCTATAATCTCAGCACCTCAGGAGACTAAGGCAGGAGGATCATGAGTTTACAGCCAGCCTTAGCATAAGTGAAGTGCTAAGCAACTCAGTGAGATACTGTCTCTAAATAAAATACAAAATAAGGCTGGGGATGTTGCTCAGTGGTTGAGTGCCCCTGCATTCATCCCTGGTATCCACCCCACCCCCCAAAAGCATAACTTGTCTTTTATTTTTTATATGTTTTACAAAGATTAAACAGCATCCCAGGCTGGGTAAGGACACATGTAGCTATTACTTCCAATGAACAAGGCAGGGCACATTTCTACCAGGTACTTGAAACCACCAGTGGAACAAAAATTCAGACCCTGCACTTTTCCTACCTGTGTTTTTCTTCTTCCACAAGACAAAAGGGACCACAGCTCCAGTGACAACAGCTCCAAGGAGGACCAGGCCAGCAACAATTCCCATGATGGGCTGAGAGGGTGGCTCTGGGAGAGGTAGGGAAGTTAGGTGAGGGGCCCTCATCCCCAGTTCTCAATCCCCACCCTGCTGAGGATCTCCAGAAAGTCTCCCGCTTCCTGAGAACAGGCTCTGGGCCCTCATCCCCTCCTTACCCCATCTCAGGACGAGGGGCTCAGGCAGCCCCTCATGGTGCACATGGCATGTGTATCTCTGCTCCTCTCCAGCAGGCACCACCACAGCTGCCCACTTCTGGAAGTTTCCATCCCCTGCAGGCCTGGTCTCCACAAGTTCCAAGTCCTGGATCTGGTCCTCCCCATCTCGTTGCCAGTTCAGGGTGATCTCCTTAGGATAGAATCCCAGGGCCCAGCACTTCAGAGTGACATCTCCATCAGGGCTAGTGTGGTGAGTCAGATGTGTCTTTGGGGGGTCTGAGGGAAAGAATAGGGAAATTCAGATATTTTTGCATTACCACTCCTGGATCACTGAAGCAGTGCTCACATGACTATCTGGAGAATGGACAGCACAATTTGGGTTGGGGAGGGAGCACAAAACTTAGACACAAGTCTGGGTTGAAGCTTCTGGCATAATCTCCTATTCCTTGGAAAGTTCTAGAATCTTGTTGAGACAACCCAGTGTAAGAGGCTTCAGGTGTCTGATGGGGACTTAGAGTTCTGATCTGGGTGGTGGCTGAGAGATGTTGAAAAGTTGGAGTCACACCTCAAAGGCTGGAGTGAACCTGACCGTATATGCCAGAGGAACTGTGGTCAGTTATTTATTGTCTTTCCCACCAGCCAGGGACAGAGAGACCAGCTCCCTTACTTGTCCTGAGAGAAAGCAGCCTTCAGTTCCTCTCAGTACAGCACCTGGCAGAGTCACTTCCCTCTGGAGGAAGAGCAGGGTGGTGTTCTAGTGTGAGTGTTATTCTCCTCCCTTTCCCATGGGAAGAGAGTGGAGAGATCTACAGGAGATCAGGCAGGCGTCCCACAGCCTCTAATACCTAAGCGCTGCAATGCCTCCTTCCCGTTCTCCAGATATCTGAGGAGCTCCTCCACACAGGTACCCTCCAGGTAGGTCCTGCTGTGCTCTGCGTCACCGGCTGCCTCCAACTTCCGCTGGGTGTTTCGGGCCGCTGCGTCCGCTGAGGTCCAGGAGCTCAGGTCCTCATTCAGGGAGATGTAATCCTTGCCATCGTAGGCGTACTGCTTGTACCCGCGGAGGAAGCGTCTGTCTGGCCCCACGTCACAGCCCCAAATCCTCTGGAGTATGTGAGAGCCTGTGTCCCCCCACCCCCGGGGATCAGCCACGACCCCACCCCGCCCACCTCATAAGTTTCCCCCACTAAATGTAAACGAAACCCGGTCACAGTCCCCGTGGGCACTTTCTGGTTCGAGGGTCTCCATGGGTCCCTCATTCTTGGAGTGAAGCTAGAATCAGGGAATCACTGCCAACTTGGGACCATCCACGAGGAACATCGGAGGTGTGACACCGGCCAGAGATCACTCACCGCCCTCGCTCTGGTTGTAGTACCCGCGCAGGTTGTTCAAGCACACTAGGTGATGATGTGCGTTGCTCGTGGAAATCTGTGTGATCTGGTCCCAAAACTCAGATCCCTCTTGCTCCATCCATGGCGCCCGCGCCTCCTCCCTGGGATTCTCGGCGTCGCTGTCGAAGCGCACGAACTGCGTGTCGTCCACGTAGCCCACGGAGATGAAGCGAGGCTTCCCGTGACCCGGTCGGGACACGGAGGTGTCGAAATACCTCAAGGAGTGGGAGCCTGTAGGCTGGGAAACTGAGACCAAGTGCACCCTCCTCTGGTGCCCAACCCAGGTCCAGGTTGACAACACCAGGAGGAGAGGAGTAGGCTCCAGAGATACAAAAGGGGCGATGGGATGCGGGAGGGCAGGACTTAGGGGAGAGTGGAGGGTCAGGACCAGCCACACCACGCTTGGGGAGGATCTAAGCTGGGGGTTGCAAGGATAGGCTTTCTTGGGTCCTGAGCTATAAGTGGACTGTTGCCAGCTACTCCCGCACAGAGGCCATTTCCCTCCTGACCTTTCACTTACCTGCCCAAATGTTAGTCAGGGCCAGGGTCCCCAACAGCAGCAGGAGCAACTCTCGGGGAGCCACTACCCCCATTCTGCAGCTCTGTGAAGATTCTGCGTCCAGGCGGGTGGGTGGAAACTTTAGAACTGAACCTCGGTGAAGGTGACGCTGATTCGCTTCTCTAGGAGCAAGACACGCAATAGGAGTAATAACTGGGCCCCTGTCAAGAGTGTCTGGGAAGACAGACCTGGACCAGGTTGGGAGAGTGAGAAGTGAAACTTCAGGCAGAAGGGGAAATCCCCAGTGCTCTGTGTCCACACCCAAGACACCTCTCTAGATTCTGAGAGCCAAGCTGGGGGACCTGGGACTTTGGAATATGCTTCTGTACCAATCGCGCTTTGTTACACTGTCCCCTTTATTCACGCCTCAGGGAGTAAACAAATGTTTTGGTGTCAGGATCTTTATTTGCTGTTAAAGTGTAGTGTGCACTCCAGATGTAATCCTATTAATGTGGATTATGTCCCCGATATTTGCTACATTAAGCATTAATTTCAATTTAAAGATATTTTATTCCTTCAGAGTATTGAGAACTACTTGCATGTTAACAGTAGTTTTAAGGGAATTAACTGTTTTCCAAAATTAAAAGATTTAATCAGAAGACTGGATCATTTCACTTTTTACAGTTTTTAAAGTCCTTTTTATTTTTCACTAGAAAACTGCTAGATACTCAGATCTTCTGTATTTAACCTGTGACTTTGGTTGAAACAAACAACAAAAAAATGCAGCTTAATATAAATATGTAGGAGGAATGTTTTCAATAACGTTTTTGATAACATGGCTATTCATCTTTGACACTACACTAAAATGACACAAGTGTTAGTTTCCTAAAGTTTCTTTGCCATGTGGACCCTGAAACATTGTCATTGAATAGTTCATATTCTATTGTATTAAAGTCTGTGGGTGTGTCTTGCATACTGAATAGATCTTGTGCTAATGCATGATATTTTTAAAAGTCACGCATTGACGGATCAAGTTATACAGACCTTCTAGTGTTAACATATTTAAGTGCAAATAATCAAGAGGTCATATGTTGATGTTACCACAGATTTCACCAAAAGGTTTGTAGGTACTTGGGGGTCTGTCAAGGTGATTGTGGTGAATTCAGATTTTCCTACTTTGTCGTTGAAAATATTGCTGTTTGCGGATTATCTCAAAGGGACAGACTCAGGTCATTTTTTAGAATGTTGGCCAAATATTGAAATCTAAAGAATAGTTTTTTTGCCATTTATTTTTTAAAAGCAGAAATTATATTCCAAAAAAATATGGCTGATACTGAGAAACTAATGTGACTCCATTTTTAAAAATAAACAAATAACAGCAGCTTCTACCTCAAGGCCTGTCCTAAGGAAGGGGTCGTGACCCTTGTCCTTGGAAAAACCCACAGAACACTCCTAAGCACATACCCACCCTGCTGAGTTGTCTGCAAATAACAGGAGAGATCCGTGGCGCCAGGTGTCCCTGATTCAGTTAGGCTAGGTGAGGACCCATAGCAACCCCCCTAGCAACCTCCAATCAGCATGAGACAGGGAAAATACCTGGGATGCCAGATGAACCCTAAGTAATTTATGGTGGTTGATAACATATTGGGAAACCATGTAGTTTAGCACGTACACCCCTCGTGGCCTAAACCAATCAGTTCAAACGAACCCCCCTCTTGTACTAGCCAATTACCCCTACCCAACTTGTTCCTACCAGTGAATGTGCTAATCAATATTAAGAGTTGTTGTTTGATTTTCCCATGGTATGGAATGATTTGCTGTGTGATGTTGTGATGCATAGAGTACCCTCCCAAAACCTATAAAATCTCACTGAACAAAGGACCAGGACTCACTCCCTGGGACAGCTGCACTGGGAATGGTTGTGAGTCCAGGCTTGAGCTTGCAATAAAGACTCTTGTGTGCTTGCATCTCCTGGAGGTCTATCGGGGTCCCACGAATCTGGCATAACAATACAACCTAACAAATGGCTTTTGTTGACAAAAACACTCTTATTCTGGAATGTAATAGAAGTGCTTTATGTGTACTTCCTATGCTATCAATTGTTTTTACAATGTGGACTCTGGAATAGTAATTTAATGAAATTAAAGATTTTTAATACTTCAACCAGATGTTTAAGAGAACTGACTTTTCCCCCCTTTTTGCAATTAAAAGGTACTCAAGAATACAATAAGTACCATTACAGTTTAGTATCATAGCTTCCATCTTGCCAAGGTTTCCTTTAGTGTGAATAATATTTTAGTGACATTATAATAATGTTTTTTGATCATATGGATCCTTTGCAATAGTCTGAGCACCTCCAAGGATTCCACAGATCTGTTTGAGAACTGCCCCTCTGAGCCAACGGTGGAATGCTCCCAACTGGTCCAAACTTATTTGCTTGTTCCTCTGCCACTGTTCTCAATAATTGCTGAAACATATAAAAAGATATGGTATTTGTGAACAAGTAATTATGCACAGTTATATATAGAAAGAAAACAAAAAGAAGTTCTTACAAATTAAAAAGTGCTCATATAAATGAATAACTTTTATTAGTTGTTCTAATTAGTTATTCATGACAGTAGAATGCATTTTGATACATTGTACAAAAATGGAGCACAACTTCTCATTTCTCTGACTGTACATGGTACAGAGTCACTCCAGTAGCGTAATCATGCAGAGTAGGGCTGCACACTCAGCCTTATTCTAGGTGTGCAGGCATCCAGTACAGGTCTGGAAGTATTGAGGGCTCTGGGACAGGTGCCTTCACAAAGACCAAGTTGGTGGAATCCTGGATAAGCTTGAACAAAGTCATGGAAACTGTCTTAGTGTATTTGGCTGCTCTAACAGAATACTACATATTGAGTAAATTATGAAGAACATAAATTTATCTTCTCACTGTTTTTAAGGCTATAAAGTCCAAGGTCAAGTCACTGGCATCTAGTTAGGGCCTTCCTGTTGTTTCTTCATGCAACAGAAGGAGAAAGAGAGAGGGCAAGAGAAGCGGGAGGGTCAAATCCACTCTCAAGATAACAGTCAAGATCTATTTATGAGAGCAGCACCTTGAAGACTCACCCACCTCCCTTTAGGCTGCATCTACCCACACCACTACATTGAAGATCAAGTTTCCAACATGAGAACTTTGGAACACACATTCAAACTGTAGCAGACACTATGGGGGAAGAGTTTGGGAAAGTTCCAGGAATGAGTACAATAGAAACTAAGCAAATGAAAACTAAGCCAAAAAAAAAAAAAAAAAAAAGAATGGTCTTATTAACTGCAGTGAAGTTAAAACTTCTAGGCAATGAAAGTAATGAAGACTACAAGCCTGGTTGTGAATAACATTTCCTTAGTCCAAATAATGAAAACACCATTGGTCTAATAAACATTATAAAATGATTGTCCTCTGATAGGGGCATGTGAATGGAAGTTTTCCACTAAAAGTGCAACATGAAACTGTAAAACTAAGAAAAAGCCCTATTAGCATTCTGTTTAGGGGCACAGAGGTAGCAATAAAAGCATCAGGCAAACAAAGTAAGGTAGGGTGCTTCTGGGGATCAGGAAATGGGGCTGCATGAAAGATTGAGGCCATTTGTCTTTTTACCAAGCCTTGTAGAAGTATTTGACCTTTCAAATGCTGTCCATGGTCCCCAAAGAAAAACAAAAATCCAATGTTTAAAAAGAAAACATGAGAGAAAGGACTCAGATGTCTCTCTATAAAGTGTTTCAGAGAAATAGAGCAGAAATGGGAGGGAGACATAGGAACAGGTGGGAGATTTTTATGGAGGGATTTTGCTTTATTGACTGAGTTTAGCTGTGTTGGTTTTAATGGGAGATATTGCAGTATGATTAATGCAAGAATGAATGAGCCACAGAGCGGGAAGAGATGATGTAGGGGAAGGAGGGGCCAGTCTTGTTCCCAAGTGCAGAGGTGGCCTCAGACAGCAACAGCCCATCCATCATCACCAATGGGAAGAAGATGGAGACAGTTTCTGGTGTGGGAGGTGTGATGGGTTGTTACTTGAGTCCTAATTTCTTCTCTAGTGAAAAGAGAAAGAAGTTCATCCTGTAGGAGTGAGGAGTGGGCAAATAGTAGTGGGATTTGAGAAGAGAGGAGAAAGTGAGAAATAGCCCCTCTAGAGGGCCAAAGAGCCTACTGACTTGAAAATGGCATTTGTAGAAGGCAGTGTGGGGGCCACTGAAGCCTGTGTTCATCATCTGAGGGAAAGAGAGGGAGAGAAAGAGAAATATGCAGCAGTCAGGCTGTAGGAGGAGACAGCAAGTTCAAACCCAGCCTGGGCAACTTAGCAAGGCCTCAAGCAACTTAGTGAATCCTTGACTCAAATTTTAAAAATTAAAAAAAAAGGTGGGGGACTAAGGATGTGACTCAGTGGCTAAGTGCCATTGGGTTCAATTCAAGTATCAAAAAACCCCCCAAAAACAAAACACAAAAAACTTCACAAAACTAACAACAACAAATAAACTAGTAACTCATAGGAAAAAACAGCAGGTATACTAACCCTGAAAATAAAGAGGAGGAAACAAAGGGAGCCAATTTTGGAAAGATCTATGAGGCTAACTACTGATATGTTCTACTGGGATCATTGTAAAGTTAGGATTTATTTATAGCCATAAATCTCTCAATGTGCAACAGAAGGGAAATTTCTTTAGTAGCACAAATGAAAACTAAAATAAAGTTTGCCTGGTTGTTGACCTCAGCACCTGTGTTAAATAAGGTTGAATTGTGGAAGAAGATGCACTGAATGGGATGGTTGCTGTGACAGTTACTGAAAGGACCAACTAGGTTTAAAAATTACAATACTCAATGTGAAGGAGGAGTTAAATATTAGATTGGTGAAGATTGTAGAAGGTAGACCCCCATTCTTCTTGTAAACATCAAATGGTTACAAACTGGGAAGTAGTATCAAGTTTCCTTTGTTGTTTTCTGCAGGGAGATGATCCCCTTTCTATCTCATGAGAGTGTTCTTTGCTTGAGCTTTACTTTCACTTATAATAAAATTCTCTTGCTTGGTTTTACATTTCTGACTCTAAATTTTCTTTCCTGGGGGCACAAGAACTGAGGCCTGGAGTGGAGTGGGGAGTGGGCATGGGGATAGGAAAGATGGTGAAATGAGAAGGACATCATTACCCTAGGTACATGTATGATTGCACAAATCGTATGACTCTACATCATGTACAACCAGAGAAATGAAAAATTGTGCCCCATTTTTGTACAATGAACTGAAATGCATTCTGCTATCATGTATATCTAACTAGAACAAATTTTTTAAAAGAATACAAGCAACAATAAGTGTTGGTGAGGATGTGGGGAAATGGTACACTCATACATTGCTGGTGGCACTGCAAATTGGTGCAACTACTCTGGAAAGCAGTATAGAGATTCCTTAGAAAACTTGGAATGGAACCAGCATTTGACCCAGCTATCTCATTCCTATACCCAAAGGACTTAAAAACAGCATACTATAGCAGCTCAATTCACAATAGTTTAACTGTGGAACCAACCTAGATGCCCTTCAATACTTGAATGAGTAAAGAAATTGTGGCATGCACACACACACACACACACACACACAATGAGATATTACTCTATATTAAAAGAGAGTAAAATTATGGCATTTGCAAGTAAATGGATGGAGTTGGAAAATATCACGCTAAGCAAAGTAAGTTAATCCCCCAAACCAAAGGTCAAATGTTCTCTCTGATAAGTGGGTGTTGATCCATAATGGGGGCAGCATGGGAAGAAAGGAGGATCTATGATTGGGCAAAGGGAAGGCAGGCAGGCAGGAAGGAAGGAGGGAAGGGAGGGAGGGGGCAAGGGCATAGGAAAGCTGGTGGAATGAGATGAACATCTTTACCCTAGTTACCTGTATTACCGAATGTATGGTGCAACTCTGTGTGCAACCAGAGAAATGAAAAAATTGAGCTTCTTTTGTATACAATGAATCAAAATGCATTCTGCTGCCATGTATAACTAGTTAGAACAAATAAAATAATTTTTCATATCTTGCTGAAATTAAGTTAATATAAATCTGAAGAAGTTTCTTAGTAAGTCCTAGAGCAACCACTTGTCGCCAGTTGGCCAGGTTGGCAAGATGAGCTGGGTTCAAAGGAGCTGGCTGTGTCAATAACTAAGAGAATGGTGAAGAAGCCACGCAGCACATGAACATGAGTTTCTAAGAATGAGGGCAGGATGGCTTGGTGACCTCAAGGGTCAGCTCCACACTGGAGGACAAGAGGAGCAAGGGGAGGCAAGTGAGCGAGCATACCCGAAACCCCCCTATTTATTGGGGAGAAGACATTCTATAGAATATTTCACCCAAATAAGGCATGGAGTAGAGTTTCCAAGGGTAGAGTCTTGCTTGATGATGTCTTGTGATTGATTGACATCTTGGCAAGTCACACTCAATATCAGGTGCTGTGTGGGATCATAGGCAGGGCAAGAGGAAAGGCATTTTTGTGTCACACAGCCCAATCACCATGCAACATATGACCACTCTCCTCATATACTCAAATGTGCATAGCTCATACACACAACCCATGGATAGCTCGCGACAACTACTAATAAAATTACAGTGAAAAAGTTTTAAGGGAATTTCCATTACAGTAGAAAATCAGGGCTCCCACTCCAACACAAACCACCACTCCATCAGAGTGGACAGGCCTGGGGACAAACCTGCCTCCAACTAGAACTCAAAGGGGGCGATCCCACTGCAGTTTCAACAGGCCAGACTGTTGCTGCCTGGAGCCCAGGAGTCAGGATGCCCAGCTGAGCCCTGGCAGTGTCTGTTTCACAGGATCACAGCTGAAGAGAGATTTGCTTCAAGACAAATTGTACCATGTGTCTGTCTGGCCCATATCTAATTTAAATAACATTTAGAGGAGATTATGGACATAAAACACTAGAAATGGTGCTGAATTAAGATTTGGGAGCATATTGTATAGATGAATGTTCTGCATACAACAAGGGCCTGGGGGAGGACAGAGTACAACCTAGCCCTCCTTCTGGCCAAAAAATTTTGTTGAAGTTCTAATCCCAATGTAACTATGCTTGGAGACAAGGTTTTTAAGAGATAATTGAGGCTAAATATGGTTATAAGAGTGGAGAGGAGGGAAGGAAGGAAGGGAAAAAGAAAGGAAGGAAGAAAATAGTGCACCCCAAACCAATAAAACTGGTGCCCCATAAGATGAGTAAAAGAGATCTTCCTTCTGCTTCTCTTTCCGCTTCTCCTTCTCCTCCTTCTCTCTCTCTCCATTAACCCACACAAAAAAGGCCAGATTGTTAGCAAGCAGCACAAACTATTCTACTCTGGGAAGAAGAGGGTAGGACTCAAGTTGTTATTGGGCAGCTGTAATACTGCCTGGGAGGAAGGAAGCCAGGCCATAATGCTCTCTGCTCTAGGAAATTTTGAAATCAAATTGATAGAAAAATGGGTTTATTCAAACTCAGGTTCAAATGAAGATGGACAAAATATAATTTTTTCAAAAGTTCCATCTGAAAATCAAAAGTGCTGGCTGCCTCGCAAAATTAGCTTAATTTTTAAAGACGAGGCTGGGAAGTGTTATGAACAGGAAATGTACCTAAGTAGATTTAGTGAGCCTGCAGAGAGACAGACCTGAGTGGGCATCTCTGCTTCCATCTTCTTTGGAGACTCCCAGGATCCGGGGCTCTAGCCTTCAAAGGCTTCATTCTCTCAGTAGAAAAAAAAATCTATTTCCAATTCAGTGAGGGGGGGGGCAGTCCTTCAAACTTAGTCTGGTACAAAATTGGAAGTTTTTATTCAACTCTGAGACACTATGACCAAAAGAACTGACAAGAACAACATAAAGGAGGAAAAGTTTGTGTTTTGGGGTTTCAGAGATCTCTGTGCTTAGACAGTCAAGAGCTATCTGTGAACTGTGCATGGGCCAAACTGGCATTGTAGCAATTGAATAGGACAATCTGGTATCTGGGAACTTCCAGTGACACTCCTGCTGCTGAGACTTCCCAGATACATGTGAGTTCCTATTCATCTCTGCTTGGTTCTGCACAGCACCTGAGATGGAGTGACCTGCTGCAGCCACCTAGCCACCTCAGAGATGCATGTGGCTTGTCAAGTTGCTAATCAACCTGCTGACTGCAAGACACCATGAAGCAAGACTCCACCCTCTAAAACCTTATCCCTGCTTTTGATGCTTTCCCTTAAATAGTCAGAGCTATTTTTTTAAGGACAGCATAAAGGTTTATTTGAAAAATTACTATCTATTGAAAATATACATTAGAAATTATTACCTACTTCCATAGCATTCCCCTCCCCCACCACAAAAGTAGACATATCTGCTTGCTACGCTAATACTGTAGATAAATTCAAACAAAAAGTAAGTCATCATCAGTCTCCTTTCCTCATCCATTAGAGCTGAAGGGGAAAAGTTCAACGTGTATCTGCCAGTCAGTAGGAATTTAATAAGTCCCAGTCTTCCACAGCAAAACAAATACATATTTTTGCTTTGAAGACTGTGAAGAATTATTCTGTTCCTTCTCTGACCCCTCAAAAGCTCTATTCTTGCTCTTCTTTGACTCTTGTCTCTCTGTGGCTTCACGTTTTAACAATGGGGCTTTTTCTTTATAGAACTGTAGTTTTCCAGAAGAGGTCATGTGGGAGTCTGCCAGGGGACACTTCCTCAAGATTTCCATCAGAGCCTGCTTCCAATAGAAGTACTGAGTTGCCTCTTGAGGTTCGGGGACTTTTCTGGGTTTCTTGGCCTCCACCGTCACTCGTTCCCACTGCAGAAGAAAGTGGTCAGCCCAGCCCCTCAGTCTTGCAGTTACTATGATCAAATTCCTTCAAAGGCACTTTGGAGTGAATAAGGCCTATGTGGGTCTGGAGCTTCTGTTTGACAGCGTCGACATCCTTGAGTCCTGTCCCAGAAATATCTAAGCAGTTTAATTTTCTAAAAGAAAGAAGGTATCCAATTCCTGCATCTGTAACGTCAGGGTTACAGGATAAGTCTAGCAGTGTTAGGTTCTCAAGACCTCTTTTCATCCCTTGAACTGGTACTGTTGTTTTCAGCACTCCTGCATCAGATAAATAATGATCCTTCAGGAGGAGCTGAGTTACACTGGACAGGGCCTTGTTGGTGAGATGTTCTAGAAGTTCATGCTTATCTCCAAGCTTACCACAGGGAAGGTCCAGGTGAGTCAGCTCCTGGAAAGACTTAGTCTCCTCAAGTTTTTCTGAAATCACCAGATACCTATTTCGCAAGCACAGAGAGCACAGCACCAGACTTCCATAGGCCTCAGTGAATTTCTGTAAAGCCCTCAGCCCTGCACCTGGCTCTGTGAATTTCTGCCTGGCTTCAGCAGCAGAGAACAGTTTTTTCAGCAATTTGCTCAAGAAAGCCAATAAGGGGATCAATGTGATTAACATTGTCAGAGATGAAGCCCAGGACGAGGCTGAAGAGGGATTTGGGGGAAAACCAAAGATCCCCTCCCGGGTATATGTGAAGATGAAATGATCAGTCTTCTCTTTCTGTGCAGTATCGTCTTCCCTGTTCATGCAAAGCTCCACAGAAAAGCCTTTGGGAGACAGTCTGAATGGCCTTGGGGATAGAGTTACAATGAGGCCTCCCTTCTTTCTGCCATGGTAGAAATTAGCCACATTCCACACCTGGAAAACATCTGTCAACCCATGACCTTCATTTCAAGTCTGCAAACACGTTTGGCTTATTATAATTTTTGAGAAAGTTTCTAACATAAAAACTCAAAAAGAAAGCAGTTCTAAATTACCATTAACCAACAAACAATCCCCCTCTCATTGTTCTGTGTCACCGACATTATTCAATTTTCAATTCTCCCCACTACTTCTTTTTTCCTTTCCTACCTGCCTTCTCACCCATACCCTTTCCTCCCACAGGCTCTGGAGGCTCACATCATACCCAGCTCTCTACTTTCCCTCAAGGGCAAACTAATTTCTCCCACATCTTGATACTCTTACCAACTCTACAGCTTCTCACCCCCAAATCCTAAACCTTCCCCTTCACACACTCACAGCTCATCTGCCCCCTCTTCAGAGCTCATCCCGTTCAATCCTTCCGCACCCCTTCCAAAAACGTGGCTCCTAGTCCTAAGACCCAATCCACCGGTTTCCCTTCCTGTCTCTACGCCATTCCACCCACATCTCTTCAGTCCTTCAGCATCTGTCCTTCCCTTCCTCTCCTCCGGCTTTCCTCTCCCCGGACTCCAACCTCTCCATTCCTCTCCAGTCTTGTGTCCTCAACCCTCAAAATCCCATTCCTTCACGCTTCACCATCCCCATCTTCACAATCGATGGCCCCAACTTTCTTCCCTGCTTCCAAGACCCCACCCTTTCCCCCATTCCTCTCCTAGCTCCCCTCCTCCGTGCACCCCCAAATCACCTTCCCCTTTGCCTCCCCAGGTACTGCAGTCCTTCGCTCCCTTCTCAATTCCCACGCATGACCCTCTCCTACTCCCAAGCCAATGCTGCTTCCTCTCGCACCCGGCCCGAACCCTAAACCCCGAACCCAAGACTCTCATGCCTCTACAGCTTTCCCTGGCTCCCCACCCCCACCCTCAAACCACCTCCCACACCCCTACATCCTCATCCTCCCACCCTCCCTCGATCTCCCTTCAGAGCCATTTTTAAACTGCTCTGTTCCAGCTCCTACCAGGACTGAAAGACTCTTTTAGGTGCTCTGCTTTTAAAACCTATTCTTTGACTTTGTTTCTTATTTCTTCATTAATTACTTCATACCATATTATTTTCTCAGGTGGCTTATCCTCTCCTGAGCAGGAAAAATTACCCTGATGAGGTGCTGGCTGCCTTTTGATAACCAACTCCATTGCTTTGGGCCGGAGGTGAGTCAGGACACCAGGGCAGAAGAGTATGGAGGAGAAAAGCAGCTCAGGATGTGGCAATCCGGAAGTGGGGAGAGAGAGAGAGAGAGAGAGAGAGAGAGAGAGAGAGAGAGAGAGAGAGAGAGAGAAGAGGGAAGGGGAGGGGGAGGGGGAGGGGGGCTCCATTCACCAGGGACAAAAATATACATCCTAAATGCCGCCCCCCCCCACCCCCAGTAACCTGTCTTCTCCACCTACTGCCTACTTGCCTACAGTTACCACCCAGTTAATCCCTCTCAGTGGAACAATTCACTCACTAGTTACAGCTCTCATAATAGTAACATTTCACCTATGAATATTATTGCATTGCCTCACATAGGATCTTTTGGGGATACCTCATATCTAAACCATAACAGAAGAAAATAGGTTTTATCCAAAGCCATCTTTGAAAGAAGATGGACAAAAAAAATTGTTTCAAAAGTTCCATGTCAGAAAAGCCCTGGGACAAGGATGGGTTTTAAAAGTGGAAGGGTGTATTAGAAAGAAAGACAGAAATTTTACGTTTTACCTCCTTAGGTGCCATTGTTGTCCAAATAAATATTACAGGTTTTGTCTATTTCTGAGTCCCTGGAGACTTCTCCTCATATCAATGGGAGCCAGAACATCCTATGACCAGCATCTGTTCCCCACCATTGTATACTAGATTTGTCAGGTGCAGAGAGTTCACAGGGTGAGTTTTCATGAACTGTATGTGGAGAGCTGCACTTACACGAGTTCATTCTAGGAGACTCCTCTGTACTTGAACTTGATTCAGATGATGAGACTTTGGAGTTGACACTGATTACTTGACGAAATGAGTCTTTTGGATTTCTTGAATGGAGAGCAGAGCATGTGGAAGGAATATGAAAAATTTGTGTTCAAAAGGATGACTATGGTGGTTTTCAACTGGTCAAAAGTTTCTTGATACTCGAGAAGAGAAACTAGTGCCCTCCCCTCCCCCCGCCCCCATGAACATGGTTGGACTCATTAAATTCACCTCTAGTGAAGAGACAAAGCAGAAGCAATGGTGTACACCTTACACACCTACAGGCACAAAGACACTGGGGTTCCTGCTTGCTCTGCTCTTTCTTGCATCATTCATTCCTGGCTAAGCCATCTTCGACTGGATAGTCACCTAAAGGTAGTGCCCCATGACCAGAAACTGAGGGCTGTGACCAAGAGCTACATGAATGAGCTGTGAATGAAGTCCTTCCTTGTCAATCAGCCTTCCAGTTCTGGCTTTGAACATTGCCCATAGGAAAGTAGCATGATAATGAACCTTGGTAATTTTAAGCTGCTCCATTTTGGAGAGATGGTTACAAATTAGTAAGTAACATATGTACAGGGAACAACTATGGGATCAAGGGCTTTTTTTTTTTCTTCAGAAACAAACAAAGGTGTCCAGAAAAAATTGGAGTGATTTATACAAATAATTGGTAGAAAAAGGTTGCCAAATGACTTTTTATCCACTGAAATTGTCCTTCAAAAGTGTTCTCTTGAATGATTTCAATTGTTTTTAGAATCCCATTTTAATTTTTTTTTGCTAGCTTTATTTTTGTACTATTTTCTTAGGATTACCATGCTCATCTTAACTTTTCAGTGTCCTCCACTTGACATTGTCTTAGTTCACATAAATACAGAAATCTTTAGAATTCTAAACTCTCCTTATTGTTGTGTTTAATATATCTATTCAGGATTCAGAGCCCTCACAAAAAACTCTATCTGTATTTATTAAGTAAGTATAAAAGAGATCCAGGCATGGTGGTACATGCCTATAATTCTATCCTTTCAGGAGACTCAGAGTCAGGAAGATTGCATGTTCAAACCCAGCCTCAGGAACTTAGTAAGACCCTGAGCAACTTAGTAAGACCCTGTCTCAAAATAAAATATAAAAAGGGTTAGGGGTGTGGTTCAGTGGGTAAGTGCCCTTGGGTTCAAGAAAAGGTGAGAGAGAAAGATAATCTTTATTTTTATGTGTACATCATATATTTATTACCAACGACCCTCTCAACTCCAAAATTAGGCACAGGGATTAAAAATAAAAATTCATTGCATTACTTAGCAAAGCATTACTAGTAACTTTCATAAAAAATGTACAAACTTTGTTAAAAATTTATTTATCAAGGCTTCAAATGATTTGGTTACAGATACTTATAATACGTAAATTTAAAACTATATGTTAACTGATACAATGGAATATGATTTGAGGAAATGACTCAGCAAATGATTCCAACAGACACCCCTGTAAGCTTTCATAATCTGAAACAATAGCAAAATGAGGTAACCAACAGGGGGAAAATAGCTTTCTAATGAAGGCCTAAAGATTCTGTGAAAAATATACTCACAAGTGAGTTGGTAGATCTCATTTTCAAATTATTACAAGAGGCCCAAACTTAAGAATCTTAAATCATATTTCAGAGAGTATATAAAAATCTAAATATACGTTCACATTTTCCAGATTTTGGTTAAAATTTTTTTTTCCTTAGGACAAAAAAATCCTTAATATGAGATCTTGATCCATGGAGGCCTTGAGTTGTTTTTTTCAGGGGTGGGGATTAAAAACAATACCAAACATGACAATTCATACCAAAAAACGAATAAACCAAAACCCACAAAAAAACCCACAGCGGAGTTAAGATGGTAAAGCCAATGTTGTTTTAGGAGGAAAGAGGACAAGGCAACAAACCAACATCTGCCTGCAATCTGGCACATCACCAGTGGTAACAGCTGGGCAAGAAATCAACTGTTCTTTCACAGAGTTGCTCACTGTGGCTAGTCTGAGCTGGTTCAGAACACACACACACACACACACACGTGCTCCTAATATACACTAACCACTTGGTAAGCAAGTCTGGACACATCTCTAAGAGCTCCATGCAAAGACAAGACATTCCTCAAGAGATCAGCCACAACAGTGCAAAAATTAAACACAGACCCTGCTGCCTCCTAAATTGCCAACTGCCTCTCAAAAATTTACTAGAAAAGGGACATTACAACAGGAATTCATAGTCAGAGGAAGGGGAGAAAAAGCTACTTCTCCTAGTCATTAGAACAATGTGCCTCGTTAATTAGGTATCTCTATATAAATTAGAAAAAGTGCTTTAACTTGCATGCTTTAGTAAAATTAATACTGAGAATAGTAGTGTTATGTTAGATCTGTACAGATATAAATTTTTGCAGCTATATCAAAGAGTCTATAAGATGGGTTTTGCCATTTTAAACATGATTTTTTTAATTAAAAAAATAAAGATAAAACTATATGTGATTTGTATGTAGCTGATTATTATGTGCCAATAATTTTGGTCTTTAACATACTTTTTTACTCTTCAGGAACAGGAAAGGAATTATCCTGATGATTTAACAGTAACATGTGCATTTTCCCACCGTTTAGGTATATTTCTGCTGCACTGACAAATCTAGGGCAAAGGATGCAAAATCCTATTTGTATGACTAGATAGAGGCAACAGTGTCTGGAAGAGGACAAAATTGTGCTTCTGTGTGAATTGATTTTACAGAACTCTAGGCTGTGATGAGCTTATAGATTTCAAGGGAGGGCAAGCAACATGGCAGTAATAAGTAGTTAACACTGTCTGAGTACAAAAGAAAGATAATTTTTTACATTGAGCCAGACATTTGACATTTAACAGTTCTGGTGTTCTTACCTTTTCTGGGATTCTGAGTTTTCCACTGGGATTGTTTGTTTTCAAACAATTTACACAATGGTGGGATTCATTGTGGAATATTCATATATGTATGTAAGAAAATGATGTCAGATTTATTCTACTGTCTTTCCTTTTCTTTCCCTAATTCCCCTCCCTTACCTTTATTCCCCTTTGTCTAATCTACTTTACTTAACTTCTAATCTTTATTGTTTTCTTGAATGGGGATATAGGCAGTAGAAAATATTGAATTTAAGAAAGAAGAAAAAACAGATCTTGACATCTGGGAACTGCTCTGACACTTAGAGCTAGGCCTCAGATTTCTTAGGAACTGTCCTGGTGCTCACAGGATTCAGGAACTGAGGGCTGTGCTATTCCCTGTTGGATAAAAGGCATGTTAATAAGCAATGTCAGACAAGCTCATTCTACAGCCACACAAAGTGAGATTAAAAATAAGAGTAATACATAACTTTTTCTAAGCATTTGCAAAAATAAGGAACTGTGCAAGTCACAAAACACTAACCATCTCCTTATGTTGGTGAATATGACTGGCAGCAGCTTCTTGACCAATTACAGTTTTATTCTTACTCTGGTCTTTACTTATTATGACTAAGATTTACAGAGACACTCCATCCCACAATTGCTCCAGTTTCTTGACATCACCCAATCTACAATGAACAGCCAATCTACACTACTTCCTTGCTGTCCCCATGTCATCCATCCAAAGCCCCAATCCTATACCTTATCCTTTCAAATACCTTTGTACTAAGACAGACGATGTTTTTCATATGAAGATAATTTTAACAGATTTCCTTCCATCCAGGAGTCACAGTGTATCTTTCTGGGTGGAATATTGAATGTAAAGAACATAGTAGAGGGGCTGGGGTTGAGGCTCAGTGGCAGAGCGCTTGCCTCGCACATCTGAGGCACTGGGTTCAATCCTCAGCACCACATAAAAATGAATAAACAAAGTAAAGATATTGCATCCATCTATAACTAAAAATATTTTTTAAAAAAGAACATAGTAGATGTTCACTGTCAGAAATAGTAACTATGAGCTAGATATAACTATTTATGTTTAAATTGACAAAATTTAAAATTATTTAGCAGACTAGCCACATTTAAATGCTTATTAGCCATGTGTAACTAGTGGCTACCTTAATGGTAGGTGCAGAGATAGAACAATTTCATCACCACAGAGTGTTCTATCAAACAGTATTCTGCCACCTGGCTTCAGATTCTCTTCAGAAGGAGGCATGGAGATTCTGAGGCCTATAAGTCACTTCCGCTGAAGGAGGGGTCCTGACCCTGACCTCGACGGGTGAGTGCTGGGTCTTCAGGGAAAAGGCCTCTGCAGGGGACAAGCTCCACTGGGCCACAAGACCCAGGTGACGTGGAATCTATGTAACCATGACACAGACCTTTTGCCCCACCTTGGCCACTCATTGTCCTTACCTCTTGCCTACCCCTTACCTCCTATTTTCCTTCCCTTCCTCACAACTGACCTCAGTTAGTCCTTTATCTACCTCCCTTCATCCCTTTTCTGTCTCACAAGGCCTGTGTTCCACCTTCACTCCCCTTTGCCCCAGCAACCTGGAACCCCAGGTCCTGCCCAGGCAGGAGGGTTACACCAGTCTCAGCCTCTATGGGTCCCCATGGCTCCATTCCTTCATGTGTTTCCACACAGCTGTGTCCCCACCCAGGTGCCTAGAGCCCCGCTTCCTTGCAGTCCACTAGGTGGACTGCTTGCAGATCCTGTGCTTCCACAGTGATATCCTGAGTCCAAAGATGGAATCATAGGTTCTGGAGTATTGGGAGGAGGGGACACTGGGCATCCAGAACTCTGCAAAGTCTTACTTTGCAGACTTGAATAACCTATGTGGCTACTATAACAAGAGTGAGGCTGGTGAGTGACTAGTGCATATAATTGGAGAAGGGTCCCCCATGTGTGAACCCTGATGACTAGATCTCTGGGTCTTTGTGAAACCATCCAGACTTTATTGACTCTACCACCTCCCTATCCCCTCCATCCAGCAAGAGGGTAAGAGACTGTGGGCATTGCCTTCCATTTCAGAGACCCTGAGTGCACAAAGAGGGAGGAGTTCTGACCAGTCATTGCCCTCTGGGATCTGGGAGGTGAGGCTGACAGCAGAGTGTGACTAAGAGGGCTGCTCTGATCTAGCGGTCATGGCCAGAATCTCACATACTCCAGAGGATGTCTCACTGTAAAGTGAGTACTGATGGGTGCCTCCTCCACAGGTACCATCACAATGCTTAGGATCATGTTGTATTTCCTCACCTTGATAAAGGACTTGAGCTCCTGAACAACATCAGACAAGGTGGTTCAGGTCACCAGGTACCAAGTGGGAGGCTGTCCCAGAGGCTGAACTCATCAGGGCTTACCTGGAAGACATGTGCATCAATGATCCAAGTGGGCGGCTGTGGTGTTCCCTCTGGAGGGGAGCAGACATATACATGACATGTGCAGTATCATGAGCTGCCTGAGCCTCTCATCCTAAGAAAGGGTAAGGACACAAAGTGTCAGGGGCTAGAAGGAAGTTCTCCTTCAAAGAACAGCCTGACATTTACAAGAAACAGCCCCCTGGGAGACATCCTGCCTGGGAGACATCCTGCAGCCATCTATCTCCCTGAAACATCCTGTGGTTATCAGGATCATCAGACATCCTGCAGCTGGCAGTTTTACCACCCACATCCAGCAACTGCCGATAAGAGAGCTTCCCCATCCCCAGCATATAAATACTTCTGTGTGAACAATAAAAATTTGCAGCTTGATCAGAACTCCTGTCTTGCTGTCATCTCTTGTCCCTTCATTCCTCCCCGCCTAGGTTCGCCACCCACGTTGATGTCCTGCTGGTTGGGACAACAAAGTCTATTGTCAAGGAAAGTTGGAGCACCTTCAGCAGGTTCTGAATTTGGGGGTCAAGGGCCCTAACCTTGCCTGCCTTCACAAGAGCCTCCTCCTTAGCCCACCATCCCCACTGTGAGCATCACGGCTGTCCTGGTCCTCCTTGGAGCTGTGGTGGCTCCTGTGATGTGGAGGAGGAGGAACACAGGTAGGGAAAGAGTGAGGAAGTGGGTCTGAGCTCCTGGCAGGTGGGGGTCAGACCCAGGTAGAAACATGCCCTCCCTAGTTATGGAGAAGCACCACTTACACACATGTGCTTAGCCAGTCTGGGGCCAGTTCTTGAAAGTTACTCTATTATACAGTACCTGGAAAGTAAAGGACAGATTGATGACATTGACGACTAGAGTGATGGGACCTGACTCCTAGCAGTTAGAGGTCTGAGTGGAAGGTCCCTGCTGAGGCCAAACCTCCAGGAAGGCAGTTGGTCCCAATCCCTTCACATTTCTTTCTTCATATTTTCTGTTCCTTTTGTAGGTCTGCAGTCACAGTTCTGTAATTCCCTGGGGTTCAGGATTTTCTAGTTCCTCTAGGCCTTCTTGGCCCTGCTTCCTCTCTGGCTTCTCCCAAGTTGTTTTCTTCCCACAGATGGAAAAAGAGGTAGCCATAGTCAGGCTACATGTAAGTGTGAGTAGAATTGATCCCTGACCCTCTGGGTGAGTTAGATTGGAGCCCCTGGGGGAGTCATTCACCCCATCATTCCTCCTTTAGCCATATCTGCTGTGGCTTCTGACCAGTTCTTGTTTTGTTCTACTCCAGATAGTTACAGTGGTCTTGGCCCAAATGACTCTCTCATGGCATGTAAATGTGAGTTTTGGTGGTCTTGAAGAAGGGGGATCAGATGGGGTAAAGGGAACACAACTGTGTAAAGGGGATGCTGGGTATAGACATTTGATTGTGCGTTGGACTGTTCACAGTATTACCTCTTACAGAGACTGATCTGAATTCATTCATGATTATTTTATTTTAGAGTGCAAGACAGCTACCTTGTGGGGGGACTGGAAAACACAAGAGTTCTTGAAGTCTGTGCCCATCCCTACTGTGACATGAAAACTCCTGAATTCTTTTGAAACGAGAGAGAGAGAGAGAGAGAGAGAGAGAGAGAGAGAGAAAGAGAGAGAGAGTGTTTCTGTTGGCATAATTAGAGGAAATGTGGTAGTGGTCTGTCCCAAAGCAAGAAGACCCACTACCCACTCCTTCCCTTATTCCCTGTCAATCTTCTTGTTCCAGCCGAAGTGTATTGGGTTGTCTCCATTCCTGCCTCAGTTCCATGGTGCAATGAGCTGTAGCTTCTTACTTCTCTGAAAATAAGAATCTTCTCATGGTTGATGGGTTAATTAAAGCAGAGGAAGACTCCTAACACTTGAGAGAGGAATTAAAAACTGAGAACTTTCCAGAATCCATGTGTTTTCTGTGCTGAGTTCATTACAGGTGGGGACAGGTGAAGGCTGTGAGGAGCTGAGTGTTCAAGTTGTGCCCAATTGGTGCTCAGTCCATTGTGGGATTTGAGTCAGTCCTCAATTGGTCATCTTCCATTCTGCTTTGTCCTTGTCTTTCAGTAGAACCTTGTCCCACTAAACCTATGAATACAGGGACTTTGACATTGTCTGGGCCTTGCCCAGACTCAAGACATTGGATAGTGAGAGCTTTGTGTGGTTGGGTCAACCTAGGGTCAGGCTTGGCTCTGGCTCTTAGCTGCCAACTTTCCTGTGTTGAGTTTTTATTTCTTTGTTTTCATGGGAGGATATTTCCTATTCTTGTTCTTTTGTGTGAGTTCTGGTGTCATTCTCCTCTGGCTCTGAGTGTAATAGGAGTCATTTTCCCCAACATTGTCCCCACACAGCTGAGGGCAGCCCTTGTGCACATGGGTCTCTGTGCTATCAAGAGGTGAATTTTCACTGTCCAGCTGTTGGCCTCCTTCCTGGGCTGTTATATTTCCCATCTTGTCCCCAATCTTTTTAAAATGAATAAGATTGTGGGAATAGCAGAGAGGAAGCATGTCATTATTTCTCATCTTTGATAAATTCCTACTAAGTTTCTATCTCCTCTGCTCACCTATGCCCCTCCCTGCCTTTAGTCTTAATGATGGCTCCTATTCAAACTTATGGCTCCTATCTAAACTTATAGATTCATAAAGCAGAGTCTCATAGAGATTTTTATTTGGTTAAAAACAGGACTCAGGAGCCTAGGTATGAGAGGGGAGGCATCACTGGTGAGAAAAGCCCAGGTGGCCCTGACTTCAATGTGAGAGGACCTTGTTTTGAAGCTGCCACAGAGCAGTATCACCATCTACCCTGGTTGGCGACCTAATGCTGGGTTCACAAAATATGATTATTCCAATCACTTAGGAAAATGGTGAAGAAAGCACGCAAATGCACAGAAGTACCTTTTCAAAATCCAGGACGGCTCTGTGACCTTAGGGGTCCATGGAAAGAGAGAGAGCCACTGGAATTCTTTATTTTTATATAGTGGACATACCAGGGGAAGTTTCATAGAACATTCTATCCCCAAAAGGGCAACATTCTATCCCTTAAGATTACAAAGGAACAGATAAGTGTAACCCCCACCCCAGCAGGTGACACCTACACCTGGAGCCATACCTTGTTATCTGAGCTGAGGTAACACCCAAGTTACTGAGATGCAATAATTCAGGATCCCCAGTGCATCAGGACTTAAAAGGAGTCTGCATCCAGGGCAGCTCCCAACAGAGCAGTCTTTGGTCTGAGGCTCCATTAATGAATATACTGTCTCTAGGTTATGGAGGTGCTCTACAATGAACTTTCATTCCATTGATATTTTTTGAGTACTATGTATATGACACACAATTTTTGCATTTAGAACCTGTCTTGGAATTAAAAACAGAAAAAATTCTATTTTTGTGAAATATGACTTTCACTAGGAACAGGCAGATGATATGCCCTGAGTAAGAAAAGTGTTCATATTAGAAGGTGGTCAGTGTTACAGGGAATGTGATCCAGAGTGCTGTTGTGTAGGTACAGGGAAAATGACAGTTTCACTAGGGTCAGTGTGGGCCTGTTGGGTAGGTGACAGATTTGAAGAACATGAAGAGCTCTGTCAGGAGGACTCTGGGGAGTTGTTTTCTAGGCAGGGGGACTGTCAGTGCTAAGGCACTAGGGCAAGACTGTGTCTCTACATTCTGGAAGAACAAGGAGGCTTTTGTGACTAGAGCAGAGTCATCAAGAAGAGGAGGCTATCATTACAGACAGAACATGTGGAGCTGAAGAGTGTTGGAAGGACTCTTACTGTAAGTGAGGCAGTCTGGAGCAGACAGATGAGGGCAACCTCTTATTTCAAGAACTTACTCCGGCTGCTCTGCAGAGAACAGTATGGAGAGGAAAGGGGCAGGTGAGGAGGTAGAGAAAAATGGAGGGGAGTAGTGTAAGTCCTTCAGGATGGACATGTTGGTCACTTTACCTGGGTTGCAAGCAGTGAAAACTGGAAATGACTGGATTCTACAAATATATTGAAGATTAACTTGAGTAGCAACTGTGCTACTCAGATGAGTGGGAACTGCTGAGGATAACTGAATGCACCTCAGAGGCTCAGTGTACAAGGTGTTGTGCTGTGCAGGTAAGGTGGCCATTTGGCAGTGGGACAGATGACTGTGGAAATACTTAGAAAGAACTTATGTATTGGAGAAATAGAAGTGGGAAATGATACCATTTAAATGAAAGTTAAAGTCTTGTGAGCTGATGAGGTCATTAAGGGAGAGATTGGCTGCAGAGCAAAAAGGGAACAAGCACTGAGTAAAGCCTCAGTGCAAGTGGATCAGATCCCATGCTCAGAGCAGACAGTACAATTCTCAACCACATCTAGAAGCATGTAGGAAGGAAGTCCCAGACTTTCCTGAGCACTGAAATGCCCTGAATGTCATCTCAACTGGCAGACGGTCTAGAGTTGAGCAAAAGATTCCATGTTTTCAACAATGTGGTGCTGATGCTTTTGGTCTGCTGATCACACTTCTTACTATAGTAGCAAGAAAGTAGAACAGGATTCCCAGACTGTCATAGGTGACTCATTTAATGCTTTTTCAACAAGCAGTATTTGGTCTTGGGCATAGGACTGAGACTGCGGGTCTCAGTATTTGTACTACCAGTACAAACCAACAATTGTGCTACTCAGACAGGTGGAAACTGCTGAGGTCAGCCATCAGGGTGTTTAGGGTGGGGAGGGGTCTGACCTCTATATTTATTTATTTATTTATTTTTATTTATTTATTTATTTATTTATTTATGTTAGTTGCTCAAGACAATACAATGATCTTGACATATCATACATTTGATTCAAAATGTGTTTTGTCCATGGAAAGAAAATGGAGGATAGATTTAGTCAATTTTCACACCAAAGTTAGGAGGTAAACGTCATTTTCTGTCCCATGGGGTAAAGGCAGATGGAAGATTTCAGGAATGGCTCTTGGTTTAGCCTAATGTAAGCCTTTAGGCATGGCTCTCTGAGACCACTACCCTGACCTGATTTATTAGTCATTTCTTAAGCAAACAATGGTGTGCTAGGTTTTCTAATTTGAACATAAAGAGATTTATATATGTGATTTGGGGGGCTGACTTCATTTGGGGGAAGGTCAGAGAGCTAGACTTGAGGATGCACAGCCAGAAACACAATCCACAATCCATCCTTCAGTTGGGAACCACTGACCCTGGTGCTAGACTCAGATGACACTAAGACCCTCTGAGGCTGAACACTGGATCCTGTAGCAGGAACTGTTGTCATTGCTGCTCATAGAATCTGAGCATCACTGTTGCTATTAATGCCACCTTTGTAAATCATTGTGCACAGTTCCAGCTGCTGTGTGTCAATGCATCCTGGTCATGGCCTGGTAGGTGACATGTGGTCATCTGATCTGTAGAGCTCAAGCCTGATACAATGGTCAAATGCTGTAATGTTGAGAAAAGTGAATCTTCCTCTTTTAGGGAAGGAAGTGGAGTGTCTCCTATCAAAATTCTATAAAAGTGGAATTTCCCCATAGTAGGAAGAGAATTCAAGTGCTGGAACAGATGATTAAAGGATGGGATTACTAATATCAGTTCCTGGAACAGTGAACTGAGAGAACTTGATCAGATACATCACAGGAGCCTGTGTTCCCCTAAGTTCTAAATAACATCTATTAAATTATTCCTCTGATACTACATTTGGGGGTCCAGCTTTCTTCTCCAATTTATACTCTAGGATAGTGGAATGACTGTGTGGAATGGTAAACTGATTATTCCATTGATTTTCTTCCTATTTTTGTTTCTTGCTTGGATTAAAAACCCCAGATCTGTAAGACACTAAGGATCATGAATGGTCTGAAAGTAATGTCAATTTTCATATTTTATTGTACATGCACATAAGGAGAGTGTCCATAATATTCATCAGTTATTTTTCTTTGCCCACAAAAGTCTAAAATATCCTGCTAGTACAGTTCCCTTTCTACCTAAGCTGAATCAACAGCTGATGTTCAAACTGTTCCTAGCAGATAAAAAGACTCAGCATATATGACCAACTTTGCTTGACTGTTACCCATGTGGGGTAAGGTAGAAGCTTACTTGCTTACTCTTGGCATTTCTGCATATACCTCTTGTAGTCTGGTAATAAAAAGGATAGAGAACTTAGCATTATAATGAGCAAAGTCTATTCTAAGTTACCTAGAAGAGGGGCAGGGCAGCTTTGACTGAAACAACAAACAACAAAAACAATAGAATTAAAGACAAATAGAAAAAACATGAATGGGTGATATGAACAGTCACTTAAACCAGCAGCACTGTCTTCCCTGCAAGTACAGGTGCTGACCTAGGAGAGCCATCCTATCAGATAACACCATGATAGAGGAACAAAAACCAGATTTATTCTCACACTCAATACATGACAATTCAGAAAAACATATGTAAATATATGCAGATATTCAGATTGCACAACAAGCACCCCAAAGACTATAATCTGTGAGACAAACAGAATGAAGGACATGAGGAATGCAGTTTCCAGTACACAGCGTAGGGGGAGGGTCCTGCACAACCCAGCTTTCTCAGTGAGTTGAAGTTGGAAAGTTGTGAATTTGAGGAGTGCAGGGAAGCCAGAATATGCAAAATGAAGGCACCTAGAAAAGGTCACTAAAAATAAAAGCAACGTAGGTCTGCAGGGGGTTCTCCTCAATCTTCAGCTTATCAGTAAATGTACATTAGAAAATTGCCCAAGGAGAGGGGAAAGAATGATCCAAAGGCCTACAGGGACTAATGGTACCTAGGGATACACAGGGCCAATGATGGCATCTGCTTCCACTGGCATTATTGGAAAGACTTATAGTTTTCTGGGCATTTGATAGAATACTCAGAAGGGTCTTGTGACTTTAGTGGTGAATAATTATCCTGGACTAAACGGTTTCTGGTTTTACCTAAGAAATGTTAAAAATAGAGCAAAAAGGAAAAAAACAGGTCCTGAATGACTTCATTTTCTAAAAAATGTTTATGGCATGCAAAAATGTTTTACACCTAACTTGTTTAAGTCAGAATGACTGCTATCAAATAAAAAGTCACCAATAATATTATGAGAGCAAGAAAATGTAATTCAGAAGACACAGAAAAGCATCAATCATAATTAACCTAGAACTTCCACTAAGGTTAATATTAGTAAATGATTTTAAAACACTTATTGTTAATGTATGGCATATAATCAATAAGTAACAAAGTAGATAGGAAGATGCATTAAAAAATAAAAATTAAATTTCTAAGGAAAAAGTGTCTGAGATATAGAACATGTTGGGTATGAGATGGAATTAATAGGAGATCTTGTACTGTAGAAAAGATCAATGTTTTGAAGGCATATAAAAATATCTTTCCATAATTATATAAAGATATGATTTTTACAACATTTTAGGTATCTAACATATTCACATAGGATATGTTTAATAATAATCACAGAAAGAGGAAGAGAGAAAACAGAAGTATAGAGGTAGCATTCCTATATTCCCATATAGTAGTTTCCAAAGTGATTTCTAATAAGACTAGATGTATCTGGTAAGTAATTCAAGCAACCATTAAGAAAACTCTAGGGGATTTTGTTGAATTGGCTTATTTTACTTAGCATGAATGGTATTCTCCAACTCCAACCATTTACTTCAAATTCCATAATTTTACTCTTCTTTAAAGCTGAGCAGTATTCCATTGAGTATATATACCACATTTTCTTTATCCATTCACCTATTGAAGGACACCAGATTGGTTCCATAGTCTAGTTATTGTGAATTGAGATGTTATAAACATTGATGTGGCTGCATGTTGTCTCTAATATGCAAATGCTAATTCACAATAAGTTGGGGAGCTCTAGGGAAGAATAGTGTTACCTTAGATTAGGCAGAGGGAAGTGATGGGAAGAAAGGGGAGGGGATATGGGAATAGGAAAGATAGTAGAATGAAACAGACATTTTACTGTATGTATATATACGACTGCATGGCCCATATGAGTCTAGAACATGTGCACTCAGAAAAATGAGAAATTATATCCCATCTATGTATGATATATCAAAGTGCATAAATGCATTCTACTGTCATGTACAAGTAATTAAAACAAATTAAAAATATATAACACATTAAAAAAGAAAACTCTAGGGGAAAACTATTGTGGAAATTAACCTACTTTAAAATATCCACTTGGCACATGCAAAATAAATAAAGGAAGAATTAAGGAACAAAAATGTAAGTCACATAAAAATAAGAATAAAATGACTGATAAATATATCTGGAATAAATATTAATGACTTTTTTCTTTTTTTCTTTTCATGTTTGTGTGTGTGGTTAGAAAACTAAAGATCTGCCCTCTTAGCATATTTCAAGTAAACCATGGAGTATTATTCTATATATTCATATATTACATCTCCAGTACTTCTTCGTCTTGCATATCTTAAAGTTAGTTCTCTTTCTCCACACTATATCTTAAGGTTAGTTCTCTTTGCCCCACACTATTAACACATGTGGGTGAGATCATGTCAACTTTTTGTACTTGGCTTATTTCATTTAGTGTAATCTCCTCCTCATTCATCCATATTATTATCAATCATAAGATTTCTTTTTTAAAAAGACTGAATAAATATTTTGTTACAATTTGTTCCACAGCAATTGAACATACACAAAAGCAATTGTTCCACCCACAAAAACATTATCAATTAAAATGGGATGCTGCAATAATGAAACTTTAAATGAATGCAGTAGATTTGTAAGTGGGTAATCAGTAGACTTTAAAGAAATTTTGAGGGTATTCTTTAGGAGAACTAGATTAGGAGAAACACCGCCGCTTTTCAAAGTAAGGGACAGAGGCCTATAGAATGAACAGAGCCCTTGAGTATTATCAGCAAGAAGCAGTGAAGAAATTATGTCACTGCAAACACAGGCTATCTTTCATTGAAACAACAACAACATCAATAACAGTGTATCACCAAGTGTGCAAAACAGATCTCAGTTTAGAGCCAAGAAGCAGAAGCTATTCTCAGGAAGAAATAACACTAAGACCTAATCAAGAAATCTCCAGAATTTATCTGGCTGTCTCTGAACAATGCCACAGACTTGGGGCTCCTTTGTGCCTCTCACTTGTCCTCAATTTGAATATGATTTTCTCTAGTGATTTTCTGTTCCCCACCATTGCATATTGTGTGTGTCAGGGTGCAGAGGGTGAATTTCATGACTATATGTGAAGAGCTGCACTCACATCAGTTCATTCAAGGAGTCTCATTTGTACCTGGATTTGATTCAGATGATGAGAGTCTGTGCTTTCCACTGAGCATAAATTGGAATGAGATTTTTGGAGGCTTTGGGGTAGAAGCCTATGTATTATACATGTGAAAGGAATATAAAAGTTTGTGGCCAGAAGGATGACTATAGCACTTTTCAAATATTGAACACATATATTGATACTCAAGGGGAGGAGGTAATTCCCACTTCTCATGGATTAGGCTAGACTTACTAAACTCTCCTCTAGTAGAGAAAATATACCAGAAGTGACAGTATGCATTGACACCCAGAAAAAACTTGGATTTCCTGCTTGCTCTGCTCATTCTTGGATCAATTGTTCCTTGGTAAGCAAGCACCTGCTATGTTAGTGACTAACCCTCTAAGGAGATTCCCTTATGGCTAGAAACAGTTATAAGTATGAGCTGTGAAGGAGGTCCTTCCCTGACAATCAAGCCTTCCAGTTCTGGCCAATATCTTAATTGCAATTTATGAGATGCCCAGAAGTAGACACACACAGCTAAGCCAAGTCCTTGAACACTACATAAAAGGATCAAGATAAAAGGATCAAGTAAGTTTAAGCTGCTAAGTTTTGGAGTTTTATCTCACTTTCTGAATATTCCTCTCACTTCCTTCTTCTAAAACTAGGCTAATACAATACAAAAAAAGAGAGCAACAACTAAAATCCATCATGAACCTAGATTTAAAAATCTACACAGAATGCTTGGAAACCAAATTCAAAAGCACATAGAAAGCAATGTACATCTATCTATTCACACTGGTTTTATCACATCATGGGAAATCAAGGTTGGTCTAATAATTGGAAAACTAATAAAATGAAAGTCGAAACCCATATGTTCATTACAAGGGATATAGAAAAAGCATTTGTCTAAATTCAACATAATGTTACATGATAAAATCTCTAGCATAGTCAGAAGTAAAAGGAGCTTTCTCAACATGTGTAAGGACAGCAATTAAATTCCTCCTACAAGCAGTTGTCTGAGGAATGAAAGGCTCAATATTTTCTTCCTGAATCAGCTACCAACCAGACACATATGATCTCATCATTTTTTATTTAACTTTATTCTGGATGTCCTAGTTAGTTTGAGTCAAATAAAATAAAATCTTACAAATAAAAAAGGAAGAATATTTGCAAGAAGCATAAACATTTATATTGAAAATTCTAAGAAACTCCCCCAAATTCCTAGAATAAATAACTCAATTTAGCAAGGCCACAGTACAAAAGTTTAACCAAAAATAAATTTATTTTAGTATTCTAGCAATAAGCAATTATAACATGAGAATTTTATATCCTGCACTTATAATAGCATCAAACACCGTTAGTTAAATGAAATTCAGTATCCTGGATTGGGTTCTGGAATAGAAAAAAACACTGTCTTAAAAAATCTGATGAGGGCTGGGGATATAGCTCAGTTGGTAGAGTGCTTGCCTCGCATGCACAAGGCCCTGGGTTCAATCCCCAGCACCAAAAAAAAAAAAAAAAAATCTGATGAACTATGAATATAATCTACACTTTAATCAGATAAACAAAATAATGCTAAGTTGTTAATTAAGACATATATGCAATATCATGGAAGATATTAGCAGGAAATAAACTGGGTGAAGTTTAAAAGGTAATTTGGTGTACTATCTTTGCACCTCCCTGTAAATCTAAAATGAATCCTAAAATATAAATTTAAGAGTAAATAGAATACTGAGTTATAAATTTTATTTCAAATGATGTAATTCATTTACTCTAAATTACAAAATGTTGCCAAGGCAAATAACAGAGATATAAAGGGGATAGGAATATATTATGCTTAAAGTTTGGAAAAAATCAGTGTTGTTAATATGAATATCTTGGCAAATTGAATAGATTTAATAGAATACAAACAAAATTCTTACAGGCTTATTTTTCAATTGCATTTTACTTTAAAATTTTATAGAGAAAGGGATTAAGAAATGAGAGTGAGTTGGTTGTCCATCAATGTGAAAAAATGTCTGAGATAAAACCATTTTAAAGGAAGAAAACTTTATTTTGACTCATGATTTCAGAGGTTTCTACCCATGGCTGATTTGCTCCATTGCTTTTGTGCCTGTGGTTAGGCAGAATATCATGCTGGGAGTTTGTGGTGAATGAAATGTTCACTTCATGGCAATCAGAAGGCCAGCAGAGAAAGAGGAAAGGAGCCAGTGTCCCAATATCCACTTCAAGCTCACATCTGCAATGGCCCAACTGCCCTTTACAAGGCCCCACCTCCAAAGGGTTTCCCCCTCATCTGAACAGAGCCACAGGCAAGTTAAGACAAGGACTCTGGGACACATTCATGATTCCAAACTAAACACTTTTGAAAAACAAGAACAAAGTTAGAAGACTTAAAATATTTTATACCAAAATCTATTGCAAAACTACAGTCATCAAAACATGACCTCACATTGGTGTAAAAATATACAGAATACAGTACAGTTAAGGGACCACATTTTTATTATCAATTGTTTTTTGACAAAGATACCAAGATAATTCAATGAAGAAAAGATGAGGCTTCCAACACATGTTTCTGGAACACCTGGATATCTATAAGGGAGAAGAAAATGAAGATCCATCATTTCCAAACATTATGAATGAGGGTCAAATCACAATGAACCCAAATGTAATAAAACATGGGGGAAAGTTTTTTTGATGAAGTGAGCAAAATTTTTTAACTACATGAAATATAAACAAAAAACATAAAATATATATCAAATAAGTGATTAAATGACTTAATCATGATTAAACATAACTTTCGATGAACATGATAAAAAATAAAAATGAAAACTACAGGAAGGGAGAGAAATGTTGTAAGACATATATTGGAACGAGTGGTGGGAGGGAAAGGGAGAGAGAAGGGAAACTGTATGGAAATGGAAGGAGACCCTCAATGTTACACAAAATTACATGTAAGAGGTTGCAAGGGGAAAGGGGGGGGAAACAAGGGAGAGAATTGAACAACAGCAGATGAGGTAGAGAGGGAAGATGGGAGGGGAGGGGAGGGGGGATAGTAGGGGATAGGAAAGGTAGCAGAATACAACAGTCACTAATATGGCATTATGTAAAAATGTGAATGTGTAACCAATGTGATTCTGCAATTTGTATTTGGGGTAAAAATGGGAGTTCATAACCCACTTGAATCAAATGTATGAAAGATGATACGTCATGAGCTTCGTAATGTTTTGAACAACCAATAAAAAAAAGACATATATTGGAAAGAAGGTCAATATCCACAATAGATGGGGAACATTTACAATTCACTAATAAGACAACCCTTTCCTTCACAGAGGCAAACAACAGTTCACAGGAGAAGCTATGCAAGTCACTAGTAAGTACTTGAAAAGATGCTCACCATTACCAGTCAACAAAGAAATGTGAATTACAACAACAAGCTACCACCTCACATCAACTAGAATGGATAACATTTAAAACACTTTTCAAAATACTATGTGGCAAAAAGACATGGAAATCTCATGCATTGCTGTGAGAAAGGTCAAAAAATAATCCCAATTTGTAAAACAGTATCACAATCTCTGATACAATTAAACATATACTAACATATGACCTAGCAACCCCATTCTTAGTCATTTATCCAAAAAAAAAAGAGAAAAATGTCTAAACAGACTTACATTCAAATGTTCATAATGAGTTTATTTATAGTTTATGTTTATACTGGATCCAAAGTGGCAATAACCCATTTGTTTATAGACTTTTTCAGTAGATAAACCAATGGATAAATAGCTTTTAGTAACAATAACACAAATAGAACATTAATATGCACAAAACATGAACGAAGCTTAAAAATCTTGTTCTATACAAGACTACATACTACATGATTAAATGTATATGAAATTCTAAATATTTGAAATTACTGTTACAAAGAAGATCAGTGGCCACCCTGGGCTGGGGATGGAGGAGAGACTCAATAACAAAGGGGTGTCAGGAAGCTTTTAGGGCCAGGGTTGGTAAGAGCACATCTTGGTGCTCTTGGTGGTGATGACAGGATAAACAATCACCAATATTCATGTAAATTTGCTTCCAGATTAGTGGATTGTATTTCATTTAAACATCTTAAGAAACAAAAATGAGAAAAGAAGGCAATATAAATTCACTTTTCAATAAATAAAATTGACAGGATCTATGTAAGCAATTCTTTGCCACAAGTAATTTGAAATGAAGTTCTTCACATGAAAGAAAAGAATGCTAACTGGTAACTCACACAAGAGAGGAATAACAACAGACATAATGAGAGATTTGATTTTGATTAAATGTCTTTACATTGTTTTCATGCTTATCTTTTCCAGACCTTATTGTTTTGAGAATCTGGGGTTAGAAAGTCCTCCATTTCACATCCTGCCATGTGGTGACTGTCCTCTAGATTTGCTGAATATATCAGACTCACACCTCAAACTATGGATGCAGGAGAGGAAGAGCACGGAGAGGGAGTGGGGGTGGGATCCCACCTCAGCTTGCTGCTTCCTCTCCCTTCCTTCCTCCACACACCAGGGACATCAACCTCCCCCAAACTTTACGACCTCAGAAGGTCTCCATGAGGGAGAAATGGGAAGCAGTGATGAGATCCATGAACTCAGATACCCAGAATCACAGACAGGAAGTACTCCTTGATGTCAGCCCACCCCTATTCCTGATGCAGCCTGAGGGTTTCCCCAGTAGAGTCTGGGATGTGCAGAGTGGACTTAGAGCACTCTTCCTCTCAGTAAGTGAGACAATCAGGAACCATCATGGTGGGACAAAAGGAGGGGACATGAAATAAATCCCTGGGTGCAGTAATTTATCACCCTTTTTCACATGGCATGTTGCTTCTCTGCCTTATGTTTTTCCAACTGATCCATCATGAGATACTGATAAAAACCACAGAAGCAGAATGTTTGCACAAAGTGAAATTGTTACTGGTGAAAAGCCTATATAAACTCTGTAGCTTAGACATGTTCTTAGACTATTTAAAATTAATTAAATTTGGCAATAACACAACTGATCAATATATTGTTAGTTTCCTACAACTTTACTGAGAATAATTCATCTGAAGTGTAAATTATGATAATGGTTACCTAGGTTATTTTCAGGATCTTGAGGGCCACTTTAGCTGAATAGAACCAATTCTTCACTTGGGCCTGAAAATATTTGATGGGTGACTGGGATGGGATGAATGGCACATGGTGGTTCCATTCCCAATTTTCCAATTTATCTCAAAGTCTACTCAGCTCTGCATGTAAAAATGACTGCCTATTGGAGCTGGGATGAGTTTTCTTCTCCCCAACTTTGGTGCTTTTTCAGCAGCTATGGCAGTTCCAACACATAAAGTTCTTCAGTCCTATCAGAAGGCCCAGAATGACCCACAAGGCCTGGATGTTGACACAGAACAATGGCACCAGCTACAAGAGTACAAGGTGACCATGGCCATCTGGTGCTCTGAGTCTCATGCAAGAAGAAACATCTTTTGGAAGTGTGCTCCCCTGGCCTGTGCAAACTACCAGATTCTAGTTCCCCCACCCCACAGAAAATCAATAAAAGTTTCCATCTCCCTTTGCTCAGAGAGCCTCTGGTCCCTCAATCCGTTATTCCTCCCTCCTGAAAGTCCTGTCATCCCTTTGGCTGAAGTTCCAGTTGAAGTTTTGCTTCCTACTCCTGCTTACTTGACTTTATTTTGGTCCTCCCCCCCACCAATGAGGATTTCTTATTTTAACCCAATGGCTCTTTAACCCTCTTCCTTCAGGACTAAGCTCAATATCATCTCTCAGTAAAGCCAATGCTGAGGATAATTATGAAGATTACAACCATCTCCCTCATCTTTCCTGCCTTCAAGTTTTTCTTTAAATCATTCTATTTTTCATCACTCCTAATTTTTACTTAAGGTACATTTTTATGTGATGTTTGAGTTTTCCATCTCAAGGTAAATTCCACCAGGGCAGCAATTTTTGCCAAGACTTTCTTTGATGTATCCCGGTTACCTGGAATAGGTCCACGCACATGGTGGTTCCATTCCCAATTTTCCAAGAAATCTCCATACTGCTTTCCATATTGGCTGCATCAATTTGCAGTCCCACCAGCAATATATGAGGCCCCAACTTTCTTAATAAGACTCCTTTGGCACAGAATTAAAGTAAAGAATCAATAAATGGAATGGACTCAAACTAAAAAGTCCTCTTCTCAGCAAAAGAAACTATCTGTGAGGTGAATAGGGAACCTACATCTTGGGAGCAAATTTTTACCCCTCACACATCAGATAGAGCAATAATCTCTAGGGTTTATAAAGAACTCAAAAAGCTAAGTACCAAAAAAAAAAAAAAACAAATAATCCAATCCATAAATGGGCCATGGACCTGAACACACACTTCTCAGAAGAGGATATACAATCAATCAACAAATATTTGAAAATATGTTCATCATCGCTAGCAATTAGAGAAATGCAAATCAAAACCACTCTAAGATTTCATCTCACTCCAGTCAGAATGGCAGCCATTATGAAGACAAACAACAATAAGTGTTGGTGAGGATGTGGATTTCATTAGTGTCTATTGATGACCATTTTCTGTTCCAGGAGGCAAACTAGAAGAGCACACTGCATTTAGTTCCAATAATATCTTCTTAAGGCTCCTCCACGGTGACACTTTCTTTGATTTTCCTCCCTTTTGATGACCTTGGTATTTTTATGACCTTAATTTTGAATGACCCTTGACTTGAGTTTGGTTGGCTGGGCTATAGGTTTGGGGAGACCACAGAGCTGAAATGCCATTCAGCACAGAATGTCAAGGGCACTGCCCTCTTGACTCATCCCAATGCTGTGAACTTTCTTCACCTAGCCAAGTTGGAGTTTCCCATATTTCCCCTGTGATGCTCCTTTTCTGAGTTTCCCCTTTTCCATATGGAAGTCTTTGGAAGTCACTATGTGAAGCCTACACTTATGAGGTGTTCTGCTATAAACATTGCTTGCAGGTTTTTATTTGAGCATGTTATTCAAATTAGATGGATAAAGACCTAGGAGCATGATCACTGGGTTGTACAGCAAGTCTGTTTAGTTCTACAAGAAAAGGTCAAATATCTCCCATCTTTGTTGTAACATTTTGCATTCCTGCCTGCAATGAACGAGTGTTCTTGTTGCTCTAGGTCATCATCAGCATGTTGCATTGTTTTATTCTTAATTTTACACAAATATGTGTGTAAATGTATATTGTTGTTTGAATTTGCATTTCTCTAATTTCCCTTCATACACCTTTTCATGAAATTATATGTCATCAGTAAATCTTCCTTGGAGAAGTGTCTTTTCAGACTTTTGTACATTTCCCCCTAATTTATGGTTGGTGCATGAATTTTTGCATATTTGTTCAGGCACATGAAATAACAATTTAATTTGGTTTGCCCATTTTATTTTAATTTTTTTTTTGGTACCAGAGACTTAACCCAGGGTATTTAACATACACAGCCTTTTTTTTTTTTTTTTAAATTTACTTTTAACCCATAGTTTTGAGACAGGATCTGGCCAAATTAGTTAGGGCCTTGAGAAGTTGCTTAGGCTGACTTTGATAATGTAATCCTCTTACCTCAGCCTCCTCAGTATCTGGCATTATAGGGTAGCACCACCCAGCCCAGCTGTTTTGCCCCCTTTGAATGGGGCTTTTCCTTTACTGATCAGTTTTTAGGGGATCACTTCTATAGTCTAGATATAAATCTTTTATAAGACATGTCATTTGCAAATATTATATCCCAGTCTGTGGCCTTTACCAAGAAAACAATAATGATGGACTTTTGTTTTTAGGCAATAGAGGTGAGACGTTACTATCTGAGATGGTTTCTAGGTGGATGACCCAAGGGACAAGGGATGATTTTGGGAGAGGGGAGCACCATAAATAACTTACCTTTGTGTATTTTTACCTCTGAATTTTATTGTTTGTGTATGAAACCTGCACAAACAATTCTATTTTCAAAAGTAGATGCCATAATCATCCCTTACACTTGTAACACCATTGACACATCATCTCCTGATCATGGACTAAGACTAGGTGTGTCATAGGCTATGCCATCTCTGTTTGTAAAAATACACTCTAGGATGCTTGCACAATGATGAAATTGCTTAACAATTTACTTTTTATTGGTGTATTAAAATTATACATAACACTTGTATACATTATACCACAATTATATATGTTCATAACTTGATCAGTCTCATTACCCTCGATCTCCCCTTTCTCTCTGCTCCTCCTTTCTCCTGATTCTCTTGCTCTACTGGTCTCTCTTCTATTGTTATTTTGTTTTTAACTTAGTTCATTATACTTATATATGAAAGCAGGATGCTTGTGGAATGCCTGCAAATGGACAGAGCATATTTTGGTAGATTTTGTTCCTTGTACTTCCCCATGTCTGCCCCTCCTTCCTTCCTCTCAATCCCCCTTTTCTACTCTATTAATCTCCCCTTCTATTTTCATGACATTCCTTTTTATTCTGTTTAATTTCCTCTTGTACATATGAAAGAAAACTTTCACTCCTTGATTTTCTGAGTCTGGTTTATTTCATTTGGCATGATATTCTCCAGTTCTATCCATTTATTAACAAATAACATCATTCTTCTTTATGCCCGAGTAAATGTCAATTATGTATACATAGCACATTTTGTGTCCATTCATCTGTTGACACACACCTAGGCTGGTTCTTTAACTTGGCTATTGTGAATGTGCTGATATAAACATTGATATGCATGTTTCAATACAGAATGATGTTTTTAGTTCTTTTGGATAAATTCCAAGGAGTCAGAAAGTTGGTTCATATGTTGGTGCTATTCCTAGTCTTTTGAGGAATTTCCATAACTGACTTCCAAAGTGGTTGTTGGTAATTTGTAGTCCCATCAACATTTTAAGTGTATCTTCCCCCGGCCTCTGCATCCTTTCCAGCATTTATTGTTATTCATATCCTTGATGACTGCCATTCTTACTGGCATGAGATGAAATCTCAGTGCAGTTTTGATTTGTATTTTTCTGATATATATATATATATATATATATATATACACACACACAGACACACACACACATATATATATATATAATATATGTATACATACATATGTAATATATGTATTGTCAAATACACATACATATATTTGTTGCCATTTGCATTTCTTCTCTTGAGAAATATCTGTTTATTCTTTTGCTCATTTATTGACTGGGATATTTTATTTTCTACTTTCAAGTGTTTTGAGTTCTTTATATATTCTGGATATTAATCCCCTGTCAGAACAGTATCTTGCAAAGGTTTTCTCCCATCCCATATATTCTCTCTTTATACTTTTAATTTTTTCTTTTGCTGTGCAAAATCTTTTTGATTTTAGGGCTCTTGTTCATCCTTGTTTTTTATTTCTTGAGCTTTAGGTGTATTATTCAGGAAGCTGAGGCCTCAGCCAGCATGTTGGAGTGTCGATCTGTTTTCTTCTAGTAGTTGCAGTGCTTCTGTTCTAATTTCTAGGTCTTTAATCCACTTTCATTTGATTTTTGTGCAGGGTGGAAGATCGAGAAGTAGTTTCATTCTTCCACATGTGGATATCCTCTGGATTTAACTTCTGCCTTACTCAGTGTAGTCATAACTCTTCCCCTCCTTCATGGGTAGCCATGAAAATATGCAGCCCTCTGGATTATCTATCCTTACTTGTGACTTGTTTCTCTGGGAGACAATGAAACCCTTAGATTCCTTTCTTGTAACAAATCTTGGTCTGTCTGTATTGAGACTATCATTAGTTAATAAACTTTTGGGGGCAGGGCAGGAATTGGACCTCACTCAGAATGGAGGATCATAGCTAAATCTGATTTACATTTTTGGCACAATTTGGGTTTTTCCCTTAGGCTTCCATATAGGAACCTCAAATTATTTTCCTTCCTTTTTACAAAACAGGCTAAGCTGTAGAATGGTATTAAATTTATATTTCTCTCTGATGGCCATGATTCTCCATCAGAGGGTTTGTATTGATGCCATGCTTGGCAGCAGAAGAAAATAAGGTGCTTTTTTGGGGGGCATTTGTGGGTTAAACTTGACCCAATTTTTCAGTATGCAGGCTAGTGGTGAACTTGGCATAACTGTTGAGATCAAAGCTCCTATCTGAATATGAGAAAACAGAACTCAGGCACCTATGCCAGAGAAACTGTCCACTTTGTTAGGGACGTCTCCCTAATGAGCTTCTGATGGTCAGAAAACTCATGTGTCATTTCCCATTTTCTCCTGAATCTATTGCTGCATCAACAGCTAGAATGAAAGTGTCTCTGTTTGCTACATGTCAAAGACCCTGGAGGATCTAGACTTGGTGGCATTTACTGGTCTCCTCCTAGCCACTGTGAAACTTCTAAGTGTGATACCCTAAATCTCCCTCTATTAAGCAAGATCCAAGAGGTCTGTGCAAGGCCAGCGTCATTAGGGGTAAAGGCTGCAATAAAGAGCTTACACTTGCTGTGGGCCAAGGAAATCTCCAGAGGGCGAGGAGGATGTCTAGTGATTGTAGAATGTTTAATGCCTTTTACCAGAGGAACAAGGAAGAGGTCAATGGAAAGACCCAGGCTTTCCCTTAGGAACCATTTCATGTAAAATGTCCTTCTCTCAATGTGGGGGTGTGGGGGTGGAGAATGAACAGATAGAGAGGAAAGTGTAGTAGACTCATACAGAGGCATATATGTCATTGGGACATTTGCTTAGCACTGCCTAATCGATTGGTCACCACAGGATACCCAGAAGGCTGTCAGGAGATGGGATCAGGGGAGAAAAGCTTTTGAGATTCATCAAGAAGTGGCCTCCGCCAGAATCTCTCAGCTGCTTCACTCCTTTGCTCAATTCTTCTCATCCAAAGGTAAACCATGGTTAAGAAGCCACTATCTACTAGCACCAGACATGCTCCAAGCCAGAATAGGAGGGTAGGAACTGGCCTTTGCAGAGCCCCATATGCCTGACCCACCGGGAAGGTGAATAGGAACCATACAAAGCCATGAAACCTTTCACTTGAGTTTTAATATTGGCAGGTTGTACTGATTGCATTTAAAGGCTGATAGGTACCCCAAATTGTCCTCCAGAAAAAAAAGAAAGATACAGAAAGATGCACCTCAGAAAGACATAAGTTATGGAGGAGCTTACCTCAGTGATGATCTCGGATGAGTTCCCAAGCTGATACTGGTCTTGGAGATCAGGACCTGGTCCTTGTTCCCTAGTGTTGAAGATTAAACAGGTGAGAAATGCTGAGGCAAGCATAGAAAACAAGGTTTATTTAAGAAAGTGGTAGAGACAGACTTCTTTGAAGAGGAGGGACCCCAGAGGTTGATGTCCACAAGGGAGGGTATGCCTTGTCCTTTAATAGATCCCAGAATCCTTTGTTAAAAATAAATTTTATTTATACATGGAGACAATATCTTCATTTTGTTTATTTATTTTTATGTGGTGCTGAGGATCAAACCCAGTGACTTAACATGTGGGAGGCAAGTGTTCTACCACTGAGCTACAACCTCAGAGTTATAATCCCCAGAACCCTTTTTAATTATTACTTTCTCTTTCTTCTCCATGCATGTGCCTAAGAGCAGGGACATGGAGGTTAATTGTTAGCAACCCAGAGTGCTCAGGAGCAGGACCACAGAGATTAACAATGCATTGTCCTCTCTTTGATGACCAGTGATAACCAATCCTCATCCTCTCCCAACCCACCCCCTCATACCTACACTGGCTGCCTGATCTTCACCCCCTGCCTCAGTTTGTTGAGGAATGTGGCATTTTCCATTCCCTCAGGCCAGGCAGGTTTACACAGGCAGATTGCTTTTTGGCAAAGAAAGCATGTGGAAGCATGGGAAGAAGATTACCTCTACATAGGGAAGAGGGGTGGGAAGGAAAGGGAGGGAAAAAGGGAATTGCATGGATGGTGGAAGGAGACCCTCACTGTTATACAAAATACATGTATGAAGATGTGAGAAAAAAAAAAGAATAGCATTACCCTACATTAGGTAGAGAGAAGTGATGGGAGGGGAGGGGAGGAGAGGGGGGATAGGAAGGATGGTAGAATGAAACAGACATTATTATTACTGTGTGCATATATGTGACTGCATGATCAATGTGATTCTGCAACCTGTACACTCAGAAAAATGAGAAATTATATCCCATCTGATTCAAATGTAAAAAAGAAAGAAAGAAAGAAAGAAAGAAAGAAAGAAAGAAAGAAAGAAAGAAAGAAAGAAAGAAAGAATGTGGAGGGCCAGCACAGAGGGCCCATTTAATAGAATTACTCTCTTAACCTTGTGTTCATACTATCCTCCTCTATTTGTCTCCTTCCATTACTTCCCCACTTCTTACAACTAGAGGATAAAATCCTTTTGCTTTTCACTAAAAAAAAAAAAAAAAAAGAATTTAAGAATGAACTGCAACATAATCCCATCACATATCCATGCCTGAAAACTGTCTCTTCCATCTTCCCACCAGTGATGATGAAGCCAGAATTAGACAGGCTGTCATAGGTAAACCGAGTCAGGTCGGGTCAAGGAGGCCAATTTTGAGTGAGTCTGGGAAGTTGGAGACTGTCCCTTGAGGAATCTTATCAAGAAACTGCCCCTGCTCCAACCTGTTGCCAAGGTAAACTGTCCCATGAATTTCCCCTCTCTACAGGGAGCTATAAGGTTGTTAATATGTCTTTGTCTACTCCATCTGGCCCTTCCCCCTTCAGCCCACCTATTTCCCACCTTTTGGCCCTCCTACCAGCATTCCTGGGCTTAGTCACCTATGCGGGAAGGAGAGAGATAAGGGAAGAAGGCAGGAGCAAAAAGGAAGCCTAGGACATATAAAAAGGGCATAACACCTTGTTTCTTGGGATGCCATGATCCCCTTCTTCCTCGTGGGAGAAGTCTATGTTACCCCTTTTTAAATAAACCCTGCTTCATATGCTTGCCTCAGCCTGCTTCTCTAATGTTCAAACTTCAACATGTGGGGAAGCAGGACTCTGATAACCAGCCGTATCAATGATGGAAGTCTGTTGCTCTTGCAGTCTGAGGCCACCTCTACACTTGGAAACAAGATTGTCCCTTCCACACAAGGTCACAATGGTTCCTGCCTTCAATTATACTGCAATATCCCCCATTACAACTGAATACAACTGAACTCGGCATAAAAAACAAAAGCCCTCCATAGAAATCCACCACCTGATCTTATGTCTCCCTCCACTTAGTGCCCTATTTCTCTGATACATATTATAGAGTGATGTCTGAGTCCCTTCTCTCATATTGTCTATTTAAACATTGAAATTTTTCCTAGTGAAACATGGAAAGCATTTGAAAGGTCAAATGCTTCCGTAAGTCTAGGTATAAAGACAAATAACCTCAATCTTCCATGCAGTCCTATTTCTTGATCCTCAAAGGCAGCCTGCTTTACTTCTTTCACCTGTTGCTTTTACTGTTACCTCCATACCATTAAATAAAATTATAATAGGGGTCCTTCTCTAAGCACCAAAAACCCAAATAACCCAGTCAATAAATGGGCCAAGGACCTGAATAGACACCTCTCAGAAGAGGATACAAAATCAATCAATGCTGGGTTTCTGTTCTTGAGACTAAAAAGCTCAGGGGTCACTCTAGTTAAATTGGGCTAATTGGGCTGCACAAAATAACCACACAAGAAACACAAATACCTTTTTCTATGGGGTTGCTGTGACAGCTCCTCTGATCGTAAAGGTCCACAGGAAGGGTCACATACACTGACCCCTTTTATTGAGGAGAAGCTATTTAAATGAGGCAAGGGGTCAGATTTCAGGGGGCTGAGTCTATCTTCATGATGTCCACTGTCATCAGGTTGACTGACACCTGGGTAGGCCACACCCAAGGGCACAGTAAGAGAAGGAGACATACACAAGGCACTTCCATGGAAGATTCTATCCTAAACAGGGCAAGGGGTTATATTACAAAGGAACAGGTGAGTATAGCTTCACCCATGGGGCTGTAGCACGACACACCCATGCAAGAGACACTTACCCTCGAACCCAAGAAGGGTGGGTAAAGCTCTGCCACATTTCTGTGACTGAGCACCTCAGCACCCAGCCAGGGAGTGTGACTCAGTCACAAGTAAGGTTGATCTCCCACAAATCAACAAATATATGAAAAAATACTCATTGGGCTGGGGTTGTGGCTCAGCATTAGAGCGCTCGCCTCACACGTACCAGACCCTGGGTTTGAACCTCAGCACCACGTTAAAATAAATAAATAAATAAAAATAAAGGTATTGTATCAAACTACAACTAAAAAATAAATATTTAAAAAAATGATCATCAACTCTAGCAATCAGAGAAAAGCAAATCAAAACTACTCTAAGATATCATCTCACTCCAGTTATAATGGCAGCTATTATGAAAACAAACAACAACAAGTGTTGGCGAGGATGTGGGGAAAAAGGTACACTCATACATTGCTGCTGGGACTGCAAATTGGTGCAGCCAATTTGGAAAGCAGTATGGAGATTCCCTGGAAATCTGGGAATGGAACCACCATTTGACCCAGCTATTGCCCTTCTTGGACTATATCCAAAGGATTTAAAAACAGCATACTACAGGGACACAGCCACATCAATTTTTATAGCAGCACAATTCACAATAGCTAAACTGTGGAGCCAACCTAGATGTCCTTTAGTGGATGAATGGATAAAAAATGTGGCATTTATACACAATGGAATATTACTCAGCATTAAAAAAAAATCATGGCATTTGCAGGTAAATGGATGGCGGTGGAGAAGATAATGCTAAGTGAAGTTAGACAATCCCCCAAAAACAAATGCCAAATGTTTTTTTTTCTGATACAAGGGGGGTGACTCATAGTGGGATAGGGAGGGAGAGCATGGGAGGATTAGATTTATTCTAGATAGGGAAGAGGAGTGGGAGGGAAAAGGAGGGGGAAGGGGATTAGCAAGGATGGTGGAATGTGATCGTCATTATACAAAGTACATATATGAAGACTTGAATTGGGTGTCAACATACCTTATATATACAAACAGAGATATGAAAAATTGTGGTATACATGTGTATTAAGAATTGTAATGCAAAAAAAGTACAGGTATAATGGCATAAATCAACATGAACACACTTTATAAACAGAGATACAAAAAATTGTGCTCTATATGTGTAATAAGGATTGTAATGCATTCCACTGTTGTCGTGTATTTTTAAAAAATAATAAAATCAGTAAAAATAAATAAGGGTCCTTCTTAGTTTTTCAGTTTCAAGTTGCACTTTTAGTGGACAGCTTCCATTCACATGCCCCTATCCTCTCATTTTATAATTTTGTTGACACCAGTGTTGCTTACCTTATTCTGACTATGCAAATGTTACAATTGGGCTTGTGGATGTGATTACATTGAACAAAATTTAAACTTCCCTGCTTCCTTCATTTATTTAGTGTCTCTTGTACTCATGACTGGAACTTTCCCAAACTCTCCCCTAGGGTCTCTGCTATGGTTTGAATGTATGCCCCAAAGTTCATCTGTTACAAACTTGATCTTCAATGTGGTGGTGTTGGGAGATGGGACCTAATGGGAGATGGGTAAGTCATGAGGGTCTTGGCTCTCCTAAATAGATCAATATTATTATCTTGGCCCGTGCTGCTTTTTCTTGTCCTCTCTTTGCCCTTAACGGTCTACCACTCAAAGAAACATCAGGAGGTCCCTAGCCAGATGCCAGAGCCTTGACCTTGAACTTCCCAACTTTAATCTCAGTGAGAAAATAAATTTCTGTTCTTCCTAATTTACTCAATATATGGTGTTTTGTTAGAGTAGCCAAATAGACTAAAATAGTCTCCTTGAGTACATTCAAACATGTCCAGGATTCCATCATCTTGGACTTTATGAAGACACCTGTCCTAGAGCCCTCAACCCTGCTGGAACCTGGACTGGATGCCTGCATATCTGGGGTGAGGCTGACTTCCTGGATATCCTTCACCTCATGGGGGAACACTTGGTTTACCTCTCTTGTGCTGGCCCCCCTATTACCTACATTTCACATATCCCCTTTTCTTGGCTTTCCCCATCATTTTTGTTTCTCACATCATTTAGCCATATCCTGTAGGAACATGGAACAGAAAATATTGAAACCTTAAACGTCTGAAATGTCTTTAGGACACCCTAGGTCTCAGTTCAACTTCAACTTAGTACAGAATTCTGTGTTGAAAATATGTTTACTTGAAATGCACATGATATCGCTTCAACATTTTTGAATGTTCAAAGCTATTTTTCCTGCCTCTTGAAGTGTTCAGGGTATCTTATTTTCTACTTACTTTCTGAAATTTCACTGTAACTTATCTTGGCATGAGTCTGTTTTCATTTGTTTTGGGACATTCAAATGTAATTTTTCAGGACTCTAAATGCTGAGAAAATTTATTGAGATTTTTAAAATTATTCCTTATTCTCAATATTTTGGGATCCATATTGTTCAATTATTGGAAATCCTTTATTGATAGCCTTGTGTTCTTAGAGTTCTTCTGTCTTCCTTATCATTACTTTTCCAATTGTATTACATTTTTTCTGGTACTACTTTAATTATCATAATCAACTATAGAATTATTAATTTCTGTGATCAGTTTTTAATTTCTAAGAAGTTCTCTTTGTTTTCTTTCTGCATATAATTGTGCAAAATTCCATTATTTGTTCACAAATATTGTATTTTTTTACATTTTTTAGTAATTATTAGTAATAGAGGTAGTGGATTAAACAGAGAAGATGGTGCCAGTTGGGAACTCTCTACAGTTTACTCAGAGTATCAGTCCTCAAAGTGTAATCTGTGGAACCCTGGAGGTGCTCAGATTGTTGCACAATCTCCATATGATCAAAGATATTTTTATAATGTCACTAAAACATTATTTATATCAAAATAAACCTTGGCTAAATGGAAGCTAAGATACCAGTGTTTGATAGTAGTTAATGTATTTTTGAGCACCTTTTAACTGCAAAAAGGAAAACATGCCAGTTCACTGAAACATATCCTGGTTGAAGTGTTAAAAATCATGAACTTTATTAAATCTCCATTCCAGAGTCCACATTTCAAAAATGCTTATTTGACAGAATGGGAAGTACACATAAAGCACATCTGCTACATTTAAAAGTAGGGTGTTTGTGTCAACAAAAGCCATTTGGTGAATTGTATCTGCCCCATTTTTTTGAATACTATTCCTGTGTAAAAGAATAATTGATAGAGAAACTATTCCATAGACTTTAATATTTGGCCAACATTCTAAAAAAATGAACTCAACCTGTCCCTTTGAGATAATCCTCTGACACTTATATATTCAATGATAAAATGCATGCTTTCAAGAGAAAATCAGAATCTGGGAGAAGCTGATTCACCACTATCAACTTGACAGACTCCCAAGTATTTATAGCACTTTCTGGTGAAATCTGTAGTAATACCAACATATGAACTCTTGATTATTTGCACTTACATGTGTTAACACTAGAGGTCTATATAACTTGGATAAACAGTGCATGACTTTCAAAAATATGATGCATTAGCACAAGATTCATTCAATTTGCATGGTACACCCACAGACTTTAATGCAACAGAATATGAACTCTTCAATGATAATGTTTCAGGATCCATATGGCAAAGAACTTTTAGGAAGCTAACACTTGTTTCATTTTAATGAAGTATCAAACACAAATAGCCATAGTTATTGAAAATGTTATTAAAAACATTCTTTCTAGATATTTCTCTGAGGCTGCATTTTTTTCATTTCAACCAAAATCACAGGTTAAATACAGAAGATATTTTAAAATCACCTTTAAAATTAGCAGTTTTCTAATGAGAAGGACTTTCAAAACTGTAGACAGTAAAATGATCCAGTCTTCCAATTAAACCTTTTTTTGAAAAATTATTTCTCTTTGAAATCATTATTTCTGTTAACATGAAATTAATTATTAATACTCTGAAGGAATAAATATCTTTAAAATGGAATTAATTTCTAATATGGCAAATATCGATAGACATAATGCACATAAACACCATTACCTCTGGAGGGCACACTACACTTTAACAGCCTATGAAGATCCTGAAACCAAAACGTTTCAGAGGACTATTTACTCGCTGAGGCACGAATCAGGGGGACTGTATGACTTAGAGCGACTGGTATAAAAGGGTGTTTGGGGCAAAGTCTCAGGTCCCCATTAATGGCTCTCAGGGGGCCTGGGATGAGGACTCAGAGCACTGGGGATTCCCCTTCTCCCTAGTTGCACTTATCCTTCTCCCAACCTGGGCCAGGTATTCTGCAGGGAGACTGCTGCTGCGGCCCCAGTTCTCACTTCCATTGGGTGTCGGGCTCCTAGAGAAGCCAATCACCTTCTCCACGGTTCAGTTTTAAAGTTCCCACCCACCGGCCTGGACTTGGAATCCACCAAGCTGCAGGATGGGAGTGATGGAGCCCCCAGCCCTGCTCCTGCTGCTCTTGGGATACCTGGACCTGACAGAGACCTGCGCGGGTGCGTGCAGGATCGGGAGGGAAATGGCCTCTTGAGCCACAGGAGCAACAGGATCGCCTGTCCTGTGAGCTTGCGGGACCCCGAGGAAGCCTAGGACGCCGCGTCCATGCCAGTATTGACCCAGACTCTCCCCGGCGTGGCGCGACTCTTCCTGACCCTCCTCCCCTCCCCTCAGCCCCTCCCTCCAGCATCCCACCGCCGTCTTAGACCCTGGAGGCCGCTCGTCTCCGCCTGGTGCAGTCTACCTGGGACCCGGGTTGGATGCCCTGAGAAGGATCGCACAGGTCTGAGCCACTCCCGCCCCCAGGCTCCCACTCCTTGAGGTATTTCCACACCTCAGTGTCCCGGCCGGGTCACGGGGAGCCCCGCTTCATCTCCGTGGGCTACGTGGGGGACACGCAGTTCGTGCGCTTGGACAGCGAAGCCGAGAATCCCAGGGAGGAGGCGCGGATAGAGCAGGAGGGGCCGGATTATTGGGTTAGGAACACACCGAAAGCCAAGAACGCCGCACAGATTGAACGAGTGAACTTGAATAACCTGCGCTGCCACTACGACCAGAGAGAGGGCGGTGAGTGTCCCCAGGACGGTGTTGGAGGTCGCGACCCCTCCTGTCCCTCACGGTCGGTTCTCAGTCGTCCGGATTCCCTGGGCTACGGTTTACCCCAAGGCGACGGGACCCTCGGAGACCCTTAGAAAGAGCCGGAGGGGACTGAGACAGGGTTTCCTTTACAGTTTTTTTTTTTGGGGGGGGGGGACCTGCGAGGTGGGCAGGGTGGGGACTGGGCTGATCGCTGAATGAGGGGACAGGCTTTCAGACATTCCAGAGCTCTTAGGGCTGCGACGTGGGGCCAGATGGGCGCCTCCTCCAGGGTATGAGCGGTGAGCCTGTGATGGCAAGGATTACATCACCCTGAGTGAGGACCTGCGCTCCTGGACTGCAGCAGATGCTGCAGCTCAGATCAACCTGCGCAAGTGGGAGGCGGTCGGTGATGCAGAGCGCAGCAAGGCCTACCTGGAGGGCGCCTGTGTGGAGTGGCTCCTTAGATATCTGGAGATCGGGAAGGAGACACTGCAGCGGTTAGGTATGAGGGGCTGCGGGACACCTGCGCGATCTCCTGCAGATCTCTTCCCCCACTTCCCACAGGAGGGGAGGAAAATGGCACCCACTCTTCCCTCTTGTTCAGAGAAAAGTGAGTGGGCCTGGATTCCCAGGTGCTGTACTAGAGAGGAACTGAAGCCGGCTTTCTCTGAGGACATGTAGGGGATCTGGTCTCTCCCTGACTGGTGGGACAATAAATAACTGACCACAGTTCCCTGACAGCAGTCTTGGCACCGGGGACACACTGTCTGGTCTGTTCCTGCATAGTGTCTTTGGAAGTATGACTCCAGATCTTCCACATCTCTCAGTATCCATGCAGATCAGAACCTTAAGAACCTGTCAGACACCAGAAGTGTCTTACACTGGTTTGTCTCAGTCTGATTCTAGACCTTAAAAAAAAAAAAAAAGGAGATTATACCAGATGCTTGAGGTCAGTGGCCTAGGAGTATGTAATGCAAAAATATTTAAATTTCCATATTCTTCCTCTCAGACCCCCCCTCCCCAAAGACACATGTGACTCACCACCCTTAAGGACACATCACTCTGAGGTGCTGGGCTCTTAGCTTCTACCCTAAGAAGATCACTCTGAACTGGCATGAGGTGGAGAGGACCAGACCCAGGACATGGATCTTGTGGAGGCCAGTCTTGCAGGGGATGGAAACTTCCAGAAATGGGCAGCTATGGAGGTAAAAACCTGCTGGAGAGAAGCAGAGATATACATGCCATGTGCATCGTTAGGGGCTGCCTGAGCCCCTCACCCTGAGATAGGGTAAGGAGCGGGTGAGGTCCCAGAGCCTGTAGTCAGGAAAGCAGGAGGCTTTCTGGAGACCCTCAATAGGGGGAGAACTGAGAGCTGGTGGTCAGGCCCCTCACCTGACTTCCCTTCCTCTCCTAGAGCCACCCTTTCAGCTCACCATCCCCATCATGGGGATTGTTACTGGCCTGGTCCTCCTTGGAGCTGTGGTTGCTTGTGTCTTATGGAAGAAGAAAAACACAGGTAGGAAAAGTGCAGGGCTGAATTTTTTGTCCTACTAGTGGTTTCGAGTACCTGGTAGAAAGTGTGCCTACATTGTTAATTGGAAGTGATATCTACACATGTACTTACCCAGCCTAGATCCTTTTATATTTTTAAAGTTCATAGAAAATAAAAGACAGTTTTATCCCCCTGGTTTTTGTGGTGATGGGGACTTGATTCCCAGCATTTAGAGGCCAGGGGAACTTCCCTGCTGAGCGCAGACCTCCAAGAGAGCAGTTGGCTCCATCTATCACTTCTCCTTTCTTCTGATGATCCTTCTCTACATCTGCAGTCACAGTTCTGGACACATACCCAGTGACCAGGACTATGGGGCACCTCTCACACCTGTTTCCCACTTGTTTTCTCACTTGATATCTCCTTTCCGCAGAAGTGAAAAAAGGCACCTATGCTTCAGCTGCCTTAAGTATGATGAACAGTGATCCTTGAGACCTTTGGGGTAGTGTAGAGGGGAGCCATAGCAGAGCTGATCCATCCCATAATTCCACTAGCCACATCTCCTCTGGACTCTGACTAGGTTTTGTTTTTATTTTGCTCTGGCAATGACAGTGTACAGGGCTCTAATGTGTCCCTCACCACTTAAAAAGTGAGACTTTGGAGGGCCTGAAGAGACAGAGGAGTTGGCACCTGAGTGTATAGGGTGTATAGGGACTCTGGATTTTTGACATTCTGAGTGTTTAATGGGTTATTCAGTATGTTTCCACTTACAGTGACTGATATGAACTTGTTTGTATTACTTTCTTTTACAGTGTAAGAGAGCTGCCTCTTTGCAACTGAGCGATACAGAATTTGTCCCCCGTTTTCTTGCTGCTCCCTACAGTGACTTCAAGAGGTCCTGACTTCTCCTTTAGCAACTGGCACCTAACTATACCTAAAGTCTGTATTCCTATCATAATAGTGTGAGAAAATGGGGAAACCAGCCCATTCCTGTGCATCAAGACCCCTACCCACACTGTCCTGTTCTCTTCCTCAGTCAACTTTCCTATGTAGCAGATATGGGGCTGGGATGTCTCCATTCCTGATTTAGCTTTATGTTGCCCTGAGCGGCTGCTACCTTTGCTATTGAAAAACAGAATACGGATATTGGTTTGTATTTCAAATTTGTGTCATGAAATATATAGTTGATGGGTTAATTAAAAGAAAGGAGTAGAGTTGGGGATGTAGCTCAGTGGTAGAGCTCTTGCCTACCATGTATGAGGCACTGGGTGTGATTGATTCTCAGCACCACATAAAAATAAATTAAATTAAATTTAAAATGGAAAGGAATATTCCTAAAATTTCAGAGAGAAAATAAAACTAAAACCTTCCAGCATTCACCTGTTTGCTGTGCTCAGTCTGCTACAGGTTGGGGACAGGAGAAGATTGAAAGGAGCTACGAGTGGACAAGGTGGCACCCAGTCTGTGCTCAGTCCATCCTGGGCTTTGATGTGGTTACTCCTCAGCTGCATCATCTTCCCTGCTTCTTAGTCCTGTCCCTTCAGTCAATAGCTGATGATCCCACCAGGACCTGTGATGACAGTAATTCAGATATCACCAGGGCTGGTCCTGTCTCCAGGACTATGGACAAGGGAGGGCATCACGTGGATTAGCATTGGCTGAGACCTGAGTCTGGCCTTCTGCCTCTACCTTTTTTCATTTCTCAATTTCTATAGAGAATTATCCCTGTTTTTGTTAGTAAGTATGAGTTCTGCTCTCATTCTCCTCTGAGTGTATCTCACTTTTGACAGCAGCAGAAATCTATCATTGTCTCACAAAAACCAGTGTAGTTTCCTGGATTGTATTTTCCATCATTCCTCCAGTATTTTTAAAGGGATCAGATTATGGGAAGAGAGGAAAGTCCTCATGACTCTCATCTTAGATAAATTCCTCTTAGGGTTCCATCTTTACTACTCAGCAGTTTTACTGCTCTGAGTTCTACTAATCCTAGCACTTGTTCCATTACAATTCCTAGATGGATAGAGTCATAGAAGTTTCTGTTTAGTTGGAAAATATGACTCATTAGTCAAGGATCATATTTCCTGAAGAAAAGAATGTACTTGAGTCCTGTGGAGTGCAGGGGGGGGTGCTGGTGTAGAGAGAGGGAGGGCAGCACTTGGGAGAAAGGCCCAAATGCCTGAGACGTCAGTGTGAGAAGCCCTTGTGTTGCAGATGCCACAGCAGCATTTGTTATGAAACTCCATTAATAAAGAAAGTATCTCTAGAATGGGAAGGGCTGACACTGATCATTCATTCAGCTCTCATTTGTTGGATAATGACATATATTTTGTATCCAGGATACATTGGGGAACTGAAAACAAGCCAAAAGTGCCAACCTTGTGAAGCCTGTGTCTATAGGAAAGAGGAAGAGGACACATTCAAAGCACAGTAAATAAGGACAGTGTTCCTATCATCATAGTGTGAGAAAATGGGGAAACCACCCCATTCCTGTGCATCATGTTAGGTGGTAAATGCTGCAGGGCAGGTGTCAGAGTGGGAGTTTGTGGAAAGGGAAGATGGCTTTTTTACTATGGTGCTCAGCATGGGGCTTACTAGCTAGGTGATCTTTGAGGAAAGTTTTGAAGGACATGAAAACTTTTGTTATGTGGATGTTTTGGAGGAAGATCTTACTAGGAAGGAGGAAGTTGCAGTACAAATGCATCAGGACAGGGTCGTGTGTGTGTGTGTGTGTGTGTGTGTGTGTGTGTGTGTGTTCTGGGGAGAGCACGGATCTGGGTTGTCCTGAGCAGAGTCAGGGAAGAAGTACAGCCATAAGCACAGCCAGTCACTTAAGATCTGGAGGTTGACGGAAGGAATCTTGCATTGAGTGAGGCAGTTTGGAGCAAAGACAGAGATGGTGCATCTTTTCAAAATATCACTCCAACTACTGAGCTGAGAACTGAGTTGAGACTGGAAGACTAGCAAGGCAGCAGGGAAACTGTGGGGACCCAGTCAGTCCTATGCTGGAGATATCATCACCTCACCTGGAGTATAAGCAGGGGAAATTGTGGAAGTGATTGAAGGCTGCACATTTTTGAAGATGGAAGATGGACTTTACAGCACTTCCTAACGAATTTAACTGGAGTGTGAGAAAGAGGAAATAAGAAGAACACCCAAAATTTGTGACACTGTAATTAGAAAGGTGAGGTGTTCAAACTGCTATACCAATAGCTGATGATCAGACTGTTCTCAGCAGACCCAAGGACTTGATGTAAATATGCATCTTTTGCTTGATTGGTGTCAGTCTGGGGCAAGGTGTGGTAGAGGTGTCCTTGCTCACTCTCACTTTCTATATGTGTCTTGTGAGTTGGTAACAAACATTTCAAAGTCTAAGGCTAGTGCTCTTAGTACACTTTGAACTAGCATTACTCTAGACAGAATAGTATTTCAGCATCTTCCCTGGTGTTAGAGCCACAGCAGGAAGGTATCAGTAATTCATGCTGATTCCATTTTCAGTAATGTAGTTTTAAGGCCACTTCATACCCTTAAATCAGTGAAAAAAAAAGACATAAAATGGAAGACTCACCCAAAAGTACAGAAGTAAGAGAACAATTCCTTATCTCAATATATTAATGTGGCAGAAATTCATGTAGAAAATTGGCTCTTATTCCAAAGAATTTGTCCAATCTGGAAAAAGCTTTGCTATTTCTTACATTCAAGGTATATTCCTGTGTCAGTTTTCTGTCAGTGTAAGCTAATACCTCAGATAATTCAGTATAAAAAGGAAAGGTTGATTATGGTTCACAGTTTTGGAGGGTGAAGTCCATGACAGGCCCTGCCACTTCACACCTGTAATAAGGCAGCTCATTGTGTTGGGAGCACTGGACAGGGCAAAACCCTGGCAAAACACTCTGTTCCTGTCCAGAAGGCAAAGGAGAAGAAGAAGGGGCAGGTGTTTAACAATGCCATTCTAGGGTACAATCCCCCCCGCAACCTCAGGATGTCCCAGGAGGCCCCATCTCTGATGGATTTTATGGATTTTCTATAGCACAACCCAGGGACCAAGCCTCTAGCACATGGGCTTTGGGAACACTTGGCAATCATAATAAACACACGAGTGATGATCCTCAGAGATAGTTTAAGTAAGGAGTATAATGGGAGGTATTCTGGATTTCTGTTAAATAATATGGGAAACAAAAAGGTTTATATTCTCTGAGCAAGAAGTAAAAATATTTTGTCTCTCAGTCCTAAATTATTCTTTATATATTTACCTTATGTCAAAAAAAAAAAGGGAAGAAACACAAATGTTTTGAGAATTCAAAATCACCACTGTGCACACTGTTAGGTTTGTTGCCCTGATTGGCTTTCAAATTTTGGGTCAAATAACTTTAAAACTTGATTTTGTTTCATAGATGTCCTAGATTGACTCAAAATTTGAAGGTGTGTATAAAAATAGGATTCCATATTCAACCAATGTATCAGACTATTTACACAATTCATTACAAAAGGATATTAGATGCTTAGAGCAGAAATCTGTAAGTACAAGTGGAAATGACAATAGGATCAAAAATAAGTAGAAACAACAGATAGTAGAGTGGCTCATAGATGTCCATAAGTGAATTAGGAAACAAAAAATTAGTATCATAACCAGTATTATGAATAAAGAAAAATAAGACAACCTTGAAAATGCCCGTAGAAGTAGGAAACTAACAATGACATGGCTATTCTCCAAAGACACCAAATTTAGTTATTAGTAAAATCATAACAGTTCATTGAATCCTGCTTTGAGTCATAAAGGAGTAAAAAGCACTAGAAATTCATAAAGGCATATGAAAAGATAGAAGGACATTTAGACTTTGGACAAGTCTTACAGAGATTGCAATTGCAGAGAAAGAGAATGAAATAGGAGAGGCCTACAATTGTCCATCTTCCTTGCTGGATGCAGTTCACAGGGACACAGTGCAGGGAGGAAGAGCCCTATACAGCCTGAAGGCTCAGGGAGGTGAGAAGACAGAGAGAAGTATTTGGAGAGGCCACAACAGCAAGAATAGGCCAGATGAAGGTACATAGGGAAGGCTGCTGAAAATAACCGCACTGGAGGTCTAGAGGGCACCTCTCATGTCCTCAGTCCATCAGGACACACATAAGAACATGATCCAAGGACAGGGAAAGACAGTCTAAAAGCACTAGAGGAAACAATGGTACCTAAGGATACACAGGGCCAGGAAAAAGTGTTTGTTCTCACTGTCCATGCGAAAGCCTCATAGTCTGCTGGATTTTGAACACAGTATTCAAAAGAGTCTGTGACCCTATCAGTGAATAATATGTGGCTTCAAAAAATAAAAATTACCAAGTATGTGATAAAAAGAAGAAAATGCAACACACCCACAGCAAAAAAATACAGTTATTGTAAATGAATTACTCATGCTCAGAAGATTACATAAGAGACATAAATGGTAGACAAAAAAAGTCCATCATGATAGCACAGCTTGTAATTTCAGCTACTCGGGAGACTGAGGTAGGAGGATTGCAAGTTCAAGTGCAGCCTGAGAAACTTAGCAAGACCCTGTCTGAGTATAACATAAAAAGGTCTAGAGTTACAGTGCTTGCATAGTACGCACAAGGTCCTTGGTTTAATCCATAATATCACAAAAATCAATCAATCATTAAACAAGAGAGGATATATAAAAGATTACAATAAAATTTCCAAAGATGAAAGCATCCATGATGTGAAGTGGGATTAATGATAAACCCTGCCTTGGAGAATAAAAGATCAGTTGTTGCAGGGACAGACAAGGCAAAGCACCAAAGAGAGCAGGAAACAGTTTTATTTGGCTGCAGTCAGGTTCAGAGGATACAGCTTTTGCTGTAATCAATCAATCTGCTGAACCCTGAGTTTAGGTCATTTGAGAATTTTATACCCAGAGTGTAAGAGGAGGGGCTCAGAAGTTCACAGTCTGTAGAAGTTCACATAAAAACAGTTTTTTTCTTTCACTGTTCTGGGCAAGTTAACCCGTCAAGGACAACACCTGAGAAGGGGAGAGCTTCTTCCCCCTTTCTTTCCTCCCCCTGCCAGCTGTTACCATGGAGCCCAATTGGGCTTTTATCTTAGAAATGAAGACATCTCTGAGAAGCTCAGCTCAAGGTCAGAGGCCTTGTTTACTTATTTCTACAAACTACTATACTGGATATGTGTTTGTGAAAAACTAGTAAGGGGGCGTCCTGCACCTGCTATGCTGATTTCTTCCTGGCCAGTGTCCAAGTAAGACAGGGCAACATGAAAATTAGAAGTTTATCTACATTGAACTCTTTTGTAGGGACTCTATTGATGACAGTCCTAAAGTCAGCCATCTCCAGGTAAAGATTTCTGGAGAAGCCCAGTTAGGACTTTTTTTGTGGAGATAGCAAGTGCCATTACATAGTGAGCTTGAAAACAAAGAAATAGAAAATTTTCAAAATTACACAGAGTAATTCTTAGAATATATTCTTGGGTTTATAACACATTCAGATATAGATTTAAATACAACAGCACAAAAACCAAAAAGGAAATACAGGTATTAAGAATCTCCATATCTTGCTGAAATTGTTAATATAATTTGAAGTAGTTTCTGAGACAGTATATCCTACTATAACCCACTAAAAATATATAGTGACATTTAAAAAGAGAATTAACTATGAGAATTTCCATTACAGTACAAAATCAGGACTGCACTCCCACCACAGGCCACCACTCCATCAGAGTGCACAGGCCCGGGGACAAGCCTGCCTCCAACTAGGACTCAAAGAGGGAGAACCCACTGCAATTTCAACAGACCAGGCTGTGGCTGCCTGGAGCCTGGGAGTCAGAGCTACCCAGCTGAGCCCTGGAGGTGTCTGGTTTCATAGGATGACAGCTGGAGAGACATTTGCTTCAAGATGAATTGTACCATGTTTTTGTCTGACTCATATCTAATTTAAATGACGTTCAGATGACAGTTTGGACATAAAATGTTAGAAATGATATTGGAATGAGTTAAGATTTTGGAAGTTTTGGATAGATGAATATATTCTGAATGCAACAAAGGTGGACAGAGGAATAGTGACAAGAAAAAGGTCTCTTGTTGTGGTCAAAGACAAGAGATACCCATAGTAGAAATTACCAACAAAAAAATAGGGATTATTCTTTGTAGAAACTGAGAAGCACAAAAATATGGGAGCAGAAGGTCAGGCTCAGGTCTCATCCTATGTTAACCCACTCCCAGCCCACAGTCCTAGAGACAGGACCATGATGATGCCTGAGTTCCTATCATCACAGGTCCTGGTGGGATGAGGTTCAACTGAAAGGACAAGGACTAAGGAGCAGGGGAGATGATCAAGCTGAGGAGTGACCACATCAAAGTCCTTGATGGACTAAGCCAAGACTCGGTGGCAACTTTCCCACCTCAGCTCCATTCATCCTTACCTCGTCTCTACCTGCAGCAGAGTCAGCACAGCAAACACGTGCATTCTTGAATGTTTCAGGTTTTATTATACTTATTTATTTACTTTTTTAGAACGGGAATTGAAACCAGGGCACTGACCCCAGTCCTTTTTATATTTTACTTAGAGACAGGGACTCACTGAGTTGTGTAGGGCCTCACTAAGTTACTAAAGCTGGCTCTGAACTTGCTATCCTTCTGCCTCAGCCTCCTGAGCTGCTGGGATTACAGGCATGGACAACTATGCCCAGTTCAGGTTTTCTTTTCTCTTAGAAACGTTAGGAATTTTTCTTAAATTTAATTAACCAATTGACCATATATCCTGTCACAAATTTGAAATACAAATCAATATCTACATTCTGTTTTTCAATAGGGAAGGGAAAGCTACAGTTCAGGGCAACATATAGCTAAATCAGGAATGGAGACATCCCAGACCCACATGCTACACAGGAAAACTGACTGGTCAGAGAACCTGGTCAGAAAACAGGACAGTGTGGGGAGGGGTCTGTGTGCTCCAGGATGGTCTCTTCTCTCCATTTCCTCACATTATGAGAGGAGCACAGACATTGGACATAGTTAGATGCCAGTTGCACAAAGAGAACTCAGGACTCCTTGAATTCCCAGTAGGGAACTGGAAGAAAACAGAAAAAAAAAAAAAAACACCTGTATTGCTTGCTCAGTGACACAGAAGGTAACTATCTCAGACTGTAAAAGAAAGTATTATGAACAAATTCAGATTAGTCAATAAGTGGAGACCCTCTGAACAATCCATTACACACTCAAAATTTCTAAATCCTATAACCCAGGAATCTCCTTATACCCCAACCGCTCTTCCTCTTCAGGACTTCTAAGGTAGCTGCAAGCCTAGGGAGACCCAGGACTCCTGAGTTTGCACAGGAAATGAGATTTCAGGCCTTCTGTGCTCAGACACGTGGCCACACGGGGGCGCCGTTGCACTGCCCTCCGAGGCTGCCAGAGCAGCTCTGGAGAGACCCAGGTTGTAGAAGGGCAGACAGAGATGGCTGATCTAGAGCTGGTGCATGGATGTGGGGATGAAGATGCTTCTAAATTGTCTTTAAGGGCACAGGAGTTATAGGACGCTCCTACTAGGAATCACACCAATTTCTCAGATCTTCCCTCCAAAAGCCCTTTCTCCAGTTTCTGGATAATAACCTGGAAAACTGAAAGAAGTCAATATATATTCTACAAGCGGTTCCTTTCCCAACTATTCTTTTTTAAACACAGACTTTAGCGAGGCATGGTGCTGCATGCCTGTAATGACAGCTACTCTAGAGGCTGAAGTGGGAGTATTCCAAGTTTGAGCCCAGCCTGGGGAAGTTAGCAAGACCCTGTATCAAAATAAAAGGAAAAGGACTGGGGAATATAAATCAGTGGTAGAGTTCCCCTGGGTGTAATACCCCATACCATCAAAATATACTTTATTCTTGAATCATACCTTTAGGTTTAGGAAAAGATAAAAGTAACACAGAGTTCCTGTGGATCACATACTCTTTTCCCAACTGTTAACATCTTACTTATAATCATGCACGTCACACTATTAAAGCAATATTGATAAATTATTATTCAACAGCATGTTTTATTTGGATTTCATTAGCTTTTATTGATGACCCTCTTCTGTTCCAGAATGTCATCCAGGACACCACACTGCATTTAGTTGCAATCTTGTCTCCTTAAGGCTCCTCTGGTATGACACTTTCTCAGATTTTCTTTTCTTTTGATGACCTTCATATTTTTGAGGAGTGCTGCTCAGGAATATAGCAGAATGATCCCTGATTTGAGTTTGGTTGGCTGGGTTGTGTATTTGAGGAGACCACATAGATGAAATGCCACTCAAAACAGCATGTGGACTATAGATGCATGTGGACTATAGATGCTGAGACAATTTCTTGAGATTTTAAAATCATTCCTTTCTCTCAATTATTCTAGAATTCACATTTTTCAGTTGTTGAAAATCCTTTACTGATAGCCTGTGCTCTTATAGTTCTTCTGTCTTCCTTACAATTACTTTTCTAATGATACTACTTTTTTTCCTGGTACTATTTTAATTGTCCAAATCATGTATACAATTATTCATTTCTGTGACCAGTTCTAAATTCTAAGAACTTCTTTTTGTTTTCTTTCTGGAAATACTTGTGCATGATTCCATTACCTGTTCACAAATACTATATCTTTTTACATGTTTTAGCAATTACTGAGAGTAGTGGCAGTGAATTAAACAAAAAAGTTGGAACCAGTTGGGATCTCTCCACAGTTTATTCAGAGTAGTGGTTCTCAAAGTGTGATCTGTGGAACCCTTCAGGTGTTCAGACTATTGCATAGGATTCATATGATTAAAAATATTTTTATAATATCACTAAAACATTATTTACACCAAAGTAAAATTTGCCAAAGTGGAATCTCTGGCAAACTGCAATAGTAGTTATTGTATTCTTGAGCACCTTGTAACAGCAGAAAGGAAAATATGCCAGTTCACTCAAACATGTCTGGGTTTAAGGAGACCACAGAGATGAAATGCCACTCAATATAGCATGTTAAAAATCATTAACTGTATTAAGTTGCCATTCCAGAATCCACATTATAAAACCACTTAGCTAATAGAATGGGAAGTACACATGAATCATTTCTGCTGCATTAGAAAGTACAGTGTTTGTGTCAACAAAAGTCATGTGGAGAGTTGTACCAATAGCCCCATTTTTTGGAATACCATTCCTGCTTAAAGGAGTGACAGAGAAACTATTCTTCAGACTTCAATATTTGGCCAACATTCTAAAAAATGAACTGAGTATGTCCCTTCGAGATAATCCACAGACAGCAATGTATTCAATGATAAAATGTATGCCCTGAAGAGAAAATCACAATCTAGGAGAAACTGTATCCACCACTATCATCCCCACAGATTCCCAAGTACTTACACACTATCTGGTGAAATCTGTGGAAATATCAACATATAACCTCTTGATTTATTTGCATTTAAATAACACTAGGAGGTCTATAAAACTTGGTCAAACAGTGCATGGCTTTAAAAAATATGCATTTGCACAAAATCCATTCGATGTGCAAGACATGCTCATTGTGCAAGACTTAAATGCAAGAGAATATGAACTATTCAATAATAATGTTTCAGGGTCCCTATGGCAAAAAAATCTTTAAGTAGCTAGCACTTTTGTCATTTTAGTGTAGTATCAAAGACAAATAATCACAGTTTTTGAAAACATTAATAAAAACATGCTTCTTACATGTTTCTGTGAGGCTGCATTTTTTGTTTCAACCAAAATCACAGATTAAATAAACAGAACTTTCAAAATTGTAAACAGTAAAATGATCCAGTCTTCTGCTTAATTTTTTTTTATTTCTCTTTGAAAGTATTGTTTCTGTTAACGTGCAATTAGTTATTTATACTCAAAAGAATAAAATTTCTTTAAAATAGAATTAATTTCTAATAGGGCAAATATTGATAGACATAATCCACAGACACATGATTACCTCTGGAGTGTACACTACTTTCTAAGGCATATAAAGACCCTGAACCCAAAACGTTTGAGAACTGCTGATTTCTTGAGGCAGAAATTAAGGGATGATGTGACAAAGAAAGATTAGTATAAAGGAATGTTCAGGGCAAAGTCCCAGCCATGGCTGTGGGTCTCAGGGTCTAGAAATGGCTCTGGGGAATTGGCACAAAGCACTGGGGATTCCCTATCTCCGTGGAGTTTCATTTATCCTTCTCCCAACTGGGTCAGGTCTTTCTGCCTGGACACTCCTGACGCGGCCCCAGTTCTTGCTCCAGTTGCATGTCCTGCTTCTAGAGAAGCCAATCAGCGTCACCGCGGTTTGGGTTTTAACGTCCCCACCCCAAAACCCGCGGGGATTCAGAATCTCTACAGAACCGCAGAATGAGGGTGATGGCGCCACAAACGCTGCCCTGGCCCCGACACAGACTTGGGCGGGTGAGTGCGGGGCGGGGAGGGAACTGCCTCTGCGCGGGAGGAGCCAGGGGACCATCTTGTGAACCCGCAGGACCAGGGAAAGCCGCGTCTCTGCTGCCTCCCTCCCAGCGCGGCTCTTCTTGAACCTCCACTCCCGCCCCTAAGTCCTGCCCTCCCACAGCGTCCCGTGTCCCACCGCCCCCTTTGCATATCTCAATCCCACTCCTCTCCTCCTTCAACCTGGGACCTGGGGTCAGCGACCCGCAGGAGAGTGCGCAGGTCTCAGCCGCTCCCGCCCCGGAGGCTCCCACTCTTTGAGCTACTTCGAGATCTCCCTGTCCCGGCCGGACCGCGGGGAGCCCCGGTACCTGGAGGTGGGCTACGTGGACGACACGCAGTTCGTGCGCTTCGACAGCGACGCCACGACACCGAAGATGGAGCCGCGGGCGCCGTGGATGGAGCAGGAGGGGCCGGGGTATTGGGAGGAGGAGACACAGAGAGCCCAGAGCTACCGCAGAGCTACCGAGTGAACCTCATCACCCTGCTAGCCTACTACAACCAGAGCGAGGGCGGTGAGTGACCCCAGGCCAGCTTAGGAGGTCGCAATCCCTGAGGCCCCTCGCGGGGACCTCTTCCGGGATTCACCAGGCCAGTTCACCCCAAGGCTGAGAGACCCGCGGAGACACTCCACCCAGAAAGCGCCCTGGGAACTGTGACTGGTTTCTTTCCGGTTTAGGGGAAGCAACTCTCCGGGTGGGTGGGCGGGGCTGGGACGAGGCACCGTGGGGCCGGGACAGGCTCTCACAGCTTCCAGAGGCTGTATGGCTGCGAAGTGGGGACCTAGGGACGCCTCCTCCGCGGGTTCAGTCAGACAGCCTATGATGGCTCTGATTACATCTCTCTGAACCACGACCTGCGCTCCTGGATCACGGCGGGCGAACGTGGCGGCTCAGATCACCCAGTGCAAGTGGGAGGCGATAGGTTTTGTGGAGGGCTGTAGGGTCTACCTGGAGGGCACTTGTGTGGAGTAGATCACCAGATACCTGCAGAATGGGAACAAGGACCTGCAGCGAGTAGGACAACTGCTTGATCTCCTGTAGATCTCTCAGCCAGCTTTCTGAAAGGAGGGGAGGAGAATGGCACTCACTTAGAACATGGCCCTGCTCCTCCTCCAGAGGGAAATGAGGGGCCCTTGATTCCCAGGTGCTGTACTAGACAGGAACTGAAGGCCGTTTTTTTCTCAGGACAAGTAAGGGATCCAGTCTCTGGCTGGTGGGAAAGGCAATAAATAACTCATCACAGTTTCCTGGCAGCAGCCTTGGCATCACCAAGGGACTTTCTATCAGGTGTTTGTCTCAGCTCCAGCTTAGGGTCTTTGGAGGTCTGACTCCAGCTTTTCCACATCTCTCATCCTCTATCTAGATCAGAACCTGAGGTCCTGCTCAGACACCTGAAGCCTCTTACACTGGGTTGTCTCAACCCCCTTCTAGAACTTTCTGAGGTATAGGAGATTATGCCAGAAATCCCGGTGTAGGCTTCTGTTTAGGTTTTGTGCTCCCTCCACCAATCCAATCCTGTTGTCATTTTCTGGGTGGACATGCTGAGTGCTGCTTCAGTAGCTCAGGACAGGTAAAGCAATAATGTCTGAATTTCTGTGTTCTTCCTCTCAGACCTTCCAAAAACACATCTGACTCACCACACTAGCCTTGAAGGGGATGTCACTCTTAGGTGCTGGGCTCTACCCTAAGGAGATCACCCTGACCTGGCAGAGGGATGTGGAGGACCAGACCCAGGACATGGAACTTGTGGAGACCAGGCCTTCAGGGGATGGAAACTTCCAGAAATGGGCAGCTGTGGTGGTGCCTGCTGGAGAGGAGCAGACATAACCATGCCATGTGCACCATGAGGGGCTGCCTGAGCCCCTCACCCTGAGATGGGGTAAAGAGGGCATGAGGGCCCAGAGCCTGTTGTCAGGAAAGCAGGAGGCTTTCTGGAGATCCTCTGCAGGGTAGGGACTGGGAGCTGGGGATCAGGTCCCCTCATCTGACTTCCCTTCTCCTCTCAGAGCCACCCTCTCAGGCCACCATCCCCATCATGGGAATTGTTGCTGGTGTGGTTCTCCTTGGAGCTGTTGTCACTGGAGCTGTGGTAGCCTTTGTCTTGTGGAAGAAGAAAAACACAGGTAGGGAAAGTGCAGGGTCTGAATTTTTGTTCCACTGGTGGTTTCAAGTACATTTCAAGTAGAAATGTGCCCTGCCTTGGTAATGGGAAGAAATATCTACATAAACATGCCTACCCAACCTGGACCCTCTTTACTCTTTGTAAAACACATAGAAACTTAAGGACAGTTTTATCCTTCTGATAAAATTGAAGGGGACTTGATTCTCAGCATTTAGAGGCTAGAGGGGAATTTCCCTGCTGAGGACAGAACTCCAGGACAGCCATTGTTCCATTCCTTTGCACCTTCTTTCTTCTTGTCTCCTGATTCTTCCCTGCATCTGGAAGGGAATGGAATCATCACAGTTCTAGAATCTTCCACAAAGTCCAGGACTAGGGGGTACCTCTAAGATCTGTCTCCAACCCATTCTCTCACAGGATGCTTTCTTCCCACAGGTGGGAAAGGATGGACATAACACTCCAGCTGCCTGAAGGATAAAGAACAGTGATCCCTGAGACTTTTGGGGTGGTGTAGAGGGGAGCTGATCCATGCCATAATTCCTCCACTCTCCACATCTCCTATGGGCTCTGACCAGGTTCTATTTTTGTTCTGCCCAGGAAATGACAGTACCAGGGCTCTGATATGACTCTCACTGCTTGAAAAGGTGAGACCCTTAGAAGGCCTGAAGAGGAAGAGGGGTTGGAGTATAAGGAGATTCCTGGGTTATAGGATTTAGAAATTTTGAGTGTGTAATGGATTGTTCAGAGGGTCTCCACTTATTGACTAATCTGAATTTGTTCATAATACTTTCTTTTACAGTTTGAGATAGTTACCTTCTGTCTCACTGAGCAAGCAATACAGGATTTTTTTTTTTTTCTGTTTTCTTCCAGTTCCCTACTGGGAATTCAAGGAGTCCTGAGTTCTCTTTGTGCAACTGGCATCTAACTATGTCTAATGTCTGTGCTCCTCTCAGCATAATATGAGGGAAATAGAGAGAAGAGACCATCCTGGAGCACACAGACCCCTCCCCACACTGTCCTGTTTTCTGACCAGGTTCTCTGACCAGTCAGTTTTCCTGTGTAGCATGTGGGTCTGGGATGTCTCCATTCCTGATTTAGCTATATGTTGCCCTGAACTGTAGCTTTCCCTTCCCTATTGAAAAACAGAATGTAGATATTGATTTGTATTTCAAATTTGTGACAGGATATATGGTCAATTGGTTAATTAAATTTAAGAAAAATTCCTAAAGTTTCTAAGAGAAAAGAAAACCTGAACTGGGCATAGTTGTCCATGCCTGTAATCCCAGCAGCTCAGGAGGCTGAGGCAGAAGGATATCGAGTTCAGAGTCAGCTTTAGCAACGTAATGATGTCCTACACAACTCAGTGAGTCCCTGTCTCTAAGTAAAATAAAAAAAGGACTGGGGTTAGTGCCCTGGTTTCAATTCCCTGTACTAAAAATGTAAATAAATAAATATAATAAAACCTGAAACATTCAAGAATGCACGTGTTTGCTGTGTTGATTCTGCTGCAGATAGAGACAAGGTAAGGACAAAAGGAGCGGAGAGTGGGAAAGTTGCCACCAAGACTTGGCTTAGTCCATCAAGGACTTTGATGTGGTCACTCCTCAGCTTGATTATCTCCCCTACTTCTTAGTCCTTGTCCCTTCAGTTGAACCTCATCCCACCAGGACCTGTGATGACAGGAACTCAGGCATCATCATGGTCCTGTCTCTAGGACTGTGGGCTGGGAGTGGGTTAATATAGGGTGAGACCTGAGCCTGACCTTCTGCTCCCATATTTTTGTACTTCTCAGTTTCTACAGAGAATCATCCCTGTTTTTTGTTAGTAATTTCTACTATGGGTGTCTCTCATCTTTGACCACAAGAAGAAATCTTTTTTCTTGTCATTATTCTGCAAAACCCACAGTGGTTCCTGGATTGTATTTTCCATCATTTCTCTCATATTTTTAAGGAATAAGATTAAGGAAATAGCAGAGAGGAAGGATCTCATGTATTTCTCACTTTAGACAAATCCCTCTTAGGGTTCTACCTTCTCTACTCAGCACTTTTACTGCCCTGAGTTCTACTAATCCTGGTTCTTGCTGTTTTTACAGATTCCTGAATTGATCAAATAGAGATCAATAGATGTTTAGTTGAGAAATATGATCCATTAGTCAAGGATCATTTTTTTTTTAAGATCAAAATGTACTTAGCTGCCATGGGGTGCAGAAGGGCTGGTGTGAAGAGAGGGAGGGCAGCACTTGTGAGAAATGACTCTGACCTCAATGTAAGAAGCCCTTTTGCTGCAGATGCCACAGCAGCATTTGGTCTGAGACCATTAATAATAATGGTGTCTGTAGAAGAGGGAGGGGTTGACACTGATCATTCATTCAGTTCTCATTTGTTGAGTACTGAATATATGACACACAATTTGCATGTAGGATTCATCAAGGAACTGAACACAAACCAAAAATTCTAACCTTGTGGAGCCTATGTCAGGAAAAAAGATGAAGAGGATACACTCTAAGCACAGTAAATAAGGACAGTATTTATTTTAGCCAGTGTTACATAGAAGGTCTCAGAGTGGGTGTGTGGGGACACTAAATATAAGATTGCTGTTTTACTAGGTGTTCAGCATGGGGCTTATTAGCAAGGTGATTTTTTTAAAAAAATATTTTTTTAATTGTAGATGGACACAATATCTTTATTTTATTTATTTATTTTTATGTAGTGCTGAGGATTGAACCCAGTCCCTCACACTCTATCACTGAGCTACAATCCCAGCTCCCAGCAAGGTGACTTTTAAGGATAGATTGTAAAGACTTGAAGGAATTTTTGGGGGTGTTTGAAAGAAGATTTTTCTAGGGAGAAGGAAGATCCAGTGCAAATGGACAAGGGCAGAATCCTGTGTGTGTGTGTGTGTGTGTGTGTGTGTGTGTGTGTGTGTTCTGGGAAAAACAAGGATCTGAGATGTTCTGAGAAGAGTCCTTGAGAGGAGCTCAGAGGCACAGCCACTCACTGAAGATCTGGAAGTTGATGGAAGGAATCTTACTTTGAGTGAGGCAGTTTGGAGCAAAAACAGACAAGGTGAAACTTTTCAAATGATCTCTGACTGCTGAGCTGAGAACAAAGGATTAGCAAGGGAGCAGGTAACTGTAGGTAACTAGTCAGTCCTATGCTGGAGGTTTGGGTTTGAGTAGGAAAAGTAGTGGAAGTGGTTGGCTGCTATGCACATTTTGAAAATGGACTTTACCAGCACTCCCTAATGAACTGAATGTGGGGCATGAGAAAGAGCAAGTAAGGAGGGCACCAAAAATTTGTGACACCATATTCAGAAAGAAGAGTTGCATCGATAGAGAAGAGAAGACTGACAGGCCCATGCAAGAAGACTTCACCAGCACTCGGTGGAGATGTTAAGATGAGGTGTTCAAACTGCTGTACCAACAGCTGATAGCCAACTGTTTTCAGCAATCCAAAGGACATATACATATACTCTTTTGCTTGACTGGTGTCAGTCTGGGACAGGTATGGTAGAGGTGTCCTTGCTCACTCTCACTTTCTGTATGTCTGTATGTGTCTTGTTGCGGATTGGTAACAAACATTTCACAGTCCAGTGTTGGTGCATGTAGTACACTTTTAGGAACATTGTTCTAGACAGCAAAGTATTCCAGCATCTGCCCTGGTGTCAGATCAACAGCAGGAAGGAATCAGTAGTTCATGGTGATTCCTTTTTCAGTAACATTGTTTTAAGGCTGCCTTCCCACTAAAATCAACTAAAAAGAAGACATAAAATGGAATATGCATCTAAATGTAGAGAAGTATAAAAAGATAGCAATCCTTTACCTGAAAATATAAACGTGGGCAGGAATTCATGGAGAAAAGTTTCTCTTATGCTTGAGGCATTTGCCAAATCTGGAAAAATATTAGTTTTTTCTTAGACTCACAAGTCATACTACTGTGTTAGTTTACTGTGAGTATAACCAAATACCTGAGATAATTCACTAATAAAGAGGAAACGTTTATTATGACTCAATTTTGAAGGGTGAAGTCCATGATTGGCCCTGCTACTTCATAACTGTTAGTAAGGCAACACATCATGTTGGGGACACTGGACAAGGCAACACTGCTTGCCTCCTGCTGAGGAGGCAAAGGAGAACAAGAAGGTGCAGGGTGTCCCAACAATGTCCTTCAAGGACACAGACCCCAATGCCTTAAGAACCTCCCAATAGGCCCCACCTCTCAAGGATTTCACCATCTCCCTTTATCACTGCCTAGGAACCTGGCATCTAACATGTAGGCTTTGGAAACACTCAATAGTCAATCATATCCTCAGAGATAGTTTGAATAGGGACAATAATAGGAGACATTCTGGCTTTCCGTTAGATCTAGGAGACAAAACATTTGTATCCTCTGTGTAAGAAATACACATCTTTTTCTTGTTCCTACCCAAGAATTCTTAGAAAACTTACATTAAGCCAGGCAAAAATAAAAAAAGAAAAAAAAGAAATAACACAAATGTTTTTGAGAATTTGTACTCACCACCCTGCACTCTGTTAGGTTTGTTGTCCTGATTGGCTTTAGAATTTGGGGTCAAATAAGTTCAAATCTTGGTTTTTGCTTTATAAATATCCTGGGTTGGCAATGATTCAAATTTTGAAGAAGTGAATAAAGATTTGTATGGAATCCATATTTAACCAATGTGACAAAAATTTACATAATTCATTCAAAAAATGAGAGACTAGGACCAGAAATGTGTAGGTACAAGTGGAAAATGATAATGGGATCAAAATCAGTAGAAAACAGATAGTAGAAGGAAGCTCATAAGATGTCCATATTTGAATTAAGAAACAGAATATTGCAAGTTATATACAAGTGTAATATACAAAGAAAATTATGACAACCTTCAAGTGCCTATAGAAGTAGGAAATTAATCATGATCTAAGTGTTTTTCAAAGACACCACATTTAATTATTAGAAAGTAAAATCATAACAATTGTCTTAAAATTAAGCTCACTGACTTTTGCTTTGAGCTAAAATGGAGTCAGAAACACAAGAAATTCATAAAAAGATAGATATTCACACATTGGACAAGTCTAACAATCTGCAACCTCTGATAGAAAAAGAATGAAAGAGGCAATGTAGAGAAATCAAAAGGAGACAGAAGCAAGGTGCAGAGGCAAAGCCTCAGGGAGTTGAGGGGACAGACACAGGCATTTGGATGGCCACATCACAGAATATGTGAGATGAAGGCACATAGAGAAGGTAGCTGAAAAAAACAGCACTGGAGGTCTAGAGGTCATCTCTTATGTCCTCAGTTCATCAGTACATACATGTAAGAACACCATCTGAGGACTGGAAAAAGATAGACCACAAGCACCAGAGGGAACAATGGTAGGCAGAGCCAGAAAAAGTGTCTGTTCCCATGTCCATACTGGAAAGCCTCATTGTTTGCTGGATATTGGATAGAGTGTATAGAAGGGTGTGAGCCTATCAGTGAATAATATGTGGCATCAAACAAAAAATTACCAAGTATGCAATGACAACAAGAAAATGCAACACATACAGCAGAGAAAAATAATCCAGAAAATCTAACATTGAGACAGTTATTGTAAATGAATTGCTCATGCTCAGAAGGTTACATAAAAGACATAAGATATAGAAGAGTCACCGCTAGCACAAAAGGACTCAGCCAGGTGCAAATTTCATGGAACTTCAGAGCCTTTATTTAGTGGTAGATTCATGCCTCTCTTTGATGGGCCCACTTTCCTGGTGGAAACTGAGCCACTGGCCAAAGGGGGAGTCTGTGCTTGTATAAGTTACACTGAGAGGTGACTTGATTAATGAATGTATCAATTTGGGCACTGAGGAATTTGAGATCTGTTTTTACTGGGCAGAATGGGGTCAGTGGTCAGTATCTAGTAAAGGGTTTATCAGAGACTGTCATTCTAGACTTGATGGATGTCTTCTCCAATGACCTTCCTGGTCATTGGGAAAGAATGCATTGGGAAAGGATCAATGTTATCAGAGTTTTGTCTTCATCTTCACTACCTCTTCCCAGGCCACACTGTTTTGGGGTTTGTCATTTTCTATATTTACTAAGCACAAGCTTGTAATCAAGCTACTTGGGAGGCTGTGTCTGGAGAATTACAAGTACAAGACCAGCCTGGGAAATTCAGAACTGACCTGTTTCAAATTAAAATCCGAAAGTCTAGGTTTCAAGGGTTTGCCTAGTGTGCATGATCCCTGTATTTGATCCATAGTAACACAAAAATAAACAAATGAACAAACAAATAAAAGAGAGCACATAAAGATCACAATCAAAATTCCAAAGATGAAAGTGTCTGAGTTGTAAGGTGAGATTAAGGTAGACCCTGCACTGGAGAATAAAAGATAAGTGAGCTTGAAGACAAAGAAATAGAAACTTTTCAAAATTACACAAAGCAAATCTTAAAATTTTGGATTTATAACATATTCAGAAATATGTTTAAAGACGGCACAAAAAAAGAAAAGGAAATACAGCGATAGAGAATAGAATTGCCATCTCACTGCAATTATGTGAGCATAAATCTGAAGTAGTTTCTGGGACAGTAAATTCTAGAGCAACCACTAAAATCACTTTAGTGAAAAACTTTGAAGAGAATTAACTAAGGCAATTTCCATTACAGTAGAAAATAAGGGCTGCCACTCCCACCCTAGGCCACCACTCCATCGAGTGCACAGGTGGGGGGACAAGACTGCCTGCAACTAGGACTCAAAGAGGGAGTCCCCACTGTGCCATGACTTGTGACTAAATCAGTCAGGGCCACTCCAGAGAATTGGATTGGCTATTAAATAATTAGACACAGAAAGTACCTTTTTCTTGGTTTCAATAATGGCTCCTCAGTCCCAGATCCCACAAGGGAAGCAAAAGAGGCAGACAAAAGAGAGGGGAGCACATTCTTAAGTCCTATATATTGAGGGGAGTCATTCCATAGAACATTCCATCCAAACAAGAAGGCAGTCCAATCCCATTGGTAATACCCACTCCTAAAGCCTTACTCCCCTGCTGAGCAGAGATGGGAATCCACCTGCTTCTCAGGACAGGGAAGCCATTCTCAACATCTCCATCGCTGGAAGCTAGGGGGCGCTCAGCTCCTATGTGGCAGCTTCAGACACCACTGCACTGCATCCTAGAGTCAGGGCTGCCCATATGAACCCTATGGCCAAGCTGCTTCTCCAGAGGTTTCAGAGGTGAGACCACCTCTCCAGTGGCTCCGAGGGCAGAGCATCAAATAAAAGAGAATTATTCTTGAGTCTTTTGAAATTTTGAACTATTGAAATTTTCCCAGCTAGGTTTTGGGCTTAGGGGGACCCATAATCTTTCTCTTCTTTGTAGCTTTTCCCTTTGAACAGGAATGGCCAGCCTGTACCTGTTTCATCATTGCACATGGAAAGCATATAACTTGTCTGGTTTCACAGGATCACAGCTGAAGAGGAATTTGCTTCAAAATGAATTGTACCATGTGTCTGTCTGACTCATATCTAGTTTAAATAGCATTTTAGATGAGACTGAAGCAAACAAGGAAGCTGGTTTGGGCCTGGGAAGTTGGAGACTGCCTCTGGGGCATTGACATGCTAATTCCTCCAGAGCCCTTCCTCCACCCTTTCACAGAGAACCTGACCCTGGAATTGTTCCTCCCTGCAGGAGCTGTTAATTAATTCCTGCTGGCCTACAACCGGCCTGGATCACTCCACCATTTGGCCCTTCCTCCTTGCCCATTTGTTTCCCACCTTTTGGCTCACCCCAGCCTAGTCACCTAGGCCTAGTCACTTACACAGGATGGGGGAGACCAGAGGGGGAAGAAAGAAAATCTAAAATGTATAAAAGGGGTAGGATGCTCCCACTTCTTGGGATGCCAAGATACCAACTATAGACCCCTTCTTTCTCCAGGGAGAAGTATTTCCATCCTTTAAATAAAACTTGCTTTCTATGCTTGCCTTGGAAATTCTCTGGTGATTAATCTTCACATCTGGGAAATGGGACTTGTGTCATCAGTAAACGATGGTATCAAGACTATGGACATAAAAATTAGAAATGATCTCCATCGCTGGAAGCTAGGGGGCGCTCAGATCCTATGTGGCAGCTTCAGACACCACTTCACTTTCAACAGGCCAGGCTGTTGCTGCCTGCATCCCAGGAGTCAAGGCTGCCCATATAAATGGGTTAAGATTTAGGGGGATGTTGGGTAGATGAATGTATTTGGCATGCAAAAAGGGCATTTGGGGGGCATTGGGGTGAAGCACTTCTACAATCCTCCTCCCCTGAAAATTCATGACCTCAATGTAACAGAGCTTGGAGATAGCATCTTTAAGAGATAATTGAAGCCGATTGTGGTGGCACATGTCTGTAATACCAGTGGCTGGGGAGGCTGAGGCAGGAGGATAGCTAGTTCAAAGCCAGCCTCAACAACAACAAAAAAAGGCACTAAGCAATTCAGTAAGACCCTGTCTCTAATTAAAATACAAAATAGGGCTGGGGATGTGGCTCAGTGGTCAAGTGGCCCTGAGTTCAATTCCCAGTACCAAAAAAAAAAATAAAATAAATAAATAAAAATAAAAATAAATAAAAGAGATAATTGAGGCCAAATGTGGTCATTAGACTGGAGAAGAAGGAAGAAAACAACAATAAAAACAATAATGGATCCTGAGACCAATAAACTTTGTCCCCCTAAGTAGTTAAAGAGAACTTCTCTCTCTCTCTCCTTCTCCTTTTCTCTCTGTCCATTAACATACACACACACCACACACACACACACACACACACACACACACACACACACACACAAAGCCAGATTTCTACTAGGCAGGACAATAGCCTCTCCATGGAGGAAAAGGTTAGATCTTAATGTTTGTTTTTCTAGAAATATTCAGACCCAAGTTGTTATTAGGCAGCTATAATACTACTTTGGAAGAAAGAAGCCAGGCCATAATACTCTTTGTTCCAAAAAACTTTGAAATCAAATTGGTAGGAAAATGATTATAATTCTTATTCAAGGCCAGTTTTGAAGGGATATGATGAAACTTAATTGTTTCAAAGGTTGCATCTCCAAAATCCCTGAAAATTCACAGAATTTGTACAGAAGAGGCAGGGAAGTGACACAGGCAGGACATGTTCTTACACAGATTTAGTGATCCTGAAAGTAGACAGGCTGGAGTGGGCATCTCTGCTCCCACCTTCTGTGAAGACTGCCGGGATGGGGGATCTGGCCTTCAGCTTCCTTCTCTCAGCAGGAAAAAATATATTACCAATTCAGTAAGGAGGTGGACTTCAAATTTATTCTGGCTCAAAACTGGAAGACGTTTTCATCAGCTTTGAGTGGGGCTCCTGGTTTCAGAGGTTTCAGTCCATGGACAGCGAACTCCACTGCTCTGGGCCTGAGGTGAGACAGAACATCAGGGCAGAAGGGTTGGAGGGGAAACATAGCTATGAATATGATAATCAGGAAGGAAAGAGAGATAGAGAGAGAGACAGAGACAGAGAGGGAGCACTTCACTCACCAGGGACAAAATATATGCCCTAAAGGCACACCCCCCCAGTGACCTATCTCCTCCACCTGTAAGTGCAAGGCCCACAAATGACAGAGGCTGGAGATGGGAAGCAAACCTCCCGTCAAAGCTTGGATCAGCAAGCTTTCCTTTATTCTGCAGTGAAGTCAACCCATCAGGCACAGGAGGGCTCATTTTCTGGGTATGGAGATGGCCCCTGGGTTACAGAAGAAGTCTGGGTTTTATAGTTATGATGAGAGTGGATTCATCATTGGAGACTACAGACGTTCAGTTTAGATAGTCAGGGACCTAGTTGTGCAGGTTAAAATTTTAACTCAGGAAGGCAGTTGTAAAAAGTTTGAGACTCAATTGTCACTGTGCAAACCCAAAACTCGGTGTTCACTGCTTATCTTCCTTCCTCTGGGACCCAGTGTTACCTAGAGGTACACTATTTGCTTTTCTCCTTCCAGGATTCATCTTCAAAGGGGAAAGGTAGAAGTCCAGGGCCCAGTGTTTCAGTATTTGCCTCTTTCCTTCAGAACCCATTGTGATTGGGAAGGAGTAAATGTTTGCTTTTGGTGGAGACACTGGGGATGAACCTGGGAATGGATGAAAATTTGCTTTTTCCCTCAGGCCCATTGTTACTGGGAAAGGATATACTGGGAGAGGTTTAATGTGTGGCTAATTTTCCCTCCCTTCTCCCTAGTCACACTGTCCCTCTGTTTTTCCTGGGGAATTGTCCTGTAGTAATATTATTATTGTCCATAACTCTTCACCACCCACACCGTACTTGCCTACAATTACCACCCAGTTAATCCCTCTCACTGGATCAATCCACTTATTAGGTTACAACTCTCATAATTTAATTGTTTTACCTCTGACCAGTCTTGAATTGCCTCACGCAGGACCTCATATCTAAACAATTAGAGTTGGACACCTCATATCTAAACAATTAAAGTTGCAAAATGGTTTTATTCAAAGGCAGCTTTGATGGGAGATGGAATAAATTTAATTATTTCAAAAGTTTCATGTTAGAAAAGCTCAAGGTCAAGGAAAGCTTTTAACATCAGGGATAGGATGAAAGAAATTGTACAGGTTTCACCTCCTTATAAGTCACTGTGGCCCAAATAAATTTTACAGGTTTTGCCTATTTTCTAGTATCTGTAGCCTTCTTAGCATATAAAAAGCAGCCAGTACTTCCTGAGACCACCACTTGCATCTCACCACTGTATACTAGGTGTGTCAGGGTGCAGCTAGCTCTTCTCTTTAGTTCACAGGATGAGCTTTCATGAATTATATATGGAGAGCTGCACTGACCTCAGTTCATTCAAGGAGCTCATCTGTACCTGGACCTGATTCAGATGATGAGACTCTGCGTTGACACTGGTTAGGTGATGAAATGAGTTTTTTGGTAGTCTTGAATGGAAAGCAGTTTATTGTGCATGTAGAAGAAATATGAATAATTTGTGGTGCACCATGGTGGTTTTCAATGATCATAAATTTCTTGATACTCAAGAAGAGAAACTAGTTTCCCACCCCATGAATGTGGTTGGACTTATTAAATTCATTTCTAGTGAAGAGACAAAGCAGAATCGATGATGTGCAGCCACAGACCAAAACACATTGGGGTTTCCTGCTTGGTCTGCTCTCTCTTGAATCACTCATTCTTGGCTAACTCATCTTCTACCACACAGTCAGCTAAAGGGAGTCCCCCATGACCAGGACTGAAGGCTGTGGCCACAGTCTATAGTAATGAGCTGTGATGGAGGTCTTTCTGTGTCAATCAGCCTTCTAGTTCTGGCCTTGAACATTGCCCATAGGAAAGGGGCAGGATAATAAATCTTGGTAATTTTAAGCTGCTTCATTTTGGAGTGATTATTACAAACCAGTAAGTAATAAATATACAGGGAACAGCTATTTTAAAAAGACATTAGGAAATCAAATACAAAAATATGCAAAAAGCAACATATATCCATCTACCCTGGGAAATCAAGGGAAATCATATCATGGGAAATCAAGGTTGGGCTTTTGTTTTAGTACAAAATCACCCTAAGAGAATGAAGGTGAAAAGCTATAGGTTTATTAAAAGGGATTCATAAAATGCATTTGTTTAAATTGAACATCATTTCAGTGTGAAATCTCTAGGATTCTAGGAATTGAAAGGAACATTCTTAACAAGATTAGGGAATGTAATAAAATTCTACCGCTAGAATCTTTCTCAGTCATGAAAGCTCAACACTTTCTTCTGGGGATTAGAAACAAAGTAAAGATGTTGAATCTCAGCATTTTATGTAACTTTGTTCTGAATGACACAGCCAGCACAACAGCACAAAGACACAAAGGAACCCCTGGTCTGCAGCAATGTTCAAATTCTCCAGGCAAATGCTGGAGGTTTCCTTATAAGGACTCAGTTTTATTTCTTTCTGAGAACAGTTCCTGGCTCTACATTGAGATCTATTTTGTACTCTTGGTGATCCACTGTTTTTTTCCTGAATGAAATGCAGCCTGTGTTTTAAGTTACATACTGCCTCTTGCTAGTGGAACTGGTGGGTTCCATAGGTCTATTTTCATTTGTAAACTCAGTCCCTTATACTGAAAAGTTGCTTGGGGTGGGTTAGTGGATGTCTGTAATCCCGGGGCACTGGAGGCTGAGGCAGGATGATCACAAGTTCCAAACCAGCAGACCCATTCTTAAAAAATAAAAAGGACCAGAGATGTTGCTCAGTTGATGAGTGCCCCTAGGTTCAGTGCTTGATAATAATAACAACAACAACAAAACAAAAACAAAAAAAAAAAGAAAAAAGAAAAAGAAAAACAGAAATGAAAGAGAAAGAAAGAAAATTTACAATGTTTTTCCTAATCATATTTTTCTAAAAAAGTCTCTTGAAGTCCTTCAAAGTCCACCCATTGCCCATCTCCAAAACTACTCCATCCTTTTAATTTTTTTATAGTGGAACCCTATTTTGGAAGCTAATATCTGTTGTAGTTGTTATTGCTTGGAACAAATTGTAACAAAATATTTTTTAGCCCTTAAAAAGAGAAATATTCTCAGGCTGGGGATATAGCCTAGTTGGCAGAGTGCTTGCCTAGCATTCACAAGGCCCTGGGTTCAATTCCAAGTACCACAAAAAAAAAAAAAAAAAAAAAAAGAGAGAGAGAGAGAGAGAGAGAGAAAGGGAGAGAGAAATATTCTCATTTGTAATAACATGAACGACTTAAAGGACATTGTGCTAAAAGAAATAAGCCAGATACAGAAAGACTGCATGATATCACCACATGTGGAATCTGGAATCTGGGGTATGGACAAGATACTAGTCAGAGAGTACCACATTTAAGGTATGCAAGATAAAGAAATACTGGAGATGTGAAGTATTAATATACATCATGGTGATTATAGCTAGTAATACTTCATTTTCATTGTATACTTGAAATATACAAAGAGGACAGATCTTATGTTTTCTAAGCACACACACAGATACATGAAAACAAAGAAGGAAAGAAAATGGGAACTATTTGAGGTGATAGATAAGCAGCAGTTTGATTTTGGTGATCATTTCACAATGTATGCACTTAGGAAAACATCAAGTTGTCCATGGTACACATACATGAATTATATTTGATGATAATAACTCAATAAAACTTAATATTTTGGCAGCTGAAACAACAACCAATTGTTGAAGAGCAGGACTCAGAGCAAGTGCGCTGGGTAGTTTTGACTAACATTTTCTCATGAGGTTGCAAGCAAGACTCTGGATCAAATGGCAATAATGTGCAGCTTAACTAAGGTTGAGGATCTTTGTTCAAGCTCATGCACTTGGCAATTAGCCAGAAGCATCAGTGACCCAATGTGTGGGTCTCTCCATAGTGCCCTCTTCTCCAGGGCAAATGTAAGAGTGAAGGTGAGAGAAATGTTTCTACTCCACCTGAATTAATCAAGTTTAGGATCAAGTTTGCTCTTAGCATTTTTGTTCTCTAAGGACCATGAAAAAAATTTGAAACCTTTGGGTAAAGACTACTCAAAGTGTGAACAGCAGCATCAACTTCTCTGGGACATGGTATAAATGAATGAATAAATAGACCTCTGGCCATGTCAGGAATCACAAGAAGACAGCCACTTTTGTTCCCTCACTGATGAACAGTGAGTAATAGCAACCACAGGCTCTGATATCTAGTTGGGCAGGTTCTCCCAAGAAGCCATCGGAGAGTTGTGTACATCTCAGGGACACAGAGTCAGCTATAGCCCAATTTCATATAGTCTAAATAATGGAACCATTTGCCCTTGGAAAGAATCGTGAAAAGGAAAAATGGTGGCCTCTTTTTCTGCATTAGCAAATGTTAACTGCTGTGACCTGAAAACCAAGCCACTGTACCGTTAGTAAATTTTCATCCAGGGTCAGTTTTGTGACAGCCCAAAACTTCTTCCTGGTGACCTTCACAGTTCAGATCCTCTCCTGGCAGAAGGAGATCCTTCCTTTTTTTTCTTAGTACTCCTGAGAAAGGGGAGAGGGACAATTCTGAAATACACTGAACATTCTGTTCTTAATAAGTCTGGGCTCAAGAAAAAATTAGTAGCACAAAGCCAATCTGAGGGAAAGGAAATACCAATCCCCAATCTGCTACAGCCTTCCACATAAGAGAAGGGAATACTCTACGTTAGCCCCTTTTAGTAAACTTCTACCACATAAAGGGATTTTGGGGTGGTGGTATGGGGGGAGAAAAACATGAAGGACACAGCCCAGGGGCATAGACTCCCTAAGACTGAGACCTGGTCACAAAAACACGGAACCTTTTCTCCCCTAGCCCCATGTCTTGTAGCCACAAGGAATTGCTCTAAAGGCCAAACGTGAATTCCTTTTACCCAGTACATCATGTCTAATGTCTGCCTTTCAAAAAAGAATTACCAGGCATACTAAAAGACAAAAATAACAGTTTGAAGGAATAGAACAAGTATTGGAAGTAGATCTGGATATGTCAGGGAGGATGGGACTGTCAGACTGTGAACTTAAAACAACTTAAATACAACTGTGATTAAATAGGAATATTTCTAATAGAAAATATAGATGGCATGGGAGAACAAGCAGGTAACATGAGCATAGAATTAGAAATTCTAAGAACAAAAGAACTACCAATATAAATGAAGAATATTTTTGATGGGCTCATTAGTATCCTAGAAACAGTTGAGAAAAGAATATCTGAACTTGCAGAAACTTCCAAACCTAAAAATAAAATAGAACAAAAACCAGAAAAAAATGGAACAGAAGACAAACTACAAAGGTATGCAGTATGTGTCACGTCCATATCAGAAAGAGAAGAAAGAGAATGGAACTGAAGTAATATTTGAAGCAATGATGTCTAAGAATGACCCCAAATGAACATCAGACACTGAACCACAGAACCAAAAAGCTCACAGAACACCTAGCAGGATAAACAAGGGGAAAAAAAAAATCTATTGCTAGGTAAATCAGATCCAAATGCTAGAAAATCAAAGAAAAAAGAAAAGTACCAAAAGAAGTCAGTACATACAGAGGAGCAAATTCATTATGACTGAATTTTGGTGAAAGTTCATGGTCATTCTGATGAGGTTTGGTGGAAATGAGAAATCTGTTAATAGAAGCTAGAAGAGAGGTGATCTTTGTTATCTGTGTCTTTGTGAGAAGCCAGGAAGAAAAGCTTCACCTGGAACTAAATCACCTGGCAGCTGGATCTGGAACTTTGAGTCCCCAAAATTGTAAGAAAATAAATTTCTGTTGTTTCAGCCACCCAATCAAATGTGTTTTGTTATAGCAGCCTGAGATGAATAAGATATACATTATTCACAAAATGATTTTCACTCTCTGTTCTGCATAGGGTTACACAAAATAACAATGTAAGAGATGTGTCATCAGGCAATTCAGAATAGTGTGAAGTGAGAATGACCTAGGAAGGATCCTTAAAGGAAGAGAAAATTTGGCTAAGGGTGAGTGGAATCTATATATGAAAAATAAATACATAACTTTCCTGCAGGAGCTCAGACCCAGGAAACAGATTTGGATCCTGACAGGTGGAAGAATATATGAGGCATGGATGGGATAGTAGACATTCTTTATTCAGAGGAAGCAATAGCCTCTACCCAGCCCCAAGCTCTAGCTTCAGCATCCTGCCAGTTCCATTTAGGTTCCCTGAGCCATTTCCCTAGGTCTTTTTTATATGCAGGCCAGACAAAGAAGGCACATTGCCAATAGGTTACATAAATGGGTGTATGATCACAAGCAAATGTATATGACCTTGACTACATATACTGAATCACAGTGCTATGACCTTGGGTTACACACTAAAACATAGCTGGCCAGAAGCCTCAACATGGAGCCTAACTGTAGCCATTTTTGTTCTTTCCTAAAATAACTTCACTAATAAATAAAGCAATGCAAGTTTACACAAAAGTGACATATTTTCCACTGATGCACTGGATCAAAGATAAAAACATCAACTGCCTTCAGTGGTGGTGATGAAGTAGGGACACATACAATTGGTGGCATTGTAAATTGGTTCAGTTTATCCAGAGAGCAGCCTGAGATTAACTTATAATTACATACAGTAATATACAAATACATATAATGAATCCCCGCATCATATTTCTATTGCTAGGAAATATCCTCTGAAAGGCTCTCATGAGTCTGCATAAACACTAGGTACATATTAGAAGTCATAGATAACCTAAATGACTCTGTATCTTTTAATAAAATGAAATTTGTAGTTAAAACCTTCCCATGCCAGATCAGTTGGTGATTGGATAAACCCAATTAGGTATACCCATCCTGTGGAAAAATATTCAGCAATAAAAAGGAATCAAATACTGATACATGATGCAAGAAGTGTTAACCTCAAAACATTATAGTAGGTCTAGATGTGGCTCATTGGTAGAGTGCTTACCTAACATTGTGTGAGACTCTGGGTTCTCTCCCCAGCAGTGTGCAGGTACATGTGCACACACACACACATTATGTTAAGTAAAAGAAGCCAAACAGACTCCATACTATAGGCTTCCATTTATAAGAAATGTCAATAAACAAATCTATAGAATTCAAAACCAGATCAGTGTTTGCCTAGCCCTGGGAGTGGGGACAATGCAAAGGAGCATGTGGAATTTCTTAGGGTAATGGAATTATGCTATATTTGTATTGTAATGCTGGTTGCATAAATCTGTATGTTTATTTAAAATGTGAATTTTTAACATGAAAGTAGGAAACTTTGGACTAACATTACTCATAAATCCTTGATAAAATGTCAGCAAATCAAATCCAAAATATATGATGAATATTTTTTAAAAAATCAATCCTAATTTACTATATTAGTGAAATAAGGAATCATCTCCTCAAACAAAAGATATTATAAAAATATTATAAAAATTCAAGATTTATTCCTGACAAAATCTGTGAGCAAACCAGGAGTAAAAGCAATTTCCTCAATCTGGTAAGTGGCATCTTTGAAAAATCTACATTTAACAATGTACTTTATGATGAAAGTACTTTTACTTAAGATATTGTTTTAGTCACATTTGTATTGCTGTGACAAAACACCTGAGATCATGCAACTTAAATGAAGACAGGTTTATTTTGGATCACTGTTTCAAAGGTTCCAGTGCATAGTTACTTGGCCTTATTGCTTTGGGCCTGTGAGGGAAAAGTACCTCAGTCTGTGTCTACCATAATACAGGGTAGACATGTTTTACTGGAGCATGTGGCAGAAGAGTTCCCGTCACCTCCTGATGCCAGGAAGCAAAGAGCAAGAGGAGGGGTCTGAGGTCTCTAAGTGTACAGCCCTAATAATCTAACTTTGCTATACCATGTCCCACATATACGATGTCCACCATCTCCCATTAGACTGATGACCAAGCCTATGGCATTTTGGGCCTTTGGAGGACATTCAGGATCCAAACTGTAATAAATAGGCAAGTATTTGACTCTCACCTCTTCTGTTACACATTGTAATGCAACATCTTAGCCAGAGTGTTGAGGCATGAAATAAAACATAAAAGAGTGTCGCGACCCCTCGCCGGCGAGGGAAAAAACGACACAGGATTCTTCCTTCAGCAGTTTACTCATAATGAAAAGACAGGAACAAGAGAAGAAAGCGCACGCGCCCGAGCGGTCGGTCTGCCCTAGCTTAAGTACCCAGCCTTGCCAATGAACCAGCACCACGTAGAAGAGTCCAACAGGTGCAGCGCAGCGGAAGCAGGCCAGAGCCCAGCCCACAGCCCAACAAGGAGTTGTTTAACAACTCTAACCGCTGAGTCATCAGAAGCAGGAAGCCAGCGCCATTTTCAGGGTGCGGTCGTCGGCTCCCAACAGTTCCCCCTTTCTGTTTTACAAGCAACAGGTAAAAGTAGAGGTCCTATCTCCATTGTGCAAAAGTAGCCGCAAATAATGGCACACTCCTGAGGGGCGCCTCCCCAGGCGAGCCACCATTTCGACTGATGCCTTTTTCATGGAGGTGGGACGTCGACATCAAACCCACAAACAATAGGACATGCTTTTCTTGGGACTCAAACCTAGAGCTCCCAAGTGCAGTGCCTTGCCTCACATCCTGTATTGTGACGATGGTGAATGAAGGGGGACAGCTGAGGCTGCCTTCGTAATGCAGACAAAATTAAGCTGGCAACATCCCAAGAGAAAGGCACGGATAGCAGAGAAGGAGAGAAATTCGGTTGTAACATCTGCCATTGTTAGATAAAGGTCAAGACGTTCCCGTGGAGCACATATGTCGTGGCCTTGTGAGCTGGCCACCTTGACATGCAGAACAAGGAATTGGGGGCTGGGCCCCGGGGGCCAGGGAAGGCCTGCTTCCAGCAAGTCAACCTCTCTTGCATGTCAAGGGGAATCAAGTAGCCCCTGTCTTAGGTCGTCCACTGTCCCTGCACTGCTTACCCGTCTCTGGGGAGGCCCCATTCCCCTGGCTTAGGTTGCAGTGCAAGCGTGGAAGTTGCCCGTCACTGGGTACTACAAGATCAGCTCAGGGTGTTGTGGCCAACAGGACATTGTTATGGTAAATGTTCAACCGCCTCCAAATACAGGACCCATGACCATCACCATCAAATGGCAGGTGTAGTTGGACCATAAGATTAGCTAGCAAAGATCCTAGTGCAGAAAGGCAGGGAGGAAAGATATGCACAGAGGAAAAATCAACATGTACAGAGAAACACAATGTGTCAAATAATGAAACAGTAGAAAAGTTATCAATAGCTGCTACTGTATCCATAGGCAAGGTCGGCCAATCCAGGGTGGCAGAGTCATCAGTAGTGAAGAAAAATGAAAGCACACCAGTCCGAGAAATAATGGGCAATGGATATGGCCACGTCTCTATCACCGCCCAGAGGAGTCGTTCTGCAGTCCAGATGACCTCATGTCCGATCACCATCAGGAGAAGCATCAAGCACCTCATCCTGCTCATCTTCATTCCTCCCTCCTGACAGGGCCTGAGGAACTCTCCGCACGAGGCGCTCTGGCACCCACAACGGTTCCGCTCGATCCTGTGGGAAAACACAGACAGCACCTCGTGCCCATGCCAGCACGGGATCAGGCCCATACCATTGTCCAGAAAGTACATCTTTCCACTTAACATGCCCAAAGTTCGGGGCAGAGGGCGAACAGTGCCTAGTCGCAGCAGAGCGCCCTTGAATGTCCAGATTCAAAAAATTAATAGTGAATAGAGCCAGGGAGAGGCGCTCTTTCGGGGTGTGGCCTAAGCCAATTCCCCCTTTTTGTTTTATTAACATCTTTTTTAGAGTCTTATGAGCATGCTCTACAATACCCTGACCTTGTGGATTGTAGGGTAAACCATGGACAAGCTGGACACCCATTTGGCTGCAAAAGGAAAAAAACTGTCGTCCAAGTATACGCTGGACCATTGTCCGTCTTAATGGTCTGTGGCAATCCCCAGGCTGCCCAGGCTTCCAAGCAATGCGTAATAACACTTCCAGCCTTTTCACCAGACAAAGCAGAAGCATGGATAATGCCAGAACAAGTATCTACAGACACATGGACATATTTAAGTTTGCCAAAGTCGGGAACATGAGTGACATCCATCTGCCATACAGTTAAAGGCCGCAAACCACGAGGATTTACGCCTACAGAAAAGGGATGATGCAAAATGATACAATTAGGACAATCCAATACAATCTGCCGAGCATCAGCACGGGAGATAGTAAAGCGCTTCTGGAGTGCTCGTGCATTAACATGAAACTTACCATGAAAGTTTCTAGCTTGATCCAAGGAGGAAACAGGGAACACCCAAGAAGAACGAGTAGCAAGATCAGCTTGGGCATTGCCAGCAGAAAGAGCACCCGGTAAACCTGTGTGGGCTCGAATATGCAAGGGGTAAAAACAGGCGGAGCGATTCCAAATCAATGTTTGAAGATGAAGAAAAAGGGAAGACATTACTCCTGATGTGTGTATGGGACCCACTACTTCCAACACCTTTAAAGCTTGAACTACATAAACAGAATCTGAGATTAAATTAAAAGGAAACGGACATTGTTCAAATACTTTTATGACAATTTGCAGCTCCACCCATTGTGGATTGCCAGGAGCAAACTGATGTTGGATAGGAGGTTGATCATTTACCACATAGGCTCCAATACCAGTTTTAGATCCATCTGTAAAGATATTTGCAGCTCCTGGGATAGGCGTAGAAGAAGTGATTTTAGGGAAAATAATAGGATGTTCCTTAACAAATGTAATAAGAGGATGTGAAGGATAGTGATTATCTCTCTCTCCTGAAAAAGAGCATCTTAATATAGCCCAATTATCCAGGTTAGCGCACAAAACTTGAATTTGTTGAAACGTATAAGGAACAATTACAGACGTTGGAGAAAAGCCAAAAAATTGTATACTTTGTTGTATCCCTAACATAGCTAAAGAAGCAACTGCATCAGGATAATACTCAAGAGATTTTCCAGGGGATATACGTGGATGTATCCATAACAAAGGACCATCTTGCCACAAAACTCCAGTAGGTTGCCGTACAGTGGCGAGCACACATAATTGAAGAGGCTTATCCTCTTGAAGCCTGCAAAGGCTAGCATGTTGTATAGCCCTTTCCACTTTAAGCAACACTGACCTGGCTTCCTCAGTAAGATGTCGAGGGGAAGTAAGATCTGAATCACCTTTAAGAATTTCATACAAGGGCTTTAACTCAACATTGGGAATATGCAAGTAGCCCCTAATCCAGTTTATGTCACCCAATAATTTCTGAAAATCATTTAACGTATGTAAATTATCAGTCCTAAGAGTTATCTTTTGGGGTGTAATAGTTTTACAAGAGATACTAGCACCAAGATAATCAATAGAGTCTCCTGTCTGTACTTTATCAGGTGAAACAAGCAAGCCCTTTAACTGTAGTAAATGTACTAAATCAATGTAAGCTGCTCCACCTGAGTCAGAGTGAAAGCAGCATCCATACCATAAGTACGAACAGATTCTGCCAAGGTTTTAATTATTTTAAAATCTAAAGGCTCATGGTATCTTCCCCTATCAGTGTCCTGAAAAACCGGGTATGCTAGTCCCATGTCTGTATTAACTGTTCTCCAAACCTGTGCATGAAAAGTTCTCCCGGAGCTTTGGACTCCCCTCACACATGAGGGCGATGCAACAGGCACTGCATCTTCTTCTAAACTCTCAACCTCCTCCTCAGAATTAGATTTATCAAAATTAGATTTATCCCCCTTCTCACGGTAGGCTTTCATGCCTTGTGTCTCCCTTTTTTTCCTTTTCATTTTTATTTTACGTAGTTGTTGTAACAATACGTCCAGGTCCTCAGAACTCTCTGAGCCACTTGTGTCCTCAGGTGTTTTTAATTCGGTCAAATCTGGATAGAGCCTTCTCCTATTTTTATCTTCAGGCTCTTTTGCCTTTTTACTACTCTTACTCCTAAAACTCTCTGCCACTTCGCTATGTGACCCCTCAGATTTTTCCTCATGTAGTTGTTCAAGAACGGCCTGACCCTCACCCACAGCTTCCTGGCATTTACCATCTGCTATACATTCTCTAACCAATTTCCAAAGTGGTATAACACCATTCTCCAAAGTACCTTGCTCATAAGCGAAATCCAGATCTCTCCCTAATTTGTCCCAGCTGGGAATTGTAAGACTCCCTGAAAAAACAAACCAAGGAGCCGCTATATCAGCTTCTCTTAAAAACATCCGCAAAGTACTCTGTTCCACCCCAAGTCCTTTTGAACGCAGCAGCCCATCCAGGGCCAAAAAAAATGGGCTTGAAGAGGTAACACCCATAGTATTTTCAAAATTATGAAGAAAATGAAAATACAAAAGCCCCCGCTCTCTCTTTATCTCCAGAGGAGCGTCCTATTTTATTATTTTTCCCCGCTCTCTCTTTATTCACAGAGGAGCTGCCCCGCTTTAATCGCGGATCCCACTCACCTGGGACTTATTCCCGCTCTCTCTTTATTTGCAGAGGAGCGTCCCGCTATTTGCTTGCAGATTCCCACTTTACCTGGGAACTTACCGGTGCACCACCCTTACCGCTGAAAGTTCTGGATCCTGGGTTCGAGGAATATTCCTCCCCGTTCTGGCCACCAACTGTCGCGACCCCTCGCCGGCGAGGGAAAAAACGACACAGGATTCTTCCTTCAGCAGTTTACTCATAATGAAAAGACAGGAACAAGAGAAGAAAGCGCACGCGCCCGAGCGGTCGGTCTGCCCTAGCTTAAGTACCCAGCCTTGCCAATGAACCAGCACCACGTAGAAGAGTCCAACAGGTGCAGCGCAGCGGAAGCAGGCCAGAGCCCAGCCCACAGCCCAACAAGGAGTTGTTTAACAACTCTAACCGCTGAGTCATCAGAAGCAGGAAGCCAGCGCCATTTTCAGGGTGCGGTCGTCGGCTCCCAACAAAAGAGTGTCATGCAGAAGCTTAGAAGATGCAAGACACAGCTTTACTCAGAGGTGCCATCAGTCTCTAGCTAGCTTTCAGCTCCATCTTCAGCCCCACCAGTTCCATTTACCCCCTGCCAGTTCCACTTATCCTCTTGAGTCTTCTGCATAGGCCTCTATTTATTTATTTTTTGAATTTTTCTTTTAATATTTAATTTTTAGTTCTCGGCGGACACAACATCTTTGTATGTGGTGCTGAGGATCGAACCCGGGCCGCATGCATGCCAGGCAAGCGCGCTACCGCTTGAGCCACATCCCCAGCCCCCTGCATAGGCCTTTAGATAAATGCAGGCCAGACAAAGAAGGCACACTGACAACAGGTTACATTGGTGGGCACTTGCTCACAAGCAAATGTTTTTGACCTTGAGCACACAGGTTGAATCAGAGTGTTTATGACCTTGACTACACACTGAAAACAAGGCCCACCAGAAGCTTTAGTGAGGGAGCCCAACTACAGCTATTTGAGTATGACCTACAATGGAATAAATATTGTAAAGTTTATATTTCAATCTACAGATTATGATGTACCTTAATTTGCAGGTAACATGATGGTATACATAGAAAATCCCAAGACAAAGAAAATTTCTAGAACTAACAGAGGAATTTAGAACATTTCAAAGGACAAAGTCAATTGTATTTTCATGTACCAGCAACATAATATTTGGGAAACAGCAATAATTAAATTCCATTTATAATAGCATTGAAATAAAATATTTAGGTACCCATTCTTAAAATCTAGGTAACAGTTTTAGTGGGCTTTTCTGCTGACTCAAGGACCTGACAAGAACAAAAGTTTATTTTGGGCCTCACAGTTTCAGAGATCCCAGTCACAGAGGGTTGACTCCATTCCTTGTGGCTCTAGTGAGGCAGCACATCATGGCAGAAGGGAGTGACAGGAAATTAGCTCAGGACATTACATCAGGAAGCAGAGAGAGAGACAGAGTTCTGCTCAACAAGGACAAAATATATACCCCTAAAGGCATACCCCCAGGAACCCACCTCCTCCACACCCCCTACCAGCATACAGTTACCACTCTTTTAATCCCTGTCAGAGGATTAATTCATTCATTAAATTAAGACTCTTATAACCCAATCATTTCACTTCCAAACCTTTTTGCATTGTCTCACACATGGGTTTTTGGGGAACACCTAATATTTAATATGTAACAGGAACGTTTTACACTAAAATCTACAAACCATCATTAAGAGAAAGAACAGAAAAACTAAATATATTAAAGTCAAGGGTTGGAATAGTTCATATTGACAAGGTATCAGTTCTCTCAAAATTGATCTGTCAATTAAATGCAATTCCATTTGAAATTAAACAGGTAATTTTTTTAAAGACACTGATGATCTGAATTCTATAATTAATATGGAAACAAAAAATGCTGAATCTTTCATATATATATATATATATATATATATATATATATATATGAAAGATATATATATATATTTACTTCCAAATTGCACACTATTTGATTTCAAGATTTATTACTGCTTTCAAGTGGTTAAAAACAAAGAAACCCTGGCTCAGGATATTTTACATCGCAATGATAGAATAAAGATGCAGAACTAAAACTTCACATCTGTGCTGATGGAAAGGGACTCAAGGAATCCAATGAGGAGAGGATCATCTTTTCAACAAATGGAGGTGAACAAAGAGACACGAAGAGAAGAACAAATACCATGTACAAAAAAATTTGAAATGATCACAGACCTGAATATAAAAGATAAAATCATTAAGCTTGTAAAAAAGTGCTAGCCAACAAAAGTATAATTTGAACCACAAATGTGAGCCATAGATACAATCTTAAGTTTCCTAGTACATTTTAAAAATAAAAAGTAAGGGATAAAATTAGTATTTTATTAATCTTAGTACCTTCAAAATATAATTTCTGCATGAAACCAATAAAAAAGAGTGTTGGCAAGATATTATGCATTGCTCTCATACTTACCCCTTCTCATTATTACTGTTTGGAGAATATGAGGGTTACAAAGACCTCTATTTTAGATCCTGCCAGGTGGTATCTGTCCTCCAGCTCCAAGGACTCTGGCATTGGCTGAATACATCAGATTCACTGAGGCCTCAAACTCTTCAGGCAAGAGAAGAGCACAGAGATGGAGTTGGTGTGGGACCCCACTTCAGCTTGCTCCCTCCACTCCAAACCTTCCGCCAAATACCAGGAACTTCAGTCTCCCCAAACATCAGGATGTCAGAAAGCCTGTGGCTGTAAATCCTAACTTTACAGTGATCTCACTAGACTCTGTCAGGAGTTAGCCCCATAGAGCTTTCCTTCTGGACTGATTTCTTAAGTGGCTCCCTTTGTTTTCCCCTTTTTATTCTCAGGGTTAGTACACCTGGGTTGTTTGTTGTTGTTGTTGTTTGTTTTGTTTATCTGTTTTTGTTGTTTTACCTATGAGTTACTCATTTATTTATTGGGTTTTTGTTTTTGTTGCCAGGGATTAAACCCAGGGACACTTAACCATTGGACCACATCCTCAGCCCGTTTTATATTTTCTATCCTCCTGTCCCTGCCTCCCCAAGTTGCTGGGATTACAGGCATGTACCACCATGCTAGCTGTTCACTAGTAATAAACGCAATTTAAAGAATACCATATGGCCCTACTACCTTATTGCTTTGCATTCCACTGCTCATTATTAATTACCACTTTCCACTAAGATTTGAAAATGTGGCCCACTAAAGAGGCTTTTTAATCCTGGGAGCAGTAGCAAGAATAAGTCTCAGGGACTCAGTGGTACAAGGCTACTTCCAGGAAATTGAGGGCAGGCATTATGTTTGCAAGGTTCTTCCACGACCTGGGAACTTGCCTTTGTGGTATGGAGACCTGGATGCTCCCTGGGACAAGAGTCCACTATTGATCAACTGTGAGGAAACCTATTTCTTTTCTTTTTCTTTCTTTTTTTTTTTTTTTTTTTTTTGAGTAACAGTTGGAAATCCCAAACCTGGCTGATATGGGATGAAAGTGTCAACTTTTGTGCAGAGCCTTGCCCAGTAGCAAGCCTAGGGAGACCCAGGACTCCCAAATGAGCACAGAAAATGGGAATTCAGGTCTTCTGTACTCAGACACGTGGCCACATGGGGGCGCCACTACTTTGCCCTCTGAGGCTGAGGGATCCAAGTTGTGGAAAGATAGGGTAGAGATGGCTGATCTAGAGAGGGTGCATTGATGGGGTCGGGGGGTGGAGATGAAGATTCTTCTGAGTTATCTTTAAGGACACAGGAGAAGAGGACACTCCTGCAAAGAATTATGACGACTTCTCAGATCTTCTGTCCAAAAGCCCTTTCTCCAGCTTCTGGATCATAACCTGGAAAACTGAAAGAAGACTAAGTGTGTGTGTATATGTGTGTGTGTGTGTGTGTGTTTTCTTCCTACAAACTGTTCCTTTCCCAACTATTCCTTTTTAAATATAGACTTTAGCAAGGCATGGTGCTGCATGCCTGTAATCACAGCTACTCTGGAGGCTGAAGTGGGAGGATTCCAAGTTTGTGCCCATCCTGGGAAAGTTAGCAAGACCCTGTATCAAAATAAAAGGAAAAGGACTGGGGATATAAATCAGTGGTAGGGTGCCCCTGGGTGCAATACATTGTACCACCAAAATAAATAAATATACATTATTCTTCAATAATATCTTTAGATTTAGAAAAAGGTAAAGGTAACATAGAGTGCCTAGATTACATACTGCTTCCCCAACTGTTAACATCTTACTTATGACCATGTATATACATCACACTATTAAAGCAATATTGATAAATTATTACTCAGCAGCGTGTTTTATTTGGATTTCATTAGCTTTATTTTTTAGTTATAGTTGGATATAATATCTTTCTTTCTTTATTTTTATGTGGTGCTAGGTAGCAAACCCAGGGCCTTACATGAGTGCTCTACCGCTGAGCCACAACTCCAGCCCCTCATTAGTATTTTTTTAATGACCCTTTTCTGTTACTGGATGTCATCCAGGATACTTCACTGCATTTAGTTTCAATCATGTCTCCTTAAGACTCCTCTGGCATGACACTTACTCAGATTTTATTTTCTTTGAATGTCCTTCATATTTTTTAGGAGTGCTGCTCAGGAATATTGCAGAATGATGCTTGATTTAACTTTCGTTGGCTGGGGCTGTGGGTTTGGGGAGACCACAGAGACGAAATGCCACTCAACACAGCATATGAACTGTAAATGCTGAGAAAATTTCTCGAAATTTTTAAAATCGTTCCTTACTCTCAATTTTTCTGGAATTCATATTGTTCAGTTGTTGAAAATCTTTTATTGGTAGTCTGTGCTCTTATAGTTCTTCTGTCTTCCTTACAATTACTTTTCCAATTATACCACTTCTTTTCTTTTCTTTTAGAGAGAGAGAGAGAGAGAGAGAGAGAGAGAGAGAGAGAGAGAGAACAGTATGTGACTACATGCAAGACACATCCACACACTTAAATGCAACAGAGTATAAACTATTCAATGATAATGCTTTAGGGTCCATATGGCAAAAAATCTTTAAGAAGCTAACACTTGTGTCATTTGAAGTGTAGTATCAAAAATGAATAGCCACAGTTATTGAAAACATTAATAAAAAACATTCCTCCTACATATTTCTGTGAGGTCACATTTTTTGTTTCAACCAAAATCACAGATTAAATGCATTCTCTAAAGACAAATTAAAAAAAAAAAAACCTTTTAAACTTGTAAAAAGTAAAATGATCCAGTCTCTTGATTAAATCTTTTGATTTTTGGAAAGTTATTTCTCTTTGAAAGTATTGTTTCTGTTAACATGAAATTAGTTATTAATACTCAGAAGGAATAAAATAACTTTAAAATGGAATTAATTTCTAACAAGGCCAATATTGACAGACATAATCCACGGAAACATGATTACTTCTGGAGTGTACCGCTACTTTCTACAACATGTAAATTCTTGAAGCCAAAACGTTTGAGAACTGCTGATTTACATCCCAAGACAGGTATTAAGGGATGGTGTGATTAAAAAAAAAAAAAGTACAAAGGAGTGTTCAGGGCAAAGTACCAGCCATGGCCATGAGTCTAGAAATGCATCTGGGGTGTGGACACACTGGGGATTCACTTCTCCCTCTTGGAACTTGGGTCAGGTAGTTCTGCCTGGATGCTCCTGACGTGACCCCAGTTCTTACTCCCATTGCATGTCCTGCTTCTAGAGAAGCCAATCAGTGTCACCGCGGTTCGGGTTTTAATGTCCCCTCCCACCAACCCTCGGGGACTCAGAATCTCCACAGGTGTAGGATGAGGGTGACGGCGCCCAAAACGCTGCTCCTGCTGCTCTTCGGAGCCCTGGCCCTGACAGAGACTTCAGCGGGTGAGTGTGGGGTAGGAAGGGAAACTGACTCTGCCCGGGAGGAGCAAGGGGACTGTCCGGTGAGCGCGCAGGACCTGGGGAAGCCGGCCCAAGACTCTCCCCAGGTGGGGCGGCTCTTCCAGACCCTCCACTCCTGCCCTCCCATGTCCCACCGCCCCCTTTGCTTATCTCATCCCCGCTCCTCTCCTCCTGGAGTCGTCAACTTGGGACCTGGGTCCGCCTCCTGGAGGAGAGTCGTAGGGGTCTCAGCCACTCCCGCCCCCCAGGCTCCCACTCCATGAGGTATTTTGAAACCTCGGTGTCCCGGCCGGACCGCGGGGAGCCCCGGTACTTGGAGGTGGGCTACGTTGACGACTCGCAGTTCGTGCGCTTCGACAGCGACGCCGCGACCGCGAGGATGGAGCCGCGGGCGCCGTGGATAAAACAGGAGGGGCCGGAGTATTGGGAGGAGGAAACCCAGAGAGCCCAGAGCTACGCGCAGAGCTACCAAGTGAACCTGATCACCCTGCTAGCCTACTACAACCAGAGCAAGGGTGGTGAGTGACCCCAGGCCCGTGTAGGAGGTCGCTATCCCTGAGGCCCCTCACGAAGAACCCGAGCCTTCAGGGAGTCCCAAGCCTATAATCACCCCAAGGCTGAGGGACCCGCAGAGACCCTCGACCCAGAAAACGTCCCCGGGACTGTAACCTGGTTTTTACCGGTTTAGGGAAAACAACTCGCAGGGTGGGCGGGGCTGCGACGCTGCTGACCACAGGGCCTGGACAGGCTCTCACACCATCCAGAGGATGTATGGCTGTGACATGGGGACAGACGGGCGCCTCCTCCGCGGGTTCAGTCAGACAGCCTATGATGGCTCTGATTACATCGCCCTGAACGAGGACCTGCACTCCTGGACCGCAGCGGACATGGCGGCTCAGATCACCAAGAGGAAGTGGGAGGCCGCCGGTTTTGCGGAGAGTTTCAGGGCCTACCTGGAGGGCACCTGTGTGGAGTGGCTCGCCAGATACCTGGAGAACGGGAAGGAGACGCTGCAGCGCGCAGGTATGAGGGGCTTCAGGACACCTGCCTGATCCCCTGTAGGTCCCTCCTAAAGCTTCCTCAAAGGAGGGGAGGAGAGCTGTGTCCACACTAGGACCCCTCCTGCTCCTTGTCCAGGGGGGAGTGAGTGGGCCTGGATCCCCAGGTGCTGCACTAGAGAGGAACTGAGGCCGCTGTCTCTCAGGACAGGTATGGATCCAGTCTCTCCCTGGCTGGTAGGAAAGACAATAACTGACCACACGGCCTTGGCAGCAGCCTTGACATCACCAGGGGACTTTCTATTAGGTTTTTGTCTCAACTCAGCCTAGTGTCTTTGGAGGTCTCCAGCTTTTCCACATCTCTCAGGCTCCACTCAGACCAAAACCTAAAGTGCTGCTCAGACACCTTTTACACTGGGTTTTCTCAATCCATTCTAGAACTTTCTGAGGTATAGGAGATTATGCCAGAAGCCTGAGTCCAGCCTTCTGTTTTGTGCTCCCTCCACCAATCCAATCCTGTTGTGCATTCTCTGGATGGACATGTGAATGCTGCTTCAGTGGCCCATGAGAGGTAATGCAAAAATGTCTCAATTTCTATATTCTCCCTCTCAGATCCCCCAAAGACACATGTAACCCACCACTCTATCCCTGAAGGAGATGTCACTTTGAGGTGCTGGGCCCTGGGATTCTACCCTAAGGAGATCACCCTGAGCTGGCAACGAGATGGGGAGGACCAGACACAGGACATGGAGCTTGTGGAGACCAGGCCTTCAGGGGATGGAAACTTCCAGAAATGGGCAGCTGTGGTGGTACCTGCTGGAGAGGAGCAGAGATACACATGTCATGTGCATCATGAGGGGCTGCCTGATCCCCTCATCTTGAGATGGGGTAAGGAGGGGATGAGGGCACAGAGCCTGTTGTCAGAAAAGCAGGAGACTTTCTGGATACTCTCAGCAGGGTATGGATTGAAAGCCTGGGGATCAGGGCCCCTCACCTGACTTCTCTTCTCCTCCCAGAGCCACCCTCTCAGCCCACCATCCCCATCATGGGAATTGTTGCTGGTGTGGTTCTCCTTGGAGCTGTTCTTACTGGAGCTCTGGTTGCTTTTGTCTTGTGGAAGAAGAAGAACACAGGTAGGAAAAGTGCAGTGTCTGAATTTTTGTCCCACTGGTGGTTTTAAGTACCTGTGGAAGTGTGCCCTGCCTTGTTAATGGGAAGTGATATCTACACAAACATGTTTACCCAGCCTGGACTATGTTTGCTCTTTGTAAAGCACATAGAAACTACAGGACAATTTTATCCTTTTGATGTTTGTGGTGATTGGGACCTGATTCCCACCATTTTGAGGCCAGTGGGGAATTTCCCTGCTGAAGATAGACCTCCAGGAGAGAAATTGGCTCTACTCCTATCCATGTCCTTTCTTTTTATCTCCTGATCCTTCCTGGCATCACAGTTCTGGAAACTTCCACAAAGTCCAGAACTAGGGGGTTCCTCTGAGACCTGCTTCCAATCTGCTCTCTCACAGGGTGCTTTCATTCCACAGGTGTAAAAAAAGGGAACTATGCACCTACTGCCTGTAAGTATGAAGAACAGTGATCCCTGAAACCCTTGGAATAGTGTAGTGAGGAGCAATGGGAGAGCTGATCCATCCCATAATTCCTCCATTATCCACATCTCCTGTGGACTCTAAGTTCTGCTTTTGTTCTGCCCAGATAATGACAGTGCCCAGGGCTCTGATGTGTCTCTCAGTGCTTGAAAAGGTGAGATCCTGGAGGGCCTGAAGAAGGAGAGGGTTTGGGGCATGGGGAGACTCCTGGGTTACAAGGACTGTCTGCATTTAGAAATTTTGAGTGTGGGATAGATTGTTCAGAGTGTCTGCATTACAATAACTCATCTGAAATTTGTTCATAATACTTTGTTTTACAGTGTGAGATAGCTGTCTTCTATGGGACTAAGCAATACAGGTTTTGTTTTGTTTTCTTCCAGTTCCCTACTGGGAATTCAAGGAGTCTTGACTTCTCTTTGTGCAACTGGCATCTAACTATGTCTAATGTCTGAGCTCCTATCAGCATAATGTGAGGAAATGGAGAGAAGAGCCCATCCTGGAGCACTGAGACCCCTCCCTACACTTTCCTGTTCTCTTCTTCATTCAGCTTTCCTGTGTAGCAGATGTGGGGCTTGGATGTGTCCATTTTTGATTTAGCTTTATGTTGCCCTGAGCTGTAGTCTGTTCCTTCTCTATTGAAAAATAGAATGTGGATATTGATTTGTATTTTAAATTTGTGACATAGTCAATTGGTTAGTTAAATTAAGGGAAAATTCCTAAAGTTTATAAGAGAAAATAAAACCTGAGCCAGGCATGGTTGTGCACGCCTGTAATCCCAGTGGCTCAGGAGGCTGAGGCAGAAGGATAGCAAGTTCAAAGCCAGCTTCAGCAACTTAGTGAGGTCCTAAGCAACTCACCAAATCCCCATCTCTAAGCAAAATATATAAAGGACTGGGGATGAGCTCAATGGTTCAGTGCCTCTGAGTTCAATTTCCAGTACCAGAAAGTAAATAAATAAATAAATATAATAAAACCGGAAACATTCAAGAGTACATGTGTTTGTTGTGCTGACTCTGCTGTGGGTGGAGATGGGGGAAGAATGAAAGGAGCTGAGGGTGGAAAAGTTGCCACCAAGTCTTGACTCAGTCCATCAAGGGCTTTGATGTTGTCGCTTTTCAGCTTGATCATCTCCCCTGCTCCTTAGTCCTTATCCCTTCACTTGAACCTCACCACAGCAGGACCTGTGATGACAGGGACTCAAGCATCACCAGGGCTTGTCCTGTCTCCAGGACCATGGGCAGGGAGGTCATCACTTGAGTGGCTTAGCATAGGCTAAGACCCAAGCCTGACCATATTTTTGTGTTTCTCAATTTCTACAGAGAATTTTGTTTTTGTTAGTAATTTCTTCTATGGGTGTCTCCAGTCTTTGACCACAATAGGAATCCTTTTTCCTGTAGTTGTCCCACAAAACCCATGGTGGTTCCTGGATTGTATTTTCCATCATTTTTTCTAATATTTTTAAAGGAATCAGATTATGTGAATATCAGAGAGGAAGGATCTCATGATTTCTCATCTTAGACAAATTCCTCTTGGGGTTCCACCTTCTCTACTCAGCACTTTCACTGCCCTGAGCTCCACTAATCCTGGCACTTGCTCCATTACAGATTCCTGGGTTGATAAAACAGAGATTAATAGATGTTTAATCAGAAAACATGACCCATTAGTCAAGGTTCATCTTTTCTGAAGATCAGAATGTACTTAGCTGCTGTGGGGGTACTTAGGAGGGCTGTTGTGAAAGGGAAGAAGGGCAGCACATGTGAGAAATAGCTCTGACCTAAGTGTGAAGCCCTTTTGCTGCAGATGGCACAGCAGCATTTGGTCTGAAACTCTATAAATAATGAGTGTCTCTAAAGAAGGAGGGGATGACACTGATCATTCATTCAGCTTTCATTTGTTGAGTACTGAATGTAGACACAATTTGCATCTTGGATACATCGGAGAACTGAAAACTGAAGCCAAAATTCTAAACTTATGGAGTCTGTTTCAGAAAAAAAGATGAAGAGGATATACCCTAGGCACAGTAAATAAGGACAGTGTTCATTTTAGGTGATAAGTGTTGCATGGAAGGTGTCAGAGTGTGTGTGGGGGGATAGAAAAGATAAGACTGCTGTTTTACTAGGGTACTCAGCATGGGACTTATTACCAAGGAGACCTTTGAGGCTCTATTGGAAAGACTTGATGTTTGGAGGAAGATATTTCTAGGCATAAAGAAGATCCAGTGCAAATGCACAAGGGTAGGATCCTGTGTTTGTGTTCTTGGAAAAGCGAGGGTCTAGGATGTCTTGAGCAGTGTCACCGAGAGGAGCTCAGAGGCCTGGCCACTCACTGAAGATCTGGAATGATTGAAGAAATCTTACTTTGAGTGAGGCAGTTTTGAGCAAAAATAGACAAGCTGAAACTTTTCAAATTATCTTTCTGCTGAGCTGAGAACAAAGGATTAGCAAGATAGCAGGTAACTGTAGGTAACTAGTCAGTCCTATGCTGGAGGTTTGGGTTTGAGTAGGAAAAGTAGTGGAAGTGGTTGGCTGCTATGCACATTTTGAAAATGGACTTTACCAGCACTCCCTAATGAACTGAATGTGGGGCATGAGAAAGAGCTCCTTTCTAGGAGAGCACCAAAAATTTGTGACACCATATTTAGAAAGAAGAGTTGCATCGATAGAGAAGACTGACAGGCCCATGCAAGAAGACTTCACAAGCACTCGGTGGAGATGTTAAGATGAGGTGTTAAAACTGCTATACCAACAGCTGATGATCCAAGTGTTTTCAGCAATCCAAAGGACCTGATGTGCATATACATTTTTTGCTTGACTGGTGTCAGTCTGGGACAAGGTGTGGTAGAGGTATTCTTGCTCACTCTCACTTTCTGTATGTCTGTATGTGTCTTGTGTGTTGGTAACAAACATTTAACAGTCCAGTGCTGGTGCACATAGTACATTTCTTAGGAACATTGTTCTAGACAGCAGAGTATTCCAGCATCAGCCCTGGTGTCAGATCAACAGCAGGAAGGAATCAATAGTTCATGGTGATTCTGTTTTCAGTAACGTGGTTTTTAAGGCTGCCCCTTTCACTAAAATTAGCTAAACAGAATACATAAAATGGAAGAATCATCTAAATGTAGAGAAGTATAAGAAAAATAGCAAAGCTTTAGTCAAAAATATAAATGTGGACAGGAATTCATGGAGAAAAATTGCTCTTATTCTTGAGGCATTTGCCAAATCTTCTGGAAAAATATTAGCTTTTTCTTAGAATCACAAGTCATATTACTGTGTTAGTTTACTGTGAGGGTAACTAAATACCTGAGATAATTCACTAATAAAGAGAAAATGTTTAGTATGGCTCAATTTAAAAGGGTGAAGTCCATGATTGGCCTTGCCACTTTATATCTGTAGTGAGGCAGCACATCATGTTGGGAGCACTGGGCAGGGCAAAACCACTTGACTCCTCAGCAGGAGGCAAAGGAAAACAAGAAGGTAGAGGGTGTCTGAAATGTCCTTCTAGGACATAGACCTCAATGTCTTAAGGACCACACACTAGGCCCCACCTCTTAAGTATTTCACCATCTCCCTTTATCACTATCTAACTTGTAAACTTTGGAAATACTCAATAGTCAGTTATACCCTCAGAGATAGTTTGAATAGGGAGTATAATAGGAGACATTCTAGCTTTCCATTAAATCTAGGGGAAAAAAAAGCCTTTATATCCTCTGAGTAAGAAATGAACGTCTTTTTCTTTTTTCCACCCAAGAGCTCTTAGAAAGCTTACCTTAAGCCAGCAAAAAAGGAAAAACACGAATGTTTCTGAAAATTTGTAATCGCCATGCTGAACTCTGTTAGGTTTGTTACCCTGATTGGCTTTAGAATTTGGGGTCAAATAATTTTAAACTTTGATTTTGCTTTATAAAGTCCTGGGTTGGCATTGACTCCAATTTTGAAGAAGTGAATAAAGATATTTATAGGAATCCATATTTAACCAATGTGCCAAAAATTTACACAGTTCGTTACAAAAGTAAATGAGAAGCTAGGAGCAGAAATGTGTAAGTACGAGTAGAAAATGATAACGGGATGAAAAATCAGTAAAAAACCAGATAGTAAAAGAAGGCTTATAATAGGTCAATATTTGAATTAATAAACAGAATATTGCATGTTATAACCAGTTTATATACAAATAAAATTATGACAACCTTCAAATGCTTGTAGAAGTAGGAAACTAATCATATCCTAAGTATTTTTCAAAGATATCACTTTTGGTTATTAGAAAGTAAAATTATAACAATTGTCTTAAAACCAAGCTCACTAACTTTTGCTTTGAGCCATAATGGAGTCAGAAACACAAGAAATTCTTAAAACAATAGAAAGATGTTTGGACATCTTTTGGACAAGTCTAACAAATTGAAATCTCTGATAGAAATGGAATTAAAGGGGCTGGGGATGTGGCTCAAGCGGTAGCGTGCTCGCCTGGCATGCGTGCGGCCTGGGTTCGATCCTCAGCACCACATACCAGCAAAGATGTTGTGTCCGCCGAGAACTAAAAAATAAATATTAAAAATTCTCTCTCTCTCTCTCTCTCCTCTCTCACTCTCTCTTAAAAAAAAAGAAATGGAATTAAAGAGGCAATATAGAGAAATCAAATGGAGATAGAAGCAAGGTGCAGAGGCAAAGTGCTGTTCATTTAAGCTGCCAACTTTATTTATATCAATAGGTTTCATTTGGTCACTGGCATCAGTAGTACCTTATTTTTTATTATATCATTAGGCAGGTTATAGTGTCAGCAATATCATGCAGCTTATTTTTCAGTTACATACTAAATTGCAATGTGCAATGTTAGGAGCTTTGTGTAGCTTTCAAGAAAGTCGTTGTTTAAAGTTACCATTATATTTACAGGTTCAGGCACAGCAGAGCCTGGTAAAACATTGTGATTGTCTAACAAGAGTGTTTCTTTATTCCCAGGAGCTGAGTGTTTGAGATCAAGGTTGAGGCTGATAAGACTCTAGCATAGAACCTTCTCATTGAGGGCATAACCATAGCAGCTAGGCATCCTGAACCTTTGCACATAAAGTTTCCCGGCACCAAGCATGTATTAATTAGCTCACTAGTTCCTGAGAGAAACTGCAGAATGTTACAGCTGTGAAAAATAAAATGCATATTATTCCCTGGGAGTTTGCTCACAAGTGAGATGCTGTCTTATATGTTTCCACAGCCAAAACCCTTACAAAGCAAAGCCTACAGTTGCCCATTTTCTTTCCTGGATGCAGTTCCAAGGACACAGTGCAGGAAGGAGGAGCCCTACACAGCCCAGAAGTCGCAGGGAGTTGAGGGGACAGACACAGGTGTTTTGGAAGGCCACAACAGCAGAATATGTGAGATAAGGCACATAGAGAAGGTAGCTGAAAATATCAGGACAGGAAGTCTAGAGGTCATCTCTTGTGTCCTCATTTCATCAGCTACATACATGTGAGAACACCATCCAAGGACAGGAAAAAGATAGACCAAAAGCACCAGAGGGAACAATGGTAGGCAGGAATACACAGAGCCAGAAAAAGTGTCTGTTCCCATGTCCATGCTGGAAAGCCTCATTGTTGCTGGACATTGGATAGAGTATATAGAAAAGTCTGTGACCCTATCAGTGAATAATATGTGGCATCAGTGGTGGGGCAGGATAATAAGTCTTGGTAATTTTAAGCTGCTTCATTTTGGAGTGATTGTTGCAAACTAGTAAGAAATAAATATACAGGAAACAGCTTTTTTAAAAGGACATTAGAAAATCAAATACAAAAATATGCAAAAAGCAACATATATCCATCTACCCTGGTTTTATCATATCATGGAAAATCAAGGTTTGCCTTTTGTTTTAGTACAAAATCACCCTAGGAGAATTAAGGTGAAAAGCCATAGGTTCACTAAAAGGGACTCATAAAATGCATTTGTTTGAATTCAACATCATTTCAGTGTGAAATCTCAAGGACTCTAGGAATTGAAAGGAACATTCTTGACAAGATTAGGAAGCATTTTTCTCAGTCATGAAAGCTCAACACTTTCTTCTGGGGATTAGAAACAAAGTAAAGATGTTGAATCTCAGCGTTTTATGTAACTTTGTTGGGGATGATACGGCAGCAGAACAGCACAAAGACACAAAAGAACCCCTGGTCTGCAGCAGTGTTCAAATTCTCCAGGCAAATGCTGGAGGTTTCCTTATAAGGACTCAGTCTTATTTCTTCCTGAGAACAGTTCCTGGCTCTTGGCTCTACACTGAAATCTATTTTGTACTTTTGGTGATCCACTGTTTTTTTCCTGAATGAAATGCAGCCTGTGTTTTAAGTTACATACTGCCTCTTATGAGTAGAACTGGCAGGTTCCACAGGTCTTTTTTTCTTTGTAAATTCAGTCCTTTATATTGAAAAGTCGTGTGGGGTGGGTTAGCATATGCCTGTCATCCCAGGGGCACTGGAGGCTGAGGCAGGATGATCACAAGTTCCAAGCCAGCAGACCCATTCTCAAAAAAATAAAAAGGACCAGGGATGTGGCTCAGTTGATAAGGGCCCCAGGGTTCACTGCTTGGTAACAAAAAAATAAAAAGAAAAACAGAAAGAAGGAGAGAGAGAGAGAGAGAGAGAGAGAGAGAGAGAGAGAGAGGGAGGGAGGGGGGGGGGAGGGAGGGAGGGAGGAGGGGGGGGGAATTGTACAATTGTACAATGTTTTTCCTAATCATAGTCTCCTAAAAAATCTCTTTGAAATTTTTCAAAGTCTATCCATTACCCATTTCCAAAACTACTCCATCCTTTTAAATTTTTTTACAATGGAACCCCATTTTTAGAAGCTAATATCTGTTGTAGTTGTTTATTGCTTGAAACAAATGTAACATATATTTTTTAGCCCTTAAAAAGAGAAATATTCTCAGGCTGGGGATATAGCTCAGTTGGTAGAGTGCTTGCCTAGTATTCACAAGACCCTGGGTTCAATTCCCAACACCACCCCCCACCGCCCAAAAAAGAGAGAGAGAGTGAGAGAGAAATATTCTCATTTGCAATAACATGAATGATTTAAAAGGATATTGTGCTAAGTTAAATAAGCCAGGTACAAAAAGACTGCATGATCTCACCATATGTGGAATCTGGTGTAGGGACAAGGTACTGGTTAGAGAGTACCACATTTAAGGTTTGCAAGATAAAGAAATACTGGAGATGTAAAGTATTAATATACATCATGGTGATTATAGCTAGTAATACTGCATTGTATACTTGAAATATGCTAAGAGGGTAGATCTTATGTTTTCTAACCACACACATAGACATATGAAAACAAAGAAGGAAAGAAAATGGGAACTATTTGAGGTGATAGATATGCAGCTAGTTTGATTTTGGTGATCATTTCACAATGTATGCACTTAGCAAAACATCAAGTTGTATATAGTACACATACATTAATTATATTTGATGATAATACCTTAGTAAAACTTAATATTTTGGTGGCTGAAAACAACAACCAATTGTTGAAGAGCAGGACTCAGAGGAAGTGGAACAAGGAGGTTGGGTAGTTTGACTAACATTTTCTCATAAGGTTGCAAGCAATACTCTGAATAAAATGGCAATAATGTGAAGCTTGACTAAGGTCGAGGATCCTTGTTTAAGCTAATGCACTTGGCAATTAGCCAGAGGCATCAGTGGCCCAGTGTGTGGGTCTCTCCATATTGCCCTCTCCTCCAGTGCAATTGTGAGAGTGAAGGTGAGAGAAGGGTTTCCACTCCACCTGAATTGGTGAGGTTTAGGACCAAGTTTGCTCTTAGCATTTTTGTTCTCTAAGGACCAGGAAAAGATTGGAAATCTCTGGGTCATGGCTATTCAAAGTGTGAACAGCAGCGTCAACTTCCTCTGTGACATGGTATAAGTGAATGAATGAATAGTAGGCATGAATGAATGAATATCAAATGGCCCAGGGTCCCACAATAGAGTCTGAATATGTACTTGAACAAACTACCCAGACAATTTGTTTATATATTAAAGTTTCAGAAGCACTACTCTAGGATTATCTTTCTCTAATGTGATCCCCCAAACACCAGGAGCTCTCCTTATAAAGAGAATTCTCCATCTCTACCACAGAGGGTCCCTGAGGTGGAGGCAGGGATTTGCTTTTTCAGCAAGTGCCCACAGTTCTTGTGCACACTTACATTTGTAAATGCTGTTGTAGATGGTTGGAAATCTGGGCGGCAGGGGTGTGGGGAGGCTGCTGCAGGATGTAAATGGAATATTAAGGAACTGGAACATCATGCCCCAGCTCTGGATGGGAGTCAGTGGAGCAGCCAATGGTGACAATGACAGACCTCTGGCCATGTCAGGAATCACTAGGACATCCATGACATGAGAAAGCCACCTCTGTTCCCTCACTGATGAACAGTAAGTAATAGCAACCAAAGGCTCAGATATTTAGAAACCCATTGTTGGGCAGGTTTTCACAAGAAGCCATGGAAGAGTTGTGTCCATCTCAGGGACACAGGGTGAGCTATGGCCCAAATTCATATAGTTTAAATAATGGAACTATTTACCCTTGGACAGAATCCTGAAAAGAAAGAACTGTGACCTCTTTTTGCTGTATTAGCAAATGTTAACTGCTGTGACCTGAAAACCAAGATCACTGTACCCTCAGGGAATTTTCATCCAGTGCCAGTTTTATGAGAGCCCAAAACTTCTCCCTGGTGACCTTCACAGTTCAGATCCTCTCCTGGCAGAAAGAGATCTTCCCTTCCTTCTCAGTACTCCTGAGTGACATCCAAGGTTTATCATCCCCAGTGCAAGAATAGACCTATCTGGAACAGATCTGTTGCTTTTTGTGTCCTTAATGTTTGGCTTAATTTGAATCCTTCATTTTCTGTGAGGAAAAGTAGCAGAAGATGAATTTCTCAGCCCTTTTCCTGGGATCTTCAGTTTTTGTCCTTCCCATGGTATAATGGAAATTGTGTTGGGGGAGAAGTCGGGAGCACAAGTTTAGCCACTTACTGACCTTCATGATATTGGTCCTCTTCCTTTATCGCTCTCTGCAGCAGTACTGGAATTGACCATGTAATGCCAGATTCGTGGGACTCCAATAGACTTCCAGGAGCTGAATCTGATGCAATCACACAAAAGTCTTTATTGCAAGCTCGAGCCTGAACTCACAACCATTCCTGATACAGCGGTCCCAGGGAGTGAGTCCTGGTCCTTTGTTCATTGAAATTTTATAGGTTTTGCAGGATACTCTATACATCACAACATCACACAGCAAATCATTCCACACCACAGGAAAGTCAAACAACATCTCTTAACATTGATTAGCACATTCACTGGCAGGAAGAAGTTGGGTAGGGGTGATTGGCTAGTACAAGAGGGGGATTCTGCTATGCGACCAGCACTGGCTTCATGAAAGAGGGTTCGATTCATAAGTAATTGCTAGGGAGTTTTAAATTAAAGAGACAAGATTCTCATTATCTTTAATACCAGCTCTGGGAGGGCTTCTCCTAGCTCCCGCCTCCAGCCACCTAATGTGGTGGCGAGATTTATAGAAGAGACTATCAAGAGGGAGAGAAGACGCCAGGGAGTGGGCTTTTATTGGGGAACAAAAAAATTCAAGGGAAAATCCCATCCAATGAAGGTTAAGGGGGGCAGCATCCCAAAGTCAGGGCAACGATTGGGTCTTTGGGGCAGTGGCCAGACACGCCTCTTCACGGACAAGCCCTTGGATCTGGAAAAGGGTGGGAAAGGCTCTAACACAGCTGTGTCTAAGCGCCTCTCACCCAGCCAGGGAGGTAATTCAAATCACGTGTGAGGATGGCCTCCCACAGGGGATTCCTTTGAACGGATTGGTTTAGGCACGAGGGGTGTACATGCTAAACTACATGGTTTCCCAACATGTCATCAACCACCATATACTACTGAGGGTTCATCTGGCATCCCAGGTATTTTCTCTGTCTCATGCTGATTGTAGTTGCTAGGGGGTTGCTATGGGTCCTCACCTAGCCTAACTGAGTCAGGGACACCTGGCACCACAGACCTCTCCTGTTATTTGCAGACAAACAACTCAGCAGGGTGGGTATGTGCCTAGATAGGCTCTGTGGGTTTTTCCAAGGACAAGGGCCATGCCCCCTTCCTTAGGACAGGCCTTGAGGTAGAAGCTGCTGTTATTTATTTTCAAAAATGGAGTCATATCAGTTTCTCAACAGCTGGGCCACACCTAAATGACCCTAGTGCTCTACCACTGAGCTTCATCCTCAGCCCATTTAAAAAAATGTTTTACTTTGTTCAGTTGCAGAGGCTGGACTTGAACTTGTGGTCCTCCTTCCTCAGCCTCCTGAGAAGCAGGCGAGTGTCATAGCTTTGTGTAGCTTCACCTTCCTGAATCTGTGTTATTTTTTCAGGACTCAATAGAAAAAAGAAAAATGGCTGTCAGGACAAGTCAAGCACATGCCCTCTACTGGTTACCCCTGTGATAAATACTGCTATGTCTTCCGCAGAGCCTCTGGGGGCCACAGTGGTACCTGCCCTATTTCTGATAGCCCCCACCTTCTTGGTTCTTAGCCATCTCCAGATGTCCCATGGTTGCTGTTTTCCCCAGTGATACTTGCTGTGTGCTTCTTTTCTGTTTTTTGTTTTTTTTTTTAACCTTGTTGGTGCACATTCTCAATTGGAACCTCAGTGATGGTTTTGTTCATAGAGAGTGGTCATTTTTTTTTCCCCTGAGGGAGATGAAGGCTGGTATCTCTTACTCTGCCATTTTGATGATGTCATTTATATTTCATCTTTAAATGATGTTGAACATAGAATTGTTTTCTTATTTTCGTTTGAAGATTGTTCATTACAAGTATATATCCAAGAACAAAGAATCTTGTATGCTGAAACATAGGTGAACTCTTTAGTTCTAATAATTTTATTTATTGATTTCCTTAAATTTTTCCATATGGTAAATCTTATCATTTGCAACTGGAGATAGTTGTACATGTCCTTTACAATATGTATGAATTTTACTTGTGTGCAATGATTTTTCTGTGCTTATTGAGATGATTATGTGGCTTTGGGCTTTCATTATGATAATATGATGTATTACATTAATTAAATTGGGTATCTTAAAACAAACTTCCATTTCTGGGATAAATTACACTTGGTTGTAGTATACAATTATTTTGTGTTGCTAATTTTGGTTAAGTAGGATTTGTTAAGGATTTTTCAATCTTTATTCATAAGATTTTATTCTATAATCTTTTTTCTTTCTTTATGCAATGTCTTTGTAGTTTCAGACTATTCCTGGCCTCATAGAATTAGTTGGGTAATGTTCCTTCCTTCTCTACTTTTTGGAAAGATTTGTGAACAATTGGAATTAATTCTTTAATTTTCAGATTTAAGAAACTATTTACTTACTGACTTAACAAGTATGCAATATTTATTATATGCCTAGCATTGTTCTAATAAGTTCATGAATGTTCAGTACAACAATCAGCATCATCCCCATGTTACAGAAGATGAAGCAGAGAAACAGATGGCTCAAAAACTTTCCCAAGGTCTCAAAATCCTTAAATGATAGAGTCAAAATTCAAACCGAAGCAAACTCTAGAATTCCCATAATGATCTAGTAGCCTGAGCTGCCATCAATAATTCTTTACATATTTGCTATAAATCACCAGTAAAGTCATTTGGAGAAGGACTTTTATTTGTGGGTAGTTTTGTAAAATATATTAGTACTAATTGAATGTCTTCTCTTATTCTAGGTATATTCATAATATCTATTTCTTCTTGAGTCAACATTATCCATTTGTTGTCTACCTATCATTTATTCACTTTACAGATATCATACAATGTTTTGCCTACCACTGTTCTCATTGTACTATAAATTGTTTCTATTATTTGTAAAGTTACTGCTATTGCCCCTCTTTCTTTTTTGATTCTAATTATTTTATTTAATGTGTCCAGTTAACAATTTGTCAATTTGTTCATCTTTCCAAAGCATCATATTTGGTTTCATTGATTGCTTTGTTATTATCTACTTCATTATTTTCTAATATTTCCTACTTTATGTCTACTATTTATTTACTATTTCCTTCTCTCTGGTTGTTTGGGTTTTAGTTTGCTCTTCTTTTTCCTGTGCCTGAAGGTGGAAGGTTTGGTTTTTCATTTGAAATCTTTCTTTCTTTTTAACAGAAGCATTTACAGCTACCAATTTACTGCTATTAATTTCCCTCGATTAGTATCTCATAGATTTGGTGAGTTGTTCTTTCATTGTAATTAATAGGAAAGTGTTTTCTAACATTGTTATAATTTTGTTAAGCCATTAATTATTCTGGAGTGTTTTAAAAATTTTCATGCAGTTGTGAGTTTTCCTGATTTATTTTATGATTTGATTGATTATTGATTTCATTATACTGGTCAGAGAACATATTTTTATTATATCTAAGCTTTAAAATCAATTATTGTTTATCATATAGACTAGCATATGGTGCATTCTGAAGAATCTTCCACATGCACTTGAAAAAAAAATGTGTATTCAACTGTTGTTGAGAAGAGTGTTTATAGGTATCCACTAGGTTTAGGTGGCTTATATTGGTGGTCTAATATGTTTTTATCTTTTGCTTAGTATTTTATCCATTACTGAGTGTCGAATATTGAGGAGGTCTCCAATTAGTATTTCTGGATTTTGTATTTCTCTTTTCATTTCCACCACATTTATTTTCTTGTGTAAATTTGTGTTGCCTACCAATAGAGATACTCAGAAATGCATCATTTCAATGTGTGTGACATTATAGAGTGCATTTATACATGCTAAGAGAGCCAAGATGTTGCTAGGTGATATGATTTCAAAGAAGATTTTTGACAAAACACTATTTATGTGGTATGGGACTATATTTTTGGTGCTTGATTATTAGGTGCATATATTTCGAATTGCTCTTTCTGATGGATGGACACTTTTATCATTTACTATGATTTGGATAAGTGTCCCCCACAGATGTAGGTGTTAAAAGCTTGATCACTACTTCATGGCACTATGGGAAGAAGGTGAAGCCTTTAAGATGAGGGGCCTGGTGAGAGTAAGTCCCTTCATTTAGGGTATGACCTTGAAGAGAATGTTGGGACCTGGCCCTTTCTTGCCTCTCTCTATTTGCTTCCTTGCTAATCAAATTGAGTGGTTTGGTCCACCAAGTAGTTCCCAGAATGATGCTCACTGGGCCATAGTCCCCAAGACAACAGGGCCAACAGTGCATGCACTGTAATCTCTGAAACTTTTGATTGAAATAAGCCTTTCTATCTTATAAGTTGATTGTCTTAGATATTTTGTTTCATCGATGGAAAGCTGACTAACACTTCATTACAAAATGTCCCTGTTTGTCACCACTGTCATTAAAAAAGTTGGTTTTGTTTGATATTTGTGTATTTCAGATTTTTTTATGGTTCCTTTTAATGTATCAATGGTTCAAATTAGATTTTAATATATTTGTGACTTAAGACCTTGAGTCTGCTAAGAACAGTTTGTATATCAGCTGTCTATATGAATTTGTATAGGATAACAGTTACATCACAGGGTGTTTTAAATTTTGTAGGCAATCAAAACAAAACAAAACAACAACAACAAAAACACCAGTTAATGAATGGTATGGATCATCTACCTAGAAATCTATGTACAGCAAACTATAAAAATGAATATTAATGTTTGACCATCCATGGATACATTGATGTCTGACAGAACCAGGTTTGTAATCCAAAGAAATTCTAAACAGGTTTACCTTTTAATTGGCATGTTGCTTTTAGAGTGTGTAGTGAAAAGTATAATACCTACATGTTTGTCAGTGTTCCATAGTTGTGACTAATGCTTGAGATTTTAAAAAATCTTACAAGAGGAAAATTCTTATTTAGCCTCAGAAGTTTTATTCCATGGTCAATTGGCTCCATTGCTTCTGGACTTGTACCAAAGCAGTTCATCATGGTGGGAACTAAGAGAGAAGGAATTAATTAAAATCATACAAGCCAGGAAAAAAACACAGTAACAAATAAGGACTGGGTTCTCAATATCCCCTCCAAGGGCACACCCCCAATGATCTAACTGCCTTCCATTAGGCCCATCTCCTAAATGTTCCAGCTGCTCCCAATAAAGCTATGGGTTGGGGATCAAGCCAACATGTGGGAGACATTCATCTTCCAAACTACAACAACCTAAAATAGCTAAATCCTTTTAGAAAACAAAGACAAAGTTGAAAGTCTTAAAATATCTTATTTCAAGACTTATGAAATTATAGTCATCCACAAAACATGACATTGCTATAAGAGCAGACACATTGATTACTTCTAACATAATAAATTGTCCCATTATGGGACCACACTTCTATTACCAATTAGTGTTTTACAAAGGTACCAGGATATTCAATGGAGAAAAGAAAGAGTTTCAACACATGGTACTAGAATACCTGAAAATTCATATGGGCTCAATCCTTACCTTACATCAGAGTCAAGAGTGATATCACACATATCTAATATAATAAAGCTATTGAACATCTTTTTACAAACATAGAGGCAGATTTATTGAAAATGGGTTAACAAAAATATTGACTAGGGGCTGAGGTTATGGCTCAGTGGAAGAGCGCTCGTCTTGCATGTGCAAGGCCTTGGGTTTGATCCTCAGCACCATATAAAAATAAATAAAAATAAATGTATTGTGTCCAACTAAAATAAATTTAAAAAGATGTTGACTACATGAAGTATAAAGCAAACTGGCATAAAATATAAAACAAAAAGTGATGAAATGGATTTAACCATGCTTAAAACACATCCACAGAAAAGGAGAAAATTTCTACAGAAAATATAATTGTTAAATACTCAATATCCAGAATACATTTAGAATATTTACAATTCAATAATAAGACAAACAGTCCTTAGCTCCATGGACAATAGATATGAAAACAGTTCACAAGCTAAGCCAGGCAATTACCTAATAAGTATTGAAAAGATACTCTCCATCACCAAATACACACAAATTAAAACCACAATAAGATACGACCTCACTTCAAATATAATGGATCACATTAAAAATGATACCATATATTAATAAGATGTGACAACACCATATATCAATAAGATGTGGAGCAATGGGAAATCTCATAGAGTACAACTAGCAATGTGAAAAATTACAACCAATTTGTAAAGCAATATGACAAATTCTGATATCATTGAATACACTGATTATGACCCCAAACCCCAAGTTTTAGGCATTTATCTAAAGGCGGGAAAATATACCTACACAGACCACACTCAAATGATTATTGTTGCCTTTATTTATAACAGACCCACCCTGGGAATAACTCTCCTGTTTAACAAAGGTTCAGTAGAAAATCCAATAGATAAACTAGTATTTCAGTAACATTCACTACCAAAAATTAAAGAAATATTAATACATAAACAATAGCACAACAATGCTTAGAAATGATATAAAGACTATATACTATATGATTTCATATATGTGAAATTTTAAAATATTCAGAATTACCATCAGAAAGGATATTGGTGGTCATGTATGTGGGGACACTTTTTTGGGCAAGGGTAAGGACAGCATATCCTGGTCACAGTGGTAGTTAATGATTCTAAACAATTACCAATATTCATGTAGTTTTACACCCCAGATTGGTGAATTTTATCTCAAATAAATATCTTCATAGAATAAAAGGGGGAAACAAGGCAAAACCAAGTATTTAACTAATAAATAAAAACTGACAAGATTCCTTGCTAGCAATTTTTCACCACAATTAATTTGAAATGAAGAAAAACCAAAATTGTAATGATGTTAGATGGTAGCTAATTTATATAGAAGGTAATAAACCACAGAACATTACATGTATTTTACATATATTTCTCTGAAAATTTTAAAAGGACAAATGATTTTGCAGCACAATGTATTACACTGTCTGGTTAGGTTTATAAGGAACCCTGGAGTAGTATACATGGTGATGATACCAGAGGGGTGGTTAACTGGAAATGTGCTGCAGTATGTTTTCTGTATTTTATTGAGTGTCGTTCAACGTTGCCTTAAGTAGATTGTGAAAAGTTAAAGACGCAGTTTTCAATTTGTAAGACACAGTAAGAAACGAATGCAAATATATACAACTAATACCTAGTAGAAGCATTAAAATCACAAACTAAAAAATATATACTCAAAACAAAGAAAAGTAGATAAGGGGCTACAGGATGATCAAGAAATGAGACACTTTCAACAATATATAGTCAAATGGTTCACAAAATACAGTTGTATTTTAATTTTAATTTTAATTCACATCCAATGCAAATTCACATCAAATCAAAGCTAAGCTTATAAATTTGACAAGAATCAATACAGACAATATTTATATAATAGGGAGTTTAAATTCAAAATTAAAATTGATTGAAAGTTAAGGGATGAGTAAAAGTCCATCAGACAGAAAGCATAAGAAAAGCAGAACAGTTGTATTATTATGGGATGAAATAAGACTTAAGACAAGCAGGATTGCTGGACACAGAGAAGGACTTTTAATAATGGAAACAGGCAGCTCAGGGGTTTGAATATGGGTTGTCCCCTCAGAAGCTCACATGGGAATTTAATCCCCTTTGTAAGGTATAAAGATGTTGCCAAGTGAGTCCATCTGGGGTGTTTAGAGGTGGGGCAATGGAGTGTGAGACCAGGTCTTCGGCATGGAGGTCCCATAATTGGATACTGGTGACTTTAAAAGGAGAAAGAAATCAGAGCATGAACACCCACATCCACCATGCGGCCAGCGCAATGGTTTCATTAATGAGGTTCTTGGCATAAAAGTTAGCTAGCGAGATCGAAATAAAACACACAGACTCAGTTAACCTTATTTCTATTGCCAGGTCCAAGACGGCTCCCCTCTCTGGTTTCCATCTCTAACCGCCCGGCAGGGCAGCGAGGATTACTCAGGGCTAGCAGGAGAGAGAGAGAGTGGGCACGCCAGGGAGTAGCCTTTTATTGGGGAACAAGAGATTCAGGGGAGAATTCCATCCAATGAAGGTTGAGGGGGGCTGCACTCCAAGGTCAGGGTCAGTGATTGGGCCCCTGGGGTCAGTGGTCAGTCACACCCCCACACGGATGGGTTCTCTCATCAGGAGAGGGCCGGGAAAGCTCCGACACAGCCAGAGCGCCTCAGACCCAGACCGGGAGTCGCCCAGTCACGTGTCAGGATGGCTCCCCACACCCACATTCTCTGTCTATCACAGTGTATTGTGCTGTTCTGCCTCAGGATTCTGCCAGCAAAAAGTCCTGCACAGATGCAACTCCTCAACATTGGACCTGAACTGTGAACCAAATTACACCTCCGTTCTTTATAATTATCCAGCCACTGGTATGTGTTATTAGCAATGAAAAGTGAATTCAGACAGCAAGTATGCCTCCCATATAATACATAAGTCTCATAAACACAGACCACATAAAGATGTTTATCAATGACAGCGTGTGCATAGGATAATGATCCCATAAGAATATGTCCTTGAGAGTAGGTGGCCCCCTCTTGCCTCTCTAGCCCTCTCTCTTGTCTTTCTGTCTTCTATTTTCTGACTTCCCCCTTGTGAGGGCACAGCAGGAAGAATTTTATGGATGTTTGTGGCTTTTATATAGACATTGTGGCTTAACAACTGTGCAAAATCAGTTTCTGTTCTTTATAATTTCTCACATGGACCAAGACAGTCACCAATAATGCAGTCAAGGGCTGGGGCTATAGCTCAGTGGTGGAGTGCTTGCCTAGCACATATGAGGCACTGGGCTGGAACATTAGCAACACATAAAAATAAATAAAAAAGGCATCATGTTCATCTACAACTAATATATATATATATATTTTTTTTTAAATAAAAGAATGCATTTAAGCATATTCAGAATTTCACCAGATTCATCTTTGAGAAGATGCCTGTCCTGAGCACTCAGTCCTGGCACATCTGGCCTGGATGCCTGCACACCAGGGCAATGCCGATGTCTCCCATCTCCTTCACCTCATTCAGGGCATTCCTTTGCCTCTCTCTCTCTCTCTCTCTCTCTTGCCGGCTCCTCTACTGCTTGGATCCCCTGTGTCCTCTTTTGGTTTTCCATCATTTGTTTTCCACTTTGTCTATCAGTATCCTATATGAATGTGGGATGTAAAATAGTGAAACTCTAAGCATCTGAAAATGTCTTTAGGGCAGCCTACCCCTTATTCCACCTTTGACTTCGTACAAAGTTCTGTATTCCAAATACATTTCTTCAGAGTTTGTGTGGCATTACTTCAACTTTTTCTGCTTTGAAAATTATTTTTTGCCTCTTAAAGTTTTTAAGATCTTTTCTTTCTCCTGGTTTTCTGAAATTTCATTATGATGTATCTTGGTGTGGGTCTCTTTTCCTCAATGTAACCAATGTGATAAGCACTAGGCTGGAGCCACTAAAAGTGAAAACTTTTGTCTGTAAATTCTGAAAATGTTTCTTGACATTTGAAAATAATTATTTGCTCTCCACTCTTTTGGATATTGCAGTGTTTGAGTGTTGAGAGCCTTGATTGCCAGTCTAGTATCCTTGTAGTTCATCTCCCCTGTCTGCCTTTGCTCCTCCATTTGTAACATTTTGTGGAGGTCCAACTTTAATCTTCCAGCTCACATATTGAGTTGTTCATTTATATGACCAATATTTAACTTGTAAGCTCTTTTTGTTCTTAGAGCATATACATTTTTTTACAGATTCTATTATTTCCTAAAGTTTTCCCACATTTATTTTATAAATTCCATAGCTGTTTTTGCATTTTTTAGATTGTATCAAGAATAGTGGCAGTCAACCTGTGAGATGTCCTGCTTATCTGCTTTCATAAGCCCATAAACTTTTCTCACACTGCATAGCTCAGTAGTGATGTTAAATTTCTCTTTGTAAAGTCTGCTGAATGTGCATGTCCCTCATGACAGTGCAGGTGAGATGAATTATTACTAATATACTTGTTCACAGGTGCCTTTCTTCTTTTCCAAATTGCTCTCTAATATTCTCATTGTTTTTGAGTAGGGATGTAGACACTAGAAAATATTGAATTAAAGAAAGAAGAAAAAGCAGATCCTGATATCTGAGAAGTAGTCTGACACTTACAGCTAGGCCTCAACATTGTTAGGAGTTGTCCTGGTGCTCACTTTGAGGCCTTGTGATTCCCTATGGCATGTTAAGAAATGATGTCAGACAAGCTCTTTATACAACTGAAGTAGGTAGAGACCCCCACCCAGAAGACCTTAACTATAATTAAGCAGAAACCCCCAACGTATTTGTGGCATGTAAGTTCCTCTTAGTCTGTCAGAGAGGATGTCAGCAAAAGCTTCTGTAGAGAGCATTGTGGTTGGTAGTTTCCTCTTTTTGTAAATGCCAGTTTTGGACACAAAAGCTGTGATAGAGTTAGAATCTACAGTCAAGCTTGTTGGATAAAAAGATATTATCTCTGTTTTCTTGGTAAAGTCTTATAATACCTCTGTCTGCCTAAAAAGCACTTTCTGCCAACTCAAAGAAAAAAATTATTTTTATGTAAAGCTTCAAGCCCCCCCCCCACTGGGTATAAAGTTCAAAGAATTTCCAAAATTTTTGTCCAGAGCATGTTTAAGGCTATCCAATAGACCTCTGGACCAACTGAGGTCAATAAACATGTTTCCTGAAAATTCCTTGCATATCTAGCCTCTTCTATTTCACAACCACAGGAAGTGAGACAAAACAGAGCAGTATGTAACTTTTTCTAAGCACATGCAAAAACAAGGTACCGTGCAAGTCACAAAATACCAATCATCTTCCTATGTTGGTGATATGAGTGACAGTTGCATCTTTACAAGTTAGTTGTATCCTTGCTCTGGTCTATACTTTAATATGACTAAGATTTACTGAGACACTCCATCCCACAATTGTTCCTGCTTCTTGACAACACCCAATCTAGAGTCAACCTCTACTTCCTCAGACATCTATCTATCACCCAACTAAAGCCCAATCTTGTATCTCATCCTTTAAACACCTGGGTACTAAGACACCTATTTAATCTCATGTTTTTTGTATGAACATAAATTTTAACAGACTTCCATCCAGGAGTCACAGTGTATCTTTCTAGGTGGGAGACTGAATATGAAGAACACACTAGATATGCATTATCAGAAATAGTTAAGTATGAGCCACACATAGCTAATTACATTTCAGTTAAAAAAATTTAAATTCAATTGTTTAGTCAGCCAGCTACATTTTAGTGCTTAATAGCCATATGTAACTAGTGACTACCTTATTGGAAGGGGCAGAGACAGAACAATTTCATCACTATAGAGTGTTCTATCCAACAGCACTACTAACATACTAAGTTTAGGTCCTTCAAAATCCACACGAAGACTGAGCCCTCATGAATGGGATTAGTGCCTCCTAAAGGAGAAACCAATGGAACAGAAGCAATATTTGAAGCAATAATGTCAAGAATTATCCCCAAATTAATGTCAGACACAAAACAAGGAAGCTCATAGAACAACTAGCAGGATAAATATGGGGAAAATAAATCTATTGCTAGGTAAATCATATGCAAATTCTGGAAATTCAAAGAAAAAGAAAAAGTACTGAAAAAAGTCAATACGTCTAGAGGAGCAAATATAACACTTATGTATGACTTCTTGTAAGAAAACATGCAGGCATGAAGATAGTGGAATTAAGTATTTAAGGACTGAAAGAAAAATACCACCTAGATGTCTGTATTCTGTGAAATTGTCCTTCAAAATTAAAAGAAAAATAGACTTTCTCAGATAAACAAAAATTGAGGGAATTATTTTCAGTAGATGTCCTAAAATGAATGTTAAGAAAAGTTCTTTAGAGAAAGAGAATTCATATAAATTAGAAAGTCAATTTTACATAAAGGAACATTAGAAAAACAGATAATGAAGGTAAAATAATTTTTCTTTTTTTTTATTTTGGTGGTGGGATTGAACACAGGACCTCATACATGCTAAGCATGTGCTCTACCACTGAGCTGCACCCCCAGTGCAGCTTACTACTGACTGACCTAGCACATAACAGTCTTTTCAAAATACAGTTTTACCATAGTAATGATGATTGAAAAATACAACCTGGAAGAACAAGAAGAATAGACAATCTGAATAAAGCTTTTTAAAAAATGAATCTAATGATTCATCAAAACAAAGCACTAGCCCAAGCTGAATTCACTGATGACCTTTGGCAAATATGAAGGTCCTCCTTACCATTTATAGTAAAATGTGAGAGGTAAGAGATAAATTGTTTTGAATGAAAAGGAACTAGAAATTGAAGATTTAGAAAATTTTCAGCCTCTTGATATTGCAAGAAATGAGAAAGTTTGTACTGAAGAATGTGGCTGAACTAACTATCAAAGCCCAAACTTCAATCTTAGACTTTTCAGTTTCTGGAACTATGAGAAAACACATTTCTGTTATTAAATCCACTTAGTTTGTGTTAATTTTTTTTTATAGCAGACTAAGTACCAATAATATAGAAGAGGCTTTGGACCTGGGTAATGGGTCAAGGCTGGAAGAGTTGTGAGGGGTATGGTAGAAAATCCCTACTTTTTCTTGAAGAGACTATTGGTGTAGATGTTTAAAGAAATTCTGTTGAAAGTTTGAAGAAAAAAATTAAAGCTTTAGATAAAACTTCTATCATCATAGAGAATGTGCATGTCATTATAACAGTGTTGGTGAAAGTATAGCTATTAGAGGGCACTCTGATGAGTCTCAGTGAAAATGAGAACTGTCAATGGAAGCTAAAAGGGAGGTGATCTTTGTTATGTGTCTTTGTTATAAGCCAAGAAGAGAGGCTTCACCTGGAACTAAATTACCTGGTAGCTGGATCTGGGACTCTGAGCCCCCAGAATTGTGAGAAAATAATTTTTTGTTGCTTAATTCACCCAGTATAAGGTGTTTTATCATGGCAGCCTGAGCTGAATAAGATACACATTACTCACAAAACATTGATTTAATATCTGTTGTACATGGGGTTACACAAAATAACAGTATAAGAGATGTGTCATCTCGTAATTCAGATTAGTGTGAAGTGAGAGTGACCTGGGAAGTTTTCTTAAAGAAAGAAATTGAGCTATGAATGAGTGGAAAATATATGAAAAATAAATATAGAACCTCACTAATTAACAAAGCAATGCAAATTTAGACTATAATGACAGATTCTTCACCGATGCACTGGATCAAAGATCAAAACATCAACAGCCTTCAGTGCTGGTGATGAAGTGGGAAAATAAGCACTCACACATACAGTTGGTGGCATTATAAACTGGTCCACCTCATATTATGGTTTAGATGTGGTGTCCCCAGAAAATTCACATGTGAAACAAAGAATGTTTGGAGAAGAAATGATTGGGTTATAGCCTTAACCTAAGCAGTGAATTAATCCCCAATGGAATTAACTGAAGTGGTAGAGTGTCTCTGGAAGAAATGGGAATTGGGGTGTGGCTTTGGAGTATATGTTTTGTATCTTGAGAGTGGAGCCTCCCTCTCTCTCTCTCTGCTTCTTGGTCATTTGTGATGTGAGCCACTTCCCTCTGCTACACACTCCACCATGATGTTCACCCTCATCTTAAGCCCTGAGAAATGGAGCCAGCCTTCCATGGACTAAGACTTCTGAAACTGTGATCCCTCAAATAAACTTTTCCTCCTTACAATTGTTCTGATTGAATCTTTTAGTCACAGCAGTGAAAAAGCTGACTAAAACAACTCATCTGAAAAAGCAACCTGGCATCTATTATCTTATAATTACATATAAGTAATACGTAATTTGAATCATTGGCATCATATTTCTTTTTCTAGGAAATATCCTCTGAATGGCTCTCATGAATCTGCAGATACACTCCATACACCTAGAAGTCATAGACAACCTAAATGACTCCATATCATTTAGCAAACTGAAATTTGTAGTTAAAAACTTCCCACACCAGATCAATCAGTGATTGGATTAACTCAATGAGGTATATCCATATTATGGAATACTGTTTAGCAATAAAAAGGAATGAAATACTGACACATGACACATAATGTGTTAACCTTGAAAACACTATGATAGGGCTGGATGTAGCTCAGTGGTAGAGGGCTTGCCTAGCATTGTGTGAGACTGTGTGTTCAATCCCCAGCACTATCTATGTGTGAGTACACACACACACACACACACACACACACACACTCACACTCTCACACACTCACATATACATTATGATAAGTAAAAAAAGCAAAACAGAATAGGCCATATACTATATGCTTTCTTTACATGAAATGTCCAGTAAAATAAGTCTATGGAATTCAAAAGCAGGTTAGTGTTGGCTTAGTCCTGGGAGTGGGGACAGGGCAATGAGCATGAGGAATCTCTTAGGGAATGGAATTATTCTATAATTGTTTGGGGATGATAAATCTATACATTTATTTAAAATTTAAATTGTTCACATAAGAGAGTAAGAAACATTGGACTAACATTTCACATGAATCCTTGATAAAATATCAGCAAATTAAGTGCAAAATATTATGATGCAGTTAGTTTTATCTTAGACTACGTATTTTTACTTACTTATTTATTTATTTAACAGTAGAATGAATTTTGGCATATTGTACACAAATGGAGCACAAGTTATCATTCCTCAATCTATACCCTGAGCAGAGTCACTCTAGTAGTGTAATCATACATGTACATAGGTTAATAATGTCTGTTTCATTCTACCCTTCTTCTCATCCCCATAACTCCACCCCTCTCAAATCTCCCCTCCACACAAATAAAAGTTTTCTCATTCCTCCCTATGCCCCCACTCTACTGTGGATCAGCATCAGCTTATCAGAGAAAATAATTTGGCTTTTGGATTTGGGGTATTGGCTTATTTCACTTAGCATGATATTCTCTAGTTCCATCCATTTGCCTGCAAATGCCATAATTTCATTATTTTTAAAGACTGAGTAATTGTGTATATGTACCACATTTTCTTTATCCACTCATCTGTTGAAGGGCACCTAGCTTGGTTTCATAGTTTAGTTATTGTAAATTGAGATGCTATAAACATTGATGTGGCTGTGTGACAGTAGATTTTAAGTCCTCGGGGTACAAACCGAGGAGATAGCTGGGTCAGATGGTGGTTCCATTCCAAGTTTTCTGAGAAGTCTCCAGATTGCTTTCTGTAGTGCTTGTTCCAATTTGAAGTCAAAAGAGTGTATGAGTGTACTTTTTTCTCCACCTCCTCACCAACACTTATTATTGCTTTTATTCTTGATAATTGCTATTCTGACTAGAGTGAGTAAAAATCTTAGAATAGTTTTGATATGCATTTCTCTAATTGCTAGAAACGATGAACATTTTTTTTCATATGTTTGTTGATTGATTGTATTTCTTCTTCCATGAAGTGTCTGTTCAGTTCTTTAACCCATTTATTGATTGGGTTATTTGTTTTTTTGGTGTTAAGTTTGTTGATTTCTTTATATATCCTGGAAATTAGTGCTCTGTCTGAGGTGCATGTGGTAAAGAATTTTTTCCCATCCTGTAGGCTCTCTCATAATATTTTTGATTTTTTTCTTTACTGAGAAGATTTTTTTTAGTTTGAATACATCCCATTTATTAGTTCTTGATTTTACTTCTTGCACTTTAGGAATCTTGTTGCAGAAACAGGTCCTAAGACCACATGATGAAGATTTGGGGCTATGTTTTCTTCTATTAGACATAGGGTCTCTGCTCTAGTGCCTAAGTGTTTGATCCACTTTGAGTTGATTTTTGTACAGGGTGAGATATAGAGATTTAATTTCATTGTACTACATATGGATTTACAATTTTCACAGCACCAATTTGTTGAAGAGGCTCTCTTTTCTCCAATGTATGTTTTTGGCACTTTTGTTTAGTATGAGATAACTATATTTAGTGGATTTGTCTGTGTGTCTTCTATTTTGTACCACAGGTCTAAATGTCTACTTTGGTACCAATAACCATGCTATTTTTGTTACTATAGCTCTGTAGTATAGTTTCAGTTCTGGTATTGTGATGCCTTTTGCTTCATTCTTCTTGCTAAGGACTGCTGTGGTTATTCTGGGTCTCTTATTTTCCAAATAAATTTCATAATTTTTTTTCTATTTCTGTGAAGAATGTCATTGGTATTTTAATAGGAATTGCATTAAATCCATATAGCAGTTTTGATAGTGTTGCCATTTTGACTAGATTAATGTTGCCTATCCAAGAGCATAGGAGACCTTTCCATCTTCTGAGGTCTTCTTCAATTTCTTTCTTTAGTGTTCTGTAGTTTTTATTGTAGAGGTCTTTTACTTCCTTTGTTAGATTGATACCCAAGTTTTTTTTTCTTTTTTTTTATTGTTGGTTGTTCAAAACATTATATAGTTCTTGATATATCATATTTCACACTTTGATTCAAGTGGGTTATGAACTCCCATTTTTACCCCGTATACAGATTGCAGAATCACATCAGTTACACTTCCATTGATTTACATATTGCCATACTCGTGTCTGTTGTATTCTGCTGCCTTTCCTATCCTCTACTATCCCCCCTCCCCTCCCCTCCCCTCCCCTCTTCTCTCTCTACCCTCTCTACTGTAATTCATTTCTCCCCCTTGTATTATTTTTCCCTTTCCCCTCACTTCCTCTTGTATTTACTTTTGTATAACCCTGAGGGTCTCCTTCCATTTCCATGCAATTTCCCTTCTCTCTCCCTTTCCCTCCCACCTCTCATCCCTGTTTAATGTTAGTCTTCTTCTCATGCTCTTCTTCCCTACTCTGTTCTTAGTTACTCTCCTTATATCAAAGAAGACATTTGGCATTTGTTTTTTAGGGATTGGCTAGCTTCACTTAGCATAATCTGCTCTAATGCCATCCATTTCCCTCCAAATTCTATGATTTTGTCATTTTTAAATGCAGAGTAATACTCCATTGTGTATAAATGCCACATTTTTTTTTTTTATCCATTCGTCTATTGAAGGGCATCTAGGTTGGTTCCACAGTCTTGCTATTGTGAATTGTGCTGCTATGAACATCGATGTAGCAGTGTCCCTGTAGCATGCTCTTTTTAGGTCTTTAGGGAATAGAGCCAGAAGGGGAATAGCTGGGTCAAATGGTGGTTCCATTCCCAGCTTTCCAAGAAATCTCCATACTGCTTTCCAAATTGGCTGCACCAATTTGCAGTCCCACCAACAATGTACAAGTGTACCCTTTTCCCCACATCCTTGCCAGCACTTGTTGTTGTTTGACTTCATAATGGCTGCCAATCTTACTGGAGTGAGATGGTATCTTAGGGTGGTTTTGATTTGCATTTCTCTGACTGCTAGAGATGGTGAGCATTTTTTCATGTACTTATTGATTGATTGTATGTCCTCCTTTGAGAAGTGTCTGTTCAGGTCCTTGGCCCATTTGTTGATTGGGTTATTTGTTATCTTATTGTCTAATTTTTTGAGTTCTTTGTATACTCTGGATACTGCTGCTGTAAATGGGGTGGTTTTCCTAATTTCTCTTGCAATGGATTCATTACTTATGTTAAAAAATGCATTTGATTTATGGGTGTTGATTTTATATCCTGCTACTTTGATGAATTTATTTAATAGTTCTAGATGTTTTTTGATTTCTAATTTTTTGAGTTCTTTGTATACTCTGGATACTGCTGCTGTAAATGGGGTGGTTTTCCTAATTTCTCTTGCAATGGATTCATTACTTATGTTAAAAAATGCATTTGATTTATGGGTGTTGATTTTATATCCTGCTACTTTGATGAAATTATTTATTAGTTCTAGATGTTTTTTGATGATTTTTTTTATCTTCTAAATATAGAATCATGTCATTAGCAAGAAGTGATAGTTTGTGTTTTTCTTTTCCTGTGCATTTCCCTTTAATTTCTTTTGTTAGTCTGATTGATCTGGCTAGAGTTTCAAAGACAATGTTGAATAGAAGTGGTGAAAAAAGACATGCCCCAGGTTTTAGAGAAAATGCTTTCAATTTTTCTCAATTTAGAATGATGCTGGGTTTAGCATATATAGCGTTTACAATGTTGAGGTATATTCCTACTATCCCAAATTTTTTAGTGTTTTGAACAAGAAGAGGTGCTGTATTTTTCCAAATGCTTTCTCAGCATCTATTTAGATAATGATATGATTCTTATCTATAAGTCTATTGATGTGTTGTATTACGTTTATTGACAAATCCTTCATCCTGGGATGAATCTCACTTGATCATGATGCACTGTCTTTTTAATAAGTTTTGGTATGTGATTTGCCAGAATTTTATTGAGAATTTTGTATCTGTCATCAGGGATAGTGGTCTGAAGTTTTCTTTCCTTGATGTCTCTGTCTGGTTTTGTTATTAGGGTGATACTAGCTTCATAGAATGAGATTAAAAGGTTTCCCTCCCTTCCCATTTCATGGAATAATTTAAGGAGTATTGGTATTAATTCTTTTCTGAAGGTCTTATAGAACTTGGCTGAGAATCTGGTCCCAGGATTTTCTTGGTTGGTTTTCTTGATTTTGATGGTGTCTTCTACTTCCTTGATTGAAATTGATCTGTTTAAATTGTGTGTCTTCAGGATTTTCTGTTTTACTGTAATATAAATTTTCAAAATACTTTCTAGTTATCTTTTGTATTTCAATAGTGTCTGTTGTGATTTTTCCTTTTCCATCAAGAATTTTAGTAATTTGAGTTTTCTGTCTCCTTTTTGTTAGGGTGGCTAAAGGTTTATCAATTTTATTTTATTTCAAAGAACCAGCTTTTTGTTTTTTCAATTTTTTCAATTGTGTATTTTGTTTCAATTTAATTTATTTCAACCCTGATTTTAATTATTTCCTGTCCTTTGCTACTTTTGGTGTTGATTTGCTCTTCTTTTTCTAGTGCTTTGAGATATAATGTCAGGTGGTTTATTTGTTGACTTTCTATTATTTTAATGAATGAGTTCAATGCAATGAACTTTCCTCTTAACATAGCCTTCCTAGTGTCCCAGAGATTTTGATATGTGGTATTGAAGCTCTCATTTACCTCTGAGAATTTTTTTAACCTCCTCCCTGAAGTCTTCTGTTATTCATGTGTTATTTAATACCTGAGATCATTCAACTTAAATGAGGATGGACTTATTTTGGATCACTGTTTCAGAGGTGCCAGCCTGAAATTCCTTGGCCCTGTTACTTTGGGCCTGTGAGGGCACAGTAGAGTACTTCATAGTGGGAGCCTGTGGTAGAATAGGTTCATTCACCTCTTGATGCCAACAAACAAAGATAAAGAGGAGGGGACTGAGGTCTCCATATTCTCCAAAGGCACACCCCTAATAAACTAACCTCTTTACATTGGTTCCCAACTACTAAAGTTTCCACTCCCTCCCACTAGACTTATGACCAAGCCTTTGGCATATTGGGTCTTTGGTGGAAATTCAGTATCCAAAACATAATTGATAGGCAAGTATGTTGACTCTTACCTCTTCTGTTACATACTGTAACTCAACACCTCAGGCAGAGTTCTAGGCAAGAAATAGAAATAAAAGGGCACAATGTGAGAGCTCAGACTGGGATAACATATTAGGGATCCTGCAGGTGGAAGATTTAAGAAACAGTTGAGATAGTAGACATGTTTTATTCAGAGGAGGCAGCAGCCTCTAGCCAGCCACCATTTCCAGTTTCATTCCCCAGCAGGTTCTATTTAGTCCCCTGCTAGTTCCATTTATCCTCTTGAGTCTTCTGCATAGGAATTTTTAAATATTCAGGCCAGACAAAGAAGACATACTAAAAACAGGTTACATCAGTAGACACATGCTCACAAGAAAATGTTTATGACCTTGAGCACATAGGCTGAATCTGAGTATTTATGACCTTGTCTACACACTGAAAACCTAGCCCACTGGAAGCCTCAGCAAGGGGGCCTAACTACAGCCATTTGGAGCCTGCTCTAAAATGGGATATAAACTGTAAAGATTATATTTAAATTTTTAGATTATGAAATATCTTAATTCACTGGTGATATAATTGACTATATGGAAAATCCCTAGGCCAAGAATGTTTTTCAAACTAATAGATGAATTTAGAACACTGCAATGTACAAAGTCAATTGGATTTCCATGCATCAGCAGTGTAGCATCTGAAAAATAAAAACAATTAAATTCCACTTATAATCACCTTGAAATAAAATATTTAGGTACCCATTCTTAAAATCTGGGTAGCGATTTTAGTTGGCTCTTTTCCTGCTGACTAAAGGGCCTGATGAGAAAAATTTTACAGTAAAAAAATTTTATTTGGGAGCTCACATTTTCAGAGGTTTCAGAGCGTAGAGGGCTGACTTTATTGGTAAGGGGAGGCAGCACATCATGGTGGAAGGGTGTGGCAGAGGAAATCAGCTCAGGACATCACATCAGAAAAGAAAGAGAGAGAGAGAGAGAGAGAGAGAGAGAGAGAGAGAGAGAGAGAGAGAGAAGAGAAGAGAAGAGAAGAGAAGAGAAGAGAAGAGAAGAGAAGAGAAGAGAAGGAGAGAGAGAGAGTTAGTTGTGCTCAACAAGGACAATATATATATATATATATATATATATATATATATATATATATATACCCCAAAGGCAAGCCCCCAGGAACCCACCTCCTCCAGCCACACCAGGAACCCACCTCCTCCAGCCACACCCTACCTGCCTATAGTTACCACTGAGCTAATCCCTACCAGGGGCTAATACACAGATTAAGTTAAGACTCTCATAATTCAATGATTTCACCTTCAAACTCTCATACATTGATCTACACAAGAACTTTTGGAGGACATCTAATATTTAAAACATAACAGAAACTTTTTACACTAAAATCTATAAACCTTCATGAAGAGCAAGAGCAGCTGCTGCTGTACCTGAAAATGCTACACAATGCCTATGTAGAGGCCAAACTGGAGTGGGGCCACCAGGCTCTCGGGTGGTAGTGGTACACACTGGCATTGTGTCACAGGGCAGGGCACTGGAACAGGCAGTGGACACAGGGGCCTACAGTTCTCCACACAAGCAAACTTAATTGTAAAACATGGGTAGATTTTAAATTGAGAGTGATTGTGGGTGAGTGTGTGTGTGTGTGTTGTGTGTGTGTGTGTGTGTGTGTGTGTGTGTGTGTGTGAGAGAGAGAGAGAGAGAGAGAGAGAGAGAGAGAGAAATTAAATAGAAATATTATAGACAAGGATTGGAATAGGTGATATTGACAAGGTATCAGTTCTCTTAAAATTAATCTGTTGATTAAATGCAATTCCAAAATGAAATCTAACAGGTTACTTTTCTTAAGAAACTGAAAAACTAAATTCTATAATTAGTAGTAAAATGGAAAAAAACTGAATTGTCAAAATAATTTTTCACTTGGAAGATGCACACTGATTTCAAGATTTTCTACTGCATACAAGTACTAAAAATAAAGAAGCACTAGCTTTGGCTCAAGTAAGGCTCAAGTACAGGATTGTCTACATTGCTAGGATAGAGTAATGATTCACAACTAAAACTGCACATCCATGCTGATGGAAAGTGTAAGGAGCATCTGCCATAAACATGTGGGGACATGCTGGGACTCATTAAGTTGCTGGCCATAAGGAACAGCAGCCATTGAACTGCTTAGTCATGTCTGTCTTAGTCAATTTCAATTGATAAAGAGCTGTAAGGGGAACTAGTCATAGGCATGCTTAACAATGACTAGTTACAATTGATAGGGAGCATAGCTCTATGGACATGTGCAAAGAACATACCAAGTTGCAATTACATCAACTCACTGGACATAACCAATGGACATTGACTCTCACTGGGTGTAACCAATCACCACTGTACACCACCAACTTGGAACTGTATTTAAATTGCTTGTCCTGGCACATTGAAGAGTTTTGCTCCAAGGACATTGATGAGACTGGCTGCCTTGCTGCCCATCCCTTGGATCAACTCTACCATGTCCTGATGTTTAGCTATTGGCTGAAGAGAATCACCATCAAGGACAATGTCTATTCTTGGGCTAAGAGAAGTCACATGCATTGGAAACATTTTGGGGCTCATGGTTGCCCTAGGATTGTGTGATTTGCTTATAGTGTTTAATTAGTATGCACTGAATGCTCATTAGGGTGCTCCAGCACAACCAACACCTTTGCATTAATTATTTATATTTGATGATTTGTGTGATTGAATATATACTTACATTTAAAGACAATCCGCTTCCAAGTAATTATTAATATTTCAGTTTGTGACAGAAAGGGACTCAAGGAATCTAATGAGTGGAGGATTGTATTTTTAACAAAGAGAAGTGAACAATGAGACATGAAGAGAACAAACAACATGTATAGAAACAATTAGAAATGAATCACAAACCTTAATATAGAACACAAAATTATTAAGATTCTAAAATAGTGCTACCCAGTAAAAGTATGATTTGAACCACAAATGTAAGCCACAGATATAATCTTAATTTTCCTAGTATATTTTTTAAAGTAAAATGTAATGGATGAAATTAACTAATATTTTCTTAAACTTGGTACATTCGATCACACAAATCACAATTTCTGCACAAAACCAATAAAAAAGAGTGTTGACAAGATATTGTTCATTGTTCTCATACTTTCCCTTTCTCATTTTTAGTGTTTGGAGAATTTGAGAGCTAGAAAGACCTCTATTTTAGTTTCTTCCAGGTGGTGACTGTCCTCTAGTCCAAGGGATTCTGGCATTTGCTCAACACTTCAGATTCACTTACACCTGCAACTCTGCAGGCAAGAGAAGAGCGCAGAGATGGAGTTGGGTGGGAACCCCATCTCAGCTTGCTACCTCCTCTCCCAACCTTCCTCCAAATACCAGGAACTTCAGTGACCTCAAACTTAGGACTTCAGGAAGATTTCATGAGGCACAAAAGAGAAGCCATCACGGGATTCAAACACTTCTATGCAGAATCACAGACAGGAAGTCTTTCCTGAAGTCTGCGCACTCCCATTCCTGCTTCAGCCTGTTGTTCCCCAGTACAACCCAGAATGTACAGGCAGTGATTGAATGTCACCTCTCAGTAAATCCCACTCTAAGGATAATAATTCAAATAATTAAAAATTTCAGCCATTTCCCATATCTCTATTTTGTTCCTTTTCTCTAAACCACCCTATTTTGTGATATTCCTATCTTTTGCTTTAGTCACCTCATTCTTTATTAAGTCCCACATCTGAAGGTAAGCTCCCTAAGGACTGTAGATTTTGCCTGGCATTGGTTTGATGTATTCCAAGTGCCAGGCACATAACAGATAAACCCTTCTTAAGGAGTGAGCAAATCCAAGGACCAGATCTCCTTGGAGCCCAGTCTATGACAGAAAAGGCAGTTAGTTTTCTTGGATGTGATTGGGGGTCCTCTTTGTGCATGTGTGTATGGCAGGAGATACTACTTTATTCCCAACTGGAATCCCTACCCAGCAAGCCCTATAGTGCCCTCCACACTCTGGACATAGCATCAAGCTCATGACCAGAAAGGAGTTCTGACCACTAACTGTATTCACAGGCTCCTGGAGTCAGGAGGGGGATCTTGGCTCTTGAATTCACTGCTGCTTCCCATCTCAAAGCCCTGCCCAAGCTGTAGACTGTGGATCCCTCAGGAGCCTCCCCGACGGGGGTGTGTATGGGGGGGAAACAAACCCAAACTCTGGGGCCACATAGCAGGAATCAAAATAAATTCAAAACCACAGAACTATTAATTTTGGGAAATGGAGATGATAAGGGGTGAGGCCTCAGAGTGTAGCAACAGGCTTTGTCTGCTTAGTTTCCCAAAAAGAAGAGAAGAGGCAAGATCCTGTGGACCTCTAGGCTCCAAGAGGGTGCCTCATCTGATGTCTTGGTGAAGGGCCCACTGTGGGCAGCCAGTCTGAATGAATTTGCATTCTCCTTCCCATGATCAGAGAGGCTCTGTCGGTCACTTTTGCAGTGACCTGGATATTGCTCTGATCCTCGAAGTAGCAGAATGAGGCTTCAGATGTAAGCGTGTAGCCCTATGGATCGAGCTACACTCACCTGTTCCTTTGTGATATTACCCCTTTGCCCTGTTTGGGATAGAATGTTCCATGGAAATGCCCTTTGTGTGTCTCTTTCTCTTGCTCTGCTTTTGGGTGTGGCCCTCCTAGATGTCAGCCAACCTTCTGAAAGCAGACATCAGGAAGCTAGACTCAGCTCCCTGAACCCCCCTGAAACCTGACCCCTTGCCTCATTTCAATGGCTTCTCAATAAAAGGGTTCAGCACATGCTTGTTCACTCTCTTTCTGTGGACACTTAGGGTCAGAGGAACTGTCACAGGACCCACCCACCCCCAAAACGTATCTCTATCTCTTGTGTTGTATTTTGTACAGCCCAGTTCCCCTGGAGTGACCCTGAGAGTTTTAGTCGCAAAAAACCACGACAGTCCACCTTTGGCATCTAGAGGGATGGTGGTTTGGAGATCTGGAGAGGTGGAGAGGGGCCACCTCAGGAACTAGGGGAAATGCTGGGTGGATGCCTGGGCTCCCACTCATCACAGATCTGGAGCTCCCCATGGTCTTCAGCTACTGACACATCTAATCTTGATCCTCTAAGAACACTGTCTTCATGGCTACCAACTGTGTAGCCATCTCCCAGCCCATAACCCATGTTCCTGTAGCGGCTCCTGCTGAATTAAGAAACATGAGTAGCCAAGGCTTGTTGCAGGATACCTGGAGATGGGCCTAGAAAAGACTATGTAGTATAATAAGTGGGACCCCAGGAACCCTGGAATCAGGGACCAGGACTGGACACTTCACCATGAGGCACAGGATTTACTCTTATGTACTCTCCTTGATTCTGCCTGCCACCCCAGCATTAGTGCATGTGGCTCTGGAAGAGGGCCATCCCCTTAGTCAATTCTTCTCTTGCATCTGCTTCTTTTCACATTTCTTCCCTGTGTGTGTTTGAATTACTCTATGCATGTAACACAGAATACTGTCCAAAACATACTATGGACTACTGATGAATGACAGCTAATACCTGTGTAATTACCAGCCTAGTAAAAAAATGGAGCCCTCATTCAACACCACAGCCAGAAGACCCTGAACCTCTCCCCAAAGAGGCCTATCTCCCCATCACTGGTGTTAGCTCAGCTAACCCTTCCCATGCCTTTTTTGGTCTGATTCCTTCTCCACCCCTCATTGGCCTCCATTCCCTTATTGTCTCTATTTCCTCCCCATTTCCACATCTCATCAGGAGGCTCCCTCACCACCCTAGTCCAACACTTCAGTAGCTCCTTTCATGCCTGCACCATCAGTGTCACAGGTAAATGGGGAGTTGAAGCTCCAGGCCTCTGTTCTTCTGTCCCATGTAAGAAAATTTAGAGTCACACATGAAAAGCCAAGCAACAGTATTTTATTAAAAGCTAAAGTAAGGCTCAAACAAAACAAAAAATGCTCTCAAGAGAGAAAGGGAGTGGATAATCTCCCAGCAGGGAATGATGAAGGAAATTGATACTACTTCCAAATTTATTACTGTTCAATGTTTGCCAGGAGAACTGGGTTGGAAAATCTGGGGTTGATTCCAAAGAAGGGGCCCCTTGATCCTGGGAGCAGCAGCCAGAACAATCTCAGAAATTTGTTGGTCCAACATCCCACCCAGGAAATTGAGGGCACTCATTATGTTTGTTACTTTCATCCACATCCTGGAAATTGGCCTTTATGGTATGGAGACCTGGATGCTCCCTGAGACAAGAGTCCACTAACATACAAGTAGGAGGAAACATACTTATCTTGTATATTGAGTAACATTTGGAAATCCTGAATCTGACATAGGATGAAATCACTAACTTGTTCACAGAGCCACAAGCCCAGAAGCCCAGAGAGACCCAGGGCTGTCCCAAGTGAGCACAGGAACTGGGAGTTTAGGTCTTCTGTGCTCAGCCACATGGCCACACAGGGGCAACCCTGCACTGCCCTGGGTGGCTGCCTGAGTAGCTCTGGAGAGGACCAGGCTGTGGAAACAGTGGGGGAGAGATGGCTAATTCAGAAAGAGTGCATCCAGGTGGGGATGAAGATGTTTCTGAGTTGTCTTGAACTGTATAGGACTTAGAAGAGGCTACTATAAGGAATTCTGCTGGCTTCTCAGATCTTCTCTCCACAATCTCTTTCTCTAGTTTCTTGATAATAGCTTAGAAAGCTGAAATAAGAGCAGATATATTATTTTTTCCCCCCAAACTATTTTATCCCAAGAGTTGCTTTTAAACATAAACTTTAGCTAGGTATGGTTGTGCATGCCTGTAATTAAAAAAAAAGAAAGACAAGTGAATTGAACAGCATTTGCCGCTTCCTTGTTTAAGAAAAATTCTAGAAACAATGGGTATGTACGTTTACATTTTACTAGTTGTTTGACCACCTAGAATAACCTATGAGTAACTTAAAGACATCCTTCATTTTCATTTGTTTACCCAATGTAAACTGGACCTTTCAAACCATGTGAACCAAAGGCATTTGGATCCATCTTTTAAAATTTTAGTTTATGAGCTCATTTAAATTTGATACATACATAATAAATAGGACAATAAAAAACAAAGAAAGGCCTTATAACTTTTTAAAACCTATTATATTGTCAGTTTGTTGTAGGGACAAATGAGGCAAGGCACCGAAGACAGCAGGAAACAGTTTTATTTGGCTGCAGCCAGGTTCAGAGGGTACAGCCTTTGCTGTAATCAATCAATCCCCTGAATCCTGAGTTCAGGGAGTTTCAGAGTTTTATACCCAGTGTGTAAGGGGAGGGGCTCAGCACTTCACAGTCTGCAGAAGTTCACATAAAAGCAGCTTTTTCTTTCACTGTTCTGGGCAAGTTAACTCTTCAAGGACAACACCTGAGAAGGGGAGAGCTTCTTCTCCCCTTTCTTTCCTCCCCCTGCCAGCTGTTACCATGGAGCCCAGTTGTAACTTATCTTAAAAATGTACACGTCTCTGTGAAGCCCAGCTCAAGGCCAGAGGCCTTGTTTGTACATTTCTTCAAAGTACTATATTGGTTACGTTTGTGAAAAACTAGTAAGGGGATGTCCAGCACCTGGAGTGCTGGTATCTTCTCGGCCAGTGGCCAAGTAAACAGGGTGACATGAAAATAGGAAGTTTATCTACAATGGACTCTTTTGCTGACAGTCCTAAAATCAGCCATGGTGAAGAGGGCTTTTCTGTGGAGAAAGGGGGTGCCACTTCAAGTTCACCTTTGCAACTTGTCTCTGAACAAAGCAGAATGTAGAAAAACTTTATAGTTGGATAAAATAGGTCTGATCAGAAAAACATATTAACCTCGGTACACTGGATCAAAATCATGAACTAAAAAAATGTAAAATTAAAAAAACAAAAACAAGTGTCCTAGGCAAAAAAAATAAAATAAAAAAAGACATGGCCACTATTTTAGTAAATCAGCATGAGAGAGCGAGAAAGACAGAGAGAGAGAGAGAGAGAGAGAGAGAGAGAGAGAGAGAGAGAGAGCCCTGAAATCATTCTTCTCCCTGTGTTGCAGCCAGGGAGAAGTTAAACTGAACTTTTCCAGCTAGATGTGCCTTTAAAACTTTTTCATAAAGGAAACTTTTGTCTGTTGCTTCAAGCTGAAACCTGGTTCAAAAAAAAAAAAAAAAAACAGGTTGTAAAGTCAAGAGAGGGCGATGTGTTCTTGAGAGAAACAAAAAGAAGCAAGTCTGGGCAGACATTTCCAACACCCAGGTGAAGGGGAATCCAGTCTACCTCTTTTGATGCAAAGTGTCGAATGATGCTGTGGTGCCTGCAGGTCACTGTTGTGGAATGCATCCCTGGGGTGTGGCCCCATAAGTGCTTTCTCCGCATGAGCCCCATACCAGCAGGCTGAACTTGTGCATGGGCAGTGGAGACATTCAGAGGAGCCTGAGCCATGGTGCTGAGGTGGCAGCCAGGGTTTTTTTTGGTGGTGGTGTAGCAGTGGAGGAGGTGGTGGCTGGAGGCTGTGCACTGAGTTCCCTCCAGGGAATGTGGTTGGGGAGTTGCACTCCCTTTTTGGGTGGCTTGGGTCCATGAGCTAGGTGTTCTCAGACCAGTGGTGGGGCAGGTGGTCACAGTCTCCTGATGGGGCAGAGGAACAGGGACCCCAAAGCATTCCTGTAGTGCCTGTGGGCAGAAAGGGCAGTTTTGGGCTGGGCTTGGTGGCCGCTCTTCTAGGCAGACTTAGCGTCCTCCCTCCTTCACCCGCAGTGGTGGCAACTGGAGGTTTTGGGAGATTGGAGAGCAGGGAAGCAGGGTCTGCCCACAGGGACCTAAATGCAGATCTGAGGACTCCCAAACACATACCTTATTAAGTTGGGTAGAAAGTGGCCTCTGATCCCAAGGTTTCATGGAAAGAATGAAAAATTGGAGGTTCCCTGGAACCAGGAGGGATAAAAGAACCCCCCAAATATCCTGTTTCCCAGTCATGGCACCAAAATGTAAGCACATGGCGCACAGATTATGGAGGCAGGGAGCAGTTTTAGAATCAGCAAGTTTCTCTTCATTCAACGGGGAGTCAATCCGACAAACACCTGATGTGGCTTATTTTCAGAGATAAAAAATGGCTGCTGGCCACAAGATTTTGGGCTTTGAATGCAGCCTTAGCAGAGCCAGGACATGGGAGGAGTTAGTTAGTTTTGGGGGGCCCTTAGGGTGGGCCCTTTTGGCAGGCAGGAGAGAGGGCCAGGTCATGGGAGGAGTTTTGGTGGCAGAATCACATAGGGCGGGGCAGAAGGACAGGTAGGTAACCATATCCTTCACTCAGGACTTCCCACTGTGCCCCACCTCTCAAGGATTTCACCATCTCCCTATAGCACCACATAGGGACCAAGCCTCTAGCACACTGGTTTTGGGAACACTCAGCATTCAGCCTAACAAGCACACAGGTAATGACCCTCGGAGATAGTTTGGCTTTCTGTTAAATATGGGAAACAGACTATTCATATCCTCTCAGCAGGAAATGAAATCTTTTTCTTTTCTCACCCAAAAACTATCTGTAGGAAATTTACCTTAAGTCAGGGAAAAGAAGAAGAGAAGAAGGAGGAAGAAGAGGAGGAGGAGAAGGAGAAACCAAAACTATTTTTTGAGAATTCTAATCAGCACCCTGCACTCTTACAGGTTTATTGCCCTGATTGGCTTTACCATTTGGGGCCAAAGACCTTGAACCTTAATTTTGTTTTTTAAATATCTTGGGCTGGTATTGACACAAAACTTGAAGGAGGGAAAAACGACTTCTATAGGAAACCATAATTAACCAATGTATCAAACAATTACATAATTGATTTTAAAGGAAATGAAGCGGTTTCAACATGGTGAAATAGAGAAGGTAGCTTTCCTGTCTGCTCCTTGACATGAAACAAAGAAAGCACACAGGCAGCTTCTCTGCAAGGTAAGGAAACAAACAAACAAACAAAAAAGACTTTACTAGAATTTAATACTGGACATTCAAAGCACATCAGGGATTCTGCCCTGATCTGCCCCAAGTCTGCACTAGGAAGAAATCCCTAGTGCACAGTTGCTCCTGTGGCTGGAGGCACAAGCCAGAGCAGTCCCTCCATTAGGAAAGTGCATACGGAAATTAAAGGAACCCATATTTGTAGGAGGCCTGAGGCATGTCTGGATATAGAGAGTTTAGAGATCAAAGACACTGCCCAACTAAACTGAAAGGTGTGTGGCACAATATCCTTGCAAGACAAAGAAGCCTCATCTTTTCTAGTTGGTGTGGAGGGTAGAGGATAGAACCATTTTGCAGCTCTGTTTCAGGGGCTGGTAGCTGGGAAACTGATTCCTAGCAAACCAGAGTTGTCCCGAAACACAGCTCTGGCAAAAACACACTGGATGACAATGAGTGTGCCTAAGTGACCAGGAGAAAATAAAATGAGGAGAGAGGTTTATACAGGAGACTACTTGTTGTGGAAACCCACTGGGCTCTACACCTCTCCCTCTTATCTGGCAGCTGGCAGAACCAGCTGGGAGAGACATACTGGCCTATTGGCTGGGAATTCAAAAAGGTGGGGGCAGGAGAGATTGAGTTTGGAGACTGAACCCAAGACCAGGAAACATGGGGTCCACAGGTGACATAGTGAACTAAGAGTTGGCTACTCTACCACCCAGAGGAACCCATGGGAGATCCCTGGGGTGCAGTCTCCCAGCAATTTTGGGGCCCTGGAGGTGACTGATATAAAATCTCCAGACCAATTGGCATTTAATGAAGAACCTGGAACATTCTTAAGCCTAAACCCTGCCTCCAGGTGATCAGCCTGTAGGATTACCTCTTTCATTCTAATAACCCCACCCTGAAGGTGGAGTAAGCATTACACTCCCTTGGACCCCACCTAACACTGTTTTGAAGGGAAGCTGAGACTGTTTTGAACCTCAATGGAAACAATTCTTTAACTTTTCTTCCTTTTTTAAAAATACTTTTGATTTTATTAAAGAAAGTATAAAATATTGAAATCTACATTTTTTTTGCAGTACTGGGGATTTGGATTCTACATTTTTAAACACTATTATGTTAAGAATCAGTTGTTTCTTCGTACTACTGGTGTGTTTCAATACTTATTTCCATCTCGAATAACATATTTCTAAAATATCTTGAATTCTCTGGCAGGTTAGTATGACTTTTCAGCATTTAGTCATTAATAAAACTTCTGGGGCTTTCCTTGAGGTCTTCCTATTTTTTCCCCCATTTCTATTTTTAGTTTATTTGCCTTGTATCTCTCCGCCATTAAGACAAGCTCCTCTGGAATTCTCTGATATGCTCTTTCCAGAATATTATTCAGTGGCAACCCTCCAATCATTTCTAGATAAGGGTAATTGACATGCCGCTTCTCCCTGCTCTTCCAGTTCTCCCTGCTCTTCCAGTTCTCCCTACTATGTGTACATATTCTTCAATATTCCACAGAAAATCATAATTATATACATGAGTGATATCATGTACATCAAGACCTCTAGATGCCAAATTAGTAGCAATCAATAGTCCCACTGAAAGGGTAAAGTTTCTAAGCTGGAAAGCTTGAATGTAAAAGATTAGGTATTATTAAGTTCCTCTGTTACACCCAGATTCCTGAGATAGTTAAGACAACACCCTACTGGCCATTTAGCCTAGGGCCCTGTGCAGTTCCTCACAGGGCCTGGACCAATCAGTTTGAATGTGTAACCCGCTTATGAATGACCAATCAACCCCCGCCCAATCTGTTCCCACCAATGAATGTGCCAATCACGTTTCAGAGTTGTTGTTCAATTTCCCCGCGCCTCATGATGATTTGTTCTGATGTATGCAAAGCCTCCCGCCCTCCCCAAAAAGTGTACTTAAGCTCTGTTTGAACCTCTGCTCGGGGCTCTGAGCTGCGCTCCCTTCTTGAGTGGGCACAGAGTCCCAGCGCGCTGGAATGGATCCCCAATAAATCCCCTTTTGCCAATTGCATGGAGTAAGTCTCTTGTGTGGTCTCTCCCTCCGACGTTCCGCCGGACCCCCCCTTACACCACTTTACCTGTTTTAAAGTTCTCTAATGCTTTCTCACAATCACTCTGTTCTCTGTTGCCATGGAGAGACTCTACAGATCTGTGTCTGAGAATTAGGTCACTTGATTAGTGATCAGCAACTGCTTTCCTGCTGACAAACACAATGACTTTATCTTTAGGTGACATACTCTCAAGAAAAGTTTGAATATGAGTTCACTTCTCTTCCTCTTTTGTGATGATTATATTTTGCTTCACTGTATTTACAGAAACGAGATCTAAAGTACCAACATAGACAATCATTCTTTCAAATAAGACTGTGCAAGTCAACGAAGAGCATACGGCCAAGTAGCACTTGTCATAATAGTCTGTCAAGGCATACATCTAACAAAATCTTCATTATCTGGGGTTCAAATCCCATGTGCAGCATCTTGTCTGCTTCATCTAAAACCAAGTATGTTACACTTCTCAAGTTCACAAAGTTATTCATTTGCAGATCATTCAGTCTTCCGGGAGTAGCAATAATGATGTGTACACCTTTTGAACATCTTGTATTTGTCCATCTCTATCTCCACCACCATATACACAAACACTTCTAAGACCTTTATATGGATATTTAAAACATTCAGCTTCAACCTGAAGAGCCAATTCCCTAGTTGGTGTAAGGACTAACATTCCAGGTCCATTCCTTTTCTCTCTAGCTACTGGTTGACAGTCTAGATGAATAAATCCAGGCATTAAATATGATAGTATCTTCCCCATTCCTGTTTGTGCAACTCCAATAAGATCTATTCCTTGTAAAATTATTGGTCATGACTATGATTGAATTGGCATTGGCTTCTGGAAACCTGCCCTTTTAATGTTTTCCATAACTTCAGGGTAATATTGAAAGGCATCTTCAAATTTACAGGTAGGATTGGGGAGGTGGCGATTTGAACCATCTTTCAAGTCATCACATGTTATATTAAAATTTTCCTTCCTCCAGTTGTCTACTTGCACTTCTGAAGTAGAACTTATTGTTAGTGATTCAACATAAAAGTTTTTCTTAATTGGAGGTAAATCAACTCTGCGTTCTGAATTGTTATTTTCTTGTTTTTTAACAAAATTTTCTATCACTGCTTTCACTTTTATTTGCATTGCCTTGTTGCCAAAAATTTTGACTTCTGGCTCAAGATTTCCTTTTATTATCTGTATTCTGGTGTTTGTCATATTTTGGATTTCTTTTATTTTTGACCCTCCACAACCGATCACTGCTCTGCCCAAGTTGTTCTTGAATCCAAAAGAGAGCGGCTGTTCCCTGTGACCAGCCGCCACAGCTTTCAGGGAGGCCAGAGGAGTCTCTCCAGCTGCCACCTCTGCCGCCCCTACTACTTCCCTGACCTTGTCAATTCAGCTCCTCCGCCGGCCTCCTCTCCAGAGCCCGGGGCGCAGTTGAGTTTCCCTGGGAAGCAAGGACCCAGGAGGAAGCATTGGCTCCTGCTTCTTGCCTAGACGTGGTTCTGCGAAGATTCTGCGCGCTGGACCTATCAGGCTCTGCACCACCCAACAGCGACTGCATAGAAGTCTTTTAATTCTTTAACTTTTCATCAAGATCTTTTTTTTTTCTTTTTGTTTGTGACCTTAATGGTTCATAGACACTTATACATATTCACATTTGTTTTTACCTCATTTCTAGCATTTTCAAAGTCAGTTATTTTTTGTGGATCAGTCTCAAGGAGTAAGATGTTTGATTAGTATACTGCAGTTTTGTTTTGTAGTCTTTTATTTTTATTTTTAATTTTTAAAATTTTTAAATCAGAGGGGAAGGTTTCTGCTGAGGACAAATCTCCAAGATGGCACTTGGTCTCAATCCATTCACATTTCTTTCTTCCTGTTTTCTGTTACTTTTGTGGGTCTGCAGTCACAGTTCTGTAACTTCCCTGGAATTCGGGATTTTCTGGTTCCTTGAGACACTCATTGCCCTGCCTCTATGCTGCCTTCTCCCAAGTTATTTTCTTCTCACAGGTGGAAAAAGAGGTGAGAGTTAAATGAGGGGCCCTGGTGTTGGAGGCTGTGTATGAATTATGGGTTTGTTTAAGCCATCACAAATCAGGGGAGGGGTTGCTTTTTTTGAGTGAAGTCCTGATGTGAATCACTGGTTGCAGATTGCTCAGACTAAAGCTGACACTCTACCTTAGCTCACAGCCGCGGTTCATATGCAACCCCTTTAAGTGGGCATAACCTCTCTAGCCCCAAACAATTCTTTTCCATCTTATCCTGTTTTTACTCAAGAAGCCTGCCACACTGAAAGCTTTTGATGTATTTCCTCTTAAATAAAGAATTTAGGCCTTTTTCCTTGCTTAGTTCCTGCCAGGGCTGGAGAACTCACTAGACCCCAGCTTAGAAAACTATTTTTCTGCCTCTTGTTTTTTGTTCCTTATTGATTGTTTTCAGACTTTTAAATTTTCCCAGCTGGTTCACACCTCCAAGCAGGAATCTGCTCTGTCCTGGTACTGATAACCCCGACACTGGGGTGGGGCTCAACCACCCCATAATTTCTCCTTTAGCCATGTCTAGTGTAGGATCTGACAAGTTCCTATTTTGTTATACCCAGATAGTGACAGTGACATTGAATCCAATGCCTCTCTTATGGCTTGTACATGTGAGTCCTGGAGGTCCTGAAGGGGAGAGCAGGTGGGGCAATATGAACACAACTGGGTAATGGGGACTCTGAATATGGATGTTTGATTGTGTGATGGGCTGTTCGTAGTGTCACCTCTTATGTAGTCTTTTTATTTTTATTTTTACTTTACATTTTCCTTTAAAGTGTGACTATGTGACACAAGATTTTTTAAAGTCTGCCCCCTATCCCTACTGTGACATACAGAGCTACTGAATTTATTTGTAACTGGCATATCTGTGTCTCTGTGTGTATGTGTGTGGGTATGAGTGTGTTCCTGTTCACAAAATGTAAGGAAATTGCCTGTCACAGAACAAGAAGACCCTCTCCCGATACTGACCCCTGCATTTATTCCCCATCAACCTTCCTGTTTCAGCAGAGGTGTAGCTGGGTTGTCTCCATCTCTGTATCAGTTTCATGGTGCACTGAGTTGTAAGTACTTAGTTCTTTACCAAAAATAAGAATCTCACCATGAGATGTGGTTGATGAGTTAATTAAAGCAGAAAAGGACTCCTAACACTTGAGAGATGAATTAAAACCTGAGAGTTTTCCAGAATCCATGTTTTCTGTGCTGACTTCATTGCAGGTGGGGACAGGTGAAGGTTGTGAGGAGTTGGGTGTGGACAAGTTGTGGCCAGTTGGTGTTTAGTCCATTGTGACCTTTCAGTCGGTCCCTAGTGGACATCTTCCATTCTGTTTTGTCCTTGTCCCTCAGTTGAACTTTGTCCCACCATGACTAGTGGACATAGGGACTTTGACATTATCCTGTCCTTGCCCAGTCTCCAGAATGTTGGGTAGTGAGAGCTTTGTGTGGTTGGGTCAGCCTAGGATCAAGCCTGGCTCTGGCTCTTAGCTGCCAAGTTTCCTGTGTTGAGGTTTGTTTCTTTGTTTCCATGGGAGGATATTTCCTGTTCTTGTCCTTTTGTGTGCATTCTTTTGTGTCATTATCCTCTTGGTGTCCCCTGACCCTGTCACAGAAATCATCTGTCCCAAAATTGTCCCCACAAAGCCTCCAGGAGTCTGGAGGGACACAGGTGAGGATAATTGAATGTATGGCAGGTACTTATTGTAGGAGATGCTGTACTGTGATGTGCACTAGAATTGCAGGTGAGGTGCCAGTTGGTAGTGGGACAGACAAATGTGGAAATATTTAGGAGAAATTTCTGGAGTGAAGAATTAGATCTAGAAAATACCTCCATATAAATGATAGTTAAAGCCATGAGAAGAGATTGAGTGTAGCAGAGAAAGGGAGCAAGGACTGATCCCTGGAGCTTCAGTGTAAGTGACCTGATCAGATCCCACACTAGGAGCATACTGCACAGTTCTAGCACCACATCAAGAAGCAGGTAGACTAAGGAGTCCCAGACTTACCTGTGCACTAGAATCCCCTTGATGTCATCTTATCATGTAGGTGGTCTGGAGTTGAGCAGGTGGTTTCATATTTAAGACAGGATGGTGCTGATTCTGCTGGTTTGCAGATCATGCTTCTTACTCCAGTGGTAAAACGGTAGAGCAGGATTCCCAGATGTGCATTGGCAGCTTGTTTCATGTTTTTCAATGAGCATTTCTTGGTGTTGTGCATCATACTTGAGACTGCAGAGCTGGTGAGAGGTCTGAGTCTTATGTAGTGAGCCCACCAGCAATTATGCCACTTGGACAGGTAAGAACTGCTGAGGTCAGTGATCAGAGTATTCAGGATGAGGAGGAATCTTACTTCTACATTTGAATGTAGTTTTTTCCTTGGAAAGGAAATGGAGGATATATTTAGTCAATTATCACACCCAATATTAGGAGATGAGAGTCATTTTCTCTCTCATAGGATACAGCCAGATGGCAAATTTTGGAATTGACTCTCAGCTCAGTCTAATTTAAGTCTCCAAATGCTGCTCTGGGAAACCAGTACCCAGATCTAATGTATCAGTCACTTGTTGGAGTCAACAGTGGAATGCCAGTTTGTATGTGACTTTTGGAGCCTGACTTAATTTGGTAGAATGCCACAGAAAAAACTCCAGTCCACAGAGCCAGAAACACAATCCTAGTCCCTCCTTCAGATGGAAACCACTGTCCTTGGCGCTGGACACAGATGTCACTGAGACTTTCATGCTGGATTCTGGATCCTGCAGCAGGGACTGCTGTCATTGCTGTTCACGGAATCTGGGCATCATTATTGGCGCTAATGCCACCATTGCAAATCATTGTGCAGAGTCCCAGCTGTCACAAGCCATCTATGAGATGGATGTGGGTCACCATGCATAGAAGCCTCATGGATAGAGACATCTGGTTTCTGGGAATGGCCAGTGAACATTTTCTCTGGTCAATTGCCCAGGGACAATGTGAATCTCTTTCCCGCTCTGTCATGGCCCACACAGCACCTGAGATGGGTGTGACTTACCATGATGTCAGTCAACCTGCTGACTGCAAGACATCAGGAAGCAAGACTCTGCCCTTGAAACCTTATTCTTGCTTTGATGTACCCCCTTAAATAAACCTCCAGAACCATTTTCCCTTTGTCTAGTTCCAGAATCCATCTAGACTAGACCTATTAGGGGTTTTGTTTTGTATAAATATATTTCTGAGTATTTGTGCTTTGTTATTTACTAATTATCTGAGACTGCAAGTTTTAGGGTGGCTTGAATTATCCTGTGCAGGAAGAAGGACCCCTTAATGAGGCACTGGCCATAGTCTCCCTGCTCTTCCCCCCAAACCTAGCTTCTCTGTGTCAGTACATCTTGGTCATGGGATGTTGTCATCTGGTCAGTAGAGCCAAAGCCTACTAGTACAATGCTCAAATGCCATAGTGTTGACAAATGTGAATTTACCTCTTTTATGGAAGGAAGTGATGTCTGACTTCTATCAATATTCTCTGAGTGTGAGATTTCCCTAAGGTTGAAAGAAAATTCAAGAGATGGAGCAGAGTTGAAGGATGAAATCACTAATTTTAGTTCCAGGAACAGTGAACTAAAGGAATTTGATCCAGCACATCACAGGCGCCTAAGTTCCATTGACTAAGTTCTAAATAACATGTATCAACTTAGTCCTCTGATACTCCAATTGGGGATCCAACTTTCTTGGCCTCCAATTTATACTCTTATAAGTGGAGAGACAAAGTGGGATCCCAAAGTGATTATTCCATTAAATTTCTTCCTGTCTCTGTCTCTTTCTAGGACTAAGAAACCGAGTCTAAGGATCCATGTATGTCTGACATTAATATTAATTTTGTATTTTGCTGTATATGCACATAGGGAGAGTGTCCATAACATTCATCAGTTATTTTTCTTTGACTGCCCAATAAAGTACACCCTGCTGGAGTAGCTGCATTTATTTTCTGTCTATTGAAATGTTCAGGGTCCCTTTTTTTCTACTTACTTTCAGAAATTTCATCATAACATATCTTAATATGGGTCTGTTTTCATTTGTTTGGGTGCAATTCACATGTAATAGTGGAAGGCTGAAAATGCTGAGAAAGTTTCTTGAGATTTTAAAATCAATCCTGATTCTCAATTATTTTGGAAATCTTATCATTAGTTATTTTATTGGGAATCCCTTATTGTTAGACTTGTGCTCTTATACTTCTGTCTTCCTTACCATTACTTTTCCAGTTGTACTACTTCTTTTCTGGTATTGCTTTAATCATTAAAATCATTTATAAAATTATTCATTTATATGATCACTTTTTTATTTATAAAAACTTCCTTTTTTGTATACATAATTGCGCATAATTACTTATTTACAAATACCATATCTTTTACATGTTTTAGCAATTATTCAGAATAGTGGCAGAAGATCAAGCAAAGAAGTTGGAACCAGTTGGGAGCTCTCCACTGTTGGTTCAGAGCAGCAATTCTCAAACTGTGATCTGGGGAAGACTTGGAGGTGCTCAGACCATTGCAAAGAATCAATATGATCACAAATCATTTTTATAATGTCACTAAAACATTATTTACATTAAAGTAAACCTTGGCAAGATGAAAGATATGGTGTCAAACTGCAAAAGTACGTATTGTTTTCTTGAGAACCTTTTAAATGTAGAAGGGGAAAAATGCCAATTCATTTAAACATGTCCTCATTGAAGTATTAAAAATCATTAAATTTATTAAATCTCCATTCCAGTGTCTACATTATAAAAACACTTAATTGATAGAAGGGAAATACACATAAAGCACTTCTACTACATTCCAATGTAGGGTTTTTGTGTTTAAAAAAAAAAAGCCATTTGGTGAATTGTACCAGTCACATTTTTTGTTTAAAAAAATGACAGAGAAACTACTTCAATATTTGACGGATTCACAAGTACCTACAACAACATTTTCTGGTGAAATCTGTGGTAATATGAACATATGACTTTTTGATTATCTGAACTTAAATATGTTAACAGTAGAAGATCTATACAACTTGGTCCATCAATGCATGACTTTAAAAAAATCATGCATTAGGACAAGATACATTCAATGTGCAAGACATCCACAGAGGTCAATGCAATAGACTATGTTCTATTCAATGACAATGTTTCATGAATAGTATGAACCTTTCAGTATGAACATTGTCCCTTTGATTCGTGCCTCAGGGAGTAAATCAGCAGTTCTCAAACGTTTTGGTTCAGGGTCTTTACATGCTCTAGTGTCATTTTAGTGTAGTATCAAAGATGAAGGGGATGGCGTTGTAGCTCAGTGGATGAGCACTTGCCTTACATGCATGAGGCACTAGGTTCAATCCTCAGCACCATATAAATAAATAGATAGATAGATAGATAGATAGATAGATAGATAGATAACAAAGATATTGTGTCCATCTACAACTAAAAAATAATTTAAAAAGATGAATAGCCACAGTTATCAAAAACTTTATTAAAAACATTCCTCCTACATATTTGTATGAGGCTGCATTTTTTTTGTCTCAACGAAAATCACAGGTTAAATGCAGAAGATGTGAATATCTAGCAGTTTTCTAATGAGAAATAAGGACTTTCAAAACTGTAAAAGTAAAATGATCAAGTCTTCTGATTAAATCTTTTTATTTTGGAAAACAGTTCATTCTCTTTAAAATTATTGTTTCTGTTAACATGCAATAGGTTGTCAATACTCTGAAGCAATAAAATATCTTTAAATTGGAATTAATTGCTATTTCTAATGTGGCAAATATTGGTAGACATAATCCACATACAAATGATTACCTCTGGAGTGCACACTACTTTCTAAGAGCATGTAAAGACCCTGAAACCAAAACGTTTGAGAACTGCTGATTTACTCCCTGAGGCAGGAATCAAAGGGACAGCTTGATAAAGAGCGATTGGAACAGAAGTTCATTCTGGCAAAGTCCTAGGTCCTGGGCTTGACACTCAGGGTCTACAGAGGGGTCTGGGGTGTGGACACAGACCACTGGGGATTCCCCTTCTGCCTGGTGTTTCACTTCTCATTTTCCCAACCTGGGTCAGGTAGCTCTGCCTGGACACTCCTGACAGGGCCCTAGTTCTCACTCCCATTGTTTGTCTTGCTCCTAGAAAAGAGAATCAGCTTCACCACAGTTCAGTTGTAAAGTTCCAACCTACTGGCCTGGACGCAAAATCACCATAGAACTGCACATTGGGGGTTATGGCTTCCAGAAAGCTGCTCCTGCTGCTATCAGAGGCCCTGGTCCTGACTGAGACCTGGGCAGGTGAGTGCAGGGTGGGGAGGGAAATGACCTCTTTGCCAGAGGAGCCAGGGGACCTTCCTGTGAGAGCACAGGACACAGAAAAATTAAAGTCTCCATTGTCTCTCAGGACAAGTAAGGGCCCAGACACTCCCCTTCGTGGCTAGAGGGTCTGCTCTTCCTGACCCTCCACTCCAGCCCCTGAATCCAGCCATTTTAAGTCCCATTGCCCCTTAGTGTCTCTCCACCCTGCTCCTCTGTTCTTGGCCTTGTCAGCCTGGGACCAGGGTCTGGCACCAGGAGGAGAGTCCTGCAGGTCTCAGCGGCTCCCTTCCCCAGGCTCCCACTCCTTGACGTGTTTCGAAATCTCTGTGTCCCGGCCGGGCAGGGAGCCCTGGTACACGGAAGTGGGCTACGTGGACGACACGCTTCGACAGCGACTCCGGGACACCAAGGATGGAGCCCAGGGCGCCTTGGATGGAGAAGCTGGGGCCAGAGTAACATAAACACAGGGATTGCTAAGAACAACGCTCAGAATCACCGAGTGGAGTGAACCTGAACACCCTGCGCGGCTACTGCAACCAGAGCGAGTGCGGTGAGTGACCCGGGCCCCTGTATGAAGTCGCGACCCCTAATCTCCCTCACGGAGGGTCCCGAGATGTCAGGGATTCCCCCAACCGAGTTTCACCCCAAGTCTGAGGGACCCGCGGAGACGCTCGACACAGAGAGTGCCCTCGCGGACTGTGACAGGATTTCCTTTGCAGTTTAGGGAGGAAAACTCGCGGGGTGGGCGGGGCGGGGAAGCGGTTGACCTCGGGGCGGGGACAGGCTCTTACACATTCCAGAAGCTGTATGGCTGTGAGCTGGGACCAGAGGGACGCCTCCTCCACCGGTTCCGGCAGTCAGCCTATGATGGCGCTGATTACATTGCCCTGAAGAAGGACCTGCAATCCTTGACCGCAGCTGACATGGCTGCTCAGATCACCCTGAGAAAATGGGAGGCAGCCGGTGGCACAGCGCGCTTCAGGGCCTACCTGGAGGGCACCTGTGTGGAGTGGCTCTCCAGATACCTGGAGAATGGGAAGGAGACACTGCAGTGAGTAGGTATGAGTGGCTGCTGGACAACTGCTTATCTCCTGTAGATCCCTTGGCTAGCTTCCCACAAGGAGGGGAGGAGAATGGCACCTACTACAGAACACCTTCCTGCTCCTTAGTCCAGAGGGCAGTGAGTGGGCCGGATTCCGGGTGCTGAACTAGAGAGGAACTGAAGGCCGCTTTCTCTCAGGACTAGTGAGGGATCCTGCCTCTCTCTATTTGGCTGGTGGGAAAGACAATAAGTAATGACCACAGTTCTGTGGAGTAGTCTTGGTAGCATCAAGGACAGACTGTCTGGTCCTTTCCAGCCTAGTGTCCTTGGAGGTCTAACTCCAGGTTTTCCACATGTCTCAGCCTCTACCAAGCCCAGAATCTGAAGTCCCTCTCAGGGACCTGAAGCCTTATACTGGGTTGTCTCAATCTCATTCTAGAACTTTAAAGGAATAGGTTAAACTAGAAGCCGCCTCAGTCCTGGCTTGTGTCTAGGTTTTATGTTCCCTTCCACTCTCCAATCCTGTTGTCCATCCTCAGGATGGTCATGTGAGAGCTGCTTCATTGGCCCATGAAAGGTAATGCAATAATGTCTGAATTTCTATATTCTTCCTCTCAGAATCTCCAAAGACACATGTGACTCACCACCCTAGCCATGAAGGAAACATCACACTGAGGTGCTGGGCCCTGGGCTTCTACCCTAAGGAGATCACCCTGACTTGGCAACGGGATGGGGAGGACCAGACCCAGGACATGGAACTTGTGGAGACCAGACCTGCAGGGGATGGAAACTTCCAGAAATGGGCAGCTGTGGTGGTGCCTGCTGGAGAGGAGCAGAGATACACCTGCCGTGTGCACCATGAGGGGCTGCCTGAGCCTCTCACCCTGAGATGGGGTAAGGAGGGGGTGAGGGCACAGAGCCTATTGTCAGGAAAGCAGGAGGCTTTCTGGAGACCCTCAGCAGGGTAGCGACTGACAGCTGGGGATCAGACCCCTCACCTGACTTCCCTTCTCCCAGAGCCACCCCTTCAGCCCACCATCCCCATTGTGGGAATTGTTGCTGGTGTGGTTCTCCTTGGAGCTGTTGTCCCTGGAGCTGTGGTTGCTTTTGTCATGTGGAAGAAGAAAAACACTGGTAGGGAAAGTGCAGGTTCTGAATTTTTGTCCCCACTGGTGGTTTCAAGTACTTGGTAGAAGTGTGCCCTGCCTTGTTCATGGGAAGTAATATCTCCACATGCCCTAATCCAACCATGGATCCTCCTTACTCTTTGTTAAGTGCATAGAAACTAAGGGACAAATATATGCTCTTGATTTTTGTAGTAGAGAAGACCTGATTCCCAGTATTTAGAGGCCAGAGAGGACAGACCTCCTAGGAGAGCAGTTGGCTCCATCCCTACCCATTTACTTTCCTCTTGTCTCCTCTGATCCTTCCCTATATCTATAGTTATAGTCCTGGAGATTTCCCTAGTGTCCAGGACTAGGAGATACCTCCAAGACATATTTTCAACCTGTTCTCTCACAGGATGCTTTCTCCCCACAGGTGTAATAAAAGGAGACCTATGTACCAGCTACCTATTAAAATGAAGCACAGTGATCCCTGGGACCCTTGAGAAAGTGTTTCAGGGAGTGATGGGAGGACTGATCCATCCCATAGTTCCTCCATTGTCCACAGTTTCTGTGCACTCTGACCAGTTTCTGTTTTGTTTGGCTCAGGTATTGTCAGTGCTTGGAGATCTGATGTGTCACTCACTTCTTATAATGGTGAGAACCTGGAGGGCCTGAAAATGGAGAGGGGTTGGGGAATGGGGTGGCTCCTGTGTTATAGGGACTCTTAGAAGGATTTTTGACATTTTGAGTGTTTAATGGTTGTTCAGAGTGTCTCCATTACAATGAGTGATCTGAATTTGCTTGTAATACTTTCTTTTCCAGTGCGAGACAGCTGTCATCTTTGGGATTGAGCAGTACAGAATTCCTTCAGTTCTCTTCCTGCATCCTACTGTCATTTCAATAAAATTCCAATTTCTCTTATGCAGTTGGCATCTAACTGTGTCTGTGTTCCTGTCATCATAATGTAAGGAAATGGAGAGAGGAGCACATCTCTGATCACCAAGACCACTCCCCATGCTGTCCTGTTTTCCTCCTGAATCTATTTTCCTGTGTAGCAGATGTCTTCATTACTGATTTAGCTTTATGTTGCCCTAAGATGTAGCTTCTTCCTTCACTATGGAAAAACAGGATCTGGATATTGATTTATATTTCAAACTAGTGGCATAAAATGTGATTGATGTGCTAATTGAATGAAAGGAACATTACTAAAGTTACAGAGAGAAAATAAGACCTGAGGACTTCCAGAATCCACATTTTCTGTGCTGATTCTGCTGCAGGTGGGGACTGGGGAAGAATGAAAGCAACTGAGGGTAGATAAGGTGATACCCAGTCTGTTTCCAGCCATCCTGGGCTGTGATGTGGTCACTCCTCAGCTGGATCATCTTTCCTGCTCCTTAGTCCTGTCCCTTCATTTGAACCTTATCCCTCTAGGACCTGTGATGACAGGGACTGAAGCATCCCCAGGGCAATTCCTGTCTCCAGGACCATGGGCAGGGAAGGCATCAAGCCACATAAGCAGAGACCTGAGGGTGACCTTCTGCTCTCATCTTTTTTTTTTTTTTTTTTAATTTCTCGGCTTCTACTGAGAATTATCCCTGTTTCTGTTATTAAGTAGGAGTTCTGGTCTTGTCTCCTCTGGGTGTCTCTAATCTTTGAAAGTAGCAGAAGTAATTTTTTCTTGTCATTGTCCCACAAAACCCAGGATATTTTCTTGGATTGTATTTTCCATCATTCTTCCAATATTTGTAAAGGAAACAGATTATGGGAATAGCAGAAAGGAAGGATTTCATGATTTCTCATCTTAGATGAATTCTCTTTAGGGTTCCATCTTCTTGCAATTTCACTGTCCTCCTAGCACTTGCTCCATTACAGATTCCTGCATGGGTACAACAGAGTCTAACAGAAGTTTTTGTTTAATTGGAAAATATGACCCATTAGTTAAGGATCATCTTTTCTGAAGATCAAAATGTACTTAGCTACTGTGGATTGCAGAAGGGCTGGTGTGGAGGGAGGGAAGGCAGCTCTTGTAAGAAAAGCCCAATGGCTCTGACCTCAGTGTGAGAAGCCCTTGTGCTGCAGATGCCACAGCAGTATTTGATCTGAGGCCCCATTGATAAAGACAGTGTCTCTGGAAGAGTGTAGGGATGACAATGATCATTCATTCAGCTTTCATTTGTTGAGTACTGAATAGATGACACAGTTTGCATCTAGGATATATCAGGAAACTGAAAACAAACCAAAAGTGCCTACCTTGTAATTAACTTATATATTTTCCCAGATTTATCTTAATTTTAATGGTTGAGGGTTTTTGTTTTTTGTTTTTGTTTTCATTTTGGTGATCCCGAGGATCTAACCCAGGGCCTCATGCATAAGATCCACGCACTCAACCACTGAGCTATATATATATCTCCAGTAAGGAGAGGTAGATCTTTTCATCTTCTCAGGTCTTTGATTTCTTTCTTTAGGGTTCTGTAATTTTCATTATATAGATCTTTCACCTCTTTTGTTAATTCCCAAATACTTTTTTTTTGAGGCTATTGTAAATGGGGTAGTTTTCCTCAGTTCCCTTTCTTAGGATTTGTCACTGATATACAGAAATGCCTTTGATTTATGGGTGTTGATTTTATATCCTGCTACTTTGATGAATTTATTTACTAGTTCTAGAAACTTTCTGGTGGAGCTTTTAGAGTATATAGTGTGTGTGTGTGTGTGTGTGTGTGTGTGTGTATATATATATATATATATATATATATATATATATATTATAGAATTGTATCATCAGCAAATAGTGCCACTTTGAGTTCTTCTTTCCCTATGTGTATCTCTTTAATTTCTTTCATCTGTCTAATTGCTCTGGCCAGTGTTTCAAGAAATATGTTATTTTTAAAATAAAATTTATATTTTTTGCATTACAATTTTTATTACACATATACAGCACAATTTTTCATGTCTCTCATTGTATATAAAGAATATTCACACCAATTCGTGTCTTCATTCATGTACTTTGGATAATGATGTCCATAAAAGAACTATGTTAAATAGAAGTGGCGAAAGAGGGCATCACTGTCTTGTTCCAGTTTTTACACAGAATGCCTTCAATTTTTCTCCATTTAGAATGATGTTGGCCTGGGGCTTAGCATAATTAGCCTTTATGATATTGAGATATATTCCTGCTATCCCTAATTTTTCTAGGGTTTCGAATATAAAGGGGTGCTGAATTTTGTCAAATGATTTTACTGAGTCTATTGAGATGATCATATGATTCTTACCTTTAAGTCTATTGATATAATGAATTACATTATTGGTTTCCGTATGTTGAATGAACCTTGTATCCTTTGGAAGAATCCCACTTGAATGTGGTGCACGATATTTTTGATAGGTTTTTGTATTTGATTTGCCAGAATTTTATTGAGAATTTTTTCATCTATATTCATTAGAGATATTGGTCTGAAGTTTTCTTTTTTTTTTTATGTGTCTTTGCCTGGTTTTGGAGTCAAAACAACTATTATTGGCCTCATAGAATAAGTTTGGAAGTGCTCCCTCTTTTTCTATTTCCTGAAATAAATTGAAGGGTATTGGTGTTAGATCTTCTTTAAAAGTCTTGTAGAGCTCAGCTGTGTATTCATCAGGTCCTGGGCTTTTCTTGGTTGGTAGACTTCTGATGGCATCTTCTATTTCATCACTTGAAATTGATCTATTTAAATTTTGTATATCATCCTGATTCATTTGGGCAAATTATATGACTCTAGAAATTTGTCAATGCCTTCGATATTTTCTACTTTATTGGAGTACAAGTTTTCAAAATAATTTCTAATTATCTTATGTATTTCCATAGTGTCTGTTGTCACATATGTTAGTAATTTGAGTTTTCTCTCTCCTCTTCATTAGCATGCAAGTTTCTACATTTGTTGTCTTGTATTTGGTTTTCCAATTCGTTCTTCATGCTTGGGAAATTTTCTGATATTATCTCATTGAAGAGATTGTGCATTTCTTTGGTTTGGAACTTTGTGCCTTCCTCTATCCCAATTAAATCTTAGATTTGATCTTTTGATGTTGTCCCATACTTTTTGGATGTTCTGTTCATGGTTTCTAACTATTTTCCCCGTGTGACCAACTTTATTTTCCAGATTGTATACTTTGTCTTCATTATCTGACATTCTTTCTTTCAAGTGATCTAGTTTATTGGTTATGCTTTCTATTGAGTTTTTTATTTGACTTATTGTATCCTTCACTTCAAGGATTTCTGGATTTTTTTTCAGAGTCTCTATCTCTCTCTTGAAGTAATCTTTTCTACCTGTATTTGCTCTTTTATCTCTTTGTTGGAGTGATCAAGTTTTGCCTACATTTGCTCATTTAGGTCATTTTTAAATTCACAGATCATTTCAATTATGAACCTTCTGAACTCCTTCTCTGACATTTCACCAATGTTGCTGTCCATGGGTTCTGTTATTATAGTGTCCTGGTTTGTTTGGGGCACTTTCCTTCCTTGTTTTTTCATCTTGTCTTTGTGTCTTTCTTTCTTGCAGTGTGGATCTGAGATATTACCTTTCTTCCCTATATTCTTATGCTACCCCTGCATAGGGTCTGCATCTCACTTTGATATTGGGCTTCCAGGCCTTGCTGGTGTCCCTCAATGTGGATTGCATCTAAAAGTGGTGGTGGCAATAGCCGAGGTAACTTGAGATAGTAGTTAAGGTGCCCCAAGATGGAAGCAATGTCTTACAGAGATGGAGCTAAAAGAGTGGACCTCACTTTCCCTTTGGGTTGCCTGCTTTGAGATGCAGCTGCTTCTAGGATCTACTGTTGTGTGGGTGTGTGTGGGGGGGTGAACTTGTACCTACCCTGGACATGGGTTCTGTGCAAAATGGTGCGGAATGATCTGGGCCTGCCCTGGGCTCCTGTGGTAGTCTGCTGGTCAGAAGGGGTTGTCCTGTCCCAGGGGCTACAATCTGGCAGGTGTCTGCTCCTCGGGTGGAGGGGTGGACACAGGCCTACTGTAAGCCTGGGTCCCACGCAGGCTGATGTGGGCAGTCTGGGCTGGGTCTTGGCTCCTGTAGTAGTCTGCTGGTCAGAAGAGGTGGTCTGTTTCTTCCAGTTTTCTAAGCAGCTGGGAAAACAATAAATATTTTAATGAAAATCATACCTGATCAGGCATTTCATGCTTTGTGAGGTATATGTATTAGTGGAAATTTGTTAATTTATTTATCATGTCTTTTCCAATTTTTACAATAAGAAGAGGGAGGGAACTATGTGAAGTTCAATATCCCTGAGTTTTTGGCAATCACTTAGTCTTGGAGTATGTCTTATGTCAGCTGGGATTTTAGATGATAGAAATAAGTATTTAGCTTAAGGATAAATTAATAGTCTTAGCTGAAAGCAGAAAACAAACCTAGATAATTTTAGCAGAAGAGAAATCAATTAAAACATATTGGGACAAGTAGAGTATAAAGCAGGAGGGATACCTTTGTCTACACATATATAAATTCTGGAGTTGCTACTGTGTTTCCACAAGAGCTTGAGCACTAGTCAGTGAGGGAGTTGCAGTGAAAGGAAGGAGGAGGTGGTCAGAACTTGGGAGGATCTTGGGATGGTCACAACATAAACACCCCACAGCACATATGAAAATCTAGTTTTCATCTCTTCAAGAAATGGAGTATCTTAGTCTGTTTTCTGTTGGTGTAACAAAATATCTGAGACCAGTTGACTTATAAAGAATAGAAGTTTATTTGACTCATAATTCTGGAGGCTTGGAAATCTAAGAGCATGGTTCCAGCATCTGTTCAGCATTTGGTAAGGGCCCCCTTGTTTCATCATAACATGGCTTAGAATATATCACATGGAAAGACAGAGCAACCATTCTAGTTTGGATATTTCTTCCTTTTCCTATAAAGCCATTAATATCAGGATGGAGAAATTAGCTCTGATAATTCAGTTGTATAGGAATGTTTTGTTGAGAAATAAGACCAGGGCTGGGGATGTGGCTCAAGCAGTAGTGTGCTTGCCTGGCATGTGCAGGTAGCTGGGTTCGATCCTCAGCACCACATAAAAATAAAGTAAAGATGTTGTGTCCACCGAAAACTAATATATATATATATATAAAATCTTTCTCTCTTTTTCTTTAAAAAATATAAGACGAAAAAATACAGAATTTCTGTATGCTATATTTACATTCATCAATATAAGCAAGTAAAAGTGGATTGCCAACACTGTATGCTCAAACTCTCAATATAGCAGGGACAAAGCAATTTACAACCAGAATTTTTCATATAACATATAGCCACAAATTCTAACTAGCGTATTTTTTTTTGCTGTGTAATACTTTTATTAAACAGTTTTATGGGGAAAAACCCACATTTCTGTATGAGTTACACATAATTTTCAGGCAATTCAGGGTCCAGTGACAATTATATTTGGAGAAAAGGTTTAAAATTCATACTTGTTTGTATTTCACTCCTTTGTGAAATATTGAAAAGCAGCCTCTGTATCTCAGCATTAAAGGTTACAAAAAGCACCACTTAATGGAGGATCTCACATATTTTATTCCCTTCAAATTACAGTCTTTGTCTCCCCTTTATGACAGACACAGAGCTACACTCCTTCCAGATGCTTTAGTGTAATACAAATCAACATTCTCTAATTCACCAAAATTCAAACAAGACTCTCATATAGGGGACCCAGTGCAGAGATTAGGACTAATCAATAACAGTGAGCTTTGGCTGTCCTAAAACCGCAAGCTGGGTAAGGTGCTCTCTGAAGTCGAATAGAAAATAAGTAAGATCATCAATATCTAACAATATAGATATCCCTTGACCATCTAACTTGATACCTATAAAATCCATACTGTTTAGTATTTCACACCAATCTTACTGCAAAAAGTACTGTGCTATACATGATTCAAGTCAACACCATCTAATGTTGAAAGCAATAACAAAATTATTTTTTACTGAAGCTTATTTACTTCAAAGCACACGTAAGAAAAACAAATCACACAAGGCTCAAATGAGAATCCTGGAGGGATTCTATTGCTCATAATTGGATTATACAAGTAACAAACTTGGAGGGTTTTTTTTCTTCCTTCCTTTTCTGTTAAAATTTTTAAAAAGATTTGGCTTTTTACTTCAAAAGTTTAGGTTCACTGCAGAAATCAGTTTCCCAATCTCCAGTTGTGATTGGCACTTAAGGAGAGACAAATGCCTAGACCCATAAAGTTTTGAAAGACCCTTATCCCTACCAGGTCCTTCATCCCATGGGTAATTGGAGCCAGCAGCCCCTGGTAGAAGACAGCAAGAACTTGGCTTTAAGGATGAACCAAATAATGTTTGAATAAGTTATATAGTGTTCATAAGCCCATGCCCCAAATTACTAGAATGTGAGGATATAGAAATCTCTGAGAATAGGATATATTTCAAACACACACAAACATAGACTATTGCATATCATTTTTAATTGAGGTCAAAATTTTAAAAGCCCTATTTCCCCAATAAAGGCAGGGAATTCAATCATTAGTGTTTCTCCTTCATTTACACCCCAGATTACTATAAATCCTGTCTGGAGATATCACTTCTTTCCAAACTTCACTTCATTTTAGCAGCATGCATGGAATACTGGCACTTTTCAAAGGTTTTCTCTCAAATTCTGTAGATTTACAAGGACTAAAAATAACTGGAAAAAAAGTGAGTGAGTCTGGTTTGTCGGATCCTCTCAGAAGCATCTTTTGGATGACTCTTTTACATGTTAATTACACAAGCATGTGCTAAGAAAAGTCAGCACTGCAGGGGTGTTGCCTATAGTGGTTAAATCCCATTCAAGTCTGAATTTAAAGCAACCTACTAACTCTGGTGTGGAAGTTCTCCATATCAGTGAAATGACTAACCTATGTATTTTAGGTAACATTTAACTTAAGACTTTGGTAGAGTCCATCTGACAAATAAAATTAAAGCAGTAAATAGGAACAAGAAACAAAGGGAAAATGTTCCACATAATGCTAAGTTTTGTATAATGAGATCCAAGGATATATCACCAGGTTATGTCTGATTTAAATTGTCTTATAAAAATGGATTATTTTCAGTTACTTTGTCCTTTACTCCTCAACTCAGTCACTCTTCTTTCTTTGCCCCACAATCACAATACCATACTGCTGTTGTTAAGGGTCAGCCACCTTTTAAGAGCTATCTTCTTATCCTGCCAACTATGACTTAAACAAAATTCCTAGAGGTCAAAAAAAAAAGGTAAAAAATTTATTTTTGCTTTTATTCATTTTCAAATTCTACCACTCTCTTCTAAAGAAAATAATCTCTCTCTTTAACTAACCAATATAAAAGGGTGAGTTATCAGGCTCCCTTTCTTCCTCCCTTTTCCCCTTCTAGAACAGTTTCTTGGTGACAGACCAAAATAGGGTATCTCAGGGCCATTTATTAGCAGGCTAGAAAAGAAACTGTGTTGAAGTAGTCACTACCCAATTCCCCCTACACATCCCTTTCCATACCTACTGGTAGGCACCTATTTCATATCTGGCTGGGAAAGAAGAATTTGGGAAACAAAATTTGTATATTTCTACATTTAAATCTGAAGATCACCAACAATAAAACATACTGTCATTAGAGCCAGACCCAACCGACAAGAAGCCTCTGGTCTGAGACACATAGAGGAGATTTCCTTCCCTGTCCCACAATACTCATATACCAATTTGGAGTAAAAAGTTTAATACATGAACACACAGATAATGGCATTTCAGTACTATTGACAAGAAATGAATATGAGAGAATCCTCCATGTAACAACCAAGATTTTAAATCCTTCTAGGTGGCCCAATTACTTAATGGATATTGGGTAAGAACAATATTCCAGCACAACTAAAGACTATATAGGTCCTGAGAGATGGTTAAAATAGGATTTGGCCTGGATTTTTATAATGGCACACCACTGACAAAATGGTTTGGACCATAAAAGGTTCTCCACAAAAACCTTTTGTTGCAGAAAGTGGCTTTGAAAGGCAAAAGCAGTATCTACTCTCCTCAATTAACCACCAATGCACTTAGTAGCTTGCATTCCCTGCTAAACTACAAGCCCACATCTTATTGCCTCATACCTGGGATCAAGGAGGTCTATATTCCCAAAGATAACTGAATTGTCAGCTTTGCATGGAAAAAACAAGAGGTAGCTAAACTGACCTGTAGGTGCCCTTTCAGTGTGGCTGGGTTCATCTTAGCAGTCAAGGAGTCTCTCAACCATCAAGTATGGCCTCCTTCAAGGTTGAATGTTTGACTTGCATTTATCTGTAAAATGGAAGAGCCAAGATACTTGGAAAAATGTTTTATCTCTGAACCCCAACGGTGGATTGAATACTTTTCAGTCCATAAAAAGAAATAAGTGACCCCACCTCATTACTAAACACATTTTTAAAAAAGAGGCAGAAAGAAAAAAGTGATCTTCTTACTATTTAGTACAAAGACCCTTCCAGGAATACTTTCTTGTCTCATGGCCTTTACATCTTACCAGGTGAGGGAATCCATATGTGTATCAATGAGTCTGTATGAACTTGTATCAAGAGCCGTACTTGGGATAAAGATGAACATGGGTCTGGCCATATTAACATAAGAGTATAGTCTCCTGTAACTAAAGAAGAAAATCTTAAGGACCATTTATTAAAAGCCTTAAGTTCTCTAATACAGTCTTTTAAGGCTAATGAAAAGGAATTTTTTTAATTAAAGAAAAATGCTGGGCTGGGGATGTGGCTCAAGCAGTAGCGCGCTCGCCTGGCATGCGTGCGGCCCGGGTTCCATCCTCAGCACCACATACCAACAAAGATGTTGTGTCCGCCGAGAACTAAAAAAAAAAAAAAAAAAAAAAAATATTAAAAATTCTCTCTCTCTCTCTCTCTCTCTCTCTCTCTCTCTTTCCTCTCTCACTCTCTCTTTAAAAAAAAATAAAGAAAAATGCAGGCACATAAAAATCTTTCAAGGATAAAAGTCCTAGAAGTGTTCCCTGGTCCATGTCTATCTACAGAGCTGTCTGCTCTGAGAAAGCATAACTGGAAACAAGGCCAGGCCAAACAGGAAAACCTATGTGCCATACAGTCAAAGCTGTAGTAGCAAATTAAAAGAAAAAAATAGATCTTCTGCATATGCCTTTCTTATAACATTGAACCCATATTTTCTTTAGTAGAAGTTTAAAACAAGTGGTAACAAAGTGGCTTGGTCTTCTGGTGGGCTAAAAAGGAGATATTCTGACAACCATCATCAATAAGGTGGGTCAGGTCCCACAGAACTTTCCAAAGGGGTCACTTACTGAAAGAATTTTGTGAGGGGTCAGGTATGGGATCTGAGGGAGGCTATTAAAGGAAGAATGTGAAATAAGAGAATAAAGCGTTCTTGTGAGGCATTTGTTATATCAAAAAACACAGACTGTGCCACACACTGTGAAAATACAGAGACCCCATGCAAGAGAAGCTGCCCCTACGAGGCAGAAGCTATAAGTAGGACAACAGTCTAGCCCAAGTTCATTTTTTGGATACTAGCAGTGGTAGAATCTTCACCCAACAAGAGTTTGCTGTTCTTTCATTTTAGGGAAAAAAACCTCCCTGTACAGTTATCTCTATAGCTCCCCAAAAGGGGTCCTGGTGAATACCCATAGCTGGGGCTAGGAGGCTTCCAATAACCTTCCCTTCATATATATATGTTTTCTTCTTAAAATAAATTCCATGAACTCATAAAGCTCTCATCTGCAATCAAATACAAAAGCAGAGCATCCTACTCAGAAGCTCTGAAACACACATATTGGCCTGAAAGCAAATCAGCCTTCCAGTCTCAGGTAAGACTGGTTCAGTTCAAAGGCAAGGGAGAAGCTTCTCCTGAATCCATGAAGGCAAGACAGGATGGCTTCAGATGGGTTTGTACAGCAGGGTAGTGACATACTTCTTCTTGTAGCGATGGGTTGCACTAAGAACCATCACACTGTCCTTAATAGATAATGCATAGAGATGGTTCAGCATAACATGGTTGGACTCAGGAAGTAGGGCTGGGTCACAAGAAATATTAGTGTCCTTGTTAAGAATAACTTGGTGTGGGTGAGGAGGAAGGATGGGTGGGGATTTGAATCTCTCTTCAGATCAAAATACATACATTTCTTGACCATAAGGCCCCAGGGGTGAACTGGAAAGGTCTCGACAAGATGTCTCAGAAGTTTCCATAGAATCTAGTTTTAAAGCATCAAACACCTCAAAATCAGATTTCTTGACATGGATCAAATTGTTAATCGTGCCAAGCTGACTGGTAACCACAGGCTCTGATGGATCATGAACCCACTGTCCATCTACAAAAAACTTGTATTGGTGCTCTCCCTCGGGGAGGTCCAGGATGGCAACGAAGTCATTATGGCTCTTGATCAGTGGAATCTTGGTGCTCCAGTTGTTGAAGGACCCAGAAATGAAGACCTCCTTGCCTCCTTCAGACCAACGGATAACAGTAGGAACTGCTTTTCAGAGTCGTTCAAATCTTGCTGCCATGATACAAACTGGTGTGAAGAACTACACCTGGCAGGGAACACCCCAGCGGCAGCGTCAGGGGCACACCCGCCCCTAACTAGCATATTTGATTATATCTCAGTTCATTTTTATCTTGCAGGGCCCAAGGGAATAGATTTTATGAGTTGAAGATGCAAAATATGTTTCAATAATTTTGATTAGAAATAAATGTGAAACAAAAAGTGAATGAGTAGTTATAAAAGAATTTAGTAAGACAACAGGGAAATACAGATGGAAAGACAGTGGAAGCTGAGAGCAGCAATAATGAGATGCCAGTGCTGGCACTTGTACTTTCCAGTCTCTAGAACTTTAATAAATAAATAATTTTAAGATAAATTACATAGTCTGGGTTTTTTTTTAAAGCTGCATAAATAGGCTAATACATGGTTAAGGAAATAAAAATGCAAGCCATAAAATTTAAAAAAAATGTGTAGGGAAATGCCCAGAATGCATAAAGAATGCTTACAACTAAATAATGAGACAGACAATGCTTTATAAAAGGTTTGGAAGACAGTTCACAGAAGAAGATATGGCAGTCACTGATAAGTCATGAAAGATGCTCACTGGCAGTAGTCGTCAAAGAAATGCAAATTACAACCATAGTGACTTGCCACCATACACCAACTAGAATGAATAACATTAAAAACATCTAATTTAAAACCACATTTTAACAGAATTTGGAGCAAGTAGAAATATCATATACTACTGCTAAAAATAAAAAAAAAATCACATCTCATTTGTAAAACAGTATCACAAATCCTGACATAAACATTCACCTTATGATCAAATATTTCACACTTAAGAATTTGTCCAATAGGTGGGAAAACATGTCTATACAGTCATACTTAAATGCTCATAATGATTTTATTTATAATTGACCCAAAGTGGAAATAATACGTTTATCAACTTAAACAATAAAATGTAATCTAAGAATGGAGGATGCTGCAAACAGTATTTAAAAGAAAATGTATAAAATTAAATGAATAACAAAATTTTTATAAACAACTTCTGCCAACAAGTCAGTTTGATAACTTCTGTAGTTTGACTTTACTATCTCACAGATTTGCATGTGTTCAATGCCTAGTTCCTGCTGGGCACTATAGAGAGGTGATGGAGTCTTTAAATGTGGAACCTAGTGGGAGGTCTTGAAGACATCTAGGCATGCCCTGGAAGGAGACAGTGGGACCGTGGTCCCTTTTTCCTCTTTTTTGCTTCCTGGCAATGAGATGAACAGCTTTGCTTGACCATGCACTTCCCATAATGTGCCGCCACTGGCCCAAAACAACAGGCCAACAGATCATGGAGTGAAACTTCCAAAACTGTGATTCAAAATAAACCAACATGCACTTCCATCTTAGGACACTTAAACCACTGCCTTGGTCCCCTACATGTGGTAGCCTTCACCTGGGGACACTACACAAGGTCTAGAGACAGCTACCAGCCATAGCACTGACTGCCACAGAGCTGCATCTCTGAACACATTGCCCAATGCCACCACCTGGCACCACCCAACCTGGCACCTCATTGCTGAAAGCAGCCACCTCCATCTTAGGACACCTTAGTCACCATATTTAGTTGGGGAAACTCCCAGCCTGGAACACCAGCCGGGGCTTAGAAGTAACATTAAGGTAATGACAGTCCCAAACTCCCCGCTATCTCCAGCAGCCGCTAACCTGGCACAGTGACTTCCCAATATAAAACAGCTCTCGAGAGAGGTGCACAGCTCCAACAGCACAGCCCACAAGACCTCTGGAGAGAAAGGTTCCTGATTGGGAAGTAAAAGGGTGGGGACGAGTAAGATACAGGTTAGAGACTAAATTAGAGAAAACAAATTGTGAGGTCTATATATGATATAAAGTGTTAGGACCAGGGGCCCACATCACATGAGCAGGCCCCAAAGGAGATCCTTGGGGTGCAATCTCCCAGCAGGAAAAAGCAGGTGTTTTACTCCATCTCGAGGAGCTCTTCCCACAAGACCAACCTTCCCAGCCTAATAACCTTCACCATCCTAAGGGTGGTGATACCAGCAAACAACAGACAACCCCACCTGTTGGATAAAAAGGGAAGCAGGAAAAATACTGATCTCCTACAAAAACAATCCTTGTATCTTCCTTTGAGATATTTTTTTTCTTCCTCTCTCTTCTCCTGCCCTCACATCCCCAAAATTTGTGAAATCAAGTACTTGTCATGGATTAGGCTACTGAGAACTGGGATGTCTGAATAGTATACTACAGTTGTGTTATATATTCTTTTATCTCTTATTTTTATATTTCTATTTTTTCTTAATATTTATGTTTGTTTTTTTTTTGTACTCTAATGTATATCCAATTGTCTCCCCAAAATCACTTTCTCTCTCCTCTTTTTCTGCTAACCAACTTCTTTAGATTCCTCTTTCACACTTCCTAAGATCTAATAACTCTATATCCTTACCTCCTACCCCCTCAACATCTCATCCTACAGCTCACCTCTGATTCTTTGTTCACCAGCAGAACTGCAGGCCCTTTAGCAAACCCACTGTTTATATCATAGATAATAATAAAACTCACCATTTCTGTATAATGTGACAAAACCATAAATATCTTAATAGCAGCTATTTAGTGTAAGGTTGTATATTGTTTATATTGGGATCTGTTACCACTGTTCTCCCCTTAAAAAAGAGGTATTGGAACCCTGCAGGGACACTATAAGCCTGTAGGGTAAAAATGGTAACACCTCAGATCCACAGTGCTAGAAGAAAAGATACACAAACAACTTAAAAAAAAAAAAAAAAAAACAAGGGAAGAAAGTGCCACAAACAAAAGATACTACATTATTAGAATCCATGGCCAGCAGAAGAGAAGAAATTATAGAGAAGGAGTTCATGATATACATAATTAAAATGTTCTGTGAATTAAAGGATAATGTAATAAAGCAAACACAGGCAGCAAAAATCATTTCAATAAAGCAAATACAGGAAGCTAAAGATTACTTCCATAAGGACACAGAGGTTCTTAAAAAACAAACAAACAGAAATCCTTGAAATGAAATAAACAATAAACCAAATTAAAAGCTCAATTGAAAGAATCACCAACAGATTAGATCACTTGGAAGACAGGACATCAGATAATGAAGATAAAATATATAATCGTGAAAAGAATGTTCACCACATAGTGAAGATGGTAAGAAACCATGAGGAGAACATTCAAGAAATATGGCATAACATAAAAAAACCAAATTTAAGATTATTGGGATAGAAGAAGGTACAGAGTTCCAAACCAAAGAGATGAACAATCTCTTCAATGAAATAATATCAGCAAATGTTCCAAACATGAAGAATGAACTGGAAAATCAAATACAAGAAGCTTACAGGACACCAAATGTACAAAATCACAACAGATCCACACCAAAGCACATTATAATGAAGATTCCTGGCACAAAGAATAAGGAGAGAATTTTAAAAGCCACAGTAGAAAGGAATTAGATCATACATAGGGGGAAAACCAATTAGGATATCTGCAGAGTTCTCAAGCCAGACACTGAAAGCTAGAAGACCTTGGAAGCTCTGAAAAAAAAAATGGATGCCATCCAAGAATCTTATACCCAGCACCCTGGGGAGTTGCTCTGAATGACTGTACACTTTCCAGTCCTAAAGCAGGAGGCTCTGAACAATTACTACATTTCGTGGTGACTTGGGCATTGTCCCAGCTTGGATAGCAAGGCGGGTTCTCAGGTGTAGGTGTCACCCACAAGGGTTAAGTTATACTCACCTGTCCCTTGTAACCCTGCCCCTTCTGGCCTTTTTTTTGATAGAATTTTCTAAAGAACAAGAGTCACCCCAATAAAGCTCACTTCCAAACTGTCGGAGACCAGCTCCAACAGGGGGTCTCAGGAGACAAACGGATGGTGAGGAGTCGGCGAAAGAGGGGGTGGAGAAACAACACAGACACCAAAGTGAAGGTGTTGATCCCAATCTTTACTTGTGAAGTTGATCATATATACTTTTCATTTTGGCAGGCTCACAGTACTTTGTGGTTACAAAACAGGAATCATTATTCAAAGAAACAAAATATTACATAGCTACAATTAGAGTAGAAGAATGTATCTTGGCTTATGCATAAGCAAGCATTTGTACTTTCAGTTCTCGTTTTGCTTTGAGCTGTTTCTGCTTAGTTAACTTTTAATAATAGTTAGAAATGTCCCAAACTATTGGTCTATACCTTGACTATTCTTTCTTGACTTACTGACTGGAACCAGTGCCATAGTTACGGCAAGTGGTTGACTTGTTATTAATTTTAATCAAACAAGAGTAAGAACACAAACCATTGTGCACAGGAACAAGAACAAGTTGCCCAGTACTAAGCACTAATCTGTCTTTTTAACATTAATTTTTCTTCTCTAGATTTTAATTTAATTTCTCAAAAACTTCCTTGACAGGAATACAGGGAGTTTTTCATTAGACATTAACAATTTACACTCCACAGCTGAATCATTGCATTTAGAGCAAACAGATCTATTCTTAGAAGTATTTGCATTAATTGGGAAAGTCATGATTTTTCCTTCATACTTAATGGTCATATGAGAAATCGCAACTATACTTATTAAAGGAATACAAAACCAAACCAGCCCATTCCCAGAAACATACTGTGCTCCTCCAGAGGATGGACGCCTTGCACCATCCACCTCAGTAAGGCCTTGTCATTGCCGGAGTCAGGGGAGGGGCACAGCAAGGAACGTGCTTACTCTCTCTCTCACCAGCCTCTCATGACTTTCTCTTGCTCTCCCTTTTGGGGACCCTGAGGACAAGAGTGGAGAAGCCATCCTAAAGCTTGTGTAAAGGAAAATTGTGTCTGTGTTTTATTTGGTGTCCCTGCAATTCACACGAGCGATCACAGATGGCACACTCAGGTCACAGATGGCACAAAACAATGAAGCTTTAGATTTGATGATAAAATAAAAACCTTCTAGGATAAACAAAAGTTAAAAAAAATTTCAGCTAGAAAGGCTGCACTACAGAACATCCTTGGCAAAATATATATTCCATGAGGAGGAAATAAAAAATAACAATAAAAATCAGCAAATGAATGTATTACACTAAAGGAAAAGCCAATCACAGGAGAAATCAGTCAAGTTAAAAACTCAAAATAAAAATGACTGGGAATACATATCATGTCTCAATAATAACCTTGAATGTTAATGGCCTAAACTCACCAAAGACATAGATTTCTGATTAGATTTTTTTTTTTAAAAAAGGCACAACAATATGCTGCTTTCAAGAGACTCATCCCACAGGAAAAAAACATCAATAGACTGAAGGTGAAAGGTTGGGAAAAAAAACATACCACTCACATGGATTGTGGAAACAAACAGAAATTTCCATGACTTCAAGCCAAAGTTAATCAAAAGGGATAAAGAAAGACACTTCATACTGCTTAAGGAAAACATACATCAACAAGACATAACAATTATAAATATATATGCTTCAAACAATGGAGCATACATTCTTCAAATTCTTCTCAAGTTCAAGAGTCAAATAGACCACAACACAATAAAACTGGGAAACTTTAACACTCCTCTTTCACCACTGGCTAGATTTTCCAAACAAAAGCTAAACAAAGAAAATATAGAACTCAATAATACAGTCAATAAATTAGACTTAACTGACATATATAGAATATTTTATCCATCAATGAGTGAATACACTTTCTTCTCAGCAGCACTTGGATCCTTCTCTAAAACAGATGACATATTATGTCACAAAGCAACTTCTAGCAAATACAAAAAAGTAGAGATACTACCTTGTATTCTATCAGACCATAATGGAAAGAAATTAGAAATCAATGATAAAATAAAAAATAAGAGCTACTCCAAAATCTGGAGACAAAATGATATGCTACTGAATGAACAATGGGTTGCAAAAGACCTCAAAGAGGAGATTATAAAATTCTTAGTGGTAAATGAGAACACTGATAAGACATATTAAAATATCTGAGACACTATGAAGGCAGTACTAAGAGGAACGTTCATTGCATGGAGTTTATTCCTTAAAAGAAGAAAAAGTCAACGAATAAATGACCTTTATTTATTAATAAATGACCTTTATCTCAATGCCCTAGAAAAAGAAGAGCAAATCAACACCCTAAGTAGTAGAAGACAAGAAATAATTAAAATCAGAACTGAAATCAATGAACTTGAAATAAAAGAAACTATTGAAAAAATTGACAAAACAAAAAGTTGGTTCTTTGAAAAAAAATTAAAAATCCTTAGCCATACTGATTAAGAAAAGGAGAGAGAAAACACTAATTACTAACATTTGTGATAAAAAAGGAGATATCGTGATGAACACTACAGAAATACAGAAATAATTAGAAATTATTTTGAAACTTTATACTCCAGTAAAATAGAAAATATCAAAGGTATCAACAAATTAGATTCTAGAGTCATATGATCTGTCCAAACTGAATCAGGATAATATACACAAGTTAAACAGATCAATTTCAAGCAATGAATAAAGACGAAATCAGAAGCCTACCAACTAAGAAAAACCCAGGACCAGATGGATACACAGCTGAGCTACAAGACCCACAAAGAAGAACTAATACCAATACTCTTCAAATTATTTTATGAAATAGAAAAAGAGGGAACACTTCCAAACTATTCTATGAGGCCAATATCACCCTGACCCCCAAAACAAGGCAAAGGCACATCAAAGAAAGAAAAGTTCAGATCAATATATCTAATGAACATAGATGCAAAAATTCTCAATAAAATTCTGGCAAATTGAATACAAAAACATATAAAAAAGATAGGGCACCATGTTAAAGTGGGATTCATCCCAGGGATGCAAGGTTGGTTCAATGTACGGAAATCAATAAATGCAATTAATCACATCAATAGACTTAAAGATAAGAATCAGGGCTGGGGATGTGGCTCAGCGGTAGCGCACTCGCCTGGCATGCGTGCGGCCCGGGTTCGATCCTCAGCACCACATACCAACAAAGATGTTGTGTCCGCCGAGAACTAAAAAATAAATATTAAAACATTCTCTCTCTCTCTCTCTCTCTCAAAAAAAAAAAGAATCATATGATCATCTTAATAGATGCAGAAAAGTCATTTGACAAAGTACAGCACCCCTTCATGTTCAAAACTCTAGAAAAATTAAGGATTACAGAAACTTATCTCAAAATTTTAAAAGCTATCTTTGCTAAGCCCCAGGCCAACATAATTCTAAATGGAGAAAAATTGAAAGCATTCCCTCTAAAAACTTAAACAAGCAGGGATGCCCTCTTTCACCACTTCTATTTGTCATAGTTCTGGAGTCTCTAGCCAGAGCATAGACAGAACAAAAGAAATTAAAGAGATAACAGATAGGAAAAGAAGAGCTCAAACTACCACTATTTGCTGACAATATGATTCTATACTGAGAAGACCCAAAAAATTCCACCAGAAAGCTTCTAGACCTAATAAATGAATTCACCAAAGTAGCAGGATATAAAATCAACACCCATAAATCAAAGACATTTCTACATAAAAGTGACAAATCCTCTGAAAGGAAAACGAGGAAAACTACCCAAATACAATAGTGCCCCCCCAAAAAAAAACCTTAATGAAAGACATGAAAGACCTCTACAGTGAAAATTACAGAACTCTAAAGAAAGAAATTAAAAAGACCTTAGAAGATGGAAAAGTTCCCTTGTTCTTGGGTATGCAGAGTTAATATTGTCAAAATGGCCATACTACCAAAAGCACTATAGAGATTTAATGCAATTCCATTGACAGTCCTCATAGAAATAGAAAAATCAGTCATGAAATTCATCTGTAAAAATAAGAGACCTAGAATAGATAAAGCATTCCTTAGCAAGAAGAGTGAAGCAGATGGCATCACAATACAAGACCTTAAACTATACTACACAGCAATAGTAACAACAACAACAAAAAAAAACAGCATAGTTTGGCACCAAAATAGACTTTTAGACCAAAGGTACACAATAGAGGATATAGAGACCAACTCACATAATTACAGTTATCTCATATTGGAGAAAAAATAGCCTCTTCAACAAATTGTGCTGGGAGAACTGGAAATCCATATGAAATTAAAACCCTATCTCTCACCATGCACAAAACTCAATTTGAAGTGGATCAGGGACTTAGGAATTTGACCAGAGACCCTGTGCTTAATAGGAGAAAAAGGAGGCCCAAGTCTCCAATATGTAGGATTAGGCCCTGACTTTCTTAATAAGACTCCTAGAGCACAAGAATTAATATCAAGAACCAATAAATGGAATGGATTCAAACTAAAAAGCTTCTTCTCAGCAAAAGAAACAGTTACTGAGGTGAAGAGAAAGCCTATAGAACAGAAGCAAATTTTTACCACAGGGACACCATATAGAGCACTAATCTCTAGGATATATAAAGAACTCAAAAATCTTAACACCAAAAAAATCCAATCAATAAATGGGCGAAGGACCTGTATAGCTACTCCTCAGAAGATGATGTACAATCAATCAACAAATATATGAAAAAATGCTAACATCTCTAGCAATTAGAGAAAATGCAAATCAAAACTACTCTAAGATTTCGTCTCACTCCGGTCAGAATGGCAGCTATTAAGAATATGAACAACAATAAGTGTTGGTGAGGATGTGGGTGAAAAGGCACACAAACATACATTGCTGGTGGGACTGCAAATGGTGCAATAAATCTGGAAAGCATTTTATTTTGGATCACTGTTTCAAAGGTGTCAGTCCATAGTAACTTGGCCCTATTGCTTTGGGCACAGCACATCAGCAGCGCATGTGGCAGAGGAAGTCTGTTGACCTCATGATGCTGGGAAACAAAGAGAAAGAGGAGTTGTCTGAGGTCTCAGTAGCTTCTCCAAGGCACACCCCTAATAACTAACTTCCTTACACTGGGTCCCACCTACTAAAGGTTCCACCACCTCCCATTAGACTGGTGACCAAACCATTGGCCTATTGGGCCTTTGGGGGACATTCAGGATCAAAAACCATAACAGATGGGCAATATGTTGACTCTTAGCTCTTCTGTTACACATTGCAATTCAATATCTTACCCAGAGCCTTGAGGCAAGAAATGGAAATAAAAGGGTGTCGTGCAGGGGCTTAGACTTAGGAACAGATCCTGGCAGATGGAAGAAGATGCAAAATTCAGTTGGGATGGTAGACATGCTTACTCAGAGGTGGCAACAGTCTCTAGCTAGCTTTCAGCTCCAGCTTCAGCCCCACTAGTTCCATTTGCCCTCTTGCTGGTTCCTGAATGTTCTGCATAGGCCTTTTTAAAATATGCAGGCCAGACAAAGAAGGCACACTGACAACAGGTTACGTCAGTGGACACACGTTGATAAGCAATTTTTTTTTTTTAAAAAACAAGAGGCTTAAGTTTTAAAATATGCAAGCTTGAACAAGGGGACAGATATTCTCTTGAAGGTGAATCCCAATCAGATACAGATCAACTGCTTCCATGTATATACATATGTGCACCCTCTGATCATGGAACTGTACACTTATTCTACAATTCTAGGAAAGTCTAATCCTCAATCTAGGTACAGGTTTCACAAGGGACAACTAGGTCAGTGTTGTAGGAAGAATGATCAAGGGTGAATAAAAAACATGGAAATGGTGAACAGAAGAAAATATCTTAATTGCAATAAAGGCTTCTATTCAAAATCCAATAAGGGTTCTATAAGGGAAAAAAGTCACAAATACAACAGAAAGACAACAGGAATAAAATCCACATGAATCACTGTGGATTCTGGTTTTTATTCACAAAGAACAATCTCCAGTCCATCTTTTAATTTTTTTTTGAAAATTTCCTGAAATTAAGAAATAAACTGAAATATATTAATAGTTCACTCTTACATTTACATGACAATCAGAAAAATTCATGAGCCAAAAAACTTCCAAAAACAAAGAAAGAAGAAATTTTTTAAACTAAATATGGATCTCAGTATTAACAGCTGAACAAAGGAATGAAAATGTTTTAATTTAAAAAATCATGAGTGGATGATAAAGTGTGTCAAAGCTGAAAATTTACAAACTATTTAAAACCTGGAATTGCTGACTGTTCAGAAAGTACACAGGTGAATCATGAGTGATGGTGGTAAATAGCAGAAAGGGATTAAGGATAAATCTGCACTCTTCTATCTGTTTCCCATGTCACCCCTCTTGGAGGAAAGCCTGATGTTGATAAGATACTGAGCCAGGATAATGTTGGCAGCAGATTCAATGATAGTAACCTATTAGTAGATCCATCCACTGGGTTCACAATTTTGATCTATGTCCCAAACATTTGATGGATCTCATCCTGATGCGGATTATGCACTCAATCAAGTTGTTTGGAATGGTGAGTTCATGAGAAGTAGTCTGAGCAGATGTACCCAGACCACTGAATCTAGTGTTGCCATGCCTCATAGGAAAATGAGACGTTGCACTGCCAACTGGTGCAGTTTGGTCAGACATGGCTGTGGAGTGGCATACAGTCCTTCAATGGTGTAGGTCTCTAGAGATGGTCCGTCCAGGTCAGGGCTGAGACACAACAACCAGGTGGTGTGGGGAAAGATTGCACTGTCGCTGCCTGTGCTGTACCTGTCCTGTCCTGACTACCTGCAAAAATGACTGGAGAATTTAAAAACGTGGCCTTGTTATAGGATGGTCATGCCCTTCATGGGGGACTCCAGCATGACCGCTCAGATCTGTTTGACACACTTAGTGATGGACTGCAGAATGCCAGCAATAGTAATGGTCCACTCAGTTGAATTGGGGAGCATATCCCCTGCCACCTGGAATTGAGCCCCTGTTACTCTCTCATATTTCCTTAATCTTGCAACCACCTCTTCCAATGAGAGAGCCACACTGCCTAGCAGGAATCACCAGCCTCAGAGTGACCAGCAGGCTACTGTATTGGTCATAGAACTGCTGATGTCCTCTTCCAGTTTGTCAAGGATCCATAACAAAGGCTTTGAAGATGGCATTAGTGGGTCCAGTCAAAGTGGTAATTCTGTCAGGAAAATTCCCTTCTGAGCTGTTGATACATGCACCCTCTCTTTACACATCTTTTTAACTGATTCTCCTGTCTTTCCAATGATACTGCCAACTTCCTTTCCAAGCATAAATAGACAAATGGTGAGAGGAACATTTAATCCACTTTGAATTATACTAGTATACATGTTGAGCACTGTTATGGGAGCTGGAATTTGAGTGGTCAAGTGTTTGGTCACTTGTGGGGTGAAAGCCAAAAACTTGTGGGCATAGTATAGTTGCTGCAAGCCTAGGGAAACTCACTCCCAAGTGAGCCCTGGAAATGAGATTTCAAGTCTTGGTGCTCAGCCTCACGGGGGCGCAACGGCACGGCTCTCTGAGGCTGCCAGAGCAGCTCTGGAGAGGACCAGGCTGTGGAAGGACTTTGGCAGAGATGGCTGATCTACAGAGGGTACACTGCTGTGGAGACCGCTCCTACAAGGAATCCTGCAGACTTCTCAGATCTTCTCTTTCAAAGCCCTTTCGCCAGTGTCTGAATAAAAATCGGCGCTGGGATTGTGGCTGAGCGGTAGAGTGGTCACCTAGCACGGGCGCGACCCGGGTTCGATTCGATTCTCAGCACCACATAAAATAAAGGCATTGTGTTGTGTCTATCTATAAAAAAAAAAAAAAAAAAAGATTCCCTCTCTCAAAACAAAACAAAACTGGGAACATATAAATATAATGGTTCTTCTTTCAGTTTCCCAGGTAATTGTATAAATAATTAATTTCATATATAATATATATTTATATATTCCATTTATACATATGTATATTTATGTATTTCATTCATATATATCTTCCTACAAACTCTTCCTTTCCCAACTATTCCTTTTTAAACATAGACTTCAGCAAGGCATGGCGGTGCATGCCTGTAATTACAGCTACTCCGGAAGCTGAAGTGGGAGGATTCCAAGTTCGAGCCCAGCCTGGGGAAATTAACAAGAACCTGTATCAAAATAAAAGGAAAAGGATTGGGAATGTAAATCAGTGGTAGAGTGCCTCTGGGTGCAATACCCCATACCGCCAAAATAATTCAAAATAAATAAAACTATATTCTTCAATAATGCCTTTAGATTTAGAAAAAGGTAAAAATAACAAAGTGCCTCTAGACTGCACAGTTTCCCCTATTTTTAACATCTTAATTATGATCGTGCATATCACACTATTAAAGCAATATTGATAAATTATTACTCAGCTGCATAAAAATTCCATGTTTTATTTGGATTTCTCAGCAGCATACAAATTCCATGTTTTATTTGGATTTCATTAGCTTTCATTGATGACCCTCTTCTGTTCCATAATGTCATCTAGGATACCACATTGCATTTAGTTGCAATCGTGTCTCCTTAAGGCTCCTCTGGCGTGACACTTTCTTAGATTTCCTTTTCTTTTGTTGACCTTCATATTTTTGAGGAGTGATCCTCAGGAATATTGCAGAATGATCCTTGATTTGAGTTTGGTTGGCAGAGATGTGTATTTGAGGAGACCACAGAGCTGAAATGCCACTCAACACAGCATGTCAAGGGCATACTGTGCCCATTTGACTCATTCCTGATGGTGTGAACATTCATCTGGCCAAGATAGAGATATCCAGGATTCTCCCTGTGATGGCCTCTCTCTCTCTCTCTCTCTCTTTCTCTCTCTCTCTCTCTCTCTCTCTCTCTCTCTCTCTCTCTCTCTCTCTTTCTTTCGCTAGGGATTGAACTCGGGACCTTGTGCATGCAAGGCAGGCACTATACAAACTAAGCTATAACTGCAGCCCATGATGCTCCTTCTTTAGTTCACCTTTTTCCATGCTTCTTTGGAAGTCACTATGTGCAGCCCACACTTATGAGATGTTCTTAAACATGTTCTTAAAATGTTCTATAAACATTTGCATGCAAGTTTTTATTTGAACAGAATTATTCAAAATAGTAGAGCAAAGAACTAGGGGTACGATCACTAGGTTGTACAGCAAGTCTGTTTATTTATTTTTAAACCTTCAACTGCATTTTATTTTATTTATTTTTAATGATTTAAAAAAATAAATGACAGCGAAATGCATTACAATTCTTATTACACATATACAGCACAATTTTTCATATCTCTGGTTGTAAATTAAGTTTGTTGACACCAATTCATACATGAACTTTGGATAATGATGTCTATCACATTCCACCATCCTTGCTAATCCCCTGCCTGCTTCCTTTCCCTCTCACCCCTCTGCCCTAACTAGAGTTCGTCTATTCCGCCCATGCTCCCCCTCCCTACCTCACTATGAATCAGCCTCCTTATATCAGAGAAAACATTCAGCATTTGTTTTTTTGGGGATTGGCTAACTTCACTTAGCATTATCTTCTCCAACACCATCCATTTACCCGCAAATGCTACTCTTTTATTGCTGAGTAATATCCCATTGTGTATATATGCCTCATTTTTAAAAATTCATTCATCTACTGAAGGGCATCTAAGTTGGCTCCACAGTTTAGCTATTGTGAATTGTGCTGCTATAAACATTGATGTGGCTGTGTCCCTGTAGTATGCTGTTTTTAAGTCCTTTGGGTATAGATGGAGGAGAGGGATAGCTGGGTCAAATGGTGGTTCCTTTCCCAGATTTCCAAGGAATTTCCATACTGCTTTCTATATTGTCTGCACCAATTTGCAGTTCCACCAGCAATGTATGAGTGTACCTTTTCCCCTACATCCTCACCAACAATTATTGTTTTTTGTCTTCATAATAGCTGCCATTCTGACTGGAGTGAGATGGTATCTTAGAGTAGTTTTGATTTGCATTTCTCTAATTGCTAGATATGATGAACATTTTTTTCATATATTTGTTGATTGATTGTATATCATCTTCTGGGAAGTGTCTGTTCAGGTCCCTGGGCCACTTATTGATTATTTGTTGTTGTTGTTGTTGTTTGGGGGTGCTTAGCTTTTTGAGTTCTTTTTTTAAATTTTTTTTTCTTTTTTTTTATTAGTTGCACATGAGAATGCAATGATCTTGACATATCATACATTTGAATCAAATGGGGTATATACCCTGGAGATTAGTGCCCTATCTGATGTGTGAGGAGTAAAAATTTGCTCCCAAGATGTAGGCTCTCTGTTCACCTCACAGGTTGTTTCTTTTGCTGAGAAGAAACTTTTTAGTTTGAATCCATCCCATTTATTGATTCTTGGTTTTAATTCTTGTGTTATAGGAGTCTTATTAAGGAAGTTGGGGCCTACCATATGATGGAGATTAGGGCCTACTTTTTTTTTTTATTACATGCAGAGTCTCTGGTTTAATTCCTAGGTCCTCGGTCCACGTTGAGTTACATCTGTTTAGAGCTACTAGAAAATATCTTCCCTTGTGATTGTAGCATTTTGCATTTCTACCAGCAAGAATGACATTTCCCATTGCTCTGTGTCTTCATCAGTTTGTGATATTGCCAGGTTTTTAAAATGTTACCCACATTCATAAGTGTGTAATGGTATATTGTTTCAGTGAGCATTTCCCTGATGAGTACTCACATTGTTTGTCTTTTCATGCACTTATCTGTCATCTATAAATCTTTGCATCATACTCTTACATTTGAATTTTTTTGTTTGGGCATTAATCCTATTTTCAAAAATAAATACATTTAATATCCCTTACACTTGTGACACCATTGGCAGATTATGTCCAAATTATGCACTAAGACTGGGTGTGTCTTAGGCCATGCTATCTAGGTTTGTGAAAATACACTCTAGGATGCTTGCACAATGATGAAATCACCTAACACCACACTTCTCTTTTTTTTATTGATCCAATAAAGTTATACATAGTAGTAAGATTCATTATGCCATAATCTTAGATGCATGTAACTTAATTAGTGTAATTCCTCACTATTTCCCCTTCCTCTCTCCTCCTCCCTCTTTCTAACTCTATTTATATCCTCTGCTCTTGCTCTACTTTATTGGTCTCTCTTCTATTGTTATTTAGTATTTAAGTTAGTGCATTGTACTTATATATGAAAGCAATTCATTGTGGTGTACCTGCACACAGCCAGAGCATAATTTGGTAGATTTAATTCCCCAAAACTTCCCTGTGTCCTCCCCTCCTGCTTTCCTCTCAACCCCCCTTTCTACTCTATTGCTTTCCCTTCTGTTTTCATAAGATTCCTCTTTATTCTGTTTTTATCCCCCTCTCCAGCTTCTATATGTGAAATACAACTTTTATTCCTTGAATTTCTGAGTCTGGTTTATTTTATTTGGCATGATCTTCTCCAGTTATATCCATTTATTAACAAATGACATTATTGTATTCCTCTTTATGATTGAGTAAAACTCCATTTTGTATGTGTAACACATTTTTTACCCATTCATCTGTTGACACATACCTAGGCCAGTTCTGTAACATGGCTGTTGTACTGCTGTAAATATTGGTATGCATGTCTCAATCGAGTATGCTGATTTTAGTTCTTCTGGACAAATATCAAGGAGTGGAATAACTGGGTCACATACTGGTGCCATTCCTAGTTTTTTGAGGAATCTCCATACTGATTTCCAAAGTGGTTGTATTAATTTGCAGTCCCACCAACAATGTTTTAAATGTACATATACACCCCCGTCTCTCCAGCATTTATTTTTTGTGTTCTTGATGATTGCTCTTCTAAGAGTAGTGAGAGATGAAATCTCAGTGAAGCTTTGTATTTCTCTGATATATATGATATATATGTATAGATATATGAAATGTCATTTGCATTTCTTCTTATGAGAAATGTCTGCTTATTTCTTTTGTTCATTTATTGATTGGGTTACTTGCCTTTCATCTGCCAAGTGTTTTAAGCTCTTTATACATTCTGGATATTAATCCCCTGTCAGAGAGTATCTGTTGAAGGTTTCTCCAATTCTGCAGGCTCTCTTCATGCTCTTAATAGTTTCCTTTGCTATGCAGAAGCTTTTTTGATTTGATGTCCACTTATTGATGCCTGGTTTTATTTCTTGAGCTTTGGGGGTGTACCTTTGCCAACATGTTGGAGCGTTGACCCTGTTTGCTTCTAGCAGTAGCAATGCTTCTGGTCTAATTCCTAGGTCTTTGATCTACTTCCAGTTGATTTTTGTGCAAGGTGAGAGATAGGGTCCAATTTCATTCCTCTACATATGAATATCCAGTTTTCACAGTGCCATTTGTTTAAAAGCTATGTTTTCTCAAACTTGTGTTTTTGGCACCTTTGTCAATGATCAGATGACTGTATCTCTGCAGGTTGGTCTCTGAATCTTCCATTCTATTCCATTGGTCTTCATGTGTGTTTTATGCTAATAACATGCTGTTTTTGTTATGATAGTTCTGCAGTATGATTTGATATTCGATATTTTGATGCCTTCAACATTGCTCTGGTTAATATCTCAGAATTACTTTACCTATTCTGGGTCTTTTCTTCTTCCATGTGAAATTTAGGACTGTTTTTCCTTTGAGAATGTCATTGGTATTTTGACAGGGATTGGCAGAGAATCTGTACATCATTTTTGGTAATATGGCCTTTTGGACAATATTAATTCTTCCAATCCAAGATCATGGGAGATCTTTCCAACTTCTAGCACCTTCTTCAATTTTTTTCTTGTTTTATAATTTTCACTGAACGTGTCTCTCACCACTTTGTTTAGATGCATTCGAAGGTATCTATCTATCTATCTACCTATCTATCTATCTATCTATTTATTTATATTTAGGCTGTAGTCAATGGAATTGTTTTTCTGATTTCTTTCTCAGCAGAATCATTATTGGTGTCTTGAAAAGCTTGACTTTTGTTTGTTGATCTTGTATCTTACTACTTTGCTGAATTTATCAGCTCTAAAAGTTTTTTCCCCCCCTTGGGATCAAATAGGGATAATTGACTCCTTTTCTATTTTTATCTTTTTAATTTCCATCTCTTACTTAATTGCTCTGGCTAGAGTTTCAAGTACCATATTGAATAAGAGAGGTGAGAGTGAACATCTCTGCCTTTTTTCTGTTTTTAAAGAAAATATTTTCGGTTTTTCCCTACTTAGTAGGACAATGGCTTTGCATCCGACATTATAGCATTTATAAGGTTGACACAAGTTCCTTCTATTCCTACTTTCTTCAATGTTTTTAACATGAATGGGCACAAAATTTTGTTGAAGGTTTACTGAGATGGTTATGATTGTCTTTAATTTTATTTATATAACATATTGCATTTACTGAGTTTCATATACTGAGCCAACCTTGAATTTCTGGATGGAACACACTTGGAGTATAATCTTCTTAATGTGCTTTTGTATATTTATTTATTTTTATGTGGTATTGAGAATCAAACCCAGGGCCTCGAACATGCTAGGCGATCGCTCTACAGCTGAGCCACAACCCCAGTCCACTTAATGTGCTTTTGAATGTAGATTGCTAATATTTTATTGAGGATTTTTACATCTATGTTCATCTGGCATATTGATATATAGTTTTGTTTCTTCGTGTGTCCTATCTGCTTTGGTATCACAGTGATACTGGCTTCATAGAATCAGAACACATTTCTTATCATTAGGTGATGTACGACTCTAATGTATATTTGATATAGAAACATTTTAAAGTGCTCACAAGGATAAATAACAAGTTAAAAATAATCCATTCACTTAGACAAGAAAAATTTGTTGCATCTCCTTCTAGTCTGTTATCCTCCTCCTTCTACAGCCTCAGTGCTGCATATTTCTCTTTCTCTCCCTCTCTCTACCTCAGATGATGAACACAGGCTTCAGTGGCCCCCAGCACTGCCCTCTCCTAAAGCCATTTTCCTGTTCAGTTGACTCTCTGTCCTCCCCCCACCACCCCAGAGAGCAATTTCTCACTTTCTCCTCCCTTCTCACATCCCAGTACTCTTCCCTATTCCTCACTCTAGAGACAAAATTCTTTCTCTTTTCACCTAGAAAAAAAAAAGTAGAAATCAGGTAAAAACTGCATCATAATCCCATTATAGCCTCCACCTTTGAAACTGTCCTACCAGTGATGATGGATGGTCTGTTGCAGTCTCAAGCCAACTCTGCACTTGAAAACAAGGGTGACTTTAGTCTGTGGCCAGCACAGATGGTGAACGGTTCAATCATGTGTGAAAATACTCAGGGAGTTTGAAATAAAGACACAGACACACAATTTTACCTTTAAACCAGCTCCAGGCTGGCTCCTGGAGCTCTCAGCCTCAAGCTCCCCAGGGGGGAAGCCAGGTTTCACTGAAGAGGCTAGTGAGAGAGCAGGAGCACGCTAGGGAGTGGGCTTTTATTGGGGAACTAAAAATTCTGGGGAAAATCCCATCCAATGAAAGACATGGGGCACATTGTTGCAAGGTCAGATGAGGTGATTGGGTTCTTTGAATAGTGGTGAGACATGCCTCTACACGGACACGTTCTCGAACCCAAGAAGGGTGGGGAAAGTCCTGCCACATTTCTGCGACTGGACGCCTCAGCACCCAGTCCAGGAGGAAACTCAGTCACTTGTGAAGATGGTCTCCCACAGATGATCCCTCCCTCCCCTGCACAATCATCTTTCACTCACTATAGATCACTCATTCCTGCATCAACCATATTACAGCTATCTCCTGTTAAAAAAAAAACATGAATAAATTCAGTAAATAAAACAAATTCCTCCATAAATATCCACCATCTGATCCTATGTGTTTCTCCCATTACTGCCCCATTACTCTGATACACCTTATAGAGTGACATTTGGGTCCTTTCTCTCATGTTGTCTTTTTAAAAGTTGAATTTTTGTTTTTCTAGCAGAATCATGACAGCATTTAAAAGACAAATATTTCTACAAGGTTGGATATAAAGACAGATAACCCCAATCTTCCATGCTGCCCCATTTCCTGATCCCCAGAGGCAGCCATCTTTACTTCTCTTGCCTGATGCTTTTATTGCTACGTCTGTGGCCCTAAATAGAATGCTAATAGGGCTCCTTCTTACTTTTTCTTTTTTTCTTTTCTTTTTTTTTATTGGTTGTTCAAAACATTACAAAGCTCTTGACATATCATATTTCAAACATTAGTTTCAAGTGAGTTATGAACTCCCATTTTTACCCCAAATACAGATTGCAGAATCACATCGGTTACACATACACATTTTTACATAATGCCATACTAGTAACTGTTCCTTCTTACTTTTTCAAGTGGCACTTTTAGTGGAGAGCTTCATATACCCCTGTCCTTTTAAGTCATTTTATAATTTTGATTAGATCAATGTTGTTTACGTTATACTGATTATGCAAGTGTCATTTACATCTAGGCTTGTAGCTTTCATCACTTTGTTTCCTTGAACTGATTTTTAACTTCCCTTTCTTTTTCTTAGTTCCTGTTGTACTCATTACTGAAACTTTCTCAAACTCTTTTCTAGGGTCTCAGCTATGGTTTGAATGTATGTTCCAAAGTTTACATGTTGGATACTTGATCTTCAATGTGGTGGTGTGGGGAGATGGGACCTAATGAGAGGTGGGTAAGTCATCATAAACAGATCAGCCCCTTCTGCCTGTCTTGCCCTTACACATGAGGAAACAGCAGAGGACCCTAATCAGATGCCAGTGCCTTGAACTTGGTCTTCCAACTTTAATTACAGTGAGAAAATAAATTCTATTCTTCCTAATTTACTCAATATGTGGTATCCTGTTAGAGCAGCCAAATAGACTAACACAGTCTCCCTGAGTACATTCAAGTACATCCAGGAATCCACCAACTTGGTCTTTGTAAAGACTCCTGTCCTAGAGCCCTCAGTCCTGCCAGACCTGGATGCCTTCACAACTGGAGCAAGGCTGACTCCCTGGATCTTTTATTGATATCCTTGTGCTCCTTCACCTCATGGGGGAACACACTTGGCTTCCCTCTCTTGTGATGGCTCCCTATTAACTACATTTCACATATCACCTTTGCTTGGTTTTCGCCATCATTTCTGTTTCTCACTTTCATATCTTATGGGAACATGGCACAGAAGATATAGAAACCTTAAACATCTAAAATATCTTTAGGACACTCTAGCGCTTAGTCCAACTTAGTACAGAATTCTGTGTTGAAAATATTTTCACTTAGAATGCACATAAGATTGTTTCAACATTTTCTAGCTCAAAAAGTTGCTTTACCTGCCTCTTGAAATATTCAGGGTCTCATACGTATTTTCTGAAATTTCATTGCAGTGTATCTTGACATGAGTCTGTTTTCATTCATTTTTGTGGCAATTCAAATGTAATTTGGGGGGGAACTGAAAAGACTGAGAATATTCATTGAGATTTTAAAATCATTCCTTACTTTCAGTTATTCTGGAATTCATATTTTTCAGTTATTGAAAATCTTTTATTGATATCCTTGTGCTCTTATAGTTTTTCTGTCTTCATTACCATTACTTTTGCAATTATACTACTTCTTTTCTGATACTATTTTAATTGTCCAAATCATCTACAGAATTATTCATTTATGTGACTAGTTTTTAATTTCTAAGAACTTCTTTTTGTTTTCTTTTGCACATAATTGTGCAAAGTTCCATTACTTGTTCAAAAATACCATTTTTTAAATATGTTTTAAACAATTACTGAGAACAGTGACAGTGAATCAAGCAAAGAAGTTAGGACCAGTTGGGATCTCTCCACAGTTTACTCAGAGCAGCAGTTCTCACAGTGTGATCTGTGGAACCCTTGGAGATGTTCAAACTATTTCACAGGATCCATATGATCAAAAATGTTTTTATAGCCAGGTGCAGTGGCACATACCTATAAGATTCTAACACAGAGGCTGAGGCAGGAGGATTGTGAGTTCAAAGCCAGCCTTAGTAATAGCTAGGCACTAAGCAACTCAGTGAGACCCTGTCTCGAAATGAAATACACAATAGGGCTGGGAATGTGGCTCAGTGGTCAGGTGCCCCTGAGTTAATCCCCAGTGTGTGTGTGTGTGTGTGTGTGTGTATAATATATATATATATTATATATTTTAATATATATTATATATATAATATCATTATATATTTAATATCATTTGTATATGTTAAATATATAAAGATGTATATATATATATATTTATAATATCATTAAAACATTACTTATACCAAAGTAAAACTTGGCAAAGTGAAAGCTATGACACCAAACAGCAATAGTAGTTATTGTATTCTTGAGCACCTTATAACAGCAGAAGGGAAAACATGCAAATTCACTTAAATATGTCCTAGTTGAAGTGTTAAAATTATTAACTTTATTAAATTGCCATCCCAGAATTCACATTATAAAAACACTTATGTCATAGAATTGAAAGTAGACATAAAGCACATCTGCTACATTTGAAAGTATGGTGTTTGTATCAACAAAAGCCATGTGATGAGTTACACCATTCCATTTTCTGAAATACTATTCCTGCTTAAAAGAATGAAGGACACAGAAACTATTCTTTAGAATTCAGTATGTGGCCAACATTCTAAAAAATGAACTGAATCTGCCGCTTCACAAGGATCCACAGACAGCAATATTTTCAATGATAAAATGTATGCTCTAAAGAGTATATCAGATTCTGGGAAAACTTGCATCCACCATTATCAACCCGACAGAATTTCAAGTACCGATAACACTTTCTGATGAAATCTGTGGAAATATCAACATATTGACCTCTTGATTTTTGACACTTAAATATGTTAACACTAGAAGGTCTACATAACATGGGCAAACAGTGCATGACTTTAAAAAATATCATGCATTACCACAAAATCCATTCAACACGCAAGACACACTCACAGTCTTTAATACAACAGAATATGAACTACTAAATGCTAATGTTTTGGGGTCTATATGGCAAAGAACCTTTAAGAAACTAACACTTATGTCAATTTAGTGTAGTATCAAAGACAAATAACCACAGTTACTGAAAACATTATTAAAATCATTCTTCCTAAATATCACTCTGAGGTTGCAAATTTTTTTTCTCATTTCAGTCAAAGTCACAGGTTAAATGCAGAACATAAGAATATCTAACATTCTCTAATGACAAATGAAAGGGACTTTTAAAATTGTAAAAAGTAAAATGATCCAGTCTTTCAGTTACATATTTTGATTTTGGAAAACAGTTATTTCTCTTGAAAACTACTGTTTCTATTAACATGCAATTAGTTATGAATATCTTAAAGATGGAATTAATTTCTAATAGGGCAAATACTGATAGACATAATCCACATAGACATGATTACCTCTGGAGTGCATGCTACTTTCTAAGAGCATATAAAGATCCTGAAACCAAAATGTCTGAGAACTGCTTATTTACAAGGAATCAAGGGACAGTGAGACAAAGAATGATTACTACAGAGGAGTGTTCAGGCCAAAGTCCCAGCCCTGGTCATGGATCTCAGAGTCTAGAGCTCTGCCTGGGGTGTGGACACAGAGCAACCGGGAATTTCTGGTCTCCCTGGAGTTTCACTTCTTCTCCCAACCTGGGTCAGGTCGTTTGTAAGGGTTCTGTGTTTGGGATTGAGGTAGCTTTATGACTGACATGCTTGGTGGCTAGGAAGTTTCTATGCAAAGACCCAGAATGCCTGGCTGCTGGGAAAACTTCTGCGCAAAGACACAGAATGTGTGACTGCTATAGCAATGTCCTCCATTAGGAGGCCTGGAGACCTTGATCTCAGGCACAGAGCTCCTGGAAATTAAGGAACTCCCTTGTTAGACAATCAAGATGTTTCACAGAGTCTAACCCTGCTCACATAACAGTAACTTTATACAGTGGACTTTCTTGAGAGCTACACAAAGTTCCTAACATTGCACATTGCAACTAATTATGTAACTAATGAATAAGCTGAATAATGTTGCTAAGTCAGTAACCTGCCTAGTAACACAGTATGTACTATCAATGGCCTAAGTAACCTATGGATATAAATAAAGCTAGCAGCTCAGGCCAGCAGATGTTGCTTTGGCCTTTGCACTTTGCTTTGGTCACTTTTTATTTTCCTTACAGCCATTCTTCTTGGACACTCCCCGTGCCACCCCAGGACTCACTCCCATAGAGTGTCTTGCTCCTAAAGAAGACAATCAAGGTCACCGCGGTTTGGGTTTTAAAGTCCCCACTCACCTGCCAAGTTCCAGAATCTCCACAGAGCTGCAGGATGCGGGTGGTGGCACCCAGAACGCTGCTCCTACTGCTCTCAGGGGCCCTGGCCCTGCCGGAGACCTCAGAGGGTGAGTGCGGGATCAGGAAAGAAAGAGCCTCTGTGTCAAAGGAAGGAGGGGACGTCCCCAGAGCACACAGGACCCTAGAAAGCTGCGTCCCCGCCTCCCCGCCCGTGGCCCAGACCCTCCCTGGAGTGGTGTGGCTCCTCCTGACGCTCCACTCCAGCCCCTATGTCCTTTCCTCCCGCGTCCCCCGTTACCCTTAGGGTCTCTTGAGGCCTCTCTTCTCCTCCTGGCGTCGTCAACCCGGGGCTGAGGCGCCAGGAGGAGGGGTCGCGGGGTCTCAGCGGCTCCCGCCCCCAGGCTCCCACTCCCTGATGTATTTCCGCACCGCCATGTCCGCGCCCGGCCGCGGGGAGCCCCGCTTCATCTCCGTGGGCTACGTGGACGACACGCAGTTCGTGCGCTTCGACAGCGACGCCGCCACACCGAGGATGGAGCCGCAGGTGCGATGGATAGAGCAGGAGGGGCCGGAGTATTGGGAACGGGAGACACGGATTGCCAAGGGCAACGCACAGTATTACCGAGTGGGCTTGAACAACCTGCGCGGCTACTACAACCAGAGCGCGGGCGGTGAGTGACCCCGGCTTCAGTCGGAAGTCGCGACCCCTCACGTCCCTCACGATGGTCGTCAGGGATCCCAGGCCGAGCTTCACCCCAAGGCCTAGGGACTGGAGACCCTCGACCCAGAGGGCGCCCGCGGGGACTGTGTCCGGGTTTCATTTTCGGTTTAGGGAAAAACCCGCGGGATGGGCGGGGCGGGGCGGGGCCGCGGCTGACCGCGGGGCGGGGACAGGCTCTCACACCTACCAGAGCACCTATGGCTGCGAGGTGGGGACAGACGGGCGCCTAGTCCAAGGGTTCACTGAGTACGCCTACGACGGCGCGGATTACCTCACCCTGAACAAAGACCTGCGCTCCTGGACCGCGGCGGACCTGGCGGCTCAGATCACCCAGCGTAAGTGGGAGGAGTCCCGTGCTGCGGAGCACCGCAGGGCCTACCTGGAGAGCACCTGTGTGGAGTGGCTCGCCAGATACCTGGAGAAAGGGAAAGAGACGCTGCTGCGCACAGGTATGAGGGGCTTCAGGACACCTGCCTGATCTCCTGTAGGTCTCTCCTCCAGCTTCCCACAAGGAGGGGAGGAGAATGGTGCCCAAGCTAGGACACCTCTTACTCCAGAGGGGAGTGAATGGGCCTGAACCCCCAGATGCTGCACTAGAGAGAATCTGAGGCCACTGTGTCTCAGGACAAGTGAGGGATCCCGTCTCTCTCTCTCTCTCTCTCTCTCTCTCTCTCTCTCTCTCTCTCTCTCTCTCTCCCTGACTGGTGGGAAAGACAGTAAATACCTGACCACAGTTTCCTGGCAGCAGCCTTGGCATCAAGGACACATTGTCAGGTCCATTCCAGCCTAGTGTCCTTGGAGATCTGACTCCAGGTTTTCCACATGTCTCAGCCTCTATCCAGACCAAAATCTGTACTCCCTCTCAGACACCTAAACCTTCTTTCACTGGGTTTTCTCAGCCTGGTTCTAGAACTTGCAAAGGAATAGATTATGCGAGAAGCCTGTGTCTTGGCTTGTGTCTAGGTTTTGTGCTCTCTCCCCACCCCAGTAATGTTGTCCACTATCAGGATGGTCATGTGAGCACTGCTTGAGTGGCCCATGAGGAAATGCCAAAATGTCTGAATTTCCATGTTCTTTCCCTCAGACCCTCCAAAGTCGCATGTGACTCACCACCCTAGCCCTGAAGGATATGTCACTCTAAGGTGTTGGGCCCTGGACTTCTACCCTAAGGAGATCACCCTGATTTGGCAACGGGAGGGAGAGGACCAGACCCAGGACATGGAGCTTGTGGAGACCAGGCCTGCAGGGGATGGAAACTTCCAGAAATGGGCAGCTGTGGTGGTGCCTGCTGGAGAGGAGCAGAGATATACTTGCCATGTGCACCATGAGGGGCTGCCTGAGGCCCTCACCCTGAGATGGGGTAAGGAGGGGGTGAGGACACAGAGCATGTTGTCAGGAAAGCAGGAGGCTTTCTGAAGACCCTCAGCAGGTTAGGGACTGAGAGCTGGGGATCAGGGCTCCTCAACTGACTTCCCTACCTCTCCCAGAGCCACCCCCTCAGCCTACCATCCCCATGGTGGGAATTGTTGCTGGCCTGGTCCTCCTTGGAAGTGCTGTCACTGGAGCTGTGGTTGCTTTTGTCATGTGGAAGAAGAAAAACACAGGTAGGGAAAGTGCAGGGTCTGAATTTTTGTCCCACTGGTGGTTTCAAGTATCTGATAGAAATGTCCTGGGCTGGGGATGTGACTCAAGCGGTAGTGCGCTCGCCTGGCATGCGTGCGGCCCGGGTTCCATCCTCAGCACCACATACCAACAAGGATGTTGTGTCCGCCGAGAACTAAAAAAAATAAATAAATATTAAAAAAATTCTCTCTCTCTCTCTCTCTCTCTCTCTCTCTCTCTCCTCTCTCCTCTCTCCTCTCTCCTCTCTCTCAAAAAAAAAAAAAAAAAAAAGAAATGTCCTGCCTTGTTCATGAGAAGTAATATCTACCTGTGTCATTACCCAAATTGGACCCTGTTTACTTTTTGTAAAGCACATAGAAACTGAAGGATAAATATATCCTCTTGATGTTTGTGGTGACGGGGACCTGATATCCAGCATTTAGAGGACGGAGAGGAATTTCTCTGTTGAGGACAGAACTCAGAAGAGTAATTAGCTCCATCCCTACCCATATATTTTCTTCTTGTCTCCTGATCCTTCCCTACATCTGCAGTCACAGTTCTGGAGACTTCCCCAGTGTCCAGGACTAAGGGGTACCTCTAACACCTGTTTCCAACCTGCTCTTTCACAGTATGTTTTCTTCCCACAGGAGTTAAAAAAGGGCCCTATGTTCCAGCTGCCTGTAAGTATGAAGAACAGTGATCCCTGAGGCTCATGGGTTAGTGTAGTGGGAAGCGATGCAGAGCTCATCCATCCCATAATTCCTCCATTAGCCACATCTCCTGTGGGGTCTGACCAGGTTCTTTTTTTGTTCTCCTCAGGTAATGACAGTGTCCAGGGCTCTGATGTGTCTCTTTCTGCTTAAAAAGGTGAAGCCCTGGAGGGCCAGAAGACGGAGAGGGGTTGGGGAAGGAGGAGACTTTTGAGTTACAGGGATTTGTGACATTTTGGGTCTTTAATGGGTTGTTCAGAGTGTCTCCATTACAATGAGTGATCTGAATCTGTTCATAATACTTTTTTTTTTTTTTAACAGTGTGAGACAGCTGCCATCTGTGGGACTGAGCAGTACAGGATTTCTTCAGTTCTCTTCCTGCTCTCTACTGCAGTTTCAAGAGTTCCTGGCTACTCTTTGTGCAGCTGGTATCTAATTGTGTCTTTGTGTCTGTGTTCCTACAATCATAATGTGAGGCAATGGAGAGAGGAGCACATCCCTGATCACCAGGACCCCTCCCCACAATGTTCTCTTCCTCAATCAACTTTCCTCTGTAGCTGATGTGGGGCTGGGATGTCTTCATTCCTGATTTAGCTTTATGTTGCTCTGAATTGTAGCGTCTTTCTTCCCTTTTGGAAAATCGAATGTGGATATTGATTATATTTCAAATTTGTGCCACAAAATATGTTGATGGGTTAATTAAATGAGAAGAGGATTCCTAAAATTTCTGAGATAAAATAAAACCTGAAACCTTCCAGAATCCACGTGTTTGCTGTGCTGAGTCTGCTGCAGGTGGGGACAGGAGAAGGATGAAAGGAGCTCCAGCAGGTGGACAAGCTGGCACCTAGTCTGTGCTCAGTCCATCCTAGGCCTTTGTGGTCACTCTCAGCTGGATCAATTTTACTGCTCCTTAGTCCTTGTCCATTCAATTGAACCTCATCCCAACAGGACCTCTGATGACAGGTAGCATCACCAGGGCTGGTCCTGTCTCGGGGACCATGGGTAAGAGGGCATCAGGCCACTGGGTTAACATAGGATGAGACCTGAGTCTGACCTTCTGCTCCCATCATTTTTTGTTTCTCACTTTTCACAAAAATTTATCCTTGTTCTTGTTAGTAAATTTGGGTTCTGGTCTTGTTCCACTCTGGTATCTCTCATCTTTGACAGCAGCAGAAGTTCTTTTTCCTTTCTCTGTCCCACAAGACTCAAGACAGTTTCCTGGAATGTATTTTCCATCATCCCTCCAGTATTTTAAAATGGGAATAGCATACGGGAAGGATTTCACAATTTCTCATCTTAGATTAATTACTCTTAGGGTTCCAGATTCTCTACTCAGCAGTTTCACTGTACTTAACAATATTATTCCTAAAACTTGATTCATTATAGATTACTGAATCAATAAAACAAGTGTCTAACAAGGGTTTCTGTTTAGTTGGAAAATATGAACTTTTAGTGAAGGATCATCTTTTCTAAAGATCAAAATGTCCTTAGCAGCTGTGGAGTGTGAAAGGGTGATGTGGAGGGAGGGAGGGTAGCACTTGTGAGCAAAGCCCAAATGGCCCTGACCTCAGTGTGAGAAGTCCTTGTGCTGTTGATGCCACAGTAGCATTTGGTCTGAGACTCCTTTAATAAATCAGTGTCTCTAGAAGAAGGAGGGGTTGACACTGATCTTTCATTCTGCTCTCATTTGTCGAGTACAGAATAGATGACACAGAGTTTTCACCTGGGATACATCAGGGAAATGAGAATAGGCAAACTTTATGGAGCCTGTGTTCTATAGAAAAGCAGAAGACACACTCGAAGCAGAATAAGTGATCACAGTGTACATGTCAGGTGGTAAGTGTTGCAAGGTAGGTGAGAGAGTGGGTGAGTGTGGACAGGGAAGATGGCTGTTTTACTAGGGTGCTCAGCATGGAGCTTATTAGCATGGACCTTTGAGAATAGATTTGAAAGATGTAAAGGAATTTGTCAGGATGTTTGGAGGAAGAACTTTCTAGGCAACAGGAAGCTGCAGTGCAAATACACCAGGGAAGGATTCTGGGTGTCTGTGGTCTGAGGAGAGTGAGGATCTGAGATGTCCTTAGCAGAGTCACTGAGAGGAGCTCAGAGACATGGTCAGTCACAAGATCTGGAGGTTGATGGAAAAAAATCTTGCATTAAGTGAGGCAGTTTGAGTAAAGCAGACATGGTGCATCTTTTCAAAGCATCATGCTAACTTCTGGGTGTCTGAAAACAGAATTGAGATGGGAGGACTATCAAGGCACCAGGGAAACTCTGGGGAACTAGTCACTCCTGTGTTGGAGATGTTGGTCACTTCCACTGGTGTATGAGCAGGGGAAATAGTGGAAGTGTTTGGATGCTGTACACATTTTGAAGATGGAATTTGCAACACTTCCTAATGAACTTAACTGGAGTATGAGAAAGAGGAAATAAGAGAACACCAAAAATTTGTAACACTGTAATCAGAAAGATAAGAGTTATATCAATTGAAGAAGGGAAGATTGTCAGGAGTATATGTGAAAACAGGACTTTGTGGGCACTCAGTGGAGATTATTGAACTGAGGTGTTCAAATTGCTATATGCCAACAGCTGATAACCAAAGTGCTCTCGGCAGACTCAAGGGCTTGATGTAAATATGCATCTTTTGCTTGAATGGTATCAGTCTGGGACAGGTGTTGTAGAAGTGCCGTTGCTCACTCTCACGTTCTGTATATGTCTTCTGGATTGGTAATAAATATTTCACAGTCTGGTGCTAGTGCACTTAGTACACATTTGAGTAGCATTGCTGTAGACAGAATAGTGTTCCAGCATATGCCCTGGTGTCAGATCTACAGCAGGAAGGAATCAGCAGTTCCTGGTAATTAAAATTTTAGTAGTGTGATATTGCTCCTTTCCCTAAAATCAGCTAGAAAGAAGACATAAAACAGAAGAAGCATCCAAAAGTAGAGAAGTAAGATAACAATTATTTAGCTCAAAATATAAATGTTGACAGAAATTCACAAAAAACAAAGTTGCTCTCATCCCAAGGCATTTGCACAAACTGGAAAAATCTTTGATTTTTTTTTTTTAGACTGAAGGTATAGTACTGTGTTAGATATCTGTCAGTGTAGCCAAATACCTGAGGTAATTCACTTATAAAAAGAAAAAGTTTTACTATGGCTCACGGTTCTGGAAGGTGAAGTCCATGATTGGCCCTGCCACTTTTCTTCTGTAGTGAGGCGACACATCACGTTGGAACCGCTGGCCAGACCAAAACCACTCACCTCCTCACCAGTGACGGAGAACAAGAAGGGGCAAATATCTAACAATGTCCTTCAAGGGCAGAACCCAATGTCCTAAGGACCTCCCACTAGCCACACCCTCTCAAGAATTTCACCATTTTCTTGTAGCACCACCCAGAGACCAAGCCTCTAGCACATGGACTTTGGGAACACTGAGCCTTCAGTCATAACAAGGACACAAGTAATGATCTTCAGAAGTACTTTGAATAGGAAGTGTAATAGGAGACATTCTAGAAGTCTGTTAAATCTAGGAAACAAAAAATTATATCCTCTGAGCAAGAAGAGAAAATATTTTTCTTTTCCCAACCAAGATTATTCTTTGGAAGTTTACCTTAAGTCAGAAAAAGAAAAGAAAAGAAAATGCAACTGTTTTGAGAATTTGTAATCGCCACCCTGCACTCCTACAGGTTTGTTGTCCTAATTGGCCTTAACATTTTGGGCCAAAACTTTTAATCTTGATTTTGTTTTATAAATGCCCTGGATTGGTATTGACTCAGGACTTGAAGGAGGTAATAATGATTTCTATAGGAACTCATATTTAACCAATGTGTCAAATAATTCACACAATTCTTTACAAAATGAAATGAAAAACTAGGTGCAGAACTGTGTAAGTACAAGTGGAAAATGATAACAGGATCCAAAATCAGTATAAACAAGTGATAGTAGAAGGAGGCTCAAAAGATGTCCTTATTTGAATTAAGAAACAGAAAATTACATATCACAACCAGTGTTTGTACAAAGAAAAATATGACAGCCTTCAAACTGCATGAACTAACCATGACCTAAGTTGTCTTTCAAAGACTCCAAATTTAATTTTTGGAAAGTAAGATTATTGCAGGGTGTTCAGCATCTTGCCAGGGAATTTTTGCCTGCTCAAAGGAATAAGTCTCTTGAGAAACTAAAGTCTAGAATAAATAGTGATGAACAAATGACAAAGAGTCAGAAATGATAGCTTTAAAAATGGAGCCCCTAATTTATCCATTCTACACAGGAGTTGGAGCTAGACAATTAGAAAATGGCTCCCATGGTTTATTTAAGGGGATACATAAAAGGCAGGAGTAAGGTTTAAAGGATAGAGTCTAACTTTGTGGTGTCTTGCAATCAGCAGGTTGATTGGCATGTTGGCAGGTCACACCCATCTCAGAAGTTGTGCTACTAGAGCAGGTCACCCTATCTTTGGTGCTGTGTGGGACATGGCAGAGCAGAACAGAAATTCACAATGTCTCTGGGCAGTCAACCAGAGGAAATATCCACTGGAAGTTCTCAGATACCAGATTATCCTATTCACTAGGCTGCAATGCCCAACACAGTCCACACACCGCCTAGGACAGCTCTTCAACATAAAATAACATAAATTCAACATAACATAAATCCAGCTCATTGACCTCTCCTTTGAGTCATAGTGGAGTAAGAAACACTAGAAATTCATAAAAATATGAAAAGATAGAAAGACATTCAGACATTGGGCAAGTATGACAGAGATTGCAATTTCTGAGAGAAAAGAAATGAAAGAGGTGAGGCTACAGTTGTCCATATTCCTTCGTGGATGCAGTTCCCAGGACACAGTGCAGGGAGGAGGAACCCTACACAGCTCAGAAGCCTCAGGGAATTGAGGAGACAGACACATGTATTTGGACAGGCCATAACAGCAGAGTATGTAAGATGAAGGCACATAGAGAAGGCTGCTGAGAATAACAGCACTGAAGGTCTAGAGGGCACATCTCACATTCTTACTTCATCAGTACACACACATAAGAACACAATCCAATAATAGGGAAAAGATAGCCCAAAAGCAGCAGAGGGAACAATGGCACCTAGGAATACACAAGTCCAAAAAATCTTTCTGTTCTGACTAAAAACAGAAAGCTGGAATGCCTAATAGTTTGCTGGACACTGGAGAGAGTATGCAGAAGGGTCTATAACATTATCAGTGAATATGACTGATGTCAAACAATAAATTACCCAATATACAATTAAAACAAGAAAATGTAACAAACACAACATAAAAAAACAATCCAGACAACTTAACATTGACAGTATTATAAATGAATTACTTATGCTCAGAAGTTTATAAGAGACATAAAAGGTAGACAAAGAAATCAGTCATGGTAGCACAAGCTTGTAATTCCAGCTGTTCAGAAGATTGAGGCAGGAGGATTGCAAGTGCAAGTGCAGCCTGAGAAACTTAACAAAATAAAATAAGAAGGTCTAGGATTACACTGATTGCATAGCAAGCACAAGGCCCTGAGTTTGATTCCTAGAATCACAAAAATAGAGAAATATATACAAGAGGATACATAAAAGATCACAATCAAATTTCCAAAGATGAAAGTGTCTGAGGTGTGACGTGGGATTAATGGTAGAACCTGCACTGGAGAATAAAAATCAGTGAGCTTGAAAACAAAGAAACAGAATCTTTTCAAAATTACACAAAACAATACTTATAATATATAGTCACATTTGTAACATATTCAGATATGTACTTACAGATAACAGCACATACACACAAAAGCAGGAAATACAACCATCAAGAATTTCTGGGAGGATCCAAGATGGCAGGTTAGAGGGAGAATGCATTCTGTATAGCTCTGTGATCTGGGATTCAAAAAGTAGAAATATTGTTTCTCTGTGAGTTATTAGAGGACCCCCAGCATCTTCTCCTACACAAGAATCCTGACCACCATGCCCACGTAAGTCCCCAAGCCTCAGCATCAGTGCAGGACCCCCGGCTGCTTGCCCATGCAGGACCTCTGGCTGCCATGCACAAGCAGGACCCTTGGCATCAGCATCCAGGCAGGACCCCTCGTTAACCACCCACATATGAATCCCAGCCACTGCTCTCACAAAGAAACCCCAGCAGCTTCCCACCATTCCTGTGTGGACCCCCATCTACCAACATGGGGGTCCCCTGGTCACTTTCATCTTGGAACACTGCAACCACTGCCATGGTCCATACATGCAGTAGCCTGCATCTGAGGACATCAGACAGGGTCTATAGACAGCTGCCAGCCACAACACTGCAGGCCACAGAGCTGCATCTCTAAACATGCTACCCAATGCCACCACTCAGCCTGATCCAACACAATCTGACACCCCATCTCTGAAAGCAGCTGCTTCCATCTTGGGACACCTTTGTCACCATCTTTAGTGGGGCAGCTCCCAGCTTGGGACACCAGCTGGGGCCTAGAAGCAATATCAAGGTACCTATAGTCCCCAACTCCCACCCTCCCCTGCAGCCACTAAACTGGCACCATGCTTGTGGGTACACAGCCATCCATAGCTTGCAAAGTCTGGTCTTGAACTGCCCAATTCAAAACAGCTCTCAGTGACAAGTGCACAGCCCCTAGAGTGCAGTCCACAAGACCTCCAGAGAGAGAGGTTCCTGATTGGGTAGTAGAAAAGGAAGATGTGACTAAGTTTGGAGACTAAATTAGAGGCCATGAATTGTGAGGTCTACCAGTGATATAAGGAGATAAGATCAGGTGTCCACATCACATGAACAGGCTCCAAAAGAGATCCTTGGTTATAATCTCCCATTGGGGACCAGAAAGTGCTATACCCAATCTTTAGGAGCTCTACCCCCAAGACCAATCCTTCACCCTTATAACCTTCACCATCCTGAGGGTGGAGATACCAGCAAATAACTGATGACCCCACCTATTGGATGAGAAAGGAAGCAGAAAAGACACTGAACTCCAACAAAAAAATCCTTGTATTTTACTTCAAGATATTTTTCTCTTTTCTCTCTCTCTCTCTCTCTCTCTCTTTCTTCTTCTTCTTCTTCTTCTTCTTCTTCTTCTTCTTCTTCTTCTTCTTCTTCTTCTTCTTCTTCTTCTTCTTCTCCTCCTCCTCCTCCTCCTCCTCCTCCTCCTCCTCCTCCTCCTCCTCCTCCTTCTTCTTCTTCTTCCACCTTCACATCACCAACATTTTTGAAACCAAATACTTTTTATGCATTAGGCTAGTGAGTTCTGAGATGTTCAAATAGTATATTACAGTTGTGTTGTACATTCTTTTATCTTCTATTTTTTTAAATATATTTATTTTGGTTTTTTTTAAATGGACCTTTATTTTATTTATATGTGGTGCTGAGACTCGAACCCGGGGCCTCAGACATGTTAGGCAAGTGCTCTACCACTGAGTCACAACCTCAGCCCTATCTTCTATTTTTATATTTTTAATTTTTCTTAATTTTTATATTCATTTGTTTTTTGTACTCTCTATGATCTTCCCACTCACTTGTCTACCCAGAATCACTTTCTCCTGCTACTAGCCAACTTCTTTAGATTCCTCTTTCATTTTTCCTAAGATCTAATAACTCTATATCCTCACTTCCTACCTCCTTAACATCTCATCCTACACCCCACTCCTGGTTCTCTCTTTGTTTATCATCAGAAATTGTAGACCCTTTTGCAAACCTACTATTTATATTGTAGATAATCATTGAACTCACCATTTCTCTATATTGTGACAAAACTGCAAACATCTTAATAGTAGCTGGTTTAAGATTGTATATTGTTTGTATTGGGATCTGTCAATATTGATCTCCCCTTCAAAGGAGAGGTATTGAAACCCTGCAGCGATATGATAAGCCTATAGGGTTAAAAATAGCATAAAAACTGTAATACCTCAGACCTGCAGTGCTAGAAGGGAAGACAAGCAAACAACATGAAAAAACAAGAGAAGAAAGTGCCCCAAACAAAACAAGATATTCCATTATTAGAATCCATGGCCAGCACAGGAAAAAAAAAAAAAAACAGAGAAGGAGTTCAAGATGTACATAATTAATTAAAATATTCTGAGAACTAAAAGATGATATAAAAGAGTAAATACAGGTAGCAAAAGATCATTTTGATAAAGAGCTACATAAGCAAATACAGGAAACAAAATCTCTTACTTCAAAAGGGAGATAGAGATTCTGGGGAAAAAAAGAGAAATCCTTGAAATGAAAGATACAATAAACAAAATTAAAAGCTCAACAGAAAGCATCACCAACAGATAGCTCACTTGGAAGACAGAACCTCAGACAATGAAGACAAAATATACAATCCTGAAAATAAAGTTGACCACACAGTGAAGATGATGAGAAACCATGAGCAGAACATACAAGAATTATGAGATTACATAAAAATACCAGATTTAAGAATTATTGGGATACAGGAAGGCATAGAATTCCAAACCAAAGAAATGAACAATCTATCGGATGAAATAATATCAGAAAACTTCCCAAGCATAAAAAATGAATTGGAAAATCAAATACAAGGGGCTCACAGGACACCAAATGTACAAAATCACAAAGATCCACACCAAGGCACATTATAATGAAAATGCCTAGCATACAGAATAAGGAGATAATTTTAAAAGCAACAAGAGAAAGAAATCAGATTATATGTAGGGGAAAATCAATTAGACCACTGCAGATTTCTCAGCCCAGAACCTGAAAGCTAGAAGATCCTGGAACAACATATACCAAGCTTTGAAGAAAGTGGATGCCAACTAAAAATCTTATATCCAGCAAAATTAAGCTTTAGATTTGATGATGAAATAAAAACCTTCCAGGATAAACAAAAGTTAAAAGAATTTATAACTAGGAAGCCTGCACTACAAAACATCCTTGTCAAAATATTCCATGAGGAGGAAATGAAAAACAACAATGAAAATCAGCAAAGGGAGGTATTACAATAAAGGAAAAATCAATTAAAGCAGAAACCAAGTCAAGTTAAAAACCAAAAATAAACAAAAATGACCAGGAATGCAAAATATATTTCAATAATAACCCTGAATGTGAATGGCCTAAACTCATCAATTAAAATACATAGACTGGCAGACTGGATTAATAAAAAAGCAAACAATATGCTGCCTTCAAGAGACTCATCTCACAGGAAAAGACATCCACAGATTGAAGGTAAAAGTTTGGGAAAAAACATACCACTTACATGGACTGTGAAAACAAGCAAGGGTTTTCATCCTCATATTAAATAAAGCAAACACCAAGCCAAAGTTAATCAGAAGAGATAAAGAAAGATATTACATACAGTTTAAGGTAATCATACATCAACAAGACATAACAATTATAAATATTTATGCCCCAAACCATGGAGCATCTATGTTCATCAAACAAACTCTTTGCAATTACAAGAGTCAAATAGACCAGAACACAATGACACTGGGTGAGTTTAACACACCTCTTTTACCACTGGATAAATATTCCAAACAAAAGTTTAAAAGAGAAACTATAGAACTCAATAATACAATTAATAACTTTGATTTAACTGACATATATAAAATATTTCATCCATCAAAGAGTGAATACACTTTCTTCTCAGCACCACATGGATCCTTCTCTAAAATAGATCATATATTATGCCACAAAGCAACTCTTAGCAAATACAAAAAAGTAGAGATACTTCCTGAATTCTATCAGATCATAATGGAATAAAATTAGAAATCAATGATAAAATAAAAAATAAATCTACTCCAACACCTGTAATCTACTACTGAATGGATTGCAGAAGATAACAAACAGGAGATTAAAAAATTCTTACAGGTAAATGAGAACACAGATACAACATATCAAAATCTCTGGGACATTATCAAGGAAGTACTAAGAGAAAATTTCATTGAATTGAGTTTATTTCTTAAAAGAAGAAAAAATCAACAAATAAATGACCTAGCATTACATCTCAAAGTTTCATAAGAACAAATAAACACCAAAAGTAGTAGAAGACAGGAAATAATTAAAATTAGAGCCAATAATCAATGAAAATCAAACAAAAGAAACAATTGAAAAATTGGACAAAGCAAGAAGTTGATTCTTTGAAATAAAACAATAAAATTTATCAAACTTTAGCCATGTTAATGAAGAGAGGGAGAGAGAAAACTCAAATTACTAACATACATGATAAGAAAGGAAAAATCATGATGAACACTACAGAAATAAAGAAGAAAATTAGAAGTTATTTTGAAATTTTGTACTCTAATAAAATTGAAAATATTGAAGACATCAACAAATTTCTAGACTCATATGATTTGCCAAAACTGAATTAGGATAAAATACACAAGTTAAACAGATCAATTTTAAGCAACGAAAGAAGATGCCATCAGAAGCCTACCAACCAAGAAAAACCCAGGAGCAGATGGATACACAGCTGAACCTCAAGACCTACAAAGAAGAACTAATACCAATACTCCTCAAATTATTTAATGAAAGACAAAAAGAAGGAACTCTTAAACTCATTTTATGAGGCCAATACCTGATTCCAAAATCAGACAAAGTACTTCAGACCAATATCTCTAATGAACATAGATGCAAAAATTCTCAATAAAATTCTGGCAAATCATATATAAAAACATATCAAAACATAGTGCACCATGATCAGGTGGGGCTCATCCCAGGGATGCAAGGTTGGTTCCACATATGGAAATCAATAAATGTAATACATCACATCAATAGACTTAAAGATAAGAATCATATGATCATCTCAATAGATGCATAAAAAGCACTTGACAAAATACAGCACCCCTTCATGTTAAAAACACTAGAAAAATTAGGGATAACAGAAACTTAACTCAACATTGTAAAAGCTATCTACGCTAAGCCCCAGGCCAACATCATTCTAAACAGAGAAAAATTGAAAGCATTCCCTCTAAAAACTGGAACAAGACAAGGATGCCTTCTTTCACCATGCCTATTTAACATAGTTCTTGAAATTCTAGCCAGATCAATTAAACAGATGAAAGACATTAAAGGGATATGGATAGAAAAATAAGAACTCTAACTACCACTATTTGCTAAAAATATGATTGTATACCTAGAAGACCCCCCAAAAAAATTCCACCAGAAAACTACAAGGACTAATAAATGAATTTAGCAAAATAGCAGAATATAAAATCAACACCCATAAATCAAAGGCATTTCTACATATCAGTGACAAATCTTCTGAAAGAGAAACTAGGAAAACTACCCCATTTACAATAGCATAAAAATAAAATAAAAAAACTTGGGAATCAACTTAATGAAAGAGGTGAAAGACCTCTACAATGAAAATTAAAGAACACTAAAGAAAGAAATTAATGAAGACCTCAGAAGATAAAAAGATCTCCCTTGTTCTTGAATAGGCAGAATTAATATTGCCAAAATGACTATACTACATAAATACAACTCACACACCTATGGGAAGTACATAATAATGGGTAATGATATACCACTCTTGTGCTGTGTGTTTTAAGTGTTCTAGAGTGTACTCCTACTATTAAAAAGAGAAGTTCACTATAAAATAGCATGCCTTGCTACCCAAGTGGCAACATCATATGTCTGTTACGTCAGTTCTGCTGCATCATTTGCTCTTGTGTTTGGTTTAATATCATATTGCCTTCTGCATTGTGGCTCTAGGAAGAACTGGCTATGATGATAAACAAGTAGATAGACCTACCACATGACTTAGGTGTGTCACAAGTGCAACACTGAGCTTTGTGTATGTGCACTCCATGATTCTTGCACAATGATGAAATGCCTGACAACACATTTTTCAGAAATTTCCCCCATCATTAGGTGATGCATGACTATAATATATATATTCATTATGATATTATAAAATATTGACAAAACAATTGTCAAATTTAAAACATCCCGTAATCCTCACACCATAGTTATGTTGCATTTCTTTCTACTCTAGTGTACATCCTTCTGCTGCTGCCTGCTTACTGGGTCAATATCTCTCTTTTAGGTGATGCACACAGGCTGTAGTAAAACCCATACCTCCTTTCTGCAGAGGCCATTTTGACATCATTTGACTTTCTCATCCCCTGAGGAGGTGATTTCTCACTTTCTCCACCCTTGTCATACCCTACCACCTTCTCCACCCCCACTCTTACAGGATGAGCTTTTATTTCTGTTCACTCTAGTGACAACTGCACCACCATCCCATCATGACCACCTGCCTCCTCCACCTTCTTAACAGTTATAATATTGGGTCCTGCTCCTGCCTAAGGCCACCACAGCACTTTGTCACAAGCTGGGACATCCTTCCCTTGTCTCATTGATTTCCACCACTGGCTCATTCATTACTGCTCCCATACATACTGGCATATATTCCACTAAAACAAACAGATATAAACGAATCAAAACTAATCCAGACAAAATCCTACTGGGAATATCCAACATCTTTCCCTCCTATTATTGCCACATTTATCTGAAACACTTTATAGAAAGACCCTTATATACCTTCTCTAATAATGTTTATTTGAAATTTGGATCTTTATTTTCTCAGGTGGATTCACAAACAGCAATTTTAAGGTCAAGTGTTTTGCAAGGCTTGGTAGGAAGAAAAATGTTCCCAGGCTTCCATGCACCACCACTTCCTGATCCCCAGAGGCAACCTGCTGTATTTTATTCATCTGATGTAATTTCTGGGTGCCTAAGTAACATGATTGTAAGGCTCCTTCTTTGTTTTTAAGTTTTATGCATTATGTTTATTGAGTAGTTCCCTTTCAGAGGCCCCTGTCCTCCCAATATTATTTTTTGTTCTACTTTGTTATAGTGGAATGCATTAAAATAAATATTACACATACGAAGCACAATTTTCTATATCTCTGGTTGCATACAAAGTATATTCACACAATTTGGCAAGCTCAGTGCTCAGTGTTCATGTTATAATGAACATACAAATACCACTCAGACTAGGCTGATAGCTATGAAAGATTTTCTTAAATTGATTTTTAACCTATTTGCATTTAATGTAAGCATTATCCCTTTCATTTGATTAGTTGATATTATCCTCATTACAGACTCTTTCCCAAACTCTCCCCAGTGTCTCTGGTATGGTTTGAATATATCCCCCAAAATACACATGTTGGAAAACTCTATCTCCAATGTGGTGGTGTTGGGAGATGGGACCTAATAATGTAGGTTGTGAGGGTTCCACTCTCCTAAACAGATTAATACTGTTATGTTGGGAGTGGGCTGACCTCCTGCCTCTCTTGCTCTTCCACCACATGAAGAAAACAGCAGGAGGGCCCTGGTCATGCCAGTGCCTTGAACTGGGACTTCCCAGCCTTAAGAACTATGAGAAAATGAATTTCTTTCCTTCATAATTTATTCAATATGTGGTGTTTTATTAGGAATTCTGAATAGATTAAGAGTACATTCAAGCATATCCAGATTCCACCAACTATGTCTTTGTGAAGACACCGGTCCAAGAGTCCTCAGTCTTGCCACACCTGAACTGGATGGCTGCACACCTGGAGCAGGGCTGACTCCCTCAATCCCCGACCTCATCTTACTCAGCCCTTGACCTGGTGCTGCTGCCCTGTTACCTAGATTCATGCATGTCCATTTTTTCTCATCTTTTTGTTCCCCACTTCATTTAGCAGGATCACACAGGAGTAGGGAATATAAAGTACTGAAATCCTAAGCAACTGAATATGTCTTAAGGATAATATAGCCCCTATTTCAATGTTGACTTAATATAGAATTATTTGTTGAAAATAAATTCCTACTAATTTGCATAGCACTGCCTCAACATTATCTGGGGCAATTCAAAACGCAATGTTTTTGTTTTTTTTTGTCTGTAAATACTGAGAAATTTTCTTGAGAATTTAAAGATTTTTATTGGTGCTTTATAATTATACATAATAGTGGGATTCATTGTTATGAATCCATACATTCTCACAATGTAATGATATAATTTGGTGAGATTTTAAAATCATTCCTTATTCTCCATTCATTTGTACTTTGTACATTAAGTTGCTAGAATCCTTTATTGATAGCCTAGTATTCAGGCAATTCTTCTGTCTTGCTTCCAATTTCAGTTTCATTTCATTATCATTTCGATTTTCATCCTCATTTGTCACTTGCACTATGACAAATACATATATGTAGTATGGCTTTAGTGTTCCACATAATCTCCAAAATAACTCATTCATATGATCATTTTTTTTAATTTCCAAGAGCTGTATTTATCCTATTTCTGAATTTTTTGGGTTTTAAAACTATTTTCTTTTTCACAAATTCCCTCATTGTACATGTTTTAGCTGTTACTGAGAACAGTAGTGGTAGACTTGGGAGGTCTCCTTGTTCTTTGCTTTTGTGATCCCATGGACTTGTCCTCACAGCATTTAGCTCAGCAGTGACTTCTTATTCACCTTTCTAATTTCATGAGGTGTCCAAAGGTAAAGAGAAGTGGAAAGATATGTTTAAGATGCAAAGAGAGAATCAGACATAATTTTTCTATATTTACATGTGAATACACGACCAGTGAAACTCCACATCATGTACAACTGCAAGAATGGGAGCCTAATTAGAATAAGTTATATTCCATGTATGTGTAATATGTCAAAATACACTCTAGTATCATGTATATCTAAAAATAATGAATAAATTTAAAAATGCAAAGAGAGTGGAAGTGGGTCATGGAATATAGAGAATATGAGAGAGCTCGGTATTAGTCTGTTTTTTGTTACTATGTGAAAATACCTGAGGTTAGATGACCTTATAAAGAAACAAGGTTTATTCTGACTCGTTGGTCTGGAGGTCCAAGGCCAAGGGGCCACATTTAGAGATGTCATTTTGACAGGCAGAATCCCAAGGAAATGTAGAGCTTCACATGGGAGAACATGTGTGTATTGATGTCCTTTTCCATCCCTCCCTTCCTCCGTTCCCCCCTCCCCCTTTTTATATACCCACAAAATTCCATGCTGATGAATTTTTCTAATCCTAGTTACCTCCTAAAGGTAAAGTTTTCACTCTCTTATCCCTCTCAATGGCAATTAAATAGCATCACTTGAACCTTTGGGGGACACACATAAATCAAATCCAAATAATAACAAGTTTCCAGTTGGATTTCTAAGGCTTAAATATTTTTTCATAATTTAATAAATATGCCTACAGGAACTACAGGATATTTTGTATATATTGCCCTAAAATATATTTTCTCCTAGACTGAGTGTAGACTTCTGTGACTCCTACTATTCACCAGTTAAGGAAAACAAAAATACTATAAAAAAGATTAGTTCTATATCACTCATGTCCCTTGTGGGCTATGAAATTTAGGTTTCCTCTGCATGGAGTGTTCTGGCTGAGAAATATGGTGAAAAATCACATGACACAGAAAGTAGTTTTCAAAAAGTGGGGGTGAGACAGTTCTGTGACCTTAGGGGTCCTGTTTCCACACTGGAAGGACAGAGAGAGAGAGAGAAGCCCATGATTGCTTTATTTATACAAGGGGGCTTCTTCAAAGGTTTTCCATGGAATGTTCTTTTGCCAAATAAGGTAGGAGATGGGATGTCCAAACCCAATGGGTATGCCCAACTCCAGAGCAGCCTCCCTAGCCAAGGAAATACTGAGGTTTCCTTGTGATTTGCATAATGCATTAAATGGGAGAAGCCACAAAATGACTTGCAATGCCAGACATAAATCTCTTTGGCTTCAAGGCCAAGTGGAGGCTTCTCAAATACCTCAGGGGTGCCCCCCTCCAGCTCTAGTAATGGGAATTCCCGATTTATGATCATGAGATGATAAATAATATTCTATTTTATCTCTACACTCTAATTACTAAAAGACACATTCAACTTTTTTAGGCATGGCCAACTTTATAGATATGTCTCTAGCCACAGAAAAATCCATGGTTTACAAATGAAGATAATGTTAATATACTTGGGCCTCTGATTTACTAAGCATCTTTTTTAGGTAGGAGATTGAAAACTATTATCAATCTAGATACATACAATGAAAATGAAAACTACTACATGCACAATAATTTTTTATACTTAAACTAACTAACATAAAATTTCAACTGACCCAGACACTAGCTATATTCCAAGTACCTGTTAGTCATATGAAACCAGAGGTTGCATTAGAGGATGGTGCAGATATAGAATAATTTTTTCAACTCAGAATTTTATATGGAAATAATTGCTCCTATATACCAAGCATTTCTGTTATTCTAATATCAAATGAGATAGTATATCAAAGTGGGGCATTTGGAGGTTATGAGGTCATGGAGGCAGAGATTTCATGAATGGGATTAGGGCCCTCATGAAGCAGAACCCAGAAATCTGCTGTGTCCCTTCTGCCATGTGAGGACATAGTGAGAAGAGGGTTTTCTATGAGGAAGTTGCTGTCACTGGACATGGAGTTGATCAGCACCTAGAGCTGGAATTCAGGCACCAGACAGTGAGAACGAGATTTCTGCTGCTTATAAGCCACCCAGTTGTGGCACTTTAATTACAACAGCCTGATGATCTGACATTCCTGCTCCTAATACTATCTGGGTCTCAAGTAAACTGCATTAGGATCATTTAAAATCAAAGAGCTATCCCACTTCTTGATTCTGATTTTTATTTCTTGAGCTTAAGGAGTCTTGTTAAGGAAGTCAGTGCCTGAGCCAAAACACTGTAATGTTGAGTCAAAATTTTCTTCTAGCTATTGCAAAGTTTCTGGGACTTCATTCACTTTGAGTTGATTTTTTATCTTTTTATGGATTTATTCTCTATATGACAGCAGAATGCATTACAATTTATATTACATATATGAGCATATATAGAGCTCATATATTATATTACATATATATTATATATAGAGAACACAATTTTTCATATCTCTGGTTGTATATAAAGTATATTCACACCAATTTGTGTCTTCATACATGTACTTTGGATAATGATGTCCATCACATTCCACCATCCTTTCTAACCCCCTGCCACCTCCCTTCCCCTCCCATCCCTCTGCCCTATCTAGAGTTCGTCTATTCCTCCCATGCTCCCCTCCCTACCCCACTATGAATCAGTCTCCTTATATCAGAGAAAACATACAGCATTTTTTTTTGGCATTGGCTAACTTTATTTAGCATTTTCTTCTCTAATCTCATCCATTTACCTGCAAATGCCATGATTTTATTCTCTTTTATTGCTGAGTAATATTCCATTTGTATATATATGCCACATTTGTTTTTACCCATTCATTTACTGAAGGGCATCTAGGTAGGCTCCACAGTTTAGCTATTGTGAATTGTGCTGCTATAAACATTGATGTGGCTGTGTTCCTGTAGGATGCTGATTTTGAGTCCTTTGGGTTTAGACCGAGGAGTGGGATAGCTGGGTCAAATGGTGGTTTCATTCCCAGATTTCCAAGGAATCTCCATACTGCTTTCCATATTGGCTGCACCAATTTACAGTCCTACCAGCAATATATGAGTGTACATTTTTCCACACATCCTCACCAACACTTATTGTTGTTTGTCTTCATAATAGCTGCTGTTCTGAGAGGAGTGAGATGAAATTTTAGAGTAGTTTTGATTTGCATTTCTCTAATTGCTAGAAATGATGAACATCTTTTCATATATTTGTTGATTGATTGTATATCATCTTCTGGGAAGTGTCTGTTCAGGTCCATGGCCCGTTTGTTTATTGGGTTATTTGTTTCTTCTTCTTCTCCTCCTCCTCCTCCTCCCCCTCCTTCTCCTCCTCCTCCTCCTTCTTATTCTTCTTCTTCTTTTTCTTCTTCTTGGTGCTTACCTTTTTGAGTTCTTTATATACCCTAGAGATTAGTGCTTTGATATATGAGGAGTAAAAATTTGTTCCCAAGATATAGGCTCTCTATTCACCTCACAGATTGTTTCTTTTGTTGAGAAGAAACTTTTTAGTTTGAATCCATTTTATTTATTGATTATTGATTTATTTATTGATTCTTTCTTTGTTTTTTTATTCTTGTGCTATAGAAGTCTTATTAAAGAAGTTGGGGCCTAATTCAACATGATGAAGATTAGGGCCTATTTTTTCTTCTATTAGAGACAAGCTCTCTGGTTTTATTCCTAGGTCCTTGATCCACTTTGAATTGAGTTTTGTGCATGGTGACAGATAGAGGTTTAATTTAATTTTGTTGCGTATAGATTACTAGTTTTCCCAGCACTATTTGTTGAAGATGCTATCTTTTCTTCAATGTATGGTTTGGCACCTTTGTCTAATAAAAGATAATTGTAATTTTGTGAATTAGTCTCTGTGTCCTCTATTCTGTACCATTGGTCTACTAGTCTGTTTTGGTGCCAATACCATACTGTTTTTATTACTATTGTTCTGTAGTATAGTTCAAGGTCTGGGATAGTGATGCCATCTGCGTCACTCTTCCTGCTAAGTATTGCTTTAGCTTTCCTGGGTCTCTTATTTTTCCAGATGAATTTTGTAACTGATTTTTTTTATTTCTATGATGAATGCCATTGAAATTTTGATCATAATTGCATTAAATCTGTGCAGTGCTTTTGGTAGTATGGTCATTTTGATAATATTAATTCTGCCTATCCAAGAGCAAGATAGATCTTTCCATCTTCTAAGGTCTTCTTTGCTTTCTTTCTTTAGGGTTCTGTAGTTTTCACTGCATAAATCTTTCACCTCTTTCATTAAGTTGATTCCCAAGTATTTTATTTATTTATTTATTTATTTATTTTTTCTATGAAAAAATATTGTAAATGGGCTATTGTAAATGGGGTAGTTTTCATCAGTTCCCTTTCAGAGGAATTGTCACTAATATATTGAAATGCCTTTGATTATATGTGTTGATTTTATATCCTGCTACTTTGCTGAATTCATTTACCAGTTCTAAAAGTTTTCTGGTGGAACTTTTTGCATCTTCTGGGTATAGAATCATATCATCAGCAAATAATGCTAATTTAACTTCTTCTTTTTCTATGTGTATACCTTTAATTTCTTTTGTCTAATTGCTCTGGCCAGTGTTTCAAGAACTATGTTGAATAGGAGTGGTTAAAGAGGGCATCCCTGTCTTGTTCTAGTTTTTAGAGGGAATGCCTTCAATTTTTCCTCATTTAGAATGATGTTGGACTGGGGCTTAGCATACATAGCCTGTACGATGTTGAGATAAGTTTCTGTTAATCCTAAATTTTCTAGTGTTTTAAACATGAATGAGTGCTGTATTTTGTCAAATGCTTTTTCTTCATCTATTTAGATGATCATATGATTCTTTGAGTCTATTGGTGTGATGTATTACGTTTATTGATTTCCGTATGTTGAACCAAACTTGAATCCCTTGGATGAATCCCACTTGATCGTGTTGCACAATCTTTTTGATATGTTTTTGTATTCGATTTGCCAGAATTTTACTGAGAATTTTTGCCTCTATGTCCATGAGAGATATTGGTCTGAAGTTTTCTTTCTTTGATGTGTCTTTGTCTAGTTTTGGAGTAAGGGTGATATTGGCCTCATAGAATGTGTTTGGAATTGCTCCCTCCTTTTCTATTTCCTGAAATAAATTGAAAAGTATAGGTATTAGTTATTCTTGAAAGGTCGTGTAGAACTCAGCAGTATATCCATCTGGTCCTGGGCTTTTCTTAGTTGGTAGGCTTCTGATGGCATCTTCTATTTCATTGCTTGATATTGATCTGTCTAAATTGTGTATATCATTCTGATTCTATTTTGGCAAATCATATGACTTAAGAAATTTGTCAGTGCCCTCAATATCTTCTATTTTATTGGAGTTCAAGTTTTCAAAATAATTTCTAATTATCCTTTGTATTTATGTAGTGTCTGTTGTGATATTACCTTTTTCATCATGTATGTTAGAAATTTGAGTTTTCTCTTAGCATAACTAAGGATCTGTCAATTTTATTTATTTTTTCAAAGAACCAACTTTTTGTTTTGTCAATTTTTTCAATTGTTTCTTTTGTTTTAATTTCTTGATTTCAGCTTAAATTTTCTGTTTCCTACTGCTTTTAGTGTTGATTTGTTCTTCTTTTGCTATGGCTTTATTATATAATGTTAAGTCATTTATTTGTTGACTTTTTCTTCTTTTAAGAAATGAACTCCATGCAATGAACTTTCCTCCTAGTACTGCTTTCATAGTGTCCCAAAGATTTCAATATGTTGTGTCTATGTTCTCATTTACCTCTAATAATGTTTTAATCTTCTCCTTGATGTCTTTTGCAACCCATTGTTCATTCAATAGCATGTTGTTTAGTCTCCAAGTTTTGGAGTAATCTTTATTTTTTATTTTGTCATTTATTTCTAATTTCCTTCCATTATGATCTGATAAAATACAGGGTAGTATCTCTACTTTTTTGTATTTGTTAATAGTTGCTTTGTGGCATATTATATGGTCTGATTTAGAGAAGGGTACATGTGCTGCTGAGAAGAAAGTGTATTCACTTAATGAAGGATGAAATATTCTATATATGTCAGTTAAGTAAAAGTTATTGGTTGTTTAACTGAGATCTATAGTTTCTTTATTTTACTTTTGTTTGGAAGATCTATCCAATAGTGAGAGAGCTATGTTAAAATTACCCAAGATTATCATATTGTGGTCAATTTGACTCTTGAACTTGAGAAGAATTTGTTTGATAAATACAGCTGTTCCATTTGGGGGGGGGCATATATATTTATAATTGTTATGTCTTGTTGGTGTATGGTTCCCTTGGGCAGTATGAAATGCCCATCTCATCACTTTTGGTTAAATTTGGCTTCAAGTCTACTTTATTTTATATGAGGATGGAAACTCCTGCTTGCTTCCATAGTCCATGTGAGCGGTATGATTTTCCCCAACCTTTTGCTTTTAGTCTGTGTATATCTTTTCCTATCAGATGAGTCTCCTGGATGTAGCATGTTGTTGGTTATTTTTTTTAAGTCTAATCTGCCAACCTATGTCTTTTGATTGCTGAGTTTAGGCCATTAACATTCAGGGTTACTATTGAGACATGATTTGAATTCCCAGCCATATTTGTTTTTGTTGTTGTTTGTTTGTTTTTTAACTTGATTTGTTTTCTTCTTTGGTTTTTCCTTTAGGGTACTACCTCCCTCTGCTGGTTTTCTTTATTGTTTTTGTTTCCTCTTCATTCAATATTTTGCTAAGGATGTTTTGTAGTGTCAATTTTCTAGCTGCATATTATTTTAACTTTTGTTTATCATGAAAAGTTTTTATTTCATCATCAAATCTAAGGCTTAATTTTGCTGGGTACAAGATTCTTGGTTGACATCCATTTTTTTTCAGAACTTGACATATGTTTTTCCATGATCTTCTAGTTTTCAGGATCTGGGTTGAAAAATCTGCTGTTTTCCTAATTGGTTTCCCCCTATATGTAATCTGATTCCTTTCTCTTGTGGCTTTTAATATTCTCTCCTTATTCATTTTATGTGCCTTGGTGTGGATCTGTTGTGATTTTTGTACATTTACTGTCCTGTAAGCTTCTTGAAATTGATTTCCAATTCAATATTTATGTTTGGAAAGTTTTTTTAAAATATATTATTTCATTGAATGGATTGTTCATTCCTTTTGTTTGAAACTTTATGCCTTCCTATATCTCAATAACTCTTAAATTTGGTCTCTCTATGCTATCTCATATTTCTTGAATGTTCTGTTCATGGTTTCTTACCATTTTCACTGTGTGGGCTACATTCATTTCAAGATTTTATATTTTGTCTTCATTGTCCTATCTTTCAAGTGATCTACTCTGTTGGTGATGCTTTCAATTGAACTTTTAATTTGGTTTATTACTTCTTTAATTTCAAGGATTTCTGTTTGGTCTTTCTTTTTTTCAGAACCTCTATCTCCCTGTTGAGGTGATCTTTTGCTTCCTGTATTTTTTAGGTAGCTTCTTATCAAAATGATCTTTTGCTCCCTGTATTTACTCTCTTATATCTTTCTTCAGTTCACAGAACAGTTTAATCATGTACATCATGAACTCCTTCTCTGTAATTTCTTCTGCTGTGCTGGCCATGGATTCCAATAAAGTGGTGTCTTGATTTGTTTGGGGCACTTTCTTTCCTTGTCTTTTTATGTTGTTCATGTGTCTTCCCTTCTCACTTTGTGGGTTTGGGTTGTTATTGTTTTTACCCTATAGGTTTGTAGTGCTCCTGTAGGGTTCCAAAGCCTCTCCTTTGTGGGGAAGGACAATGTTAACAGTTCCCAATATCAACAATATATCATCTATGAACAATTTGTTGCTATTAAGACATTTACAGTTTGGTCACAATGTACAGAAATGTCAGATTCAATTATCATCTATAATATAATCAGTAGGTTTGTAAAAGGTTTACAGTTTCTGATGGTGGACAATGAACTGGCGGTGAGGCATAAAATGATGTGCTGAGGAGGTAGGATGTGAGGATATAGAGTTAGTATATCTTAGGGAGTGTAAAAAAGAAATCTTATGAAGAGGGTTAGTAACAAGAGAATAGACAAGAAGTAGTTTTGGGCAGACAAGTACATTGGAAGCCAGTAGAGTACATAAAACAAACACACATATGTATTTAGAAAAGTAAAGGTTGTTAAAATAGGAAAAATTGGAGGGGAAAAGAAAAATAAAAGAAGAAGAAAAAGAGAATATACAACACCTCTATATGATATTATTCAGATGTCCCAGTTTTCAAAATCCTAATTCATGCAAGGTTCTTGATTTTACATATATTGGGGATGTGAGGGTGGGAGGATAGCAGGGAAAGAAGAAAAAAAGGAAAAAAAATTATTGAAGGAAGAAACCAGGATTGTTGCTAGTTTTAGAGATCTGTTGCTTTCCTGCTATCCTTATAATTCAATAGATGTGGTTGTCTGTTGTTAGCTGGTATCTCTGCCCTCAGGACAGTAAAGGTAACCAGGGTAGGAGGACAGGTTCTGGTGCAGGGCACCTGGAAGCAAGGAGTGACACCCACCAGTTCCTGAAGGGAGGCTGCACATTAAGGGTCTCTTTTTGGGTCCACTCATATGAGTTGAGCACCCAGTCCAATCTCTCTACCTTCCCTGAAGACTTCCCAATTCCTGGTCTCTGTTAGTCTCCAAACTTTTGCTCCATTTCCCTTAGCAGTTCCCAATTGAGGGAACTCTCTCACTGGGCACCCGTGGGCACAGCTCTTGTTGCACTGCATACCCACCCAACTGAGAGATGTTTTGTGTTGGGCAGTTACTGTACTGGATTACCACTGCTGGGGAGAGAGGGGTGTTGGAAACCAGGTACCTGAACAGCTGGAGTTCTGACCTGGGAGCTGTCCCCACCAAATATGGTGAGGAAGGTGAACCAAGATGGATACAGTCTGCTTCCAGCACTGGGGTGTCTGGTGGGGTGGAGTGAGCCAGGTGATGGTGTTGTGTGATGTGTTCAGAGATGAGCTCTGTGGCATTCAGTATAGTGGCTTTGACTTCCTTCAGAGCCTGTGAGATGGCTCCAGATTTCCACATAGGAGACTATGATTGTAGCTGTGAGGTCAATTCTCAAGATGGAGGCAATCAGGGGAGCCCCTCATTGGTAGATGGGGGTCCACAGGAGAGTGGCATCTGGAGTTCCTGTGAGTAGGTAGCAGTTGAGTGTCCTGTGTGGGAGTGGAGTAGTGTCTGAGAGTTCTGCATCAGTGCTGATAGATGATCCTCCTAAGGCACTCATGCTGAGGCCCAGAGCCCTGCCTCAGGGCATAGTGCTGGTGATTTCTGAGTGAAAGCAATTGTAAAGATGTCCTCTATAGCTCTCAGAGAAGCAGTATTCCCACTTGTTGAGACCTGGGTCACAGAGACACAGAATGCTGCCTCCCTCTGGCCCACCATCTTGGATTCCCCCTTAATATTTTTTAATTGTTGATAGACCTTTATTTTTATTTATTCATATGCCATGCTGAGACTTGAACCCAGTGCCTCACATGTGACAGGCAAGTGCACGAAAACTGAGCCACAGCCACAGCTCTTGAGTTGATTTTTATGCACAGTGAAATATAAGGGTCTAGTTTGATTCTTCTATATATGCATATCCAGTTTTTCCCACAGCATTTCTTCAAAAGGCTATCTGTTCTTTGATGCATGTTTTTGGCACCTTTGTCAAGTATCAGATGACTATATCTCTGGGGGTTCTGTTCTGTGTCTTCTACTCTATTCCATTCTTCTTCATGTCAGTTTTTATGCCAATACCATGATGTTTTATTACTATGGCTTTGTTGAATAATTTGAGAACAGTTTTCTTTTGCTTACATTGCTTTGGCTAGTCTCTTTTTAACTTTTTAAATTTGTTCTAATTAGTTATACATTACAGTAGAATGTACATCATACATAGATGAAGTATAACTTCTCTTTCTTCTGGTTGTACATGATGTAGAGTTACACCACTCATAAAATCATATATGCATATAGAGTAATCAAGTCTGATTCATTCTTCTATCATTCTTCTATCATGAAGGATCACCTCCCTTCACTCCTCTCTGTCTAATCAAAGTACTTCTATTCTTCACTAGATCCCCACTGTTATTATCAATTAGCATCCAAATAACAGAGAATATATTCAGCCTTTGGTTCTTTGGGATTGGCTTATTTCACTTAGCATGATATTCCCCAATTCCATCCATTTACCTTCAAATGCAATAATCTCATTCTTCTTTAAGGCTAAGAGATATTCCATTGTGTATATATTCCATGATTTCTTTATCCATTCATCTGCTGAAGGACACCTAGGTTGGTTCCATACTTTAGCTACTATGAATTTAACTGCTATAAACATTGATGTGACTGTGTTATTGTAGTATGCTGATTTTAAATCCTTTGGGTATAAACCAAGTAGTGGGATAATTGGGTCAAATTGTTGTTCCATTCCAAGTTTTCTGAAGAATGTCCATATTGCTTTCCATAGTAGTTGCACCAATTTGCAGTCCCACTAGCAATGTATGAGTGGACTTTCCCCCCACATCTTTGCCAACATTTGTTGTTGTTTGTATTCTTAATAGTTGTCATTTTGACTGGAGTGAGATGGAATCTCCATGTAGTTTTGATTTGCATTTCTCTAATTCCTAGAGATATTGAATATTTTTTCACATATTTGTTGTTCAATTGTATTGCTTCTTCTCTGAAGAATGAGTTCAATTTCTTTTTCCAATCATTGATTGGGTAATTTTTTGGGGGCTTTTTTTAAGTTCTTTATTTATCCTGGAGATTAATGCTCTATCTGAGATGCAGGTGGCAAAGTTTTTCTCCCATTTTTTAGGCTCTCTCTTCATGTTATTGATTGTTTCCTTTGCCAAGAAGAAGTTTTTTAGTTTGATCCCATTTCTTGATTCTTGATTTTACTTCTTCTGCTTTATGAGTCTTGTTAATGAAATCAGTTCCTAAGCTGACATGGTGGAGATTTGGACCTACTTTTTCTTCTATAAGGTTCAGGGTCTCTGGTCTAGTGCCTAAGTACTTGATCCACTTTGAGTTCATTTTTATGTAAGATGAGAGATAGGCACTTAGTTTGATTTTGCTCCATATGAATTTCCAATTTTCCCAGCACCATTTGTTGAAGAGGCTCTCTTCTCCAATGTATCAATGTATGTTGTTAGTGCCTTTGTCTGGTATAAGATAAATATATTTATGTAAATTTGTCTCTGTGTCTTCTATTCTGTACTATTGGTCTTCATGTCAGTTGGTGTCAATTCCATGCCAATTTTGTTACTTTTTTTGGTCTGTAGTATAATTTAAGATCTGTTATTGTGATGGCTTCTGCTTCACTTTTCTTACTAAGGATTGCTTTGGATATTCTGGGTCTCTTATTTTTCCAAATAAATTTCATAATTGTTTTATCAATTTCTATGAAGAATGTCATTGGAATTTTAATAAGAATTGCATTAAATCTGTATGATGCTTTTGGTAGTGTGGCCATTTTGAAATATTAATTCTGCCTATCCAAGAGCATGGGAGATCTTTCCATCTTCTAAGGGTATCTTCAATTTATTTCTTTAGTCTTCTGTAGTTTTTATTGTAGAGGTCTTTAATCTCTTTTGTTAGATTGATTACCAAATATTTTTTGAAGCCATTGTTAATGAAGTAGTTTTCCTAATTTCTCTTTCAGTAGATTCATTACTGATGTATAGGAATGCACTTGATTTATGTGTGTTGAATTTATATCCTTCTATTTTGCTGAATTAGTTTATTAGTTCTAATAGTTTTCTGGTGAAATTTTCTAAATTTTCTAAATATAGAATCATATTGTTGGCAAATAGGGGTAGTTTGAGTTTCTCTTTTCCTATTTTTATCCCTTTAATTTCTCTTTTCTGCTTAATTGCTCTGGCTAGAGTTTCAAAAATAATGTTGAATAAAAGTGGTGAATTCCCTCTAAAAACTGGAATCCTTGTCTTGTTCCAGTTTTTAGAGGGAATGCTTTCATCTTTTCTCCATGTAGAATGATGTTGGCCTTTGATTTAACATATACAACTTTTATAATGTTGGGGAATGCTCCTACTATCCCTATTTTTCCTAGTGTTTTGAACATAAGGGGTGGTGTATTTTTCAAATGATTTTTCTGCATCTACTGAGATGATCATATGATTCTTGACTTTAAGTCTATTGATGTGAGGAATTACATTTATAATTACTGTATGTTGAACCAACATTACATCCTTGGGATAAACCCCACTTGATCATGGTGCATTATCTTTTTGATATATTTTTGTATGTGATTTGCCAGAATTTTATTAAGAATTTTTTTTAGCTTTGCTCATCAGGGAGATTGGCTATTTGAAGTTTTCTTTTCTTGATGTGCCTGCTTTTGGTTTTGGTATCAGAGTTATACTAGCTTCATAAAATGACTTTGTAAGGGTTCCCTCCTTTTCTGTTTTATGTAATGATTGGTATTGGTATTAATTATTTGTGGGAGACCAACCTTGCATGTGACTGAGTCAGACTCCCTGGCTGGGTTCTGAGGTGCTCAGTCACAGAAATGTGGCAGAACTTTCCCCACCCTTTTTGGGTTCAAGGGATCGTGTCTTATGCATAGGTGTCTCTTGCTACAGCCCCATGGGTGGAGCTACACTCACCTGTTCCTTTGTAATATAACCTCTTGCCCTATTTAGGGTAAAATCTTTCATGGAAGTGCCTTGTGTGTGTCCCCTTCTCTTACTGTGCCCTTGGGTGTGACCTACCCAGGTGTTAGTCAACTTGCTGACAGTGAACATCATGAAGATAAGACTCAGCCCCTTGAAATGTGACCCCTTGCCTTATTTGAATAGCTTCTCCTCAATAAAAGGGGTCAGCATGTGCTCTAGCTCTCTCTTTTCCTGTGGACCCTTAAGGTCAGAGGAGCCGTCACAGTGACCCCAATGAAAAAGGTATTTGTGTTTCTTGTGTGGTTATTTCATGTAACCCAATTAGCCCAGTTCAACTTTAGTAACCCCTGAGCCTTTTAGTTGTGAGAACAGAAACTCTGCAATTTTTCTTTGAAGATCTTGTAGAATTTGGTTGAGAATCCATCTGGTCCTGGGCTTTTCTTGATGGTAAGCTTTTGGTGGCATCTTCTATTTCATTGCTCAAAATTGTTCTGTTTAAATTGTGTATGTTCTTCTGATTAAGTTTTGGTAGGTCATGTGTGTCTAGAAGTTTGCCAATAACTTCAAGATTTTCTATTTTGTTGGAGTATAAATTTTCTTAATAAGTTTCCGATTATCTTCTGTATTTCACTTGTCTGTCATGATATATTCTTTTTTTACCATGAATTTTAGTGATTTGAGTTTTCTCTCTCTTTCTTTTTGTTAGCATGACTAAAGGTTTATCAATTTTATCGATTTTTTTCAAAGAACCAACTTCTTACTTTGTCAATTTTTAAAATTCTTTTGTTTCAATTTCCTTGATTTCAACTCTTATTTTATTTATTTCCTGTCTTCTACTGCTTTTGATGTTGATTTGTTCTTTCTCTAGGCCTTTGAGGTACAATATTAGCTCATTTATTTGTTCACTTTCTATTCTTTTAATGAATTTGCTCAGTGCAATGAACTTTCCTCTTAGCACAACTTTCAAAGTGTTCCATAGATTTTGATATGCTCTATCAGTGTTTTCATGTACCACTAAGTATTTTTATTTTATCCCTGATTTATCTGCTATCCATTCATCATTCAATAGTGTATTATTTAGTCTCCAAGTGTTAGAGTAGCTTCTATTATTTTATAATTTATTTCTAATTTTTTCATTGTGATCTGATAGAATGCAGGGTACTACCTCTACTTTTTGTATTTGCTAAGAGTCTTGCTTTGTGACATAACATATGGTCTATTTAGAGAAGGATTTATGTGCTGCTGAGAAGAATGTGTATTCACTTGTTGATAGATGAACTATTCTACATATGTCCACTCACCCTAAATTATTTATTGTATTATTTAGCTGTATAGTTTCTTGCTTTAATTTTTGTTTGAAAGATCTATCCAGTATTGAAAGAGTTGTGTTAAAATCATCCAGTATTATTGAATTGTAGTCTATTTGATCCTTGAAATTGAGAAGGGTTTGTTCGGTGTACATAGATACTCCATTATTTGGGGCAAAAATATTTATGATTGTTATGATTTGTTAATGTATAATTCCCTTGAACAGTATGAAATGTCCTTCTTTGTCACTTCTGATTAAAATTGTCTTAAAGTCCACTTTATCTGATATGAGAATGGAAATCCCTGCTTGTTTATGTGATCCATGTGAGTGATATGTTTTTTTCCCATACTTTTACCTTCAATCTGTGGATGTCTTTGCCTATGAGGTGAGTCTCTTGGAGAAAACATATTTTGGGGTCTTGTTTTTTAATCAATCTATGTCTTTTGATTGATGATTTTAGGTCATTAATGTTCAAAGTTATTATTATTTGATTTGTATTCCTGGTCATTTTGCTTGATTTCTAGTTTTTAATTTGAATTAGTTTCTCCCTTGATTCCTTTAGTGTAGTTCCTCTCTTTGCTGGTTTTCAATTTTTTTTATCTTCATGGAATATTTTATTAATAATTTTCTGTACTTCAGCCTTTCTAGTTGTGAATTATTTTAGCTTTTGTTAATTGTGAAAGGTTTTTATTTCATTTTCAAATATGAAGCTTAATTTTGCTAGATATAAGATTCTTGGTTGGCATCCATTTTCTTTCAGAGCTTGGTGTATATTTTCCTAGGACCTCCTAGCTTTAAAGTTCTGGGTTGAGAAATCAGATGAGATCTGAATTGGTTTCCCCCTATATATAATCTGATATTTTTCTTTCATGGACTTTAAAAATTCTATTCTTAATACATTATTAATTTTTAAGAATTGTAATGCAAAATAAATAAATAAATAAATAAATAAATAATTTTTTAAAAAAGAACTGTAATGCAAAACAAAAAACCAACCAAACAAACAAACAAACAAAAAACACTGTTACCTTAGATTAGATAGAGGGAAGTGAAAAGAGAGAAAGGCAGTAGATGTGAGGATAAGAAAGACAATAGAATGAAACAGACATTATTAGTTTATGTATGTATGTGACTGTATGACCAATGTGATTCTACAATATGTTTACTCAGAAAAATGAGAAATTATATCCCACATATGTATGATATATCAAAGTATATAAGTGCATTCTACTGTCATGTATAACTAATTAAAACAAATAAAATTTTTAAAAAGCATAAATAAATAAATAAATAAATATTCTATTCTTATTCTGTATGCTAGGCATTTTCATTATAATGTGACTTGGTGTGGCTATGTTGTAATTTTGTACACTTGGGGGTTCTTTAAGCCTCTTAATTTGATTTTCCATTTCATTCTTTAAGTTTGGGACATTTTCTGATATTATTTCATTGAAAAGATTTGCATTCTTTTATTTTGTATCTCTGTGCATTCATCTATCCTGAAAAATTTGGTCTTTTAATGTTATTCCATAGTTCTTGAAAGTCCTGTTCATGGTTTCTTAATATCTCTCCATGGTTGACTCTGTTTTCAAGATTATATATTTTGTCTTCATTGCCTGAGGTTCTGTCTTCCAAGTGAACTAATCTGTTTGTGATACTTTCTACTGAATTTTTAATTTGGTTTATTGTTTCCATCATTTCAAGGATTTCTGCTTTTTCCTCCCCCAAATCTCTGCCTTGTCATTGAAGTGATTTTTCACTTCCTGTATTTTCTGTCTGATTCATTTCTTATACAAAACTTTACTTCACAGATCAGTTTAACTATGAAAGTTCTGAACTCCTTCTTTGACATTTTTTCCACTTTGGTGCCAATGGATTCTGTTATTGAAGTATCTTGGTTTGTTTGAGACAAATTGTTCCCTTGCTTTTTCATACTGTTTTTGTGTCCACCCATGTAATGTTATGTATCTGAGGCAGGAGAGTTTCTACCTGTGGACTTATACTGTCCCTGAAGGTTTCCACTACCTCACTGTTTAGGCAGAGACAAATAATAACAATGACCAATGCAAACAATATACAGCACTAAATAGTTCCTACTATTTCCTGTTCTCCATATTTCCTGATCTTGGGTTCAGCCTCCAATCTCTTCTGCCCCTGCCCTCTGAGTTCCCAGACAGATTTTTTTGTCTTTCCCAGCCAGTTCTGCAAGCAGTTGGATTGGAGGGAGAAGGGTAGGGCCAGGTGGGTTTCCACCACCAGTTGTCCCCTGTGTAAACCTCTTTCCACATTTGACTTCTCCTGGTCACTTAAGCACACTCTATGTCATGCAATGTGTGTTTACTGGGCCTGTTTTTTAGGCCAAACTCAGGTTTGCCAAGAATTGGGCCCCCTGTACTGCCAGCCCCCATTCCATGGCTGCAAAAGTATTTTTTCATTTGTCCTTCATTCACCGGGAGAGATGATGGCACATCATCTATTGCACATGGAAATTATGCAGTACAAATTTCAGGTTTGTTGGGTAATGTCCGTGATCTCTAAATGCTCCATATTCTCTGCCTCAGGCCTCCCAAAAATGTGGGTTCCTTTAATTTCCATTTCCCTCTACTATGCTCATGGAGGAAACTCTCTGGCTGGTGTTTTTGGCCTGGCCACTGCAGCTGCTGTGCTCCTTGGGTTTTTCCCCCCTTACTTTATTATATCTAACCTCTTGTGTCCCTGGTCTGCTTTGAATGTCCAGTTTTAGGTTCCCGTAAAGTCCCTCCCTTTTTTCTTCACTCACCTTGCAGAGAAGCTGCCTGTCTGCTTTCTTGGTTTCACACCACAGAGCAACCAGGAAAGCAACCTCCTCTATTCCACCATCTTGGAAAAAAACCCTGCTTTGGCTAATCTTGATTGTATCCTTCCAAAATAATTTCAGGACTATTTTTTTTCTAGTTCTTTGAAGAAGGTCACTGATGTTTTAATGGAGATACCACTTCATCTGTATAGCAAAAAACATGAGAGATCTTTCCAAATCCTAAGGTCTTCTTCACTTTTTTCTTCAGGATTTTCAGTTTTCATTACAGAGATCTTCACTTCCTTTTTAGATTTATTCCTAAGTATATATTTTTTTAGGTTATTGTGAAAGGGATGGTGTTCCTGATCATTTTCTTATTAAAGGAGTATTGGGAAACTATTGATGTATGTATGTTATCTAGTATCTTGCTACTTTGATGAATTTGCTTATCAGCTCTAGAAATATTCTGGTGGAGTTTGGGGGTCTTCTAGATATAGGATCATGTCAACCACAAACAGATAATTTGATGTTTTTCCTATTTATATTATTTAATTTCCTTTTCTTACCTGATTGCTCTGGCTAGAGTTTCATGTATATGTTGAATAGGAGCAGTAAGAGTGGACAACTTGTCTCATTTCTGATTTAAAAAAAAAAAGCTTTCAGTTTTTCTCCTATAGGATGATGTAGGCCTTGAGTTTGTCATAAATAACTTCTATAATGTTTAGGTAATTTCCTTTTATAACTAGTTTCTCCAGCATTTCTAACATGAATGGGTGCTGGATTTTATCAAAGCCTTTTCCTGTATCTATGGAAATGGTCATGTGATTCTTGACCTTAATTCTACTTATGTGGTGAATTACATTTATTGATTTGCATATGTTGAACCAGCCTTGAATCCTGGGATAAAAACAAGGATGCTTCCCTTTAGCTAAAGGTTCCAGTCATTCCTTTGCCTAAAGCCCCAACTGAAGCCTTTCCTCTATATTACAGCTCACATGCCTTGATTTTGGTTCTACCCTCAGTGAGTCAAAAATTCCCATCCCTCATAAGTACGGCGCTCACTGACCCTTCTCCTTCAGACTGAGCCCAAGTGTCACCTCACAGTAAAGCCTATGCTGAGGATAATCATAAAGAAGTGATAACCATCTCCCCCATCTTCCCTACTTTGCTTTTTTCCCTCTAAATCAGTCTACTTTCCGATGTTCCTAATTTTGACTACAGGCATGTTATTATTAATGTTTGTGTCTTCTATCTGAAGGTAAGTTCCACCAGGGCAGGATTTGTTACCTTGGTTTGGTTCGATGTCTCTTCCATGTGCCTGGAATAAGGCCAGGCACATAATAAATACTCAAAGACTTGATATGTGTGAATAATTCCAAGGACCAGAACACCTTAAATCTGAGTAAAAGTAGGATACGTATGGATATTCCTGGATGTGGTTGGGGGTCCTCTTTGTGCATGCATATATGGGTGGCTTCTTACTACCTAATTCCATACCAGGAGACCCTCACTCAGCAAACTCCACAGCATTCTCCACATTCTGGACACAGCATCAAGTCTGTGACCAAGAGAGAAAATGTGACCACTAGTTGGGATGTCAGCCTCCTGAAGTCAGAAGGAGTAGCCCCAAACAAGTTGCAGGATGCAGAGGGGTAAAATCCTTTCAATGAATCCTTCCAGAATTTATTACTTCCTACTTCACAGCTGTGGGCCACTGCATCATGTGGCACATCAGGAAGCTCCCAGGCCACAATCTCTAAACTCTGGGGCCACACAGCAAAGGTCAAAATAAGATTTGGATTCAGGATCACAGGATGATTGATTTTGGGGAATGCAGTTGCCAAGGGGATGAGGGCTGAGGATTGTAGACAACAGGCTCTTGTCTGGTTGGGTCTCAAAGGGAAATAAAAAGAGGCAGGATGCCTGTGTTCTGGATTCTCAGAGCTGTGTTGGAGCAGCCCTCCATGCTCAGAGATAATGAGTGATTGTCAACCAGGAGAAGGGTGTACCTCTGGTATCCAGGAATATGGTGGTTGGAAACCTGGGTAATGGAGGTCTGGAGAGGTAGAGAGGAACCACTTTTAGATTTCACATGAGAAACTGGACAGAAAACTGGGTTCACAATCATCAGAGACCTGGTTGATTGCAGAGAAATATTATCTTCAGTTTCTGACACTTCTACTGTGGACCCTCCAGGTATACTCTTTCCATGACCACTAGAAAAGTTGCCAACTCCTAGTAAAAACCCAAGTTTCCAGTAGAAGCTCCCACTGACTAAGATATCTGAGAAGCCATGGCTTAATGCAGGTTCCCTGGGGCCAGACTTGGAAAGAACCATGACATCATACCACATTGAGGGTGACTCTGGGAACCCCAGAATGAGGAACCAGGGTAGAACACTTCATCATGTGGTACAGTTTTTACTCTTTCCTCCTCCTTGATTCTTTGTGCCCACCCAGCATGAGGGGGCCCTGGCTCTAGAAGAGGAGAAATCCCCCAAACCAATTCCCCTCTCTCATCTTCTTTTCCCATTTATCCCATGTGTGTGTTTGAATTATACCTATAAATACAGAGCACTGCCTAAAAAGTACTATAGCCTACTGATGAATGACAGAGCTCTTAACTATGTAAGTACCACCCTAGTGATAACCAGAGACCTTCTCTGGCACCCAACCCAAAACCCCTGAGCCTGTCCCCAATCAGAACCCATCCCTCCCCCACAAGAGTTCTCTAGGCTGTGCTGCTGTCCTAGGTTCAACCAAACCAGGGCCAGCCATTGTCACCAGATGGTTACTTGGCCTGGAAGTGAAGTCCTGTTTGTGATATTCAGAAAAGATATCTTGGTCATCTTTAAGCCCCAGATGGCCTCAGATTGAAAACCTGTTTTTTTATAAAATGGATGTTTAATATAGAGATTTGTACTTGGTTTTATTCATAGCACTTAGGATTGTGTTTTCTTGTATAGTTTATATTTTAAAACCTTTTATAGGAGTGCAGTGCTCCTTACACAAATACAAAGGGAAGAAAACCCAACATTTCAGGCTATGCCTTAGTTGTAGTGCTGGTGACAGATCATCAACAATTAACAACAACAACAACAACAAAAAGTTCACTAGGCTGCCCCTTTCCATGGCCTTTTATGTATAATTCCGGCTCATCCCTCTTTGGCTTCCATTGCCTTAATGTCCTGATTTCCTCCTTGTTTTAACATCTTCATGGGGCTCCCTTATCTTCCTAAACCAACATTACAGGGGGTCCTTTTATCCCAGCTTCATTCTAAAGTTGATGAATCCAGGGTTGATTTTTTGAACGGTGCCCCTTTATCCCAGGACCAGCAGAAGAAAGAACTGTCAGGGACTCAATGGTCCATGGCCACATCTAGAAGACCAAGAGAATCCACTGTGTGTGATCCCCTGTAATCCTGGATACCAGAGAACTGTTTGTGATATTCAGAAAAGATACCTTGGTCATCTTTAAGGCCCAGATGGCCTCAGATTGAAACCCTATAGGGAGGGTTTCAATGGGGAGGAAATATACTTCATCTGTGTTTGTGGTAAGAGTTGGGACTCTGGAAACTGACACAGTATGAAGTTGCCCCTTATGTAAAGCATCTGGGAGCTCAAATAGACCAGGCATTTTCCCAGATGAGGACAGGAAAAGCAAGCTCAGGTATTCTGTACTCTGCCTTGTAGCCACATAGGGGAAACATTTGAAAGTGTCTGAACAACTCTGGAGGGGACCAAGCTGTGGAAGGAGTGAGGCAGAGATGTCTGATCCAGGGGGTGCATCAGTGTGGGGATGAAGATGCTTCTGAGCAGTCCTGGAATTGTACAGGTATTTGAGCAGTTTCCCACAAGGAATCCTTCACACTCCTCATTCTTCTTCCCAAACTATTTTCTCTGTTTTCTTGATAATATCCTGGAAAACTGAGAGCTTCTGAGAAATCTCTGTGATACTAATTTTTTAGCCCCCCACTTTCCCATACTGTAATCTTTGGAAGTCACTATGTGAAGCTCACACTTATGAGGTGTCCTGCTATAAACATTTGCATGCAGATTTTTGTTTGAACATAATTATTCAAATTAATTGGGAAAGACCTAAAAGAGTATGGTCACTGGGCTGTACAGCAAGTTTACATTTAGTTCTAGAAGAAAATGTCAAATGTCTCCTATTGTGGCTATACCATTTTGCATCCCTGTCAGCAAAGAATGAGAGTTAATGTTGTTCTGCATGTTCATCAGCATGTAGTTTACCAGTTTTTAAAAATTTTACACAATCTAATGTGTGTGTGATGGTATATAGTTTCTGTTAGCATTTCCTTAATGACTAATGACATTGCACATATTTTCATGCATTTATCTGTCATCTATAAATATTCCTGGGAGAAGTGATTTTCTCAGACTTTTGCCCATTTTTCCTCATATTTTTTGTTAGTCCATTATAATTCTACATAATCATGAAATTTGTTTTTATGTAGTTGTCATGCATACAAAATAATAATATAATTTGTTTTGCCCAGTTTAAAATAAGTTTTTTTTCCTTATTGATCAGTTTTTAGGGGATACTTTCTGTATTCTAGATACAAATCTCCTATTAGATATGTCATCTTCAATTATTGTATTCCAGTCTGTGGTCTTTACTGACATAACAACACTAACAATAGACATATATTTGGGAATAGAAATGAGAAATTGCTAACTGGGATGGTTTCTTGGTAGATGAACTGAAGGATAAGGGATGACATTGGAATGGGGAGCAACATGAATAACTTCCCTTTGTATACTCTGGAGTACCTTTGAATTATTGTGTGTGTGCATAAATCCTATTTTCAAAAATAAATACCATTAACATCCTTTTCATTTGTGACACTTTTGACAGGTCATATCCAGATCATGCACTAAGACTAGGTGTGTCATAGGCAATGCCATCTGTGTTTGTGGAGGTAAACTCTAGGATGCTTGCACAATGTTGAAGTGACATAACAACATATTTGTTTTTCTTATTTATTGGTGCGTTACAATTGTATCTAATAGTGAGATTCATTATATATAATTATATAATTATACATGCACATAACTTGATCAATCTCATTTCCCATTATCTCTTCTTTCCCTCTCCTTCTCTGTCCCCCTGATCCTCTTGCTCTACTCTATTGGTCTCTCTTCTGCTGTTAGTATTGTTTCTAAGTTATTGCATTATACTTGTATTACAAAGGCAGGATTCATTGTTGTATACCTGGACATGGACATAACCTAAATTTGGTAGTTTCATTTCCTAGTACTTCCCCATGTCCTTTCCTTCTCCCTTCCTCTCAATCCCTCTTTTCTACTCTGTTGGTTTTCCCTTCTATTGATTTCATTTTTTTTCTCTCCAACTTTTTACCTTTAAGAGAATATTTTCACTTCTTAATCGCTTGAGTTTCACTTAGAATGATATTCTTCGGTTCCAACCATTTTCTGGAAATGACAATGCTTCATTCTTTGTTATGACTGAGTAAAACTCCATTGTTTATATATAGCACATTTTACATCTATTCAACTAATACACACCTAGGCTGGTTCTATAACTTATGCATTTTGAATTATGCTGCTATAAAAATTGGTATACATGTCCCAAAAGGGTATGCTGATTTTAGTTCTTTTGGATACACATCAAGGAGTTGGGTAGCTGAGTCATATGGTGATACCATTCATTGACTTTAAAGAATCTCGCAAAGTGGTTGTATTAATTTACAGTCCCACCAACAATGTTTTAAGTGTATCTTTCCCCCTGCATCCTCACTAGCATTTGTTGTTAGTTGTATTCTTGATGATTGCCATTCTAACAGGAATAAAATGAAATCCCAGTGTAGTTTTTGATTTTCATTTCCCTGATTACTAAGAATGTTGGATTTTTTTATATATTTGTTACCATTTGTATTTCTTCTCTTGAGAAATGTCTGTTTTTATTTATTTTGACCATTTATTATCTGGGCTATTTTTTTCTGCTGATAAGTTTTTGAGTTGTTTATATGTTCTCAATATTAATCTATAAGAGTATCTGGCAAAGATTTTCTCTCATTCTGTAGGCTTTCTCTTCACATTTTTGTTTCCTTTAATATGCAGAAGGTTTTTGATTTGATGCCATTTATGGATCCTTGGTCTTATTTCTTGAGCTATAGGCATATTATTAAGGAAGTTGATTCCTGAATCAATATGTTAGAGTGTTGGCTCTGTTTTCTTCTAGCAGTTGCAGGGCTTCTTGTCTAATTCCCAAGTCTTTGATTCACTTTTGGTTGATTTTTGTGCAGGGTGAGAGAGAAGGATTTATTTTCATTATTCCATATATGAATATCCTTTTCCCCCCAATACCATTTGTTTAAAAAGCTATGTTTTCTCCAATTTGTATTTTTGACATGTTTGTCAAGTATCAAATAACTTTATTTTGGTAATTTTTTTCTCTGTACCATCTATTCTATTCCATTGGTCATCATATCTGTTTTGATTCTAATACCATGCTGTCTTGTTACAATAGTTCTGTAATATAATTTAAGATTCAGTATTATGCTGCCTTCAACATTGCTCTTATTGCTATTGTTTTTACTATTTTGTTGTTTTTACTATTCTGAGTCTTTTATTCTTCCATGTGAAATTTAGGACCATTTCCTCTAGTTCTTTGAAGAACAGCATTGGTATTCTAATGGAGATTGCATTGAATCCATAGATCACTTTGGGTAATATGACCATTTTGACAATATTAAGTCTGCCTCTTCAAGAATGTGGAAGGTCTTTCCAACTTCTAGTGTCATCTTCAATTTCCTTCTTTAATGTTTTATAATTTTCTCCTTTTCTGCATGCTAATAATTTAAAATTTTAATTTTCTGTATAACAGTATAAAGTAGCAAATAGAAACTATCACCATAACAAGCTGTATGAGACCATAGAGGAAGGCAAAAACACATTTAATATCTTTAATGGTGCTGTTTTTCTAATTTTTGAACAAGAAGTCCACATCTTCATTGTGCATAATATGTAACCAGCCCTATTTTTTCATCACTCTTCCTTCTGAGGCAGGTCTCAAGCCTTTCTTTATCCTAAACCTCTTTTTTCTACAGTATTTGGAGGATTCCTATTGATTGTCACTGCTTTGAAGGGTACCACTACTCTCCTGATTCCTCTATCGCTTCTCTTATGGAATCTAGAACTGAACCCAAACTGAATTAATGGGCTCCACAGGTACTAGAGGAAGGCCATCTGCAACTATGGAGGATGACTTAATTCTCAGTTTCCTTCTAACCTTGACTTGTGTTGGAGAAGAAGTCAAATGCTGGAATGATGCTGTTGAATTTCCCTTGAATTGTTGCATATTTATAAATGCTCAAAATGTAATGACTTAATTAATTTAAAATGGGAAAAACATTTAAATTAGGGAAAAATTGATATAGCATGTCATGGTTATAAAACATACAAGCAAAAAATTAAGTAACCAGGCTGAACTATAAATGGCTAGCTGTGGAACTGCAAAGGTTAGAAGTGCTACTATTTTAAACATTTTCCATTAGAAGTGAATCAGTATAGCTGTTGTACTGGCATATTTAAAGCAACTAAATATGCTATTAACATGAAGCTCAGATTATGCTATTAAAGACATTGTTTTCTTTAGGGGAGGCCATGTTGAGGATGGAACCCTGGGTTTCTTGCATGCTATGCCAGCACACTACCACTGAGCCACATCCATAGCCCTCCAAAGACTTTAGAGCACTAATATTTCAAGACATCTCTCACCTTCTTGTTTAGATGTTCTCTCAGGTTTGTTTGTTTGTCTTTTCAGGCTATTTTGAGTGAAATTGTTATCCTGATTTATTTCTCTGCAGATTCATTGTTAATATATTGGAATATATTGATTTTTGTATGTCAATCTTTTATCTTGACACTTAGCTAAAGTTATCAGCTCTGGAAATGTGGTGTTTTGCATCTTGTAAGTATAGAATCAAATCATCAGCAAATAGACATTATTTGACTTCTTTTCTTATTTGACTTCTTTTCTTCTTTTCTTTTCTTATTTAAATTATGTCTCTTGCCTAATAGCTCTGGCTAGAGTTTTAAGTACTACCTTGAATAGGGAAGAACATCCCTATTGAACATGAATGAACATCCTTGTCTAAAATACTTTTAGTTTTTCACCACTTACTATGACGTTGGCTTTGGGTTTGACATATATACAAGTAACTTACCTCAACAAGTCCCTTTAAGTTCCTTAATCCTTAGTTTCTTCAGTGTTTTTAACATGAATGGGCACTGGATTCTGTTGAAGGTTTTTTTTTTTTTCTGAATCTACTAAGATAATCATGTGATCTTTGTCTTTAGTTCTACTTATGTGATGTATTGTATTTATTAATTTTCATATGTTGAACAAAACTTGCCATTCTTGATGGAGTGCACTTGATTATGGTGTACATTTTTCTCAATGTGTTTTTTAATACAGATTGCTAATATTGTATTAAGGATTTTTGCATCTATGTTCATCAAGCATATTGATGTATAGTTTTGTTTTCTTGATGTGTCTTTGTTTTGGCATCAGAGTGATACTGACTTCATAGAATAAGAACACATTTCTTCAAAAGTATTCCTATTGGGTGGATGTATCACCATAATATATATTTAATACAGAAAATTATAAAATTCCGACAGGATAAATGACAAGTTAAAAATAATTCGTACATTTAGACCAGAAAATTTTTATTCTATTTCTTTCCAGTCTCTTATCATGCTCCTCCTACAGCCTGAATGCTGCACTTTCTCTTTACCTCTCTCTCTTTCCTTCATATAATGAATACAAGCTTCAGTGGTCCCAGCATTGCCCTCTTCCAGTGCCATTTCCCAGGTCAGTGGTTCTCTGGTCCTCTGAGGGGACAATTTCTCTTCTTCTCCTCCCTTCTCACACCCCAGTACTGTTTCCCCACTTCTTATCCCAGAGGATGAATTTTCTCTTTTCACTTGGAAAAAAAGTAGAACTCAAGTAAGAACTGCCTCATAATCCCTCACCACAGCTGAAACTGTCTCCTCCATCTTCACACCAGTGATAATGGATGGTCTGTTGCTGTCTAAGGCCACCCCTGCATTTGGGAACAAGATTGGCCCCTCCCTACCCTGCATCATCACCTTCTAACTCTATGGGCAAATTAATTCTTGCATTCAATTATAATGCAATATTTCCCATTAGAAGAAACACAGATAAACTCAGTAAATAAAACAAAATCCCTTCCTAAAAAATCTACCACCTGATCATATGTCTGCCTCTGATTACTGCCTCATTTATTTTAATTTTTAATTATTATCTATTTTTTAAAAATACATGACAACAGTGGAATGCATTACAATTTTTATTACACGTATAGAGCACAGTTTTTCATATCTCTGTATATAAAGTATGTTCACACCAATTTATGCCATTATATATGTACATTTTTTTGCAATTCAATTCTTAATACACATATATACCACAATTTTTCTTATCTCTGTTTGTAAATAAGGTATGTTGACACCCAATTCAAGTCCTCATACATGTATTTTGTATAATGATGACCATCAGATTCCACCATCTTCCTCTAAATACTGCCTCATTTAGTTTTAATTTTTGTATTAGAGATTGAACTCAAGGGCCACTGAAGCACATCCACAGCCCTTTTTTTCTTCATTTTGAGAAAGCATCTCTCTAACTTGTTTAGGGACTCAATAAGTTGCTGAGTCTGGCTTTGAACTTGGAATCCTCCTGCCTCAGCCTCCCAAGCCACTGGGATTATAGGTATACCCCACAATGCTGAGCATTGCCCATTCCTATGATATACCTCACAGAGTGATATCTGAGTCTATTCTCTCACGTTGTCTTTTTAAACACTGAATTTTAATTTTTCTAGTGTAACCATGGATGTATTTGAAATTTAAAATATTTCTACAAGGCTTGGTAAAAATACAAATTATCCCAATCTTCCAAAGCCCTATTTTCTGATTCCCAGAGGCAACCTGCTTTACTTTCTTTATCTGATGCTTTCATTGTGGAATTCCTATTATTCAGTTTTGGGAAATCCTTTATTGATAGCTAATGCTCTTAGAGTTCTTCTGTTTTCCTTACCATTACTTTTTCTATTGTATAACTTCTTTTCTGATACAACTTTTAGTCATCCAAATCATCTATAGATTTATCATGTATATGATCAGTATTTAACTTCTAAAAACTTCTTTTTTTCTGTATATAATTGTGCGTAAGTCCACTATTTGTTCAACAAATCATATATTTTACATGTTATAGCAATTATTGAGAATAGTTGTAGTGGATCAAGCAAAGAAGTTGGGACCAGCAGTTCTCAAAATGTGACTGTGGAGTCCTTGGAGGTATTCAGATCTTTGCACGTGATTCATATGATTAAAAACTATTTTTATAATGTCACTAAAACATTACTTACACTGAAGTAAAACTTGTCAAGATGGAAACCAAGGTACAAAACTGCAATAGCATTTATTGTATTTCTGAGCATGTTTTAACTGTACAAGGGAAAATGCCAGTTCACTTGAATATGTTCTGTTTGAAGAAATAAAAATGATTAACTTTATTAAATCTCCATTCGAGTTCACATTACAAAAATATTTATTCAATAGAATGAGAAGTACAAATAAAACACTTCTGTTACATTGCAAAGTAGGGTGTCTGTGTCAACAAAAACTATTTGGTGAGTTGTACTAGTCCCATTTTTATGGGATACCATTTCTGCTACATAGAATGAATGACAGAGAAACCATTCCTTGGACTTCAATATGTGACCAACATTCTAAAAAATGACCTGAGCCTGTCTCTTCTAGATTGTCCACTAACAATAATATTTTCAATGATAAAATGTATAGTCTTAGAAGGAAATCAGAATCTGTGAAAATCTGAATCTACCATTATGAACTTGACAGCGACCCCAATGCTTATAACACTTTCTGGTGAAATCTGTGGTATTATCAACATGTGACCTCTTGATTAGTTGCACTGTAATGTATGTACACTAGAAGGTGTATATAATTTATAGAATAATGCATGACTTAAAAAAATATCATGCATTAGTACAAGAGCAATTCATTACGCAAGACACACCCACAGCATTTCATGCAGCAAAATATGAACTATTCAAAGATTATGTTTCAGGGTCCATATGGCAAAGAACTTTTAAGAACCTGACATGTATATCAATATAGTGTGGTATCAAAGATGAAGAGCCAGAGTTGCCTAAAACGTTATTTAAAAAGATTCCTCTCACATATTAGTTCGAGGCTGCATTTTTTGTTTCAAACAAAATCATTAAATGCAGAAGATATGAACATGTAGCAGTTTTCTAAAAAAAGACAAATCAAAAAGACATTTAAAACTGTAAAAACACAATAGCTAGACTGTGGAACCAACCCAGATGCCCTTCAATAGATGAATGGATAAAAAAATGTGGCATTTATACACAGTGGAGTATTACGCAGCACTAAAAAATGACAAAATCATGGAATTTGCAGGGAAATGGATGGCACTAGAGCAGATTATGCTAAGTGAAGCTAGCCAATCCCTAAAAAACAAATGCCAAATGTCTTCTTTGATATAATGAGAGCAACTAAGAACAGAGCAGGGAGGAAGAGCAGGAGGAAAAGATTAACATTAAACAGAGACATGAGGTGGGAGGGAAAGGGAGAGAGAAGGGAAATTGCATGGAAATGGAAGGAGATCCTCATTGTTATACAAAATTACATATAAGAGGTTGTGAGGGGAATGGGAAAAAAAACAAGGAGAGAAATGAATTACAGTAGATGGGGGTAGAGAGAGAAGATGGGAGGGGAGGGGAGGGGGGATAGTAGAGGATAGGAAAGGTAGCAGAATACAACAGTTACTAATATGGCATTATGTAAAAATGTGGATGTGTAACCGATGTGATTCTGCAATCTGTATTTGGGGTAAAAATGGGAGTTCATAACCCACTTGAATCTAATGTATGAAATATGATATGTCAAGAGCTTTGTAATGTTTTGAACAAACAAAAAAAATTAAAAAATTAAAAAATAGAAAAAACTGTAAAAAATAAAAAAGATCCACTCTTCTGATTAAATCTTGTTTTGGAAAACAGTTATTTTTCTTTCAAACTATTCTTTTGACATACAATTGTTTATAAATACTCTGAATGAATAAAATATCATCTTTAAAATGGAATTAATTTCTAATTGTTAAACATACTCCACATAAACATACTCCACATAAACCTTTGAGGCATACAAAGATCCTGAAACCAAACCATTCTAGAACTCCCTGAAGCAGGAATCAGGGAACCTTGTGACAAAGAGCACTCTGTGAAGGAGAAGTGGTCAGGTTGAAGACCCAGGTCCCTGGGCGTGGCTCTTAGTGTTTAGAGCTGTGTCTAGGGTGTGGATGCAGAGCTCTGGGGATTCCCCTTCTTGGCGTTTCTCTTCTCCCTCTCCCAACCTGGGCCAGGTGATTCTGCCCAGACACTCCTGAAGTGGCCCCAGGTCTCGCTCCTATTGCGCGTTAAGCTCCCAGAGAAGCCAATCAGCATTACAGTGGTTTGGGTTTTGAAGTCCCCACCCACCATCCAGGACTTAGAACTTCCACAGAAGGTGCAGGCTGGAGGTGATGGCGCCCCAAACCCTGCTCCTGCTGCTACTGGGGGCCGTGTCCCTGATGGAGACCTGGGCAGGTGAGTGCGGGGTCAGGAAGGAACCTGACTGTGCTAGGAAGGACCGTCCCCTTGCTCCTCCCACCCAGAGAAGCCGGTCTCCTGCTCCTGTCCCAGACTGTCCCCTGTGTGGTGTGGCTAGTCCTGGCTCTTCACTCATCCTCTAAATCCTTCTCTCTTTTGTCCCACCACCTTTGCTTCTCCGGAGCCAATTCCTCTCCTCCTGGATCCTGGAGCAGGGCGCTGGGAGAAGGGTGGACCTGGTCTCAGTATCCCTGCCTACAGGCTCCCACTCCTTGAGGTATTTCGACACCTCTGTGTCCCGGCCGGGCCGCGGGGAGCCCCGCCTGGTCTCCGTGGGCTACGTGGACGACACACAGTTCCAGCACTTTGACAGCGACTCTGAGTCCCAGAGGATGAAGCCATGGTCGCCCTGGGTGGAGCAGGAGGAGCAGAAGCATTGGGACACATGGAATTCCAAGGACTCCGCAAAGAATTTCCAAGTGTGCTTGACCAACCTGCTGAGACACCACAACCAGAGCGAGGGCGGTTAGTGGCCCTGGGCCCTTGTCTGAGGTCTAAATCTCTTCCTGTCCTGAAAGCACTGTCCCGAGTCCACAGGGATTCCCGATTCTGAGGGAGTCATGGAGTCCCCTGACCCAGAAACCATCCACTGGGACTGTGGTCGGGTTTTGTTTACATTTGGGGGCGGGGAGGGGAACAGGCAGGTTGGTCGGGGTGAGGATGACCCTGACCGTGGGGGTGGGGACAGGCTCTCACACCATCCAGAGAACCTAAGAAGTGGGGCAAGATGGGCGCCTGATTCGCGGGTTCTACCGGTTGGCATATGATGGGGAGGATTACCTCGCCCTGAATGAGGACCTGAGCTCCTGGACTGTGGCAGACTCAGTGGCTCAGATCACAGAGCGATACTGGAAGGCGCCTGGTGTCACGAAGCTCCACAAGGTCCACCTGGAAAACACCTGTGTGGAGAAGCTCCTCAGATATCTGGAGAGCAGGAAAGAGACCCTGCAGCGCTTAGGTATGAGGGGCTGTGGGATACCTGGCTGAGCTCCTGTAGATCTCTCCACCTGCTTCCCAAAAGAAGTCAAGGAGAATGATGGCACGCACTCTAGAACACTGCCCTTTTCCTTGTCCAGAGGGAAGTGGGTCTGCCTGGATTCCAAGGTATCCTGCTAGAGCAGAGCTAAAGGCTGCTTTCTCTCAGGACAAGTAAAGGATCCAGTCTCTCTCCTGGTTGAAGAGAAAGACAATAAATAACTGACCACAGTTCTCTGGCAGCAGTCTTGGCATCAAGGATAGATTGGAGGTCCATTCCAGCCTAGTGTCTTTGGAGGTCTGACTCCAGCTTTTCTATATCACTCAGTCTCCACCCACCCTGAGACTTAAGTTCCTCTGAGACACCTGTAACCTCTTCCATTGGGTTGTCTTAACCTGATTCTAGAACTTTGCAAGGAATAGAACATCATGCCAGAAGAATGAGTCCAAGCTTATGTCTAGGTTTTGTGCTTGCTCCCTCCCAGACCCTAATTGTGCTGACCATTCTCTGGATGGTGGCCCATTGGAGGTAATGTCCAAATGTCTGAATTTCCTTGTTCTTTCCCTCAGACCCCCCAAAGACACATGTGACTCACCACCCTAGCCCTGAAGGAGATGTCATTCTGAAGTGCTGGGCCCTGGGCTTCTACCCTAAGGAGATCACCCTGAACTGGCAACGAGATGGGAAGGACAAGACCCAGGACATGGAACTTGTGGAGACGAGGCCTGCAGGGGATGGAAACTTCCAGAAATGGGCAGCTGTGGAGGTGCCTGCTGGAGAGGAGCAGAGATACACATGCCATGTGCATCATGAAGGGCTGCCTGAGCCCCTCACTCTGAGATGGGGTAAGGAGGGGGTGAGGGCCCAGAGCCCCTTGTCAGGAAAGCAGGAGACTTTCCGGAGACCCTCAGCAGGATAGGGACTGAGAGCTGGAGATCAGGGCCTTTCATATAACTTCACTTCCTCTCCCAGAGCCACCTGTTCAGTCCACCATCTCCATCATGGGAACTGTTGCTGGTCTGGTTGTCCTTGGAACTATTGTCATTGGAGCTGTGGTAGCTTTTGTTTTTTGGAAGAAGAAAAACACAGGTAGGGAAAATGCAAGGTCTGAATTTTTCTCCCACTGGTGATTTCAAGCACTTGGGAGAAGTAGGCCCTACCTTTTTAAAGAGAAGTAATATCTTCACACATATGTTTCCTCAGCCTAGGAACCTGTTTATTCTTTGTAAAGCAGGTAGAAAATATAGGACAAATTTATTCTCCTGAAACTTGTGACGATGTGACGTGATTCCCAGCATTTGGAGGCCACCAGGGAAATTTCCCTGCTGAGGACAGACACCCAGGAGAGCTGTTGGCTCCATCTTTACCCATCTCCTTTCTTCTTGTCTCCTGATCCTTCCCTACATCTGCAGTCACAGTTCTGGAAACTTTCCTGAGGTCCAGAAAATAAGAGTACCTCTAAGACCTGCCTCCAATCTGCTCTCTCACAGGATGTTTTCTTCCCACAGATGGAAAAGAAGGGACCTATGCTCCAGCTGCCCGTAAGTTTTATGAACAATGATCCCTGGGACCTTCTGGGTAGTGTAGAAGGGAGTGATGGGAGAGCTGATCCATCCCATAATTCCTCCATTAGCCACATCTCCTTGGGCTCTGACCAGGATGATTTTTTGTTCCTGGGTAATGACAGTGCTCAGGGCTCTGATGTGTCTCTTGCTGCTTAAAAAGGAGAGACCTGGGAATACTTGAAAAGGGAATGGAACTGAAGCAAGGGGAAACTCTTGGGTTACAGGCCTCTCTGTATTTGGACATGTTGAGCATGTAATGGGTCATTCAGAGTGTCTCCACTTAGAAAGACTGAGATAAATTTGCTCCTAATATTTTATTTTCTAGTGTGAGCAGGCTTCTGTGTGGCCAAGTGACATAGGATTTGTTTGGTTCTCTTCCTGCTCCCTACTGTAACTTCAAGAAGTCCCGACTACTTTTTGTGCAACTGGCATCAAATTGTATCTATGTGTCTGTGTTCTTATCAGCTTAAAGTAAGGAAATGGAAAGAAGAACCTCTCCTGGAGTATCAAGACCCATCCCCACACCTTTCTGTTCTCTTCTTCAATCAACTTTCCTGTGTACCAGATGTGGGGCTGGAACATCTCCATTCTTCACTTGGCTTTGTTGCCCTGGGCTATAGCTTCTTATTTCCCTACTGAAAAACAGAATCTGGATATTGATTTGTATTTCAAATTTGTGCCATGAAATGTGGTTGATGGGTCAGTTAAATGAAAAGAGGAGTCCTAAAATTTCTGAGAGAAAATAAAACCTGAAACCTTGAGAATCCACATGTTTGCTGTGCTGAGGATGTTGCAGGTGAGGACAAGAGAGGGTTGAAAGAGCTGAGGGTGGACAAGGTGGCACAGTCTGCACTCAGTACGTCCTGGGCATGGATGTGGTCACTCCTCAGCTGGATCATCTTCCCTGCTCCTTGGTCATTGTCCCTTCAGTTAAACTTCATCCCACCAGGACCTCTGATGACAGGGGCTCATGTGATGGGGTTAGAATATGCTCAAACACAAGTCTGACCTTCTCTCATCTTTGTTTGTTTGTTTGTTTGTTTCTCAGTTTCTGCAGAGAATGATCCCTGTTCTTGTTATTAAGTGTGAGTTCTAGTCTCCTTCTCTTCTGGCTGTCTCTCATCTTTGACAGAAGCAGAAGTCCTTTTTCCTGTCCTTGTCCCATAAAACTCAGAGCAGTTTCCGGTATTGTATTTTCCACCATTTCTCCAGTACTTTTAAAGGAACCAGATTATAATAATAGTAGAGAGGAAGAATATCATGATTTCTTATCTTAGATAAATTCCTCCTAGTGTCCCATCTTCTCTACTCAGCAGTTTCACTGCGCTGAGCTCTACTACTCCATTTCAGATTCCTGGATTGATAAAACAGAGTCTTTTTTTTTTTATTGGTCGTTCATAACATTACATAGTTCTTAATACATCATATTACACGGTTGATTCACGTGGATTATGAACTCCCGCTTTTACCCCGTATACAAATTACTGTATCACATCAGTTTCCCTTCCATTGATTGACATATTGCCTTTCTAGTGTCTGATGTATTCTGCTGTCTGTCCTATTCTCTACTATCCCCCCTCCCCTCCCCTTTTCTCTCTCTACCCCTTCTACTGTAAATCATTTCTTCCATTTGTATTATCTTGTCTTGCCCCTCCTTTCCTCTTATATGACATTTTGTATAACCCTGAGGATCGCCTTCCATTTCCATGCAATTTCCCTTCTCACTCCCTTTCCCTCCCACCTCTCATCCCTGTTTAATGTAAATCTTCTTCTCAAGCTCTTCGTCCCTACCCTGTCCTTGTTTACTCCCCTTATATCAAAGGAGTCATTTGGTATTTGTTTTTTAAAGATTGACTAGCTTCACTTAGCATAATCTGCTCTAATGCCATCCATTTCCCTCCAAATTCTATGATTTTGTCATTTTTTAATGCAGAGTAATACTCCATAGTATATAAATGCCACATTTTTTTTATCCATTCATCTATTGAAGGGCATCTAGGCTGGTTCCACAGTCTTGCTATCGTGAATTGAGCTGCTATGAACATCGATGTAGCAGTGTCCCTGTAGCATGCTCTTGTTAGGGCTTTAGGGAATAGACCGAGAAGGGGAATAGCTGGGTCAAATGGTGGTTCCATTCCCAGCTTTCCAAGAAATCTCCATACTGCTTTCCAAATTGGCTGCACCAATTTGCAGTCCCACCAGCAATGAACAAGAGTGCCCTTTTCCCCCGCATCCTCTCTAGCACTTATTGTTGTTTGACTTCCTAATGGCTGCCAGTCTTACTGGAGTGAGATGGTATCTTAGGGTGGTTTTGATTTGCATTTCTCTGACTGCTAGCGATGGTGAGCATTTTTTCATGTACTTGTTGATTGATTGTATGTCTTCCTCTGAGAAGTGTCTGTTCAGGTCCTTGGCCCATTTATTGATTGGGTTATTTGTTATCTTATTGTCTAATTTTTTGAGTTCTTTGTATATTCTGGTTATTAGGGCTCTATCTGAAGTGTGTGGAGTAAAGATTTGTTCCCAGGATGTAGGCTCCCTGTTTATCTCTCTTATTGTTTCTTTTGCTGAGAAAAAACTTTTTAGTTTGAGTAAGTCCCATTTGTTGATTCTATTTGTTAACTCTAGCGCTATGGGTGTCCTATTGAGGAATTTGGAGCCCGATCCCACAGCGTGTAGATCATAACCAACTTTTTCTTCTATCAGATGCCATGTCTCTGATTTAATATCAAGCTCCTTGATCCATTTTGAGTTAACTTTTGTGCATGGCGAGAGATAGGGATTCAGATTCATTTTGGTGCAAATGGATTTCCAGTTTTCCCAGCACCATTTGTTGAAGATGCTATCCTTCCTCCATTGCATGCTTTTAGCCCCTTTATCAAAAATAAGATAGTTGTAGTTTTGTGGATTGGTTACTGTGTCCTCTATTCTGTACCATTGGTCCACCCGCCTGTTTTGGTACCAGTACCATGCTGTTTTTGTTACTATTGCTCTGTAGTATAGTTTGAAGTCTGGTATCGCTATACCGCCTGATTCACACTTCCTGCTTAGTATTGTTTTTGCTATTCTGGGTCTTTTATTATTCCATATGAATTTCATGATTCTTTTATCGATTTCTACAAGATATGCTGTTGGGATTTTGATTGGCATTGCATTGAACTTATATAGGACTTTTGGTAATATCGCCATTTTGATGATGTTAGTTCTGCCTATCCATGAGCAGGGTATATTTTTCCATCTTCTAAGGTCTTCTTCTATGTCTTTCTTTAGGGTTCTGTAATTTTCATTGTATAAATCTTTCACCTCTTTTGTTAGGTTGATTCCCAAGTATTTTATTTTTTGGGGGGATATTGTGAATGGAGTAGTTGTCCTCATTTCCGTTTCAGAGGATTTGTCGCTGATATACAGGAATGCCTTTGATTTATGCGTGTTGATCTTATATCCTGCCACTTTGCTGAATTCATTTATTAGCTCTAATAGCTTCTTTGTAGACCCTTTTGGGTCTGCTAGGTATAGAATCATATCATCTGCAAATAGTGATAATTTAAGTTCTTCTTTTCCTATTTTTATGCCTTTAATTTCTTTCGTCTGCCTAATTGCTCTGGCCAGTGTTTCGAGGACTATGTTGAACAGAAGTGGTGAGAGAGGGCATCCCTGTCTTGTACCAGATCTTAGAGGGAATGCCTTCAATTTTTCTCCATTCAGAATGATGCTGGCCTGTGGCTTATCATAGATTGCTTTTACAATGTTGAGGTATGATCCAGTTATCCCTAATTTTTCTAGAGTTTTGAACATAAAGGGATGCTGTACTTTGTCGAAAGCTTTTTCTGCATCTATCGAGATGATCATATGGTTCTTATTTTTAAGTCTATTGATGTGGTGGATAACATTTATTGATTTCCGTATATTGAACCATCCTTGCATACCAGGGATGAATCCTACTTGATCATGGTGTATAATTTTTTTGATATGTATTTGAATCCGATTCGCCAGAATTTTATTGAGGATTTTTGCATCAAGGTTCATTAGAGATATTGGTCTCTAGTTTTCTTTCTTTGAAGTGTCTTTGTCTGGTTTCGGAATCAGGGTGATGTTGGCCTCGTAGAACGAATTTGGAAGTTCTCCCTCTTTTTCTATTTCCTGAAATAGCTTGAAAAGTATTGGTGTTAGTTCCTCTTTAAAGGTTTTGTAAAACTCTGCTGTATACCCATCCGGTCCTGGGCTTTTCTTAGTTGGTAGTCTTTTGATGGTTTCTTCTATTTCCTCTATTGTTATTGGTCTGTTTAGGTTGTCTATATTCTCCTGGGTCAATCTGGGCAGATCATAAGACTCAAGGAATTTATCTATGCCTTCACTATCTTCTATTTTATTGGAGTATAAGGATTCAAAGTAATTTCTGATTATCTTCTGTATTTCTGAAGTGTCTGTTGTGATATTGCCTTTTTCATCCCGTATGCTAGTAATTTGGGTTCTCTCTCTTCTTCTCTTCGTTAGCATGGCTAAGGGTCTGTCAATTTTATTTATTTTTTCAAAGAACCAGCTTTTAGTTTTGTCAATTTTTTCAATTGTTTCTTTTGTTTCAATTTCATTAATTTCAGCTCTGATTTTAATTATTTCTTGCCTTCTACTTCTTTTGCTGTTGTTTTGCTCTTCTTTTTCTAGGATTTTGAGATGAAGTATGAGATCATTTATTTGTTGGTTTTTTCTTTTTTTGAGGAATGAACTCCAGGCAATGAATTTTCCTCTTAGAACTGCTTTCAATGTGTCCCATAGATTCCGATATGTTGTGTCTGTGTTTTCATTTAACTCTAGGAATTTTTTAATTTCCTCCCATTGATCACTCAGCAACCTATTGTTCATTCTCCAGGTGATGTTTGATTTTTCCTTTCTTCTTTTATCATTGATTTTCAGTTTCATTCCATTATGATCAGACAAGATGCATGGTATTATCTCTACCTCTTTGTATTGTCTAAGAGTTGCCCTGTGACATAGTATATGGTCTATTTTTGAGAAGGTTCCATGTGCTGCTGAGAAAAAAGTGTAGCTACTTGATGTTGGGTGGTATAGTCTATATATGTCAATTAAGTCTAGGTTGTTAATTGTGTTATTGAGTTCTATAGTTTCCTTATTTAACTTTTGTTTGGAAGATCTGTCCAGTGGTGAGAGAGGTGTGTTGAAGTCTCCCATGATTATTGTATGGTGGTCTATTAGACTCTTGAACTTGAGAAGAGTTTGCTTGATGAACACAGCTGCACCATTATTTGGGGCATATATATTTATGATTGTTATGTCTTGTTGGTGTATGGTTCCCTTGAGCAGTATGAAGTGTCCTTCTATGTCCCTTTTGATTAGCTTTGGCTTGAAATCTATTTTATTAGATATGAGTATGGACACTCCTGCTTGTTTCCGCGGTCCATATGAGTGATATGATTTTTCCCAACCTTTCACCTTCAGTCTATGTATATCTTTTCCTATCAAATGCGTCTCCTGTAGACAGCATATTGTTGGGTCTTGTTTTTTGATCCATTCTACTAGCCTGTGTCTCTTAATTGGTGAGTTTAAGCCATTAACATTTAGGGTTATTATTGAGATATGGTTTGTTCTTCTATCCATGTTTGTTTATTGATGTTACTAAACCTGATTTGTTATCCTCTTTGACTACTTTCCCCCCTTTACTGTCCTACCTCCCATTGTTGGTTTTCAATGTTATTTTCCATTTCCTCTTCCTGTAATGTTTTGCCAAGGATTTTTTGAAGAGATGGTTTTCTAGCTGCGAATTCTTTTAACTTTTGTTTATCGTGGAAGGTTTTAATTTCATCTTCTAACCTGAAGCTTAATTTCGCCGGATACACGATTCTTGGTTGGAATCCATTTTCTTTAAGCGTTTGAAATATGTTATTCCAGGATCTTCTAGCTTTTAGAGTCTGTGTTGAGAGATCAGCTGTTATTCTGATTGGTTTACCCCTAAATGTAATCTGCTTCCTTTCCCTTGTAGCTTTTAAAATTCTCTCCTTATTCTGTATGTTGGACATCTTCATTATAATGTGTCTAGGTGTGGATCTCTTATGATTTTGCACATGGGTTGCAGGTTGGCCTAGCTTGCAGGCACTGGGGGAGGGGCCGGTTCCGCCCCTCAGCAGGCTTTGGGCCCACTCTGCTGGTGTTCACAGTCCCCTGCCTACCTGCAGACACTGGGGGAGGGGACGGGCCTAGCCCTCAGCCGTCCGCCGGACCTGTCCTTGTGGGTCCGGTCTGCGTTCCCCGCCGGCGCGTGTAGCTGCTGTCACTTGGCTGGTTGCTGGTCCTGACCCGCCCGCCCGTGGCTTGCAGGTTCCCCTCGCTTGCAGGCACTGGGGGAGGGGCCGGTTCCGCCCCTCAGCAGGCTTTGGGCCCGCTCTGCTGGTGTTCACAGTCCCCCTCCTACCTGCAGACACTGGGGGAGGGGACGGGCCTAGCCCTCAGCCGTCCGCCGGACCTGTCCTTGTGGAAAACAGAGTCTTATAAAGGTTTCTTTTAGCTGGAAATTATGACCCATTAGTCAAGGATCATCTTTCCTGAAGATCAAAACACGTGAGTGCTATGGAGTGCAGGAGGGCTGGTGTGGAGGAAGGAGAGCAGCATGTGTGAGAAAAGCCCAGTGTCTCTGACCTCAGTGTGCGAAGCCTTGTGCTGCAGATGCCACAGCAGCATTTGGTCTGAGGCTCCATTAATAAAGACGGTGTCTCTAGAAGAGGGAGGGGCTGACACTGAACATTAATTCAGCTCTCATTTGTTGAGTACTGAGTAGATGACACACATTTTGTATCCAGGATACATAAGGGAACTGAAAACAAGCCCAAACATCCACCCTTATAGAGCCTGTGTTCTATAGGAAAGAGGAACTCTAAACACAGTAAATGAGGACAGTGTTCATGTTAGGTGGTGAATGATTCAGGGAAGGTATCAGAGTGAGTGTGTTGGATAGAGAAGATAGCTGTTTTATTAGGGTGCTCAGCATGGGACTTATTAGCAAGATGAGCTTTGTGGAAAGATTCAAAGGACATGAAAGAATTTGTCATGAAAATATTTGGAGGAAGATCTCATGAAAATACACCAGGGCAGCCTCCTCTGTGTGTGTTCTGGGGACAGCAAGGATCTGAGACTTCTTGATCTGTCACTGAGAGGAGGTCAGAGGCACAGCAAGTCACTGAAGATCTGGAGGTTGACTAAAGGAATCTTGCATTGAGTGAAGCAGTTTTAAGCAAAGACAGACCTGGTGCATCTTTTCAAAGCATCACTTTGCTGAGCTGAGAACTGAATTGAGACAGGAGGACAAGCAAGGCAGCAGGGAAACTGTGGGGAACTAGTCAGTCCTAGGCTGGAGGTGTCAGTCATTTCCCCTGGAGTCTGAGCAGAGGAAATACTGAAAGTATTTGGATATTGAATACATTTTGACGATGGATTTTCTGGCACTTCTTAATGAGCTTAATCTGGGATATGAGAAAGAGGAAGTGAGAACACCAAAAATTTGTGACTCTGTAATCTGCAAGATAAGAGTTGCATCAATGGAGAAGGGAAAACTAACAGAGAAGACTGAGAAAACTTTAGAGGCATTCAGTGGAGATGTGCTGTTGAGACATTGGGCTTTATATAAATATGCATCTTTTCCTAGGCAGTGTGAGTCTTTCTTTCTTTTTTTTTTTTTTTTAGTGTGTCAAGTAAAAATTTAAAACTTTTATTTATGGTACAAATGACAAATACTTTGTATTAAAAATCTGGAATTCAAGTTTTCCTTGTACTTCATACTCCATCCTTGCCCCAGAACCTTACAAAAATATTTCTGTTTAGAGGGAGGAAGAGGAGGTGCCCACTCCAGGGGCAAAGTCCAGGTCTGGGGAAAGGCACATGTGGTCAGTGTCAGGGGTGGTAGGCATCTGCTCAGCCCCACACCCAGCCTGGCCTCTTCAGAAAGAAGAATGCATGGGATCTGACACAGGGGCTGTGACATGGGTCCCCAAGAGCACCTTTGGGGGTGCAATCCTTTCATTGGTAGGGAATAGGAAGGCATGGCAAGGCCAGCTCCTTCTAGTCATGAGTGGGGAGATGGGTTAATAGGCAGAGACTCCTTTTAGGATCTAAACCTTTGAAGAGCTGAATTCTAGGCTGTCACATTTTGGTTGCTTGAAAGTGAACACTTCAGGGGAGATGAGGAGGGGAAATGGGCAAGTCTGGAGAACTAGCTTTGTCTCTCCCTGCCCCCAAGGAAGGCACAGGGTGGGAGGGGGCTGCCTTCATGAATGACCCTGCTGTCCCACTCCTTTTCACAGGCAGGCCTAGGCTTCAGGGCCAGAGTGGGGGAAGGGAACTTAAGGCCTTAGGTAGGGTTGTCACCTCCTCTGGTGGCAGGGCCCAGAGCAGCTGTGCTAGGGGTCCTCATCCCAAAGACACAGTTGCCTCTGGGGCACATAGACATCAAAGCTATAGTTCTTCTGGAAGCTTCAGATGCCACACTTGTAGGGCGTGATCCACTCACCGGCTGTGGCAGTACTTGAGCGTGCAGGGGTACCAGGCCAGGCTCAGGCCATGGCGGCAGGTGCAGGGCTTCCCACGGTCACCCACCAGCTTGCAGCGAGGCAGTTTCATCTGCTCATATGCCCTGGGTAGAGCATGGAAGTCAGAGCTGACCACACCTTGTTCCAGCCAGAACCGGACATCCTCCTGGTGGGTGTAAAAGGCATCTGCGGCCTCGGCCTCAGCGCATGCGTTGTGAAGAGGGCACTCAGGAGGCCACGCTGGCTGAAGTTCACAGCGATGTCCACGTGCAGCTGTTCCAGGCCCCGCATCTCCTCAGCCTGCCTCACTGCCCCTGGGTTTTTCTGCCGCAGCTTGGCCATGGCCTCACTGGGGATTATCTCATTGTGGTGCAGTAGGGTGACAAAACAGAGGGCCTGGAATTGACTCTGCCCCTTTTCCAGCTCCCCCAGGATCAGGGTGCGGAAGATATTCACATCATTCTTGAAGTTGGCTGTGAAGGACAAGAGTGTGCCATCCGGCTTGCACAGCTCCAGGCTGATGCTGTCGGCCTCACTGTCGGCAGTGTGAGTCTTGAACAAGGTGTGGTAGAGGTATCCTTACTCCCACTTTCTTTTTTTTTTCTTTTTTCTTTTTCTTTTTTTTGACATTTATTTTTTAGTTTTCAGTTTTCAGTGGACACAACATCTTCATTTTTATTTTTTAAATTTTTATGTGGTGCTGAGGTTCGAACCCAGCGCCCCTTGCATGCCAGGCGAGCTCGCTACCGCTTGAGCCACATCCCCAGCCCCTTACTTTCACTTTCTGTATGTGTCTTATTGTGGAATAACAGCAAACATTTCACAACCCACTGCTACTGCACATAGTATACTTTTAAGTAGCATTGCTATAGACAGTAGCATTCCAGCAGCTGCCCTGGTGTGAGGTTAACAGCATGAAGGAATCAGTACATATAGATTTAGTTTTCAGTAACATGGTTCCAAGGCTTCCTCTTCCATCAAAGTCAACCCCTTCCCCCAAAAAAAGACACAAATGAAAAAAGCATCAATGAAGAGATATATAAGTAAGATTCTTTTACTGAATATATACATGGAGGCAGGAGTTCATGGAGAAGAGTACTCCTATCCTGAAGGCATTTGCCAAATCTGGAATCTCAGCTTTTTCTTAGACTCACAAGTCATACTGCTGTGTCTGTTGGTTTACTGTCAGTGTAACCAAATACCTGAGATAATTCACTATTAAAAGGAAAGGTTTATTATGGCTCAAGTTTTATAGGGTGAAGTCCATGATTAGTCCTGCCACTTCACACCTGTAGTGGGGCAACACATCATGTTGGGAGCACTGGACAGACCAAAACCACTCACCTCCTCACCGGGAGAAAAAGAAGGTGGAGTATGTCTGGCAATGTGCTTCAAGGACACAGCCCACAATATCTTAAAGTCCTCCCACTAGACCCCACTTCTCAAGGATTTCATCATCTCCCTGTAGCACCACCCAGAGATCAACCCTCTGGCACATGGGCTTTGGTAACACCATTCAGTCACAACAAGTACACAGGTAATGATCCTCAGAGATAGTCTGAATATGAGTCACTCTGGATTTCCATTAAATCTAGGAAACAAAAGATTTATGTCCTCTAAGCAAGAAATGAAAATCTGTTTTCCCTCACTCAAGAGTTCTTAGAAAATTTACCTCAAACCAGAAAAAAAAAATTTAACAAAGGAAGAAACATTACTATTTTGCAAAATTTGTAACCACCACCTTGGACCCCTACAGGTTTGTTGCCCTAATTGGTTTTACCAATTGGGTTAAATAACTTTAAGCTATGATTTTGTTTTATAAAGACCCTGGGTTGAAAATTGACTCAAATTTTCAAGGAGGGAACAACAATTTCTATAGGAATCCACATTTAACCAATGTGTCAAACAATATACACAATTCAGTACAAAAGGAAACAAGAAGATGAAGCAGAAACCAGAAGAAAGAACAGATAGTAGGACGTGGCTCATAAGACATCCATATGTGACTATGAAACAGAAAATTACATATTTAATCAGTTTAATGTATAAAGAAAAATCTGATAATATTCAAAATGCCTGAAGATGTAGGAAACTAACAGTGACCTAGCCATTTTTCAAATTTAGTTATTAAAAAGTAAAATTAGAGGCTGGGGATATGGCTCAGTGGTAGACAACTTACCTCGAATGTGCAAGGCCCTAGCTTCCATCCTCAGCACCACATAAAAACAACTAGATAAAGTAAATATATTGTGTCCAATTACAACTAAAAAATGTATTTTTTTTAAAAAAGGAAAATTACAGCAATCATTTTATAAGTTCAGTTTTGTTGATGTTTACTTTGATACTAGAGTAAGAAACACTAGACATTCATAAAAAGATGAAAAGATAGAAAGGCATTTAGACAAATATTACAGAGATTACAGTCTCTGAGGGAAAGAGAATGAAAGAGGCGAGGCTGCCAATTGTCCATCTTCCTTCCTGGATTCAGTTCCCAACACAGTGCAGGGAGGAGGAGCCCTACACAGCCCAGAAGCTTCAGGAAGTTGAGGGAACAGAGATCTGTATTTGGAGAGGCCAAACAGCAGAATATGCAAGATGAAGGCACATTGCTGAAATTAACAGCACTGGTGGTCTACAGGGCACCTGTCCTGTCCTCAGTTCATTAGTACACACACATAAGGACACCATCCAAGGACAGGGATAAGACGAAATAATGGTACCTATCAATATACAGGGCCAGAAAACAATGTCTGTTCCCACTGTCCATGCTAGAAAGCCTAACTGTTTGCCAGACTTCAGACAAAGTATTCAGAAGAATAATTTTTTATTTGATGCCACACATTATTCACTATGAGTGAATAATGTGTGGCATCAAATAAAAAAAATTACCAAGTATGTAATGAAAACAAGAAAAGACAACTCAGCAGAAGCAAATAACACAGACTAACTTAATATTGAGACAGTTATTATAAATGAATTCCTCATATTCAGAAGTTTACTTAAGAGACATAAAAGACAAAACAGGCTTAGTTGCACAACCTTGTAATGCCAGCTACTCAGGAGACAGAGGGAGGAGAATTGCAAGTTCAAGGCAAGCTTGTTTGGAGATGGGGGGTCTGTGGAAGATAATTGAGGCTAATATGGACACAACAGAGGAGAGGAGAGGAGAGGAGAGGAGAGGAGAGGAGAGGAGAGGAGAGGAGAGGAGAGGAGAGGAGAGGGAAGAAAAAAGGTGCATCCCAAAACCAATAATACTGTTGTCCCACAGCATAATAAAGAGATCCTCCTTCTTCATCTCCTTCTCTCTCTCTCCATTAACACATACAAGAATGACCAGATTGTTACCAGGCAGCACATGTCCTGCCTTGGGAGGAAGAGGTTAGGCTATAATTCTCATTGTTGCAGAAATATTCACTGTCATGTTGCTATTGGGCAGCTGTAATACTGCCTGGGAAGAAAGAAACCAGATCATAATGCTCTCTGCTCCAGAAAATTTTGAAATCAAATTGGAAGGAAAATGGGTTTTATTCAAAGCTAGCTTTGAAGGAATATAGGAGAAACTTAATTGTTTCATAAGTCCCATCTCCAAAATTCCTGAAAATTAGCCTAATTTTAAAAGAAGAGGCATGGGAGTGACACAGGCAGGAAATGTCCCTATGCAGACATAGTGATCTTGCAGTTGGATAGGCCTGAGTGGGCATCTCTGTACCCAACTTCTTTAGAGCCTTGTAAGGGTGGGAGATCTGACCTTCAGCTTCCTTCTCTAAGCAGAAAAAGTGTATTCCCAATTCATTGAGGGGGGGGCATCCCCAAAACTTATTGATTCAAAATTGGAAATTGATTTAGTCTGCTTTGAGTCACTGTGACCAAAAGACCTAATAAGAATAAAATAAGGGAGGGGCTCCAGGTTCATAGGTCCTATTCCATAGATAACTGACTCCATGTTTTGGGCCTGTGGTAAGACAGACACCAGGGCAGAAGAATGTGGAGGTGAAAATCAGCCGAGGACATGACAATTGGGAAGCTGGGGGCGGGGGGAGCTCTCCACTCACTAGGGGCAAAATATACACCCTCAAGGCACATGCCCCAGTGACCTACCTCCTCCACCTATACCCTACTTGACTACAATTATCACCCAGATTAGTCCACTAATTAAGTTATAATTATCATAACCTAATCACATCACCCCCTAAAGTCTTGCATGAGCTTTTGGGGGATACCTCATATCTAGGAAGTCCCATGTCAGAAAAGCTCTGGGACAAGGAAAGGTGTATTAGGACAAAAAAATAATTCCACAGGTGTCACTTCCTTAGGAATTATTGTGGCCCAAAGAAATTTTATAGGTTTTGTCTATTTCTGAGTCCCTGGAGACTTCTCATATCAAAAAAGAGCCAGGATTTCCTGGGACCAGCCTCTATTCCCCACCATTATATTAGGTTTGTCAGGTGCACACAGGTCTTCTCTTTAGTTCACAGGATGGATTTCTGTGAAATGTGTGTAGAGAGCTGCACTTACATCAGTTAATTCAAGGAGCCTCATCTCTACCTGGACCTGATTCACATGAAGAGTTTACACTGGTTAGGTGATGAAATGAGACTTTGGAGGCCTTGGATAGAAAGCAGTTTGTTGAGCATGTGGAAGGAATATGAATACTTTGTGGTCAGAAGAATGACTATGGTGGTTTTCATCTGAACACAGGTTGTTTGATACTCAAAAAGGGAAACTAGTTCACTTCCCCATGAATGTGGCTAGGTAAATTCACTTCTACTAAAGAGACAAAGCAGAATCTATAGTGTGTGGCTACAGAGGAAAAGACACTGGGGTTTCCTGCTTTCTCTCCTCTCTCTTGTATCATTCATTCCTGGCTAAGTCATCTTCTATTGGACAGTAACCTAAGGGGAGTTTCCCATGGCCAGGAACTGAAGGCTGTGACCAAGAAATTCAGCAATGAGTTGTGAATGAGGGAGAGCTTTCCATATCAGTCAGCCTTCCAATTTTGGCCTTGAACATTACCCACAGAAAAGAGGCAGGATAATAAACCCTGGTAAATTTTAAGCTACTCTGTTTTGGAATGATTGTTACAATCCAGCAAGTAACAAATGCATAGGGAACAAAGGCATGAGATCGAGATTTTTTTTTCTCTTTAGAAATAAAGGAGTCCAGAAGAAATTGGAATGATTTATACAAATAATTGGTAGAAAAGACTATCATATGATTTTTTATTGACTGAAACTGACCTGCAAAAGTGACCTCTTGAATGATTTCAATTGTTTTTAGAACTCCATTTTAATTTTCTTGCTAGCTTTATTTTTTTTCACTATTTTCATAATTCCATATTCCCTTAGGACTACAGTATTCATCTTAACTTCTTATGCTACCTCCAGTTAACAATGTCTTAGTTCACACAAATGTAAAAAGCTTGCAACTGTTCAGACCTCCAAACTGCACCCATTGTTATGCTATAGATATTATATTTAATATATCTGTTATGGGTATGGAGTGTCCAAGAAAAAGCTATATTTGTATTTATTAAGTAAGTGCAAAAGGTCAGAGAAAAAGAGAGAGAGAGAGAGAGAGAGAGAGAGAGAGAGAGAGAGAGCGCAATTCAGCGACAAAGTGCACAAAGATAATCCTTTGCATTGAGCAAAACATTTGCAGTTTCTGATGCTCTTATCTTTTCTAGGAGTCTGAGATTTCCACTGGCATTGTTTGCTTTCAAACTAAAGAACAATTTACCATTCAATAGAGTATAGACGTACTGGTGATGAAAATCTTTACCTTTCATTCGAACTTTTGTTTATTTTCTCCTCTCTCCTGAAGGACATTTTTGCTAGATGTATCCTTATAGATTGATGGTGTTTTTTGCTCAGAGCCTTAAAGGTTTTTTTCTCACTTTCTTTTTGTTCTATGGTCATCAGGCAGAAAAGGAGATTCCAGAGAACAAGAAACAGAAAAAGTAACTGGGTAGGCCTCAAACTTTTGATGTTTTTATAGCTATAACAAACCTTAAAGTCACCTCTCCAATTAAAAGGCTGATTGGTTGAGTCGTAGAGATGTGCTGTTGGCAAGATATGCACTTATAGTATAAATACTGAAGTGAAAGTCAATTTATGGGAAAAAATATGCCATGCTAACAGTAAGCCTAGGCAGGCCACAATGGTCACAATACTATCAGAAAACTACATTTCAAAATAATATGCATTATTACAGAATAAGAAACATACTTCAGGAGGACAAAAGGGTTAGCAGAAAGACAAAGCACTCAGAAATATACATGTTCCCAAAAATACTTCTTTAAAACACATGAGGAAAAATTGACAGAATTATATAAAAAATATACAACTCCAGAAATATGTGCAGAGACTTTCATACTCATCTTGGCAATTTAGACAACAACTAGAAAAAAAAAAGCAAATAGATAGTTGGAAAAAACACTACAATCAACTTTGACTTCTCTAACATTAATAAAATACGAACAAATATCACAACAGCATACATATTATTTCAAGTGTGAATGGCATATCTGCCAGGTTAGACCATTTTTTGAACCATAAAACAATTCTCATATATTTGTTGAATGGTTGTATAGCCTCTTCTGAGAGTGTCTGTTCAGGTCCTTGGCCCATTTGTTGATTGGATTATTTGTTTTTTGGTGCTTAGCTTTTTGAGTTCTTTATATACCCTAGAGATTAGTACTTTATCTGATGTGTGAGGAGTAAAGATTTGCTCCCAGGATGTAGGCTCTTTGTTCATCTCACAAATTGTTTCTTTTGCTAAGAAGAAGCTTTTTAGTTTGAATCCATCCCATGTATTGATTCTTGGTTTTAATTCTTGTGCTATAGGAGTCTTATTAAGGAAGTTGGGGCTTAATCCCACATGATCAAGATTAGGGCCTACTTTTTCTTCTATTTGATGCAGTCTCTGGTCTAATTCCTAGGACCTTGATCCACTTTGAGTTTTGTACATGATAAGAGATAGGGGTTTAATTCCATTTTGTTGCATATGGATTTCCAGTTTTCACAGCACCACAAATATATGAAAAAATGTTCATCATCTCTAGCAATTAGAGAACTGCAAATCAAAACTACTCTAAGATTTCATCTCACTCCTGTCAGAATGGCAGCTATTATGAAGACAAACAATAAGTGTTGGAGAGGATGGGGGGGGATGTATACTCATACATTGCTGATGGGACTGCAAATTGGTGCAGCCTATATGGAAAGCAGTATGGGGATTCCTTGGAAAGTTGGGAATGGAATCACCATTTGACCCATCTATCCCTCTCCTCTGTTTATACCCAAAAGATTTAAAAACAGCATACTACAGGGACACAGCCACATCAATGTTTATAGCAGCACAATTCACAATAGCTGAACTGTGGAGCCAAGCTACATGCCCTTCAGTAGATGAATGGATAAAAAATGTGGCACATATACACAATGGAATTTTACTCAGCAATAAAAGAGAATAAAATCATGGTATTTGCAGGTAAATGGATGGCATTGGAGAAGATAATGCTAAGTGAATTTAGCCAATCCCCAAAAAACAAATGCTGAATCTTTTCTCTGATATAAGGAGGCTGACTCATAGTGGTGTAGGGAGGGGGAGCATGGGAGGAATAGATGATAGGGCAGAGGGGTGGGAGGGTAAGGGAGGGGGCAGGGGGCTAGAAAGGATGGTGGAATGTGATAGACATCATCATCCAAGTACATGTATGAAGACACGAATTGGTGTCAACATACTTTATGTACAACCAGAGATATGAAAAATTGTGCTGCATATGTGTAATAAGAATTGTAATGCATTCTGCTGTCATGTATTTTTTTAAGAAATCAATAAAAAACAATTTTCAACAAATCCGAAGATACTGTTTTATGATACAGAATATATTTTGTGACCATAATAGAATTTAATTAGAAGCAAATTTTAATAAGATAACCAGTAAATTATAAATATTTGGAAAATAAACAAAATAGTTTTAAATAATCATTATATCAAAGAAGAAATTGGAAAACATTTTAAACTGAATGATAAGGAAGTTAAGTATTTTAAAATGTGGAATATCTCATGTTGATAACTTCAAACTTAAAACAATACATACCCAAGTCGAGTAGAAGGAAGGAAATAAAGACAAATGACAAATAGAACAACAATTTTAAAATTGATAGACCCAAAATTTGGATTTTATTTTCTACAAAAAAAAAAATTCTATGAGCCTCTACCTAGATGGATTTAGAGGAAAAAATGAAAATTGCCAATGTTGGGAATGAGACAAATGGCACTGGTATGGGTACTGCAGATGTTAGAATGATGATCTGTGAATATTAGTAATAAATTCATGATAATACATGAGATGACCTAGATGAAATCAAGAACTTATTAAGAGAAAAAATAAAAAAATATGATGGGTCATATACCAATTGCAGACATTTTTATTTTGTGAGGGGAAACCTTCCCATAGAAAATAGCTTTGTGCAGTGGCAGTATCGTAGCCAATGAGGTTTATCCGAGGCGCAATTATTGCTAATAGAAAATACTTCAGAACCAGAAGATTTCATTGTGCATGATGTTGAACATATAATTTTTACCCTATAACTTGTAGTATCCCTACAGGTAACCAATACCTTTCCTTTAAAGGGGAGATCAATATTTATAGCACTCAATGCAAACAATATGCAGTCTTAAACCAAAAAGTTTCTTTTTAGAAAGTTAGAATTTTATTGCAATAAACAGAAATGATGTGTTCAATTAATATCTACAATATAAATAGTAGGTTTGCATAATGGTCTACTATTTCTAATGGTGTACAAAGAGGGATGGTGCAGGATGTGGGTTTTATGAGGTAGGAGGTGAGAATATAGAGGTATCAAATTATAGGAAGAATGAAAGAGGAATTAAGAGTAAACTAGCAGGGATACATATCTCTGGTGTAACCAGGTCTTCAGGCACTTGGTGATAGTCTTACAGCTCCTGGCTGTTGTTCCTAAATGGAAGTAACCACATCCCTAGCTGATGTTGGTGGCAACATCAAACCTGTTGTTACATTGATGTTGGACTTCCACACCCTAGCCGGTGTAGAAGATGGAAACTGCCTCAACTAAAGATGGTGGTGGCAACAGTGGCAGTAACCCAAGATGGTAGCAGAGGTGTCCCAAGATGGAAGTGACTACTTTCAGAGATGGAGCTGAGAGAGCTGTACAATGTTGTTAGCAGCCTGTTTGGAGGTACGTCATTTGACATGCAGGGCTGTGGCAGGCAGCTTCTTCCTGGCCTACCCATTGTCCTAAGATGGAGACTAACACAAGCTATGGAAATGACTGCAGTGTCTCAAGATAGTAGTGGGCCAGGGGAGCCATGAGTTGGTAGGTGGGGAAGACACAGCACAGTTGTTCTCCTCTGCTTCATGTGTGTGATTATCTTCTTCCTACTCCATGTAATGAGTTCAGGTCATGGTCTACTCCTTCTCCATGCAACAGCCTGGGGTCATGGTGTACTCCTCCTCCTACCAAGGCATATTATTATAAAAATGCCTAACATATAGAATAAGGATAGAATTTTAAAGACAGCCAAAAGAGGGGGGGGGGACTGGTCACATTTACAGGGAAAATAATCTAGATCTCAGCTGATTTCTCAACCCTCACACTCAAAGCTAGGAGACCTTGGAATAATATATTCCAAGCTCTGAAAGAAAATGGGTGCTTACCAAGAATATAATGCACAGCAAAATGAGCTTCTATAGTGCCGCAAACTGCCCGGCCCCGGGCCGGCTGAGTCCCGCTCCTGCTGCCGAACACTGCCTGCGGCACCCCTGCTGAGCGATTCCCTGCTGAGCTGTCAGTGCATGCGGGCTTGCAATCTTGCAACCCGGTTGGGCACAAAAACACAAGCCAGTCAAACTGAGACAAAGTTTTATTTAGAGAGAGGCCGTGTGCGTCCCCTAACAGGTGGGTCCGCCAAGTGTGTGTGTTCTACCTGAGCCGGGGGGGCGCTTCCACTTCCCCCGGAACACCCTCCTACCATCCTTTTCCAACCAATGGGAACTCTCCCATTACAAGAGTGACATGAGTAACCTGAGTCCTGAAATGGGCCCAGCTAAACAGCATGAGTCCAAATACCATATGAATGTGAATTGCTGGCTGGCAGTCATAAAATCCAAAGGTGCCTATATCAATATTTTTGCTGTGGCTCCTAACATCTGCCCCCTTCTGTTTAAATAAACAACAGGCAAATGTGGCTAGGGACCGTGCCTGTTAGGTATGTCCAATTCACATATGGTTCTTACCCGTCATGGGAAAACTGACCTTATTGCGTCAGTCTCCTGGCTTAGGTTGATACCACTGTAACCGAATCATACCCGTCACTGACTACCGGTCCAGTATATAGCCATACCTGTGTAAATAGGCCTATGCACCAGTGGGGGGGTGAGGTTCTTGCCTTACCTCTGTTGGCCCCCAAATTTAACCTTGGTGCCAGTGGGGGGTGAGGTTCTTGCCTCACCTCTGTTGGCCCCCAAAATCAGACCATCACTAGCAGAAGGGAGAAAGACGCAGAATTGCCACGACACCAAGCCAATTGACGGCTCCTTTGGAAACACTGGTGACACATCGGCTAAGATATTTAGCATTATCAGTTCGCTGTATCAACAAATAGAGCACAATGCATACAGGTGATACATAGTCCAGGCAAGTTGTGTAAGCAGTTCAAAGTGGAGGAGTCTATCAATATGTCTATTTCCTCCCAAAGTAAATTAAGTCCTTGATTGAGCAGTTCAAAGTGGAGGAGTCTATCAATATGTCCATTTCCTCCCAAAGTAAATTAAGTCCTTGATTGAGCAGTCTTATTGAGTTATATTGATTGATGTATCAGTTTATATAGTTTATAGTGATAGCTATCATAAAAGTTGTAGTTTGGTCTTAGTCTTCACCGGCACTGGGATGGAGATGGGAATTATGGCCATGTTGCTAAAGAGACATTATCCTGAACAGAATTATGAAATATAATGAAAAGGAAAGGTGAAAGTAAACAAACATATCTGTTAACCACCTTTAAAAGCAAAATTTAATAACAGCTGTTTACCTAAAGTAAATTAAACCATATAAGTCACGTGACTAATTTTTTTTTTGAATACTTGTATCTATTTATACATGAGCGCTCCTTGTAAATGAAATATGGACATACACACATACAGACATACAACACAAAACAGTGCATACATAACATAGAACATATAAGACAATAGTAAATAAAGGCCTTGTAGCTATAGCTAGGTGAAATCTCCATTGCAATGTTTAAAAACTTTACAGTTAAGAAAAAACAAAACACAGTCAAAAAATAAAACTGATCAGAAAAACATTAACCTAGGTTTGTATGAGCTTAAAAAATAAGGTAAAATAAAATAAAATAAAATAGAACTTTATGATGTGGGAAAAATGCAAATAATAAAATAGATATTGAAAAAGGCACCGTGGTAAATCACTGTCGCAGATGTAAGAATAGCCAGGCTGGAACTCTGGATATCAGCTGTTATGGATTTGAGTCAAATCATCTTCTTTTTCTGTAGAAATTGTTTTAGTTAATCTCTCTGGAATCCAAATTGGTTGCTGTTCCTCCTGTGGAAAAACACAGACGGAGCCCCGACTCCAGACTATTACTGGGTCTGGACCTTTCCATTGTCCTGTTAGAATATCTTTCCAAAGTACCTTAGGCTTATGTACATTTTTCGGATACATATGTCTTTCCGCAGCACTAAGTCCTGATGAATCCAAATTTAGAAAGTTTAGAGTAAAAAGGGTTATTTTAAGTTTATCTTTGGGGGATATATACCCTTTACTAATTCCCTCCTTTTGCTTTAATAAGTACATTTTTATAGTTTGATGAGCTCTTTCAATTATGCCTTGTCCCTGTGGGTTGTATGGGATTCCTGTTATATGAGTAATGCCAAATGATGAGCAAAATTGTTTAAAAGACTTGGAGGTGTAACCCGGGCCATTATCAGTTTTTAACTGTTTAGGAACACCCACAGTGGCAAAATTTTGTAAGCAATGAGCTATAACATCTTTAGTTTTTTCTCCGGGATGAAGGGAGCCCATCAAAAATCCAGAAGAAGTATCAACTGTAACATGTAAATATTTTAATTTTCCAAATTCTGGCAAGTGTGTGACGTCCATCTGCCAAATATGGTTAGGTATCAGTCCTCTAGGATTGACTCCAAGATTAACCTGTGGCAAAAATGTCACACAATTTTGACATTGTTTTATTATATGTCTGGCTTGTTCTTTAGTTATTTTAAAACGTTTTTGTAAAGTATTAGCATTGACATGGAACCTTTTATGAAAATTTATAGCTTCTTTATTGTGGAGAAAATATGTATGTCATGTGTAGATTTATCTGCTAGTTCATTACCCAAACTAAGGGCTCCAGGCAATCCTGTATGTGCCCTGATATGTCCTATAAAGAATGGATCCTTTCTATCCCAGATTAGACTTTGTATAGCAGAAAACAAAGAGAAAACAGTAGAGGAAGGAGAAATCCTACCAGCATCTTCAAGAGATACAATAGCATTAACTACATACTATCAGAAAATAAATTAAATATAGAATCTTTGAACATCATAAAAGCTTGCAATACTGCATTGAGCTCTACCTTTTGAGCTGATTGTTTGGGTACTAAAAATGTAAAAGTTTGATCAGGAGTAACTACTGCTGCTGTACCATTATTTGACCCATCAGTGAATATATTTGGAGCATTTATGATAGGGGTTTTTCTTGTCATTTTTGGAAAAACTACAGGATGCTTAGACCAAAAAGACAACAAAGGATTAGATGGCAAGTGATTATCAAATGCAACACTAGATTTACACATGATTATTGCCCAAGTATTTAACTCATTAGCTAACTCATCAATTTGATCCATAGTATATGGAGTAATAATTTTATTGGGAGAAATCCCAAACACTCCTTTTGCTGCTTTTATTCCTTTGAGTATTAATTGCCCTACAGCCTCAGGATATCTAGTAATAATAGTATTAGGAGAATAAGATAAATGTATCCATAATAATGGACCTTCTTGCCAAAATACCCCTGTAGGAATATTTTTTGTTGGTAGTACAATAAATAATAAAGGCAAACTTATATCAATTCTATCCAAATGCATATTTTCCATATATGTTTCAATGATTTTTAATGCCTTTCTAGCTTCAGGCATTAACATGCGGGGTGAATTTGGATCTGATGGACCTTTTAGAATATCAAATAAAGGTCCTAATTCTCCTGTTGGTATGCCTAGATAAGGCCTTATCCAATTTATATCTCCCAATAACTTTTGAAAGTCATTAAGTGATTTGAGTTGATCTACTCGTATTTGAATTTTTGGTGGACGGACCATGGTTGAGGATAATAGAACTCCTAAATAATTAATTGGAAGATTTAATTGTACTTTATCTATTGCTATCTCTAGATTATAATTTTTTAATAAGTTTGTAAGCGTGGCATAACATTCTAGCAATGTGTTTTTATCTTTATGTGCCATTAACACATCATCCATATAGTGAAATATCTGTAGTTCAGGGTTTTGATTTCTAAGTGGCTGGATTGCTTTATCAACATAAATTTGGCACAAAGTTGGGCTGTTAGCCATCCCTTGAGGGAGTACTTTCCATTCATATCTCTGATCAGGACCTTCATGATTCAGTGCAGGGATAGTAAATGCAAAATGTGGACTATCCTCGGGATGAATTGGAATTGAGAAGAAACAATCTTTAATATCTATAGCTAGAACATGCCAGGTTTTTGGTAGAGCAGACAATTGGGGAATCCCTGATTGAGCAGGTCCCATAATAACCATCTCATTATTAATGGCTCTTAAATCTTGTAATAATCTCCATTTACCAGATTTCTTTTTAATAACAAAAATGGGAGTATTATGGGGAGATACGGAAGGTTGTATATGTCCTTCCGCTAATTGCTGTTTGACCAGATCATGGGCTACTTGTATCTTTTCTTTAGTTAGGGGCCACTGAGGAACCCACACTGGTCTTTCTGATTTCCAAGTAATTTTGATTGTCTCAGTGGCCCTTTTTGAAAACCCAATCCATGTTTATTTATCTCTTGATCTACTTGAATTGGTGCTGTTATATCTTGTTCTTGATCTCTTAATATCTTTTCTTTTCTAAAGCCTTGTTTTGCCCTAGTAGTGGGCGCGTTAGGATTGACGTTATTTGTTAATGTCAATCCTAATTGATCTAGGACGTCTCGTCCCCATAAATTTATGGGGAGATGGTCCAATACATAGGGCTGTATAGTTCCTTCACATCCTTCAGGATCCCTCCAATCTAATACCATTGCACTTCTATGGGGATTAGTTGCCACTCTTAGGCCTCTAAGCGTTTGGGTCGCTTGCTGTAATGGCCAATGCTTAGGCCATTCCTGGCGAGATATGATGCTGAGGTCAGCGCCTGTGTCCAGCAGTCCATTAAAATCATGTCCTTGAATATTTAATTTTAGCATAGGGCGAGAATCTAAATTTAAAGATAGCATAGCCCAATCTACACCTGTGGAGCCTAATCCCTTGGAACCTCTTTCTACATTACAACTGGAAAATTTATCATGTAGGCTTGGTATTATTAATAACTGTGCTATTCTATCTCCTGATGAAATTACTGATATACCTCTTGGAGAACTAGCTATAATTTTTATTTCACCCTCATAATCGGGATCAATTACCCCAGGACTTATCATAAGTCCTTTAAGTGTAGAAGAACTGCGTCCTAATAATAAGCCTACTGTTCCCTGGGGAAGAGGTCCTTTTACTCCTGTGGGAATGATTTGAACTCCCATCTCTGGAGTTAATACTGCTCTGGCAGAGGCACAGATGTCCAACCCTGCGCTCCCTCTAGTCTGTCTGATGAGGGATCTAATGGATAATGCGTCCTGGGCACCACCTTGATGGTGCTGTTGGGTTCCTCCATTGCCCCGTATATTTGTGGTTTTGGGCCCCGGGGCATTGGGCCCTCCAATTCGTTTTTTGACAACGGGGCCTGATACCTTTCTCCACGATATCGTGGGTAGACACTTGGTCTTTGTCCATTTTTTGATAACGGAATACCCTCTATGGTGGTTTGAGAACGGCATTCATTAGCCCAATGTCTCCCTCTATGGCATCGTGGGCAAATACCCGGGATTCTACTCTTTTGATATCTAGCTTTGTTAAACTCTCCTCCTATGGGGCAATTTCTTTTAAAATGTCCTTCTTGATTGCAATTATAGCATGTTTTTGGCTTGGTACCTAAAGCCTGCTTTACTTCAGCTGCCATGACTTGTCCTTGTTCATTAATGTCTCTACATAATTTAATATATGTGTTTAAATCTTCCTGTTTCCATGGTCTAATGACCTCTTTGCAGCAACGATTTGCTTGATCGTAAGCCAGTTGTTTTATAAATGGCATTGCCTGTTCTGTATTTTCAAATGTCTCAGAGGCTGCTTCAATAAGTCTAGCTACAAAGTCAGCGTAGGGCTCATTAACTCCTTGTATTATCTTAGATAGTTGACCTTGAAAATGCCCTTGTCCCTTCAAAGTTTTCCATGCCTTAATTGCATTTATAGCGATCTGAGCGTATACGCCAGGATCATATCTGAGCTGTTGCATCTGCCCTTGAAATTCTTTTTTCCCCAGTAACATTTTTAGGTCTCGTTCAGGGTAACCTGCTTCTGCATTTCGTTTAGCTGTCTCCTTACAAAATTCCTCATTGGCAATTTTCCATAATAAATATTGTCCTCTATTTAGCACAGAATTACACACGTTAGCCCAATCTGTTGGTGTTAAGTTCCAGCTGGTAATAGATTCGACCATACTGACTGTGAAGGGAGCGGCCGGGCCGTAGGTTGCTATAGCTTCCTTTAATTGCTTTATTATTTTGAAATCTAAGGCACGGTAAGCTCGTTCTCTTTCTTCTCCCTGCTCAACTACAGGGCATGCTAGTTTTTGGGGTCCCGCCTCAGGATTCCGTTCATCATCTATGGAGGCAGGTAAAGCTGTTGGTTGAATTATGCCCTCTGGTGGTGGAACGGAGTTAGTAGCAGCCTCCCTATCTGACGACCGTTTTTTCCCTGAGCTTGCCTTGTTCAAATTTTCTTCTATCTGACTAGCTTGAGAGACCTTTTGTTTTGCTTGACCTAATATGTTTTCTGCCATGGCTTGGACCTCTAACAATTTACTTAACAGTTTTTCGGTTTGTTTTTTACTAGATTCTAATCTACTATAAAGGTAACGTAACCCAATAAGATAGGATAGAAGAAAGCCAAAACAGAATGAAACAGAAACGGAGAGGAGGAAAATGATTATGTCAATTTTCTCTCTCTCAGGGCCGAATAACTTCAAACCTTGAGTTAACCATTTTTCCCAATTCACTTGAAAAAATTGTAAGGCTAGAGAGCCTGAAATAAAAGCAGAATAAATCAAAACAGAAATACCCATTCTGTCGCCTTTCCTTAGGGGCGAGCGATATTACTCACCTTTAAATTTTGGGCGTTCCCCGTACGGGCCACCAAAATGCCGCAAACTGCCCGGCCCCGGGCCGGCTGAGTCCCGCTCCTGCTGCCGAGCACTGCCTGCGGCACCCCTGCTGAGCGATTCCCTGCTGAGCTGTCAGTGCATGCGGGCTTGCAATCTTGCAACCCGGTTGGGCACAAAAACACAAGCCAGTCAAACTGAGACAAAGTTTTATTTAGAGAGAGGCCGTGTGCGTCCCCTAACAGGTGGGTCCGCCAAGTGTGTGTGTTCTACCTGAGCCGGGGGGGCGCTTCCACTTCCCCCGGAACACCCTCCTACCATCCTTTTCCAACCAATGGGAACTCTCCCATTACAAGAGTGACATGAGTAACCTGAGTCCTGAAATGGGCCCAGCTAAACAGCATGAGTCCAAATACCATATGAATGTGAATTGCTGGCTGGCAGTCATAAAATCCAAAGGTGCCTATATCAATATTTTTGCTGTGGCTCCTAACACTATAGTTGATGATGCAATAAAAAACTTCCATGATAAAAAAATAAATTAAAATAATTCATAACCAAAGTCTGCACTAGAAAACTCAATAAAACATTTCATGGAGAAAAATTAAAAATAAAATTGAAAACCAACAAAGAGATGAAGTAAACTAGAAGAATAGTCAACCAAAGAAGAAACTAATTCAAATTAAAAGAAAGAAATAACTCAAAATGACATGGAATAAAAATCATCTCTCATTAATAACATTGAATGTAAATGGCTTAAACTCATTAATCAAAACACATATACTGGCAGATTGGATTTAAAAACGAGACCCCCAAATACACTCATCTCACAGACTGAAGGTAATAGGTCGGGGAAAAATATATCAATCACATGGATCTCATAAACAAGCAGGAGCTTCTATCCTAACATCAGATAAAGTGGACTTAAGTCAATAAGAGGGACAAAGAAGGTCATTTCATACTGCTTAAGGGAAATATACATCAACAAGATATAACAATCTTAAATATTTATGCCCCAAACAATGGCAGCTACCTACATCAAACAAACATTTCACAATAACTAGAATCAAAAAGAACATAAGGCAATAATATTGAGTGACTTTAACATGCCTCTCTCACTACTCCATTCAAAAATTAAATGAAGAAACTATAGAACTAAAGAATACAATAAAAATTTTAGATATAACAGACATTTATAGAATATTTCATCCATCAGTAAATGAATACACTTTCTTCTCAGCAGCACATGGAGCCATTCCTAAAATAGACCATATCATAGGTCACAAAGCAATTCTTAGTAAATAAAAAAATAGAGATAATATCTTGCAATCTATCACATCATAATGAAACAAAATTAGAAATAAAGGATGAATTAAAAATAGAAGCTAACACCTGGAGACTAAATAATATGATATTGAATGACCAATGAATAGATAAAAATATCAGGGATAAAATAAGAAAATACTTAGAAGTAAATGAGACTCAATATAACATATTAAAAGCTTTGGGACACTATGAGGCAGTTCTAAGAGGAAAGTATACTGTATTTAGCTCATTTATTAAAGAATATAAAGCCACCAAATAAATAACCTAACATTATATTCCAAACCCCTAGAGAGAAGAACAAATCAACACCAAAAGCAGCAGAAGACCAGAAATAATTTAAATCAAAGCAAAAATATGAATTGGAAACCAAAAAGTTCAAAAAATGAACAAAACAATTATTTCTTTAAAAATTCAATAAATTGATAAACTCTTAGAAAATCTAAACAAGAGAAAGAGAAGGAAAATTTAAATTACAAAAATGTGTGATGAAAAGAGAAATATCACAATAGACACTACTGAAAAACAGACCATAATCAGAAATTATTTTGAAAATCTATACTCCAATAAAAGCAAACAATCTTGAAGACATCAACAAATTTCTAGAGACATATGATCTACCCAAATTAAATCAGAAGAACATAGAAAATATAAAGAGATCAATTTAAGCAATGAAATTGAAGATGCCATCAAAAGCCTACCAACAAAGAAAAGCTCCAGATCAGATGGATTCTTAGTCAAATTCTATGAGAACTTCAAAGAGAACTTATAGCAATACTTCTCAAATTACTCCATGAAATATAAAAGGCAGGAACCCTTCCAAATTCATTCTAGGAAGCTAGTGTCAACCTGATACCAAAAATAGAAAAAGATATTTCAAGGAAAGGAAACTTCAGACCAATATTCCAGATGAACATAGACACAATTTTTTAAAAATAAAATACAGGCAAATCACATAGAAAAATATATTAATAAGATAGTGCACCACAATCAAGTGGGATTCATTCCATGGATGCAGGGATGGTTTGACATATAGAAATCAATAGATGTAAATCACCAAATCAATACAATTAAGGTCAAGAATCACATGATTATCTCAACAGATACAGAAAAGGCATTTGACAAAATATAGCATCCATCCATGCTGAAAACACTAGAAAAACTAGGGATAGTAGTAACATACCTGAATATTATAAAAGATATAAATGCTAAGCCCAAGGCCAACATCATTCTAAATGGACAAAAATTGAAAGCATTTCCTCTAAAAACTGGAACAAGACAAGGATGTGCTCTTTCACTACTTCTATTCAACATCATCCTTGAAACTCTAGCTATAGCAGATAGATACTAAAGGGATACAAAGTGGAAGAGTACAAACTATGCCTGTTTGCTGATGACATGATTCCATTTTTAGAAGACCCAAAAGCTCCACCAGAAATTTGCCTGAGCTCAACACAAATTCAGCAAAGGAACACAATATAAAATTAACCCCAATAAGTCAGTTGTGCTCCTATTCAACAATGATGAATGAGTTCTGAGTTCCAATAGCCTCAAAAAACAAACAAAAAAATCAAAAACAAACAAACAAAAAACAACTTGGGAATCAATCTAACAAAAAGAGTAAAAGACCTCTACAATTAAAACTACTGAACATTAAAGAAAGAAATTGAAGAACACTTTAGAAGATGAAAATATCTCCCAAGTTCTTGGACAGGCAGAATTAATATTGTCAACATGGCCATACTATCAAAAGTATTAAACAGATTTAATGCAATTCCTATTGAAATTCCAATGATGTTCTTCTTAGAAATAAAAAAAAAAGCATAAATGAAATTTATTTGGAAAAACAAGAGGCCCAAGAGAGTCAAAACAACCTTTTTCATGGAAAGAGAAGTTGGAGGCATTCGAAGACTAGTCCTTAAATCATACCACAGAAACATAGTAACAAAAATGGCATGGTATTGGCACAAAAACAGACAGGAAGACCAATGGTACAAAATAGAAGACACTGAGACAAACCTACATAAATACAGTTATCTTATACTAGACAAAGTTGTCAAAAATGTACATTAGAGAAAAGATAGCCTCTTCAACAAATGGTGCAGGGAAAACTGGAAATCCATATATAGTAGAATGAAATTTAACCCCTATCGCCCTTTTGGCACAAAAATCAACACACCAGAGATCCTGCACCTACTAGAGAAAAAGTAGGCCTGACTCTCTATAATGTAAGCTTAGGAACCAACTCCCTCAATAAGACACCTAAAATGTAAGTACTAAAATCAAGACTCAATAAATGGGATGGTATCAAACTAAAAAGCTTCTTTAGAGCAAAACAAACAATCTAGAATGTGAACAGAGATCCTATAGAATGTGAGAAAATCTTTACCACATGCACCTCAAATAGAGCATTAATCTCCAGGATATAGAAAGAACTCAAAACACTTAACATTAAAAAAAAACACAAATAACCCAATCAATAAATGGTCAAAAGAATTGAACAGGCACATCACAGAAAATGGTCAACAGATATATGAAAAAAAATGTGCAACATCTCTAGGAATTAGAGAAATACAAACTAAATCTACACTGAGATTGTGTTCCACTCCAGTCAGAATGGCAAGTTTCAAGCATATATGTAACAATAAGTGTTGTTGAGGATATGGGAAAGAAGGTACACTCACACATTGCTGGTGGGACTGCAAATTGGTTCAACCACTCTGGAAGGCAATCTGGAGATTTCTCAAAAAACTTAGAATGGAACAACCACTTGACCCAGTTATCCAACTTCTCTGCATGTACACAAAGGACTAAAAATCAGCATACTACAGTAATTTAGTCACATTAACTTTTATAGCAGCTGAATTAACAATAGCCAAGCTGTGAAGCTGTGTAATCAACCTAGGTGCCCTTCAACAGATGAATGGATAAAGAAAATGTGATATATATATATATATATATATATATATATATATATATATATACACACACACACACACACACATACACACACACACACACATGCACATGCACATACATACACAATGGAATATCACTGAGCCATATCGAAGAATGAAATTTTGGCATTTCCTGGTAAATAGATGGAACTGGACACTATAATGCTAAGTGAAATAATCCAATCCCCAAAAATAAAAGGCCAAATATTCTCTCTGATATATGGATGTTAATACACAATAAGGACAGAGAGGGGGAAATAGAAGTTCATTGGATTAGATGAAGGGAATGGAGGGAAGGCAGGGGCAATAAAAAAGACAGTAGAATGAATCAGACATGATTTTCATGTATAACCACAAGAATGAGCTCCTAAATGAATAAATTATACTCCATGTATGTAAAATATGTTAAAATATACTCTACTGTCATGTATATCTAAAAAGAAAAAAAAAATTTTAAAAAGTAAATCTGGCCTCTTGAAATTCATCCGTATCTTTGTAAGAACAAGGCATTTATGTTGGGACTTGGAATACTGGATTCACATGAAAATGGATATTTAACCGCAATTCCTCATTTTGCTTCTGTATTAATAACATTCCTGTGAGATGGCTTGAGCTCAGTAGGGAAAACAAAAACCTGATATTCAGCTTCCACCTTTTAAAATTCTATTATCTGTGATTTGAAGCATTATGATAAGTTACCTTCACATACTCTCACCCATGGCAAGAAATTGACCTGTCTGGGACAGACCTGTGCTTCTCATGGGCTTAATGTTTGGCTTCATTTTCATTCTGCTTTTTTTTTATGAGGAAAAGCAGCAGAAGGTGATGAGTCTTAGTCCTTTTTCTGGGATCTTCAGTCTTTGTCCTTTTCTTGGAGTAATGGAAATTGTGTTGGAGAAGGAGTCAGGAGTCTGAGCTTTAAGGTCACACACAAAATTAGCCACTTATTTCCCTCCTGGCTTTGTTCTCTTCCTTCCTTACTTCCTGCAGCAGTACTGGGATTGACCCCGGGGCCACACTTAAAACTAACCTATTGCTCTAGCACTGAGCCCATTTTAAAAATTGTTTTGTTTTAGACATGATCTTGTTAAGTTGCCAAGTCTGGACTCAAACTTTGCTCCGCCTTCCTCAGGCTCCTGAGAAGAGGAATTACAGATGAGTGCCACTGCACCAGGCTTTTGACAGTTTACTTTCACTATTAAATGTAGGATGAAGCTTACAGTTGTTACCACTGTCAACTCTTAACATTTTCTGACATTCATAATTTTCTGTAGCTTCAATTTCCTGATTCAGCATTAATTATCAGAACTAAATAGAGAAAATAGCTGTCTATTGTGTCTACCATGCACAAAAATCAGCTCAAAGTGGATCAAGGACTTAGGCACCAGAACAGAGACTCTGTGCCTAATAGAAGAAAAAGTAGGCCCAAATCTCCATCGTGCCAGTTTAGGAACTGACTTCTTTAACAAGACTCCTAGAGCACAAAGAAGCAAATCAAGAATCAATAAATGGGATGAAATCAAACTAAAAATCTTCTTCACAGCATAAGAAACAATAATGTGAAGAGAGAGCCTACATAATGGCAAAAAATCTTTACCATATACACCTCAGGTAGAGCACTAATCTCCAGGATATATAAAGAACTGAAAAATAACTTAACACCAAAAACAAAATAATAATAACCCAAGCAATAAATTATCTAAGAAACTGAACTGGTACTACACAGAAGAAGAAATACAACTGATTAATGAATATATGAAAAAAATGTTCAACATCTCTAGCAATTAGAGAAATGCAAATCAAAAGTACACTGAGATTCCACCTCACTCCATTCAGAATGGCCATTTTCAAGAATATAAGCAACAATAAATGTTGGTGAGGATGTGGGAAAAAGGTACACTCATACATTGTTCATTTGACTGCAAATTGGTACAAGCACTATGGAAAGCAGTAAGCAGATTTCTCAGAAACTTGGAATGGGACCACCATTTGACCCAGCTATCCTATTCCTCACTTTGTACCCAAAGGACTTAAAATCATGTACTATAGTGAAACAGCCACATCTATGTTTATAGCAGCTCAATTCACAATAGCTGAACTATGGAACCACACCAGCTGCCCTTCAACAGATGAATGGATAAAGGAATTTTGGAGTATATACACATAATGAAATATTACTCAGCCATAAAGAAGAATGTCATTATGACATTTGCCAGTAAATGGATGAAACTGGAGAATATAATTTTAAGCAAAAGAAAAAAAAGGCAATCCAAAATATTTTCTCTGATATGTAGATGCTAATTCACAATAAGTTGGGGAAGGGACTAGGAAAGAATAGAAGTAGTTTGGATTATACAGACAGGAGTGAAAGGAGGAGAGGGGTATGGAGACAAGAAGGATAGTAGAAGGAATTGAATATTAGTATCCTACACATACATGAGTTATATTTGATAATGACACCTCAATAAAGCTGCAAATATTTTGGTAGCTGAAAACAAAAACTAATTGGTGAAGAGCAGGACTCTAGGAGCAAGCAGGACAGGTAGTTTTGACTACAATTTTCTCATTGGGTTGCAAGCAAGACTCTGGCTAGAATGGCAACATGTGCAGCTTGGCCAGGGTGAGGATCTGAGCTCAAACCCATGCACTTGACAGTTAGCCAGAGACCTCAGTGGCCAAATATGTGGGTCTCTCCACAGTAAGAATTTTCTGAACTAAGGACACAGTACCTGACAAGCCAGAGCAGGGCCCTCTCCTGCATGGGAATCTGTCTGAGAGCAGGTGAGAGAAGGGTTTCTACTCCACCTAAATTGGGGAAGTTGAGGACCAAATTTGTTCTTGGCAATTTTGTTCTCTGAGGACCAGGAAAAGGTTAGAAATCTTTGGGTCATGGCAACTCAAAGTGTGACCCACAACATCAACTTCCTCTGGGACATGGTATAAGTGAATGAATGAATAATATGAATGAATGAATGAATGGTTACAGAATGGCCCACTGTCCCATGACAGAATCTGTATGCACACTTGAACAAACTGCCCAGACGATTTGCTTACATACTAAAGTTTCAGAAGCACTGCTCTAGGACCATCTTTGTCTAAGTGTGATCCAAAATACCTGGAGCTCTCCTTATAAAGAAAATTCTCCATCTCTAACACAGAGGGTCCCTGGGGTGGAGGCAGGAATCTGCTTTTCAGTAAGTGCCCTCAGTTCTTGTGCACACTCAGGTTTGAGAACCCTGCTACAGATGGTGGGAAATCTGGGCATGGCTGGAAACACAAGAATGCCATAATAGGAGATTGCCACCTCTGTCCTCTCAGTAATGGCCAGTGAGTGACAGACTCTGATAACTAGAAATCCATTGCTGGGAAGGTTTTCACAAGAAATCATAGGAAAGTTGTGTACCTCTTAGATACATAGAGTCAGCTAGGGCCTGATTTCATACAGTTTAAATAATGGGACTGTTTGCCATTGGAAAGAATTCTGAAAAGAAAAATGTTGGCCTCTTTTTCTGCATTAGCAATTGTTAACTGCTTTGTCCTAAAAATCAAGGTCTCTGTACCATCAGGAAATTTTTATCCAGGTTCAGTGTTGTGAGAGCCCAAATCTTTTCCCTGGAGACTTTCACAGTTTAGATCTAATCTTGGTAGTTGGAGATCCTCCCTTTCTTCTCTGTACTCCTGAGTGAAGTCCAAGGTGTATCATCCCCAGTGCAAGAATAGACCTGTCTGGGACAGACCTGTTGCTTCTTGTGTCCTTTATGTTTGGCTTCATTTGAATCCTTCCTTTTCTGTGAGTAAATGCACCAGGAGGAGATGAGTCTCAGCCCTTTTCCTGGCATCTTCAGTTTGTCCTTCCCATGGTATAGTGGAAATTGTGTTAGAGGAGGATCCAGGAGCCCACAGTTTACAGTCACACACAACTTTAGCCACTGACTAGCCTCCCTGACATTTAACCTATTCCTTCCTTGCTCTCTTCAGCAGTATGAAAATTGAACCCTGGGCCACACTTAAACTAACCTAATGCTCTGCCACTAAGCTTCATCCTCAGCCCATTTTTAAAAATGTTTTACTTTACATTTGATCTTGTTAAGTTGCCAAGGCTGGACTTGAACTTGTGATCCTCCTTCCTCAGACTCCTGAGAAGGGTGTCTGCAGATAAGTGCCACTGCACCAGGATTTGGCTTTTGATACTTAATTTACTCTCACTATTAAATGTAGGATGAAGCTTACTGTTGTTAACACTGAAAGTCTTATCATTTTCTGACATTCATAGCTTTCTGTAGCTTCACCTTCCTGATTGTGTGTTACTTTGTCAGGACTGAATAGAGAAAATAGCTGTCAGGACAAGTCAGGCACATGCCCTATTGGTTACCCTAGTGACAAATGCTGCTGATGTTGTCTTCAGAGCAGGCCTCAGGGGGCCAGAGCAGCACCTTCCACATTTCTGATAATAGTAGCCCCTCCTTCTTGGTTCTTAGCCATCTCCCGATGTGCCAGGGTTGTTTTTCCCCAGTGATCCTTGGTGTGTGCTTATTTTCTCATTTTTTTAATCTTGTTTGCACACATTATTTTTATTTATTTGGAATAGAAAGGGCATTTTTATATTATTTTTATTTATATATGATAGCAGAATGCATTACAATTCTTATTACATATATAAAGCATAATTTTTCATATCTCTGGTTGTATATACAGTATACTCACACCAATTCATGTCTTCATACATGTATTTTGTACAATAATGATCATCACATTCCACCAACATTTCTAACCCCATGCCCCTTCCCTTCTCCTCTAACCTCTCTGCCCTATCTATAGTTAATTTATTCCTCTCATGCTCGCTTTCCCACTATGAATCAGCCTCATAATATCATAGAAAACATTCAGTATTTGGTTATTTGGCATTGGCTAACTTTGCTTAGCATTATCTTCTCTAACTCTATCCATTTACCTGCAAATTGGCACACATTCTTAACTGGAACCTCAATGATAGTTTTGTTCATGGCTAGTGTTTTCTTTTTTTTTTTTTCTGGAGGGAGATGAAGCCTAGTATCTCTTATGCTGCCATCTTGCTGATGTCATTTATATTTCATTCTTAAATGCTGTTGAACATAGAATTGTTTTCTTATTTGAAGTTTGTTCATTACAAGTATCTCCAAAACAAAGAGTCTTATGTCCTGAAACATAGGTGAACTCCTTAGTTTTAATAATTGTTTATTAATTATCTTAAATGTTTTTGTATGGTAAATCTTATCATCTGCAACTAGAGAAAATTGTCCTTTACAATATGTATGAGTTTTACTGTGTGCAATGTTTCTTCTGTGCTTGTTAAGATGATTGTGTGGCTTTTGGTTTTCATTGTAATAATATGATGTATTACATTAGTTAAATTGTGGATGTTAAAAGAAACTACCATTCCTGAGATACATCTCACTTGGTTGTAGTGTATGATTATTTTGTGTTGGTAATTTTGGTTAAGTAGGATTTGTTGAGGATTTTCGAATCTGTATTCATAAGATTTTGTTCTGAAATCGTTATTTAATACCATGTCTTTGGTTGTAGTTTCAGAGTATTACTCACCTCATAGTATTTGTTGGGTAGTATTCCCTCCTCCTCTACTTTTTTGAAGAATTTGTGAAGATTTGGAATTAATTCTTTAATTCTCAGATTTAAGAAAGCATTCATTTACTGACTTAACAAACAAGTATGCAGGTTTATTATATGCCTAGCATTGTTCTAACAAGTTCATGAATGTTCGGTACTGTGGCAGTCTGGCTGGGCAAGATAACGGCGGGGGGGTGTGACAAGCAACTTGTGAAGGTTGAAACAGTGGGAGCCGCTTTATTGCAAGACAGTTAAGGTATTTATACATAACTGAATACACAGCTTGACTCAATTTAGCATCATCCAGTTACAGCAATCAGTCATTAAGGAATCCTCATCATCTTAATAATTATACACAGCTTAAGTTAATTACCATCATTAGACACAGCAGTCAGCCATTAAGGAATCTCCATCATCTTAATGGCTCAATGGTGTTACTTCTCAAGCTACTCCCCCTGGCAAAGTGCCAGGCACCATCTTGACTTGGTTGTGGCTCTCAATAGGTACAACAAGCACTGTCATCCCCATGTTATAGAAGGTGAAACGAGACAGAGATGGTTCAAAAACTTTCCCAAGTTCTCACAATCCTTAAATGATAGAGTCAAAATTCAAACCCAAGCAAACTCCAGAATTCCCATAATGAGCCAGTAGCCTGAGCTGCCATCAATAATTCTTCTTTACCTATTTGCTGTAAATCACCAATAAAGTCATTTGGAGAAGGACTTTTATTTGTGGGTAGTTTTGTAAAATATATTAGTACTAAATGAATGTCTTCACTTGTTCTAGGTATATTAATAATGTCTATTTCTTCTTGAGTCAACATTTTTAGTTTGTTGTCTACCTGTGGTAGTAGGAGCAAATGTGACTCCATTTTGTTTTATGACTTCATCCTGCAGAACAACCATGCCAAGTAGAAGAGTCATGACTGGGGCAAGATGTTCTTTTCCTTTTGTTATAGAAACCTTTAAGAACACGGAACTACCTAATGGGGCATTGTTTCTGTAACTAGGGTAATGGGACTCTGTTTCTGTAACTGGGGTGACTGGGCTAACTGTGATTGGTTAGGCTTCCTTCCGCTTGACTGCACTGTCCCGCTTCTGTAACCTGGCTTGCTTGCATTGGCTAGACCCCTGAACATCCCTTTTGCGGTTTTCAGGCTTATAAGGAGTGCCCTTGCAATTGTTCGGGGCTGATCAGGGGAACAGCTTTATGTTCTGGTCAGCCACCACCGATGTGCTTCAATAAAGGCTTGATTCGATTATATGTGAGTGGTCTGGAAATCAGTTTATGAAACCCTGGGACGAAGTTTTAACTATAACAACCTACCATTTGTCTACTTTACAAATATTAAACAAATTTTCCTACCACTGTTCACATTGTACTATAAATTGTTTCTATCATTGTAAAGTTACTACTATTGCCTCTTTCTTTATTGATTCTAATTATTTTATTCTTATTTTATTTAGTGTGCCTAGCTAGCAATTTGTCAACTTGTTCATCTTTCATCTTTCCAAAGCACCATATTTGGTTTCACTGATTGCTTTGCTATTTTCTACTTCATTATTTTCTAACATTTTTTACTTTTATGTCTACTATCTATTTACTATTTCCCTCTCTCTGGTTGTTTGGATTTTAGTTTACTCTTCTTTTCCCTGCACCTTAGGTGGAAGTTTGGGTTATTCTTTTGAAATCCTTCTTCCTTTTTAATTCAGGCATTTACAGCTACCTATTTACTGCTACAAATGTCCCTATAAGTGCCCCTTGATTAGTAGCTCCTATATTTGTGAGTTGTTCTTTAATTTTCATTAATTTGAGAGTGTTTTCTAACATTGTTTTAATTTTGTCAAGCCATTTATTATTCTGTAGTGTTTTAAAATTTTCCATACATTTGTGACCTTTACTGGTTTCTTTTAGTATTTGGTTGTTTACTAATTTCATTCCATCCTGGTCAGAGAACATGTTTATATTATTTCTATGCTTTCAAGTGGAGTAATGTTTATCTTACAGACTAGCATATGGTGCATCCTGGAGAATCTTCCACATGCACTTGAAAAAAATGTGTATTCAGCTATTGTTGAGAAGAGTGTTTATAGATGTCCACTAGTTTTATGTGGTGTATAGTGTTGGTCTAATCTTTTTTTATCTTTCACTTAGTATTTTATCCATCATCAGATGTGGAATATTGAGGAGGTCTCCAACTAGTATTTCTGCATTTGGCATATCTATTTTCATTTATACCAGGTTTGTTTTCTTGTGTAATTGTATATTGCTTACCAACAGGGATACTGAGAAATGCATCATTTGGTCATTTCAGTGTTGTGTGACATCATAGAGTGCACTTACACAAGCTAAGAGAGCCAAGATGCTGCTAGGTGATATAATTTCATAGGAACATCATTGACCAAAACACTATTACATGGTATATGACTATATTTTTGGTGCTTGGTGATTAGGTGTACATATATATCACATTCTACCATCATTGTTTCTACTGGGTCAGATTACTACCTCCTAGCACAGAAAAGTAACACTTTAATTATTTGCTATGATTTGCATAAGTGTCCCCCACAGACATAGGTATTAGACTTGGTCACTAGCTCACAGTATTATTGGGAGAAGTTGAAGCCTTTAAGTGGAGGGGCCTTTAAGTGGAGAGAAAGTCACCTCATTTGGGGCATGAATTTGAAGAGAATGTTGGGAATTGGCCTTTTGTTGCCTGTCTGTCTTTGCTCTCTGGCTAATCTGAGGTGAGCAGTTTGGTCCACCAAGTCTTCCCCAGAGTGATGCTCACTGGGCCACTGGCCCAGGGCAGCAGGTCTAACAACCCATGCACTATAATCTCTGAAACTTTGAGTGAAATAAGCCTTTCCACCATGATTGTCTTAGATGTTTAATCACACTGGTGGAAAGCTGAATTATTATATATATTTATTATCTACTCATTACAAAATATCCCTGTTTGTCACTGCTATCATTTAAAAAGTTGATTTTATTTAATATTTGTGTAAGTACTTCAGATTTCTTATGCTTCATTTTAATGTGCCAATGGTTCAATATTAGATTTTGGTGCACTTGTGACTGTGAAGTGCGTCTCCTCCAGCAGAATATGGTCCTATTCTTTTACCTAAGGCAGCACTCCCTGCATTGTGATTGACTTAATTACTCCCCTTCCATTTAATGTTCATATTTATACAGTGAAATTTGTCTGTCATTTTCCTGGGTGTTCGCCGTATGTCTCATATCTCTTTGTTCCTCAATTCTGCATGAGTCATATGAATATTTTGCAGTATATTAATTCCCTGAATAGTTTTTCCCCTAGAGTTTCTAATGGTATCTTGAAGGACTTACCATATACATCTGGTTTTACTAGAAACCACTTTGGAATCTACCAACTCAATTTCAGTAGCATGTAGAAATGTTAACTCTGTTGTTCTACTTCTTCTTCCTCCTCTTTGTGTGTTTATTATTAAACATGTCCTATCTGAATGTTATCTATCCCACATATGATTTAAAAATTATCTTTATATAATTAAGGAAAGGTTTTGTTTATATGTCTTTAAAGATATTGATTTTCCTACAATACATAGTCTACCATTCATCCTATCTCATATCCAGTGTGTTGTACATCTCAGACATTTTTATTCTTGCCAGTTGCCTTTTGATTTTTTTCTGAATCTCTCATGTCTCTTTTGTGAATTATTGAATGTATGTCATACATTTACAATAAGTGTTTAAAAATCATTGTCTGCTTATTTTTAATCTCCGTGTCAGTTCTGGGTTAATTCAGATCAATTGTTTCTCTGCCTTATGAATTTCATTTTCTTGTTCTCACTTTATTCTTGGTGACTTTATATTTAAAACAAAACCTTCTGACTTAACAAAGTTAGGTGCTAACTATTTTGCACACCATAAATATTGTTTAGCATTTATTCTTAGGACAAATTAAGTCATTCAGGATTGATTGGTTCTTTTTGTTCTGTGTTTTAACATTTCTTAGGAAAACCAGAAATTCTTTAGTTCAAGCTGATTATTCACCACTCTGGACATGAGACCATTCTAAGTACTCTATCCCATGACCAAAAACTATGAGGCTTTCCAGTATTGCTGGCAGAAGCAGACATTTTATCTGGCCTTGTGTATATATAAGTACCATGTTCCCTCTAGACATTTTGCCCTTATTATAATGCTAAATTCTCTGCCCTGTTTGTTAGCACATTACAAGAAGATATGTACAGAAATGGTGAGAGTAAGCAAGTAAGCAACTATTTTATCTTGTTCACATGGATAATAGTCAAGCAAAGGTACACCTGTATATCAAGACCTTTACTCTGCTAGTTTGTGTGACAGCTGTCAATACGAGTTAGAGTAAAATGACTGTTACACTAGCAGGGTGTTTTAATTTTTTTTTAAAGAGAGAGAGAGAAAGAGAGAGAGAGAGAGAGAGAGAGAGAGAGAGAGAGAGAGAGAGAGAGAGAGAGAGAGTTTTAATATTTATTTTTTAGTTATCGGCAGACACAACATCTTTGTTTTTGTATGTGGTGCTGATGATCGAACCCGGGCCGCACGCATGCCAGGCGAGCGCGCTACCACTTGAGCCACATCCCCAGCCCAAGGGTGATTTAAATTTTGTAGGCAATCAAAACAAAAAAAGAAAGAAAGAATGAATGAAAGAAAGAAAGAAAGAAAGAAAGAAAGAAAGAAAGAAAGAAAGAAAGAAAGAAAGAAAGAAAGAAAGAAAATCTAATGAATGTTATGGATCCTCTACCTAGAAATATGTAGATTGTTATGGAAATTATAAAAATGAACATTAGTGTTACCCCACCCATGGATGCTTTGAGGTCTGAAAGACCCAGGTTTGTAATCCAAAGAAATTCCAAACAGGTTTACATTTTAGTTAGCATGTTACTTTAAAAATGTGTAGTGACAGGTATATTACCTATGTGTTTGTCAGTGATCCATGATTAAAGTTTGAGATTTAAAAAAAAATCTTAAGAGTGAAAAATTTTATTTGGGTCAGAAGTTCTATTCCATGGTAAGTTCCATTGCTTCTGGACCTGTACCAAAGCAATACATCATGGTGGTAGCTAAGAGAGAAGGAAATCATTCAAACATACTATCCAGGAAGCAAATACAGAAACAAGAAGGGGCTGGGTTCCCAGTATCTCTTCCAAGGGCACAACCCCCAGTGATATAACTGACTTCCTAAATGTTTCAAGCTGCTCCCAACAGAGCCATGGGTTGGGGATAAAGCCAACATGTGGGTGACTATCACTATCCAAACTACAGCAACCTAAAATAATTAAATCCTTTTGAAAAACAAAATCAAAGTTGAAAGGCTTAAAATATCTTATTTTAAGACTTATAAAATGTAGTCATCAACAAAACATGGAATTAGTGTAAGAGCAGAAACATTGATTACTTCTAACATAATGAAGTATCCAGTTATGGGACCACACTTCTATTATTATCAATTAGTTTTTTTTAACAAAGATATGAGGATAATTCAATGGAGAAAAGATAGAACTTCAACACATGGTTCTAAAATACCTGAAAATCCATGTGGGCTTGAAATGGAGCTCAATCCTTACTCATATCATAATAAAGAGAGAAATCACAACATATTTAATAAAATATAGCTATTGTATATCTTTTCACAAAAATTGAGGCAGATTTATTAAAATTGAATTAACAAAAAACTTTGACTACCTGAAGTATAAAAGAAAAGGTATAAAATATAAAACAAAATGTAATGAAATGGATTTGACCATGCTTAAAACACACCTTTAAATAACCATGATAAAGGAGATTAAAACACAAGCCATAAAAAAGGAAAAAAATTGTTACAGAAAATATATTTGACATACAGTCAATATTCAGAATATATGAAAAATATTTACAATTCAATGAGACAAACAACCCTTAACTCCATGGACAAGAGATGTGAAGAGCAGTTCACAGGCTAAGCTCTGCAAGTCCATAATAAGTATTAAAAAGATGCTCACCATCGCTAGTTACCAAAGACATACAAATTAAAACCACTGTGAAATGCCTACCACCTCACCTCAACTAGAATGGATAACATTAAAAACACTGTGACAATACCACATGTCAACAGGATATGGAGCAACAGGAAACCTCATATATCACTGCTAGAAATGTGAAAAATTACAACCCATTTGTGAAACAAATGACAAATTGTATGACAATTTCTGATATCATTGAACACACTGACCTTATGGCCCAAGTCTTAGGCATTTATCTAAAAGGCAGGAAAACATACCCACATAGACAGACTACACTCAAATAATCATAGTTGCCTTTATTTTTTTTTATTTTATTTTTTTATTGTTGGTCGTTCAAAACAATACATAGTTCTTAATACATCATATTTCACAGTTTGATTCAAGTGGGTTATGAACTCCCAATTATACCCCGTATACAGATTGCTGTATCACATCAGTTACCCTTCCATTGATTGACATATTGCCATTCTAGTGTCTGATGTATTCTGCTGTTTGTCCTATTCTCTACTATTCCCCCTCCCCTCCCCTCCCCTCCCCTCCCCTTTTCTCTCTCTACCACCTCTACCGTAAATCATTTCTTCCACTTGTATTGTCTTGTCTTACCCCTCCTTTCCTCTTATATGTAATTTTGTATAACCCTGAGGATCACCTTCCATTTCCAAGCAGTTTCCCTTCTCACTCCCTTTCCCTCCCACCTCTCATCCCTGTTTAATGTTAATCTTCTTCTCACGCTCTTCGTCCCTACCCTGTCCTTGGTTACTCCCCTTATATCAAAGGAGTCATTTGGCATTTATTTTTTAAAGATTGGCTAGCTTCACTTTGCATAATCTGCTCTAATGCCATCCATTTCCCTCCAAATTCTATAATTTTGTCATTTTTTAATGCAGAGTAGTACTCCATTGTGTATAAATGCCACATTTTTTTTATCCATTCATCTATTGAAGGGCATCTAGGTTGGTTCCACAATCTTGCTATGGTGAATTGTGCTGCTATGAACATCGATGTAGCAGTGTCCCTGTAGCATGCTCTTATTAGGTCTTTAGGGAAAAGACCGAGAAGGGGAATAGCTGGGTCAAATGGTGGTTCCATTCCCAGCTTTCCAAGAAATCTCCATACTGCTTTCCAAATTGGCCACACCAATTTGCAGTCCCACCAACAATGAACAAGTGTGCCCTTTTCCCCGCATCCTCTCCAGCACTTGTTGTTGTTGGACTTCATGATGGCTGCCAATCTTACTGGAGTGAGATGGTATCTTAGGGTGGTTTTGATTTGCATTTCTCTGACTGCTAGCGATGATGAGCATTTTTTCATGTACTTGTTGATTGATTGTATGTCCTCCTCTGAGAAGTGTCTGTTCAGGTCCTTGGCCCATTTGTTGATTGGGTTATTTGTTATCTTATTGTCTAATTTTTTGAGTTCTTTGTATACTCTGGATATTAGGGCTCTATCTGAAGTGTGTGGAGTAAAGATTTGTTCCAAGGATGTAGGCTCCCTGTTTACCTCTCTTATTGTTTCTTTTGCTGAGAAAAAACTTTTTAGTTTGAGTAAGTCCCATTTGTTGATTCTAGTTGTTAACTCTTGCGCTATGGGTGTCCTATTGAGGAATTTGGAGCCTGATCCCACAGTATGTAGATCATAGCCAACTTTTTCTTCTATCAGACGCCGTGTCTCTGATTTAATATCAAGCTCCTTGATCCATTTTGAGTTAACTTTTGTGCATGGCGAGAGAAAGGGATTCAGATTCATTTTGGTGCAAATGGATTTCCAGTTTTCCCAGCACCATTTGTTGAAGATGCTATCCTGTCTCCATTGCATGCTTTTAGCCCCTTTATCGAATATAAGATATTTGTAGTTTTGTGGGTTGGTTACTGTATCCTCTATTCTGTACCATTGGTCCACCCGCCTGTTTTGGTACCAGTACCATGCTGTTTTTGTTACTATTGCTCTGTAGTATAGTTTGAAGTCTGGAATCGCTATACCGCCTGATTCACACTTCCTGCTTAGCATTGTTTTTGCTATTCTGGGTCTTTTATTATTCCATATGAATTTCATGATTCTTTTATCTATTTCTACAAGAAATGCTGTTGGGATTTTGATTGGCATTGCATTAAACTTATAGAGAACTTTTGGTAATATCGCCATTTTGATGATGTTAGTTCTGCCTATCCATGAACAGGGTATATTTTTCCATCTTCTAAGGTCTTCTTCTATATCTTTCTTTAGGGTTCTGTAGTTTTCATTGTATAAGTCTTTCACCTCTTTTGTTAGGTTGATTCCCAAGTATTTTATTTTTGGGGGGGATATTATGAATGGAGTAGTTGTCCTCATTTCTGTTTCAGAGGATTTGTCGCTGATATACAGGAATGCATTTGATTTATGCGTGTTGATCTTATATCCTGCCACTTTGCTGAATTCATTTATTAGCTCTAATAGACCCTTAGCCATGCTAACGAGGAGAAGAAGAGAGAGAACCCAAATTACTAGCATACGGGATGAAAAAGGCAATATCACAACAGACACTTCAGAAATACAGAAGATAATCAGAAATTATTTTGAATCCTTATACTCCAATAAAATAGAAGATAGTGAAGGCATCGATAAATTTCTTAAGTCTTATGATCTGCCCAGATTGAGTCAGGAGGATATAGACAACCTAAACAGACCAATAACAATAGAGGAAATAGAAGAAACCATCAAAAGACTACCAACTAAGAAAAGCCCAGGACCGGATGGGTATACAGCAGAGTTTTACAAAACCTTTAAAGAGAAACTAACACCAATACTTTTCAAGTTATTTCAGGAAATAGAAAAAGAGGGAGAACTTCCAAATACATTCTACGAGGCCAACATCACCCTGATGCCTAAACCAGACAAAGACACTTCAAAGAAAGAAAACTAGAGACCAATATCTCTAATGAACCTAGACGCAAAAATCCTCAATAAAATTCTGGCGAATCGGATTCAAATACATATCAAAAAAATTATACACCATGATCAAGTAGGATTCATCCCTGGGATGCAAGGCTGGTTCAATATACGGAAATCAATAAATGTTATTCACCACATCAATAGACTTAAAAATAAGAACCATATGATCATCTCGATAGATGCAGAAAAAGCATTCGACAAAGTACAGCATCCCTTTATGTTCAAAACTCTAGAAAAATTAGGGATAACTGGATCATACCTCAACATTGTAAAAGCAATCTATGATAAGCCACAGGCCAGCATCATTCTGAATGGAGAAAAATTGAAGGCATTCCCTCTAAGATCTGGTACAAGACAGGGATGCCCTCTCTCACCACTTCTGTTCAACATAGTCCTCGAAACACTGGCCAGAGCAATTAGACAGATGAAAGAAATTAAAGGCATAAAAATAGGAAAAGAACTTAAATTATCACTATTTGCAGATGACATGATTCTTTACATAGCAGACCCAAAAGTTGCCTTTATTTATAATACCCTGGGAATAACATACCTGTTTAACAAATTTTCTGTAGATTCAGTGGATAAACTAGTATTTTAGTAATACTCAGTATTAAAAATGAATGAAATACTAATACACACAATAGCACAACAAAGCTTAAAAATAACTATGTTTTAGCAAAGTTTATATACTACATGTTTGAATGTACATAAAATTCCAGAATATTCAAAGTTACAGTCAGAAAGGAGGTTGGTGGTCATATAGAACTGGGGTGGAGGAGAGGATAAAATGGGAAGACAGATGAGAACACTGTTTAGGGCAAGGCTAGCTAAAGCATATCCTGACCACAGTGGTGTTTAAAAATTATTCTAAATAATTGTCAATATTCATTTAGATTTACACCCAAAATTAGTGAATTTTATTTCACACAAATCTCTTAGACAAAAAGGTGGAAACAAAGCAAAACCAAGTATTTATCTGATAAATAAAAATTGATAGGATTCCTTACTAAGTGATTCTCTACCATAAGTAATTTGGAATGAAGAAAAGCCTAGAGTGTAATGATGGGAGATGATAACTAATTTGTACAAAACAGAATAACTAACCACAGAATATGACATATATTTTTAGGTATTTTTACTTAATTTTTTAAATGATTGATGACTTTATACCACTATGTATTATAGTACTTTCCACAGTAGTTGAATCAATTTGCAGTTGTACCAGCAATGTATGAGTGTAGCTTTCCCCACTATGTATTCTACTGTCTGGTTAGGTTTATCATGAACACTGATGTAGTATACATGGTGATAATACCAGAGGGGTGGTTAACTGTAAACATGAAGCTAATAAGTTTCCTGTATTTTACTGGATATAGTACAAGGTTACCTTAGGTAGTCTGTGAAAAGTTAAAAATGTGTCTGTTCAGTTTCTTTGCCCATTTATTGATTGGGTTATTTGTTTTGGTTTTATTTTTGTTGTTGTTTTTACTGTTATTGTTTTGGTGTTGTTTTTTGAGGTCTTTATATTTTTTCGGAGATTAATTCTCTGAGGTGCTGGTGGCAAAGATTTTCTCCCATTCTGTAGGCTCTGTCTTCATGTTCTTGATTATTTCCTTTGTCTAAAGAAGCTTTTTAGTTTGATATCATCCCATTTATTGATTCTTGAAAAGGAGATGAACAGACACTTCACAGAAGAAGAAATATAATATGTCAACAAATATATAAAAAATTCAAAATCACTAGCAATTAGAGAAATTCAAATTAAAACTATACTGAGATTTCCTCTCATTCCAGTCAGAATGGCAATCATCAAGAATACAAGTAACAATAAATGTTGGCGCAGATATGTGGGGAAAGCTACACTCATACATTGCTGGTACAACCGCAAACTCATTAAACCACTGTGGAAAGCAGCATGGAGATTCCTCAGAAAACTTGGAATGGAACCACCATTTGATCCAGTTATCCCACTCCTCAGTATATACCCAAAGGACAAAGTTGGTTTTTGTGCAGGATGAGAGATAGTCATCTAGTTTCATTCTTTTGCATATCCAGTTTTCCCAGTACTATTCACTTAAAAAAGCTGTTTTCTCTAACTTGTGCTTTTGGCACCTTTATGAAGGATCAGATGATTATATCTCTGTAGGTTTTCTGTACCATTGGTCTTCATGTATGTTTTTATGCTAACATGTGCTGTTTTATTACCATAGTTCTATGATATAATTTGAGATTGAGTATTGTGATGCCTACAACATTGTCTTAATACAGAGAATTGCTTTTTCTATTCTGGGTCTTCTATTCTTCCATGTGAAATTTAGTACTATTTTTCTAATTCTTTGTGCATGACATTGATATTTTGATGAAGACTACATTGAATCTGTAGATTGCTTTGGTAATATGGTCATTTTGACAATATCAGTTCTGCCTAACCAAGAACATAGTGCCGTCTCCAATTTCTTTCTTCAGTTTTATAAATTTCACTGTATATATATCTCACCTCCTAGATTTAATGCACTCCCAGGTTTTAATTTTGGGAGGCTATTGTGAATGGAATTCTTTTCCTAATTTCTATATAAGAAGAATCATTATTTGTGTATAAGTAAGCTGTTAAATTTTGTATGTTGGTCTTCTGTCCTGCTCCTTTACTAACTCATCAGATCTAGAAGTGTGGTGGGTTTTTTTTCCTTGGGGTCTATAAGTATAGAATAATGTCATCAGCAAATAGAGAAAAAATTGACTCCTTTTCTACTTTCATCTCTTTAATTTCCATCTTTTGTATCATGGCTTTGGTTACAGTTTCAAGTACTGTATTACGTAGGAGTGAAGAGAATGAACATTGATGTCTTATTAATGATTTTAAATAAATATTTTCAGTTTTTCCCCACTTAGTATGACATTGGCTTTGGGTTTGACATATATAGCATTTACAATGTTGACACAAGTTCCTTCAATTATGAGGTTCTTCAGTGTTTTTTAACATGAATGGAAACTGAATTTTACTGAGTTTTTTTTTTCTGAGTTTACTGTGATGATAATGTGATCTTTGTCTTGTATCTCTGAATGGAACCCACATGATAATGGTTTTGAATATACGTTGATAATATTTTATTGAAGATTTTCCTTCTGTATTCATCAGGCATATTGATAAATAGTTTTGTTTCCTTCATGGGTCTTTATCTGTTTTGGTATCAGGGTGATACTGGCTTTATAGAATAAGAAAACTTTCTTATAAAGTATTCCCGTCACTAGTCATGGTTGACTACAGATATATTTGATATAGAAAAATTATAAGATTCTGACAAGGATAAATGACAAGTTAAAATTAATCCACATCCCTAGAACAGAAAATTTTTTTTGTGTTTTTTTTTTAGTCTGTTATCCTCCTCCACCTGCATCCTGAATGCGTCACATTTCTCTTCTCTCCTCTCTTTCCCTCAGATGATGATCACAGTCTTCAGGGGCCCCTGAGCTGCCCTCACCAAATGCCATTTCCCAGTTCAGTTGACTCTCTGGCCCCCTGAGGGGCCTGTTTCTCACTTTCTCCCCCTCTTCTCACATCCCAGTACTAATTCCCAGCTCCTCACTCCTAGAGGATGAACTTGTTTCTCTTTTTACTTGGAAAAAAAGTAGGACTCAAAAGTAGGACTCTTAATCCTATCACGGCCCCCATACTTGAAAGTGTCTTCTCCATATTCCCACCAGTGATAATGGATGATCATGCTGCTCTCTGAGGCCACCTCTGCACTTGGGAACAAGCTTGGCCCCTCATCCCCTGCATCATCACCTCCCACTTTCTGTGGCTCATTCATTACTGCATTAATCCTACTGTAGTATCTCCCATTAAAACCCACAAGACTTGGCTATAGTCATGTAAACAAATAAATAGGACAAACAAAAAAAAATCCACCACCTGATCCTATGTCTCCCTCCAATTACTATCCCATTTCTCTAACACAACTTATAGAGTGACATCTGAGTCCTTTCTCATGTTGTCTTTTTAAACAAAAAAGATTTTTTTTTCTAGTGAAGCCATGGACAGCATTTGAAAGGTCAAATGTTTCTACAAGGCTTGATATAAAGACACATGGCTCCAATCTTCCATACAGCCCCATATCCTCATCCCCAGAGACAGCCTATTTTATTTCTTTTGCCTGATGATTTTATTGTTACCTCTGTCCCCCTAAATAGAATGCTAACAGGGCTCCTCCTTAGTTTTTTAATTTCATGTTGCACTTTAAGTGAACAGCTTCCCTTCTCAAACCCCTCTCCTCTCAATAGTCATTTTATAATTTTGGTTAGACCAATGTTGTTTATATTATTCTGATTTAATATTATTCACACTACACTTGTAGCTTTCATTACTCAGTTTCCTTGAACTGATTTTTAACTTCCCTGAAGTTAGTAAAAGTGTTGTTCCATCATTTGCTTAGTTTTTGTTGTAATGGAACTTTCTCAAACTCTCCCCAGGATCTCTGCTATGGTTTGAATGTGTGCCCCAAGGTACATGTGTTGGAAATTTGATTTTCAATGTGCTGGTGTTGAGAGATGGAGCCTAATGGGAGGTGGGTGAGTCACAAGAGTCCCACTCTCATAAATAGATCTATAGTGTTATTTGGTGATGGGTTGGCCCCTCCTGCCTCTCTTGCCCTAAACCTTCAGCGACATGAAGAAATAGCAGGAGGGCCCTATCTAGATGCCTGTGAGTTGACCATGGACCTCCCAACCTTAATAACTAAGAAAATAAACTTCTGTTCTTCATAATTTACTCAATATGTGGTATCCTGTGAGAGCAGCCAAGCAGAGTAAGACAGTCTCCAGGAGTATCCTGGATATCCTGTATATCGTGGATATGTTCAAGCATATCTTGGATTCCACCAATTTGGTCTTTGTGAAGACAGCTGTACCAGGGCCCTCAGTCCTGCCACACCTAGATTAGATGCCTGCATATCTGGGGCAAAGTTGACTCCCTGGATCGCCTTCACCTCATGGGAGAACACTTGGCTTCCCTCTATCATGCTGGCTCCCCTCTTACCTGCATTTCACATATCCTCTTTTCTTGGTTTTTCTCCATCATTTTTGTTACTCACTTCATTTAGTTATATCATGGAGGAACGTGGAAGAAAACATTGAAATTCTAAACATCTGAAAATGTCTTTAAGACACCCTATTTCTAAGTCCAACTTCAACTTTGTTCATTCAGAATTCTGTGTTGAAAATATTTTTGCTTGGAATATGCATGATATTGCTTCAATATTTTGTAGCTTCCAAAGCTATTTTTCCTGTCTCTTGAAATATTCAGGGCCTCTTCTATAGACTTTCTGAAATTTTATTGTAATGTATCTTGCATGGATCAGTTTTCATTTGTTTGGGTACAATTCAAATGTAATTTACAGAACTGTAAATGCTGAAATAATTTTTTTTCAGATTTCAAAATTATTTCTTATTCTCAATTAGTTTGGAATTCTTGTCATTCAGTTGTTGGAAATTCTTTATTGATATTTGTGTTCTTACAGTTCTTCTGTCTTCCTTACTATTACTTTTCCAACTGTACTACTTCTTTTCTGGTATTATTTTAATCATCCAAATCATCTATTATACTTATTAATTTCTGTGATCAGTTTTAATTTCTAAGAACTTCTTTTTGTTCTCTTTCTGAATATAATTGTGCATAATCCCATTACCTGTTCACAAATACCATATATTTTTAAATGTTTCAGTAATTATTGAGAGTAGTGGCAGCAAATTAGGCAAAGAAGTTGGGACCAATTTTGATCTCTCCACTCAGAACAGTAGTTCTCAAAGTGTGATCTATGGAACCTCTGAAGGTGCTCAGACTATTGCACAGAATCTATATGATCAAAAAACATTTTTATAATGTCAGTAAAACATTATTTACACTAAAGTAAACCTTGTCAACAAAGAAGCTATGGTACCAAACTGCAATAGTATTTATTATTTTCTTGAGTGCCTTTTAACTGCAGAAGGGAAAATAAAGTCAGTTTACTTAAACATGGTCTGATTGAAATATTAAAAATTATGAACTTTATTAAATCTACATTCCATTATTTGAGTTTTTTTAATTTATCAGTTGTTGATGGACTTTTATTTATTTATATGCTGTGCTGAGAATCCATACCCAGTGTCTCACACATGCTAGGCAAGTACTATTTCACTGAGCCACAACCCGAATCCCCCTCTTTTGTATTTTATTTAGAGACAGGGTCTTACTAAATTGCTTAGTAACTCACTTATTCTGAGGCTGGCTTTAAACTCACAATCCTACTGCATCAGCCTCCTGATCCTCTGGGATTACAGGTGTGAATCACCGTGCTCAGCCTCTCTGCCATTTGTTCTTTTAAGTAGGAGTGGTATTACAAAAAAATGGGGCAGGGACAACTCACCAAATTGCTTTTGTTGACACAAACACCCTACTTTTTAATGTAGCAAAAGTGCTTTGTGTGTACTTACCATTCTATCAAATAAGTGCTTTTATAATGTGGATTCTGGAATGGAGATTTAATACAGTTAATAATTTTTAATATTTCAATCAGGCCATGTTTAAGTGAAATGACTTTATTTTCCTTTTTGCAGTTAAAAAGTGTTTAAGAAAACAATAATGGGTTGTTCAGAGTGTCTCCATTACAACAAATGGTCTGAATTTGTTCATAATACTTTCTTTTACAGTGTGAGACAGCCACATTTTGTGGGATTGAATGATTTCTTCAGTTCTCTTCCTGCTCCCTACTGCAATTTTAAGAGGTCCTGGCTTATCTTTGATCAACTGGTATCTAACCATATGTCTATGTGTCTGTGTTCTTATCATCATAATGTGAGGAACTGGAGAGAAGAGCCCATCCCTGAGCATGAAGACTCCTCCCCACATTGTCCTATTCTCCTCCTCAATCAACTTTCTTGGTAGCAGAGGTGGGGCAGGGACGTCTCCACTCTTGACTTAGCTTTATATTGCCCTGAGTTGTAGCTCATTTCTTCCATTTTGAAAAACTGAATCTGAATATTGATTTGTATTTCACATTTGTGCCATGAAATGTGGTTAATGGGTGAATAAATGAAAGGAATATTCCTAAAACTTCAGAGAGAAAACCTGAAACCTTCCATAGCAAATATGTGGATTATGGAAGGTTTCAGGTTTTCTGTCTGAAAAATACAACTATTAAGATTTTCTGTATCTTGGGCATGGGGCAGGAAAGATGGTGGAATGGGATGGAGGTCATTACCCTAGGTACATGTATGATTGCACATATGGTAAAATGCTAGGTTGTGTACAACCACAGAAATAAAAAGTTGTGTCACAATTTTGTACAATGAATCAAAATGCATTCTGCTGTCATATATTCCTAATTAAAATTAATTAATTAAAAAGTAGATTTTTCATATCTGCTTCATGATGAATTGTACACATATTTGCTGTACTGAATCTGGGGCAGGTGGGAACAGCAGAAGGATGAGGAGCTGAGAGTGAACACGGTAGTACCAAGTGTGTGTCCAGTCTATCCTGGGCTTTGCTGTAGTCACACCTCATTTGGATTATCTTCCCTGATCTTTAGTTCTTGTCCTTTCAGTTGAACCTCAACTCACCAGCACCTGTGATGTCAGGGACTCAAGCATCACCAGGGCTGGTCTGTCTCCAGGACCATGGCAGGAAGGGCATCATGCCACTGGGTTACCATAGGCTGAGACCTGAGTCTGACCTACTGCTCTTATCTTTTTTGTTTCTCAGTTTTGATAGGGAATTATCCCTGTTCTTGTTAATAAGTAGGAGTTCTGGTCTCATGTCCTCTGGGTATCTCTAATCTTTGCTGGCAGCAGGAGTCATTTTTCTCGTCATTGTCCCACAAAAAACAGAGTGGATCCTGGATTGTTTTTTCCATCAATCCTCCAATATTTTTAAAGGAACCAGATAATGAGATTATCAGAGGGAAAGGAGCTCATGATTTCTCATCTTAGATAAATTCCTCTTAGGTTCTCATCTTCTCCACTCAACACTGTGTCTTCCCTGAGCTCTACTAACCCTAGCACTTGCTCCATTACAGATTCCTGCATGGATAAAACAGAGTCTAATAGAGATTTCTGTTTAGTTGGAAAAGATGACCATTAGTCAAGGACATCTTGTTCTGAAGATCAAAATGTCCTTAGCTGCTGTGGAGAACAGGAGGGATGATGTGGAGGGAGGGAGGGCAGCACTTATGAGAAAAGCACAAATGGCTCTGACCTCAGTATGAGAAGACCTTGTGCTGCAGATGCCACAGCAGCATTTGGTCTGAGGCTCCATTAATAAAGACAGTGTTTCTAGAAGAGGGAGGGGTTGACTCTGATCATTCATTCAATTCTGATTTTTAACTATTGAATATCGTCATATATATATGACTCACAGTTTGCATCTAGGATACATCAGGGAGTTGAAAACAGAACAAAAGTGTCAACTCTGTGGAGCCTGTGTTCCATAGGAAAGAGTAAGAAGATATACTCTAAACAAAGTGAATAAGGGCAGTGTTCACATTAGGTGGTAATTGTTGCAGGGCAGGTGGGTGTGTGGGGACAGGGAAGATGGCTGTTTTTTTAGGGTACTCATCATGGGACTTATGAGCAAACTGACCTTAGAAGAAAGATTCAAAGCACATGAAGGAATTTGTCATGAGGATGTTTGGAGGGAGATTTTTCTGGGCAACAGGAAGCCACAGTACAAATGCACTAGGGTAGGATCCTGTGAGGGAGGACTAGGGAGAGTGAGGATCTGGGATGTCCTCGCAGTTGAGTCACCTAAAGGAGCTCAGAGGCACTGCGAGTCTCTGAAGATCTGGAGCTTGACAGAAGGAATCTTGCATTGAATCAGGCAGTTTTGAGCAAAGATAGACGTGGAGTATCTTTTCAAAGCATCGCTCTGACTGATGAGCTGACAAAGAATTGAGACAGATGATTAGGAAGGCATCAGGGAAACTGTAGGAAACTAGTCACTCTATGCCGAAGATGTCAGTCACTGACCAGAAGTATGAGCAGGGGAAATAGTGGAAGTGTTTGGCTGCTGAACACATTTGAAGATAAACTTTACAGCACTTCCTAATGAACTTCACTGGAATATGAAAAATAGTAAGTAAAGAGAACATCAAAAACTTGTGATGCTGTAATCAGAAGAAAAAAGTTGCATCAGTGGAGAAGAAGAGAATGACAGGATGTGTGAGGACAGGACTTTGGAGGGCCTCAGTGGAGATACTGAGCTGAGGTGTTCAGGCTGCTATACCAGCTTCTGATGATCAAACTGTTCCCAGCAGACCCAAGGGCTTGATGTAAATATTCTAATTTTGCTTGACTGGTGTCAGTCTGGGACAAGGTGTGGTAGAGGTGTCCTTGCACACTCTCACTTTCTCTATATGGGTCTTTATTGCTTGCCTAGCATGTGTGAGGCACTGGGTTTAATCCTAGCACCACACAAAATACTAAACAAACAAAATGAAGATTAAAAAAAGTATTGCAAAGTCTAGTGCTAGTGTACTTAGTATACATTTGAGTTGCATTGCTCTAGATAGAAAAGGGTTCTAGCATCTGCCCCAGTGTCAGATCAACAGCAGGAAAGAACCAACAGTTCATGGTGACTTCATTTTCAATAACCTGATTTTATGGCTGCCCCTTCCCCTGAAATGACATAAAAAGAAGATATAAAATGGAATAAGTATTCAAAAGAACAGAAGTGTAAGTAAGATAACAATTCTTTAGCTCAAAATATAATTGTTGGCAGGAATTCATGTAGAAAAGTTGCTCTTATCCTGAAGGCATTTGCCAAATTCGGAAAAACCTTAGACTCAAGGTATATTACTGTGTTAGATTTCTGTCAGTGTAATCAAATACCTGAGGTAATTCACTTATAAAGAGGAAAGGTTTATTATGGCTCACAGTTTTGAAAGGTGAAGTCCGGGATTGGCCCTGCCACTTCACACCTGTAGAGAGGCAGCACATGGTGTTGGGAGCACTGTACAGGGCAAAGCACTCACTTCCTCACCAGGAAGGAAAAGAGAACAAGAAGAGACCAGGTTTCCAACAATGCCCTTCAAGAGCACAGCCCCAATGTCCTAAGGACCTCCCACTATGCCACAACTCTCAGAGATTTCACCATCGCCCTCCCTATAGCACCACCCGGGGATCAAGCTTTAACACATGGGCTTTGGATCAATCATAACAAGCACACAGTTAATGATCCCCAGAAATAGTTTCAATAGGAATTATAATAGGAGACATTCTGGCTTTCTGTTAAATCTGGAAAACAAAAGATTTCTCTGAGCAAGAAATGAAAATCTTTTTTTTTTACCCAAGATTATTCTTAGTAAATTTATCTTAAGTAAACAAAGAAAAGAAAACACTCTTTTTGAGAATTTGTAATCCACACATTGTATTCCTATAGATGTAGATGCATTGCCCTGATTGGCTTTACCATTTGAGGCAAAAACTTTAAATTTTGATTTTGTTTTTAAAATGTACTGGGTTGATATAAACTTAAAATTTGAAGGAGGTAATAAAGATTTCTATGGGAATCCATATTTAACCAATGTGTCAAACAATTTATACAATTCATTTCAAAAGGAAATGAAAAGCTCAGAGCAGAAATGTTAAGTGGAAAACAACAGGATTGAAAACCAGATGTCTATATGTGAATTAAGAAACAGAAAGTTGTATATCATTACCAGTATCATATATAAAGAAAAATATGACAACCTTCAAAATGCTTACAGAAGTAGGAAACTAACAATGACCTCACTGTGTTCTGGGAACCATGTGCCTTTCTGACTGTTACTTCTCTAGACAGGAGAGACACCAAATACAATGCTCAGAATTTAGAAGAATTCTGCTTCAGGTTTTGCATACAGCATCAGACTGTAGCAAAAAACTTCACTCTCTGCAGAAATGGACCATGTTCTGCTGAAGATCTTCCTTAGTAAAGATGGTAGAGTCAGAGCCTTTAAAAATTGATCCCATCTGTGAAAAGAAGAGTTTTTGAACCTTTTCATTTTCTGTACAATGAAGCCAGTGGTGAATAGCTTCACTTCAGTTAGAGCATTTATAATGAACTACTTTTGGCTGATGTTTGTCAATCCTCTCCATCTGCCTAAAGCCAAGTTTACATAGAAAGCATCAAATACTCTCATCAGATGCAATTGCGCTCAAGGAAAACAATGCAAATGTCTTATATTAACCATTTGCTCTTTTGAATCACTGAAGTTGGACAGCTTTGATTCTTGGGATATTGGTGTATGCTCCTCTAGCCAAGCATTCCATTATTCAGCAGGCTGATATCACTTCTCTAGGCAATGAATTCTGTCACCCCTACATTCTCAGCACCCAGCACAGTGCCTAGCATATAATAGGCACTCAATTAATTGATTATAAATCTCAAGGGCAATCTAAGAAGAATTTTATTTGTGGAATACTGGATAAAGTTACACAGGATAAATTTAAAGCTGCTTGTAATTATTGAGGTTCATAGACTTCTGGTAGATTGTTCTAATATAATAGTTAATTTAGAGCATTAATTAGAATTCACAAGAAGCCTTAGCATTAAATTGTCAAAGTCCCAAGGGATAATTTAAATTTCTGCTTACTCTGAGTAATTAATTTACCATATGGGATTATTGGATATGAAGTATTACCTTTCAATGAATGTTATTTCTGGGTTCATCTGCCTTACATACTTCTGTAAAGTCCTTTCATTTCTTTAAGGATGATTTGCCCTTGTAAGTAAAAATAATTATGAGTTTTTGTTGTAGTTGGTCATATGTCACTATAAAAAAAGGTCTCTTAAACTGGCCCTGGTAAAATTATATTACTTGAAATGAAACTAATATTGCATTAACAAGTGTGAGAGAAATTTTGACTTTTTAGATCAAAGCAAGTTACCCAATTGCAAAAGAGAAACTAAAACAGGACATATTATCAGTTTCTTCTAATATAGTCTCACAGTGTAATGCTATGTAAAGAAAACCCTTTTAGAACCGGAAATCTTGTTCTGATGCTGAACTATTTGATAAAAAAAAAAAGTGCTTATTTATACATAATGGAAAAAAAGGGAAAAGTGTAAGTATAAGTGGAAAACAACAACAGGAATGAAAACCAGTAAAACAACAGGTGGTAGAAACAGGCTTATAGACATCCATACGTGAATTAAGAAACAGAAAACTATGTATCATAACCAGTATTATGTATAATGAAAGATATGACAACCTTCACACGGCCTGCAGAAGTAGGAAATTGACAATGAATTCACCGTTTTTCAAAGATATCAAATTCAATTATTAGAAAATGAAATTATAACAGTTGTTTTAAAAATTCAGTTCAATGACATTTGATTTGAGTTATAATGGACTAAAAAACTCTAAATTCATAAAAGCACATGAAAATATAGCAAGACCATTTTTGGAGTTGTACATTAAAAAACTATGAATTTATAAAAGCACATGAAAATATGGAAAAACAATTTCTGGAATCGTACATTTGTATAATTCTGTCAATTTTGCCTCATGTATTTTACTTTTTTAAAAAACAATTTCTTGCCTCATATATTTTAAAGCATGTTTTGGGGACCTTGTGCCTTTCTAAGTGTTACTTCTCTAGACAGGAGAGACCGCTGAGCCCAGGAAGACAAGGAGTTTTGTGTCAGGTCATGGCTACCTCAGATAGAAGAGCAAATCTAACGTGACCAGTGGAGGGTGCCCTGACTTAGTTCCTGTTTCCTTCGTTTTCCACTTGAGGAAAGGGGAATGTTTCTGTATTTCTATTCTTTAATATCCACCGTTCGGTTTCGGTGCTTGTGGCTGCAGAAGCCTCTGCTGCCTGATGTGGATACCTCCACCCAGAGCTCACAGAAAGCCCAGGTGTCCTAGGTCTCTCTCCCAGTCTTGGCCATGTCCTGTGAAGGAAATACAATGTCAAAAGTTTACAAAGCCATATGTCTGAATAATTACTGACTCCACCAGAGTATCTCAAATTTTTTTCATGTTTATGGTATTCTAACCTTAGTCACTTAGTTAACCCCAGTGAACATTCAGTACAACAGTCAGCGTTATCCCCATTGTACAGAAGGTGAAGCAGAGACACAGAGGGCTCAGAAACTTTCCCAAGGTCTCACAACCTACAAATGATGGAGCCAAGATTCAAACCCAAGCAGCCAAACTCTAGAATTCCCATAGTGAGCCAGGAGCCTGAGCTGCCATCAATAATTTTCTTCACCTACTTGGTACAGTTCATCAGTAAAGTCATTTGGACATATATAAATATAAAATATATTATTACTAATTCAGTATCTTCATTTGTTCTAGCTACATTCAAAAATGTCTACGTTTGAGTCAACATTATTAGGTTGCTGTGTCTGCCATTTGTCCATTTTATGTATGCTAGCTAATTTTTTGGCATACTATCTTTCACAGCAGAATTCAAATTGGTTTTAGTATTGCAAAGTTGGTAATATTGCACCCTCTCTCTTTTATGATTCTAAATATTTTAGTCTAATTTTATTTAGTGTGTCCAGTGACTATTTTTCCATTTAGTTCATCTTTCAAACCATCATATTTGATTCCTTTGATTGCTTCACTGTTTTCTACTCACTATTTTCTACTATTTCCTGCTATTATCTTCTACTCCTTCTTCCCTCTTTTCTTCTGTCTGTTTGGGGTTTAGTTTGATCTTTTTTGTGTGCCTTATGGTGGAAGGTTTAGCTATTCATTGGAAACCTTTCTTCATTTTCAATGCAGGCATTTATAGCTACCAATTTACTGCTATAAATTTCCCTCTAAATGCTCCTTGATTATTATCTCATAGATTTGGTGAGGTGTCTCTTCCTTTACATTAATTGGACAGTGTTTTCTAACTTTTTTTTCTTTTGTTAAGCCATTGATTATTCTGGAATGTTTTAAAAATTTACATACATTTGTGATTTTTCCTGATTTCTTTTATTATTTGATTGATTAGTAATTCATTTACTGTGGTCAGAGATGATGTTTGTATTACTTTTATGCATTCAAATGGATTAATGTTTATTAATGTTTAGACTAGCATATGGTGAATCCTGAAAAATATTCCATGTGTACCTTAAAAAATGTATGTTCATCTGTTGTTGAGAGGAATGTTTATAGATGTCCACTATGTTTAGATGGCTTATAGAGTTGTTCAAATCTCTTTTTATCATTTGCCTAGTAGTTTAATTTATCACTTAGTGTAAAATATTGAAGAGATCTTCAAATAACATTTCTGGATTTTGCATTTCTCTCTTCATTTTTACCAAATTTGTTTTCTTTCATAGTTGTGCTTTTCTTACCAACAGGGACCCTGAGAAATGCCTGGAGCTGCCACATAGGAGCTGAGCTCCCCCTAGCTTTGAGTGATGGAAATGTGGAGACTGGCTTCCCTCACAGGGAAGCAGATGAATCCCCATCTCAGCCCAGCAGAGGAGCACAGCTCTGGAAGTTGGCGTTACACAATGAGCCGTGGGCTGCCCCTTGTAATATTCCCTTCTGCCTTATATGGATGGTATGTTCCATGCAACATCCTCCCAAATAAAGCCAGGGTTCAAGATGTGCTCCCTTTTTACTTGCTTGCCTGCCTTGCCCAATTTGTAGGAGCTGAGTCAGAGGAACTGTCACAGAACCCAAATAAAAAGGTATTTTTCCCATCTGTGTGTCATTATTTGGTGCCAACTCAGATAACCTGGAGTGACCCTGACTGGTTCAGTCCTATGTTGTGACAGAGAAATACATCATTTGGTCATTTGAGTGTGGTGTGACATCTTAGAGAGCACTTACACAACCTGAGAGAGCCAAGATATTGCTAGGTAATATAATTTTATAGGAACATTGTTGACCAAAAACATTATAATGTGGTATATGACTTTATTTTTGGTGTTTGGTTATTAGGTGCACTTATATTTGGAAATGTTTTATTTGGACCTTGGGCTTTTCCCTGCTGGCAGAGGGATGGGGAAGACCACCCCTAGAATACGGGGAGAAAAGGCCAGCAGGGGATGGAACTTTCCAGAAGTTGGCAGCTGTGGTGCTGCCGTCTGGAGAAGAGCATACATATACATGCTGTGCACAGCATCATGGGCTTCTGTCCAAGTTCACTCTTAGATGGTATAAGGAGGACATGAGGGCACAGAGCCTGTTGTCAAAGGAACCTGGAACAATTCAGCAGGCTCTGAATTTGGGGGGTGGAGGTCCCTCACTTTGTCTTCCATTCCCAGAGCCACCTCCTCAGCCCATTAATGTGGGTATTAATAGGTATAAAAAATGAAGAATCCCCAAAATATTGTGGCCTGAGAAAAAGGGAGTAAAAGAAGGCCATGCACTGACAGCTTTCATTTCCAAAGACAAATGTTTCCCTGGTACTAACTGCAGGCAGGAAGGAGGTGTCTCATCACACTAAGGTGATAGACTCTCAGGGACACTGACCTTCCTTGGAGTAAATCCTCTCCACATCTGAGCACAGACTCCTGACCCAAGAGCTCAAATTCTTCACACTCAAACTGACCCTTTCTCTGATTAATAGAACAAATCCCAAATTCCTGGGTGCCCAAGAAACCTTATACGCTCACTAGACCACCTCTTGGAATAATCTATAGAAGCCCAGTCCTTCCTTTGTTCAGGGGCTCATTTTCCACCAGGAAAGTGGGTCCCAACATGTCAGTATTTTGTCCCTGCATCCCCTGTTCCTTGTGAGACTTAGTTCCTGAATAAACCACTGAGCTTCTTTGTGAAGTTTACCTTCCTCCAGGTCTTTTTGTGCTAACAGGCATCATTGCTGTCCTGGTCCTCCTTGGAGCTGTGGTGGCTCCTGTGACACGAAGGAGGAAGAACACAGGTAGGGAGTGAGGAGGGGGGGTCTGAGCTCCTGGCAGGTGGGGGGTCAGGCCCAGGTAGTTTCCTTATTGGGAAACAACACACACACACACACACACACACACACACACACACACACACACACACGCTTACCCAGCAGCCTGGGGCTATTTCCTGAAATGTACTCTATTATACAGTACCTGGAAAGCAAAAGTACATTAACAATTAGATTAATGGGACCTGACTCCTAGCAGTCAGAGGTCTAAGGGAAAGGTCCCAGATGAGGACAAATCTTCAAGAGGGCAGTTGGCCCCAATTCCTTTGTAGCCCAAATTAGGGTCAAATATAGAGAATGAAGGAACTGAAATGTTAATTTCTTCAAAGCCCTTCCTCCACCCTTATCAAGATAACCTGCCCCTACTCCAACCTGTCCTAAGGTAATGGTCCCTCCCTACTGGGAGTTGTTAATTACACCCCCTTCCTGCCTGGATCACTCCTCTCTGGCCCTCCAGCCCATCTGCTTCTCACCTGTTGGCCATCCCACCTAGCATCTCCTGGGCCTATTCATGTATGCAGGAAGGAGAGACATTAGGGGAGGAGACCAGGAGAATAAAGGAAGCCTAGGATATATATATAAAAAGGCAAAACACCTCTCTGGGGATACCAGGATACCAGCTATGGCCCCCTTGTCCCTACCAGAGAAGTCCATGTTACCCCTTTTTAAATAAACCCTGCTTTATATGCTTCTCTAATGTTACACTTCAACATGTGAGGGAGCAGGACTCGTCACTGGTATCCAGAGGTGTCACCTTCACATTTCTTTCCTAATATTTTCTGTTCCTTTTATGGATCTGTCATCACAGTTCTGTGAGATTCCTTGGGGTTCAGGATTTTCTGGTTCCTCTGGGCCCTCATGGCCCTGCCTCCTCCCTGGCTTCTCCCAGTTGTTTTCTTCTCAGAGATAGGAAAAACAGGGAGCCATGGACAGGCTACCTGTGTGAGTAGAGTTGATCCTGATCCTCTGAGTGAGTTAGATGAGAGCCCCTGGGGGGTGTTCAACCACCCAGCAATTCTTCCTTTAATAATATCTTTGGTGGGCTCTGACCAAATCTGTTCTACCCCAGATAGTGACAATGGCTTTCTCAACAAAGCTTCTCTAATGTCTTGTAAATGTGAGTCCATGGAGGTCCTGAAGGGGGAGAGCAGGTGGGGTAAAGGAACACAACCTGTAAAGGGGTCTCTGGGTATGGACTTTTGTGTGATGGGCTGTTCATAGTGTCAGCTCTTACAGAGACTGATCTGAATTCATTCAGGATTATTTTTCTTATGGTGTGAGACAGCTGCCTTGTAGGGGACTGGACAACACAAGATTTGGTGAAGTCTGTCCCCATCCCTACTGTGACATGAAGAGCTCCTGAATTCTTTTGCAACTGCCATGTGTGTGTGTGTGTGTGTGTGTGTGTGTCTGTCTGTCTATCTGTCTGTCTGTCTGTTGGATTGAAATGAGATGTTGTCTGTCCCAGAGCAAGAAGACCCACTCCCCACAGAGACCCCTGCCTGTTTTCAACCTTCCTTTCCAGCAGAGGTGTGGCTGGGTTGTCTCCATCCCTGTCTCAACTTCATGGTGCACTGCGCTGCAACTTCTACTAATCTACTAAAAGTAAAATTCTTGTCATGAGATGTGGTGGATGGATTAATTAAAATGAAGAAAGACTCCTAACACCTGAGGGAAGAATTGAACCTGAGAACTTTCTAGAACCCATGTGCTTACTGTTCTGAGTTCTTTGCAGGTGAGGACAGGTGATGGCTGTGAGGAGCCAAGTATTTATGGGTTGTGCCAACTTGGTTTTTAGTCCACTGTGAGCTTTGAGTCAGTCTTCAGGGGTCCTAAATTGTGTTTCCCATCTTTTCCCTAATCCTTTTTAAATGAACCAGATGATGAGACTTGCATAGAGGAGGCATGACATAATTTCTCACTTAGATAAATTACTGCTAGGTTTCCATATTCCCTGCTCACTTATGCCTCTTCCTGCCCATAATCCTAGTAATCCTCCTGCTGACTCCTATCCAAATCCATAATATATGAATCAGTCTAATTTAGATTTTTATTTGTCTGGAAAACAGGACCCATGTAGAAGGGGATGTAGATCACCTGGTGGGAAAAGCCCAGGTGATCCTGACCTCAGTGTGAGAGGACCTTGTGCTGCAGCTGCCACAGAGAAGCTTTTGGTGTGAGGTTCCTTCAATGAAGCTATGTTACTAGGTTAGGGAGGTGCTCTACAGTGGCCATTTAACTGGCATTTTTGAGTACTATGTATATGCCAAACAATTTTTGCATTTCCATCATATCTAGGAACTAAAAACGGAGAAAAATTTCTATTTTTTATGGAACTTGTGTTTTCCTGGGAAGAGGAGATGATCTACCATAAGCAGAGTGAGGAAAGTTATTCTGTTCATGTTAGAAGGTGGTCAGTGTTACAGGAAATGTGATCCAGAGTGCAGTGCATGGGGATAGGGAAGAAGAAGAAGAGAGTTTCACTAGGGTCAATGTGGGCCTGTTGGGAGTGACAAATTTGAAGAACATGAAGAGCTCTGTCATGAGGACACTGGGGAGTTGTTTTCTAGGCAGGGGGACTGTCAGTGCTAATGCACTAGGGCAAGACTGTGTCTCTGCATTCTGGAAGAACAAGGAGGCTTGTGTGACTGGAGCAGGGTCTTCAAGAGGAGGCTATCAGTACAGAGAGAACATGTGGACCTGGAGATATTGGAAGGATTCTTACTGTGAGTGAGGCAGTCTGGAGCAAGACAGACAGAAACAACTTCTCCTTCCAAGGACTCACTCTGGCTGCTCTGCTGAGAACAGTATGGAGGGGGCAGGTGAGGAGGTGGGGAAAAGTGGAGGAAACTAAGGAGTCCTTTGGGATGGACATGTCTGTCACTTTACCTGGTTGTGGCAATGAAAACAGTGGAAGTGACTGAATTCTACACAACATTGAAGATGGACTTGATAGCATTTCCTGATGGACAAAATCTGAGGTATGAGAAAGAGCAGTCAAGGTTTTTGGACTGTGCTTGGAGAAATATGGAGCTGCTCTTAGCAGATAAGGAGAGGACTCTGTCAGGAGCACATGTGGAGAAAACTGAATGCATTCAAAGCACTCAGTGCAGGAGATGCTGTGCTGAGATGTGCACCATAAATGCACGTTGGGTGGCTGACTGGCATTGGGATAGACAATGTGGACATATTTAGGAGAGACATTTCTAGACTGGATGATTTTATCTGGGAGAGGCCTCCATATAAATGATAGTTAAAGCCTTGAGAACTGAACAGGTCATCAAGGGAGAGATTGGTTGCAGAGGGGAAAGAAACAAGTACTGAGCCCTAGAGCTCCAGTGTAAGTGACCTGATCAGACCCCATGCCCAGAGCATACTGCAAAGTACTGGCACCATGTCTAGAAGCAGGTAGACCAGGGAGTCCCAGACTTTCCTGCATGAGAATCCACTGGATGTCACCTTAACAAGTAGATGGTCTAGAGTTAAGCAAGAGACTGCATATTTAAGACAAGTGGTGGTGCTGCTGCTGCTCTGGTAGTCACACTGCTTATTGCAGTGGTAAGCAGGTAGAGCAGGATTCCTAGACTGTGAGTGGTAAACTCATTTCATGCTTGTTCAATAAGCAGTTATTAAGCTTGTGCATCATACTTGAGATTAAAGGTCTGGGGAGAGGATTGGGTCTCCCATACTGAGCCCACCAACAATTGAGCTACTAGGACAGGTGGGAACTTCTGAGGTCAGTGATGAGAGAGTTCAGGGTGGAGAGGGTTCTTACGTCTGCATTTAAATGGGCTAGTTTTTGTTGTAAAGGAAATGGAAGATAAATACAATCAATTATTATACACAATTTAGGAGATAAGAATCATTTTGTGTCCTGGCAGGTACTGGCAGATGGAAGATTTAAGAGGTGACTCAACTCACCATAATGTAAAACTCTCAATGCTGACCTCTGAAACCACTCTACATACATGATTTATCTGTCACTTCTTTCAAGAAAAAAAAACAGTGCCAGTTTTTCCAGTTTAAACATAAAGGAATTTACATATGTGTTCAAGGGAGTTGATTTAATTTTGAATTAGGTGAGAGAACCAGGCTTGAAGCTTCATAGCCAGAAACAATCCACAAATCTTCCCTCTGGTGGGAACCATTGACCCTGATGCTGGACTCAGATGCCACTGAGACCTTATACTGGCCACTGGACTCTGCATCAAAGACTGCTGTCATTACTACTCATGGAATCTAGGCACAACTCTTGCCACTAATGCTATTTTTGCAAATCAGTGTGCACAGTGCCAGCTGTTCTCTGTCTACTCATCATGGTCATGGGTCTGGTACATGTGTCACCTGACCAGTAGAGCTCAAGCCTGGTAAAATGCTCAAATACAATAACATTAAGAAAAGTGGATTTTCCTCTTTAATGCCAGGAAAAGATTTCTGCCTCCAACTGCTATTTTGTACGTGTGGAATTTCCCTAAGGTAAGAAGTGAGTTCAAGTGCTGGAGCAGAAGGTTGAAGGATGGAATCACTAATTTCTGATCCTGAAACAGAGAACTGAGGGAACTTGCTCCAGCACATCACAGTCACCTGAGTTCCATTGACTAAGTTCTAAACAACATCTACCAAATTATTTCTCTGATAGTTCAATTTGGAGTCCAGGTTTCTTCTACTCCAATTTATGTCCTCAGAGTGACACAGTGGGATAGTAAAATTATTATTCGATGAATTTTCTTCCTGTTTTTTTTTCTTTTGCTAGGATTTGAAAACCCAAATCTGGAAGATAGCTAAGGATCCATGAATGGTCTGACATTAATATTAACTTTATATTTTTCAGTACATGCAAATAGGGAGAGTGTCCATACATCATCACTTATTTCTCTTTGCCCACAAAAGTCTAAACACCCTGCTGGTGTATCTTCCTTGCTACCCAAACTGGTGTATTGACAGCTGATGTTCAAATTGTTCTTAGCAGACTCAAGGACTCTATATGAGTGCAAAAGTTTGCTTTACTGTTTCCCAAGGTAAGGTAGAAGTCTCACCATTTCTGCATGTACCTCTTCTGGCCTGTAAAAAAAAAAAAAGGAAAGAAAGAAAAAAAAGGAAAAAAGAGGGCAAAAAATTTAGTGTTATAGTGAGTAAAGTTTATTCTAAGTCACCTAGAGGAGGGGCTGGGAAGCTTTGGGTGGTTTAATATGTTCCTCGTGGTTTACTCTTGAGGGCATTTCTGAAATAAAGAAACAAAAACAAAGGAGAAAAGGGATGTTTGCAGTCATATAAATGGGCAGCGGTTTCTTCCCCACAAGTGCAGGTGCTGCCCTAAAAGAGCCTCCCTAGTAGCTAACACCATGATGGAAGGACAAAAACCAGATTTACTCTCACACTTTAAACACAATTCAGAAAATATATGCAAAGATCAATAGCTTATCAGATTGTGCAACACCAGCTCCCCACTCCCCCCAGAGACTGAAATTTCTGAGACAAAGGGAATGAAGGAGGTGAGGCCTGCCATTGTCCCTCTTCCTTCCTTTGGAGTTTCCAGGACACAGTGCAGGGAAGAGGAGCCCTACACAGCCAGCCAGCTCAGGGAGTTGAGGGTGGAGAGTTGTGAATTTGGAGATTGCAGGGCAGCCAGAATATGCAAACTGAAGGCACCTAGAGAAGGTCCCTAAAAATAAAAGCAATGAAGGTCCTCAGAGAGCTCCCCTCAGTCATCAGCTCATCAGTAAATGAGCATTAGAAAACTACTCAGGAGAGGGGAAGAATGATCCAGAATGCCTAGAGGGAACAATGGTACCTAGGGGTACACAGGGCCAGTGACAGTGTCTTTTCCCACTAGCAATATTAGAAAAGCTCATAGTTTTCTGGTTATTGGATAAAATACTCAGAGGGGTCTCATGTCTGTAGTGGTGAATAATTAGCCTTTCTGATTCCCCTGAGAGATACAAAGACAGAGCAATAAGGACCAAATAGTTCTTGAATGATTTTATTTTCTAAAAGATTTTTATGACATGCAAAAATATTTGCCACCTAACTTGTCAAGTCAGAATGTATGACATCAAATAAAAAGCCACCAAGAATACAATGAAAACAAGAAAATGCAATTCAGACAATCAGAACCTAGAACTGACAGTAAGGTTAAAATTAGAAGCTGATAATTTTTAAATGCTTATTGTAAGTATATGATGTGTGTTCAGTAAGTTACATGAAACATGAAAAATACATGAAAATCAAAATCAAACTTTAATGAATGAAATGTCTAAGATATAAAATATATTGAATATAAGATAGATTAATTGTAGACCCTGTATTGTAGAAAAGATCAGTGTTTTTGAAGGCATGGGAACAAAAACTTTCCTTAATAATACAAAGATATAATTTTTACAACATAAATGAGGTATCTGACATATTCAGACAGAATATTTTAACAATAAGCACAGATAGAAGAGGAAGAGAAAATAGGTATGGAGGTAGCATCCTCTATTCCTATATAGTAGTTTCCAAAGTGGTTTCTAGTAAGACCAAGTATATTAGGTAAGTCCTCCAAGTAAGCATTAAGAAAACTCTAGGGAAAAATCTCTTAAGGGAATTAACATAGAATAAAATATCCACTTGGCACATAAAGGATAAACACGGTAAGTACTGAGGAAAAAAATATGGGATACATAGAACATAATAATAAAATGACAAATTCAACTGAATAAATATTAACAATTTTGACCTGTTTCTATTCATATTTTTGTGTGTGGTTAGAATTTTTAAGATCTTCCCTCTTTGAATATTTTATGAAAAAATGGAGTATTATTAACTATAGTCACCATGCTGTATGTTCACAGATTACACCTCCAGTACTTCTTCATCTCCCATATCTTGGAGGTTGTTCTCTTTGACCAGTACCTTGCCCCACACTGGATTCCACATAGGGTGAGATCATGCAGTGTTTTTGGACCTGGCTTAATTCACTTACCATAATGTCTCATGTTTCATCCATTTTATTACCAATAAGAAAATTTCTTTAAAAATATAACACTGAATAAATATAATAAATATTTGTTAATATTTGTTACTCAGTTTTAGATACCTACAATAGACATTAGCACTTGAAATAGGTGCTTCCATAACAAAACTTTAAAAGCATGGAGTAGCTTTATAACTGGGCAATTATTAGACTTAGAAGGATTTTGAGGGGATTCTTTAGGAGAACTAGAATAGAAGAAACACTGTGAGTTTTCAATGCAAGGGACAGAGATAGCATGAAATAAAAAAAAAACCCTCAGAGAGTCATCAAGTTCAATTAGCAAAAGGCTGTGAAGAAATTATGGCCTAACTGCCCTTCTTATGGTCCCACTTCCTAAGAGTTCAACCTCATCTCAACAGTGCAATGGATGGGGACCAAGCCAACACAAGCAGAGCATCACCAAGAGCACAAAACAGATCTGAGTATAGAGTCAAGAACCAGGAACTATTCTCAGAAAAAATAATACCAAGAAATAATCAAGAAACTTCCAATATTTACCTCTCTGTATTTGAACAATGTTGCAGTCCTGGGGCTCCTTTGTTCCTCTCACTTGCCCACAATTAGTAAGTCCATAGTGATTTCCTGTGCCCCAACATTGCATATTGTGTGAGTCAGGGTTAGAGAGTGAACTTTCCTGAAGCATATGTAAAGAGCTGCACTGACATCACTTCATTCAAGGAGCTGCATCTGTACTGGACCTCATTCAGATGATGAGAGTCTGGACTTCACACTGAGTATGTGATGGAATGAGATTTTTGGAGGAATTTGATAGAAGACAGTTTAGGGTACATGTGAAAGAAATATTAAAAGTCTGTGCTCAAAGTATGACTTGGTAGTTTTCAAAAACTGAAAAAAAACACTTGATACCCAAGGGCAGGAAACAATTCCCTTTCTCATGAATGAGTCTGGGTTTACTAAACTCACCTCTAGTAGATAAAATAAACCAGAAGTGACAGTATGCATATGCACAGAGAAAGAACTGGGGTTTTCTGCTTGATCTGATCTCTCTTGGGCCAGTCATTCCTGGGAAAGCGCCTGCCATGGTTGTGGCTAAACATCTGAGGAGATTCCTATATGGGCAGGAGGTATGAGCTATGAAGAAGGTCCTTTTGTGCCAATCAATTCTTCCAGTCCTGGCCAATATCTTAATTGCAATTTCATGAGACACTCAGAGGTGGACACACCCAGCTAAGCCAATTCTTGGACATTAGTCTCAAAAAAGCAACAAGATAATAAATCCTTGTTAGCTTAAGTTGCTATGTTTTGGAGAGATTTGTTACAAACCAAAAACTGTAACAAATGTACAGGAAACAATGATGTAATCAAGAGCATAATTCTTGTTAGCAACAATGTAGTCTAGAAGAAATTGGAGTGATATGTCTCAATAACTAACAGAAAAAAGGGCTGCCAAATGAAAGCTATCTACATACGAATGCTGTCCTTCAAAATAAAAATAACTTCTTCAATTATTTCCATTGTGTATAGAAATCTGTCGCGACCCCTTGCCCGCAAGGAAGACGCAACTCGGGAATCTTCTCTCAGCAGTTTATTCAGGTCCTTGATACTTTTTCTTCTATCCCCTGGATGCCCCTCCCAGCCTTAATAAAGCACCTCAAGCCCCAATGCGAAGCTGCCACGTGGACTTTTCTCACAGGGTGCCAAGTCACAGCGTGCCAACTCATTCTGATAAGGAGTTGTTTGTCACAGACTACAGGGGAAACCAGCGCCATCTTGTAATGGCGGCCACAGTTCACAGAAACGGCTCACCACAGTTCCCCCTTTTTTGTTTTTGTATGACAATACAGGCGAGAGTAGAGGTCCTATCCCACTGTGCAGAAGTGGCTGCATAGTATGGCTCAGCCCCAAGGAGGCGCCTTCCCCAGATCCGAGGCCATATCAGCCGACGCCTTTTTTCGTGGGGCGGGGCGTGGATAAGGTGGGGTAAGGAAGGACGTCAAACCCGCATGCAATAGGACATGCTCTCCTTGAGGTCCACTCCAAGGATCACTCAAGTGCAGTGCCTTGCCTCGCATCCTGTACCGTGACGATGGTGGACGGAGGGGGATAGCTGAGGCTGAACTGTGGCTGTGTACAATGACAAACAAGTTGACAGCACCCTGAAAGAAAGGCACGGACTTTAAAGCGATAGAGAAGCACTAGTGTGGAAACCCATCTGCGTGCAATGGCAGCAAGACCGGCAGAGTGCAAGGGCTTTCCAACACTAAGAGAACAGCGAGGAAAGACATGTCGATCCCAGTGCAATGTTATAATAACTTGGGGTGCAACGACCATGTCAAAGATTTACTGTTTAAGATGCGCAAGCCAGACTTGAGGTGAATTGCCATTTTCTAAAGCTGCAAGAGCTTGTATGATCATAGCCCTATCGTGAGCATTGCGGGCCTTGAGGCGACAGAGAAACCACAAACAGAGGAACATACCGAAGCAACACATTGCATCAAAAATGCCTATTCCCACCCACTCCTTAAAAAAGGAAAAGGCAGATGACAACCAATTGGTAAATTGACCCAAGGTCACTGGATTGACATGGGTGTTATTCAAAACAGCAATCTGAGTTAGTTGAGACTGGATCAAGTTTTCTGCTTCCATGGACCAGGTTCCGGATAGATATTCTCCGATGATGCATGAGGCATTTCTGGAATCATAAAATCTGACAGAAGTTATACATAAATGTGCACGTTGATCAACGCAACCCAAAAGCACCAGGTCAGACAATTCTTCTACCTGAGCCTGAAGTAAATCTATTTTTTGGTTGGCAGCTAAAATCCCTGACAAAATATGTTGATTAATTTTACTTCGAGATTCGAGTATGTTGGAAGTTTGTTGAATAACCTGATTAATAGTGGCAGCAGTTTGGACCTGATTAAGAGCCTGTTTGCATTCAGCAAGCTGTTCCTTAATCTTCACTTTATCAGTTAAAAGAGCATCCTTTACCAATCTCCATAGAGAGAAAGTAGCAATCGGGACTCTATCTGGACCCTGGTCCCTCAACAACTTTTGGAGATCCTGCTTTACCAAATCCCAATCACTGTTATTAAGAAAGCCTCCTGTCAGAAACCAAGGACAAGCCTGGGCTATAGCTTCAACAAATTCAGTTGCTGTCTTGGTTTTTATACTTGTTCCTTGTTTGCTTAACAGTTCTTTAACTTCGTTGGCCAGACGAAGTTTCACTGTTGAGTTACCCATGGTATGTACCCTGTCTCTTTAAATTATCTTTGATCCAATTTTTCCCCTTCTCCCTTAGAAGGTGAGCCTCCTCCGCTTACCTCTGCTTTCCGAATCTCGGTAAGGACCTCCAGATGCCAAGTCCGGGTAACGGAAACCGAGTCCGGCGAGAGACGTCGAGGTTAAAAAATTTTAAAAAAATCACAGGACACCAAGGTTCTTCATCCAGGAGGAGGCATGTGTGCCTTTTTTTTTGTTTTGTTTTGTTTTTTTTATACTATGGAACAATTTTTGAAAACCTTAGAATCTATAAACAAAGTATTATATTTGGATAAGAAATATCAATGAAAATAAAGTTAAAACCTTTAGATATTTTGGAGAAATAATTATAATAATTTATCATTTTATGAGTTTGAACAATAACCTTGAAAATTAGAAATTACTTGATTGTATTTTTACTTAAAAGCAAATTTATAGTAAACACATTTATCTCAAATATCTGTAACTGAAAAGGCAGAGTATCTGATAAATGTAAATATAAAACATAAATTATGGGTTTTCTGTTGAAGAAAAACAATTAGGCAAATATATATTAACTAATCAATTAGGCATGTACTAATTAATTTATAGATTAACAAATATAGGTTATCTAAATATCTAAAATATATATATACATTAAGAATAAGAACATAGCTTATAATTGTATTAACTTTATGTAACCACGTGGTCTTAAAATATTTGGATCCATTTAAATTTATTTTTAACTAGGAGTGCACTCTTCTATGTGACGTCACTTGATGTAACTGAAATAAGATCCTTGAGTATACATTTTTATTTTTATAGTTAGCAATGAAAATAAGGATTTTTTGGTCATCACAGGAACTTTGCCGGCTTGTTCCTGTGGCGAGCAAATGCATCCTCATAACCTTCAAAATTAAAAGTAAAATATAAAGAAGCATATTTGATATCTCCCATCAATAGAACATTATTTAGTAACACAACTATAGAGAAAAAGTCAGGTTATTTAACTTAGAACTAGCTTAAATTTAGGACTGTAACATAGAAACCTGTGGAATTAAATTTTGTCTGAAAAAGATATCTTTCATTAGCATTTACAGGTAGGCATGTTTTTTAATACAGGCTCTGAGCAGCTCCGGTAGAAATCTGAAACACAGCAGTACAGGTTAGTGGCTGGAAAGCGGGACCAGAAGTCTTGTCTGAGTGACTGTGGAAGAACCAATCAGAAGCCCGCAAAAGTGTGGGAGGTGGGACCAGGAAGCAGCTATGCCGGCCAGGCACCCCATGGTTACCATGGTGATGCAAACAACATGGAGTCTGGTGCCCATTTTCAGGGCAAAAGTTCTCCAAGTTTTCTTAGCCGATTGTATTTTGTTTGATTTTGTCTGCATTTTCCCCCGCCTGGCCAAGATCTTACTGCGGTAGCAGCTTGTTCTGTCTCTGCGACCTGCGGTTGCAGTTGTACATCCTGTACTTCCTGGCATTCCCCTAGGGAGTCTACAGATAGAAAGGGGTTGGTCCGTGGGAGGTGACAAAGTCGCCCACTCCCCGGGGCACCATTCCGTCCCTGGATTGCCCAGTAGACCTTGGGGCGGGCCCCTGTTCCCGTTTTGAGGGCAGCGGCCAGAACCTGTCCAGTAATATGAGCTCCATCAATATCCTTACAAGCTCGAATCATGTCATCAACACTCTTTGCTCTGGTAGATTTAATGGCATTTTGGCAATAGGAATTTGCATATTTAAGAGCCAATTGCTTAATGACCGGCATGGCTTGTTCCAAGTTAGGGAATATTTTTTCTGCTACTTGTATCAATCAGGCAAGGAAGTCAGAATAAGGCTCAGAGGGTCCTTGAGCAATTTTTGAAATTTTTGTTTTAGCATTTGAAATAGGTAGAGCCTTCCAAGCCCAAATGGCTGCTGTAGCTATCTGAGCATAGACCCCAGGATTATAATTAATTTGTTGATTTATGATAGCATATAGTCCCAAGCCTGTTAACATTTCAAGGTTATGCCGTGGGAAGCCGGCGTCCTGATTGACTCGGGCTAGCTCGCGACACCTCTCTTGATTTTCACTTTTCCACAACAAAAAATCCCCTCCGGACAACACAGCCATGCAAAGCTGTTGCCAGTCACTAGGTGTCAGTTGATTGGCAGAGAAAGACTCGAAGAGAGTCAATGTAAAGGGGGCATGGGATCCGTAATTAGTAACTGCCTCCTTTAGTTGTTTAATATCCTTAAAGGCTAAAGGAACATGTACTCTGGCCGGCTGTCCATCGGCATCCAAGTTTTCAATTACTGGGAAGTTTGGGCCGTCTTAGGCTGCCACTGAACACCCCCCAGCCTTCTGGGGTTGCCCTTGTCCCAATCGGGGTTATAAGGAGGGAGCGTGACAGCGATCGGGGCTGTAGGTGCTTTAAATCTTGACTTTTACAATCGACCCTCCAGTTCCTCTATCTCCCTTTCCAATTCTTCCTCCTGCCAGCTGTTACCATGGAGCCCAGTTAGTAACTCCCTTATCTTAGAAATGTAGTCAGCACTGTGAAGCCCAGCTCAAGGCCAGAGGCCTTGTTACATATTTTTGTGAAAAACTAGTAAGGGAGTGTCCAGTGCCTGGAATGCTGATTTTTTCAGACAGTAGCCAAATAAAACAGGGCAACATGAAAATAGGAAGTTTATCTACATTAAACCTTTTTGTAGAGATTCTTTTGCTGAAAGTCCTAAAATAAGCCATGGTGAATATTCTGGAGAAGGTCAATTAAGACTTTTCTGTGGGCCTGGTAGGGAGGGGGAAGATGAGAAGGCGGGGTTGAGAGCAGCTAGGGTGGATCCAATTCCTCAGAACTCTCCGAGCTACTTGTGTCCTTGGGAGTTTTTAACTCAGTCAAGTCCGGATAGAGCCTTCTCCTCTGTTTAACTTCAGACTCCCTTATCTGTTTACCACTCTTACTCCTAAGACTTTCTGCTACCTCGCTATGTGACCCCTCCGATTTTTCTTCATGCAATTGCTCAAGAACAGCCTGACCCTCGCTCACAGCTTTCTGGCATTTACCATCCATTATACACCCCCTCACTAATTTCCAAAGCGGAATGGTACTGCCCCTTAAAGTTCCTTGTTTGTAAGCGAAATCCAGATCTTTCCCTAATTTGTCCCAACTAGGTATAGTAAGGCTGCCCGAAAATGCAAACCACGGCGCAGCAATATCTGTCTTCTGTAAAAATCTCTCTAAAGTACTACGTTTCACTTCTAGGCCCTTAGAACGTAACAGGTCATCTAGGGCCAGGAGAAGCGGACTTGAAGATGCGACACCCATGACACAACAACAAAAGAAGCACAAAAAACAACAAGAGATACCACAAAAAACAAAAACGAGATGACACAACAAAAGAAACACAGAAAACAAAAGTGAAAGTACACAGTGCAGCTGCAATAAATATGAGGCTCTCTCTTTCTTTGTAGAGGAGCTGACCCCGCTTTGGTCGAGGATCCCACTTACTGGGACTATCCCCGCTTTGGTCGCGGATCCCACTTACCTGGGACTAACCGGTGCACCACCCCTGACTGACTGAAAGTTCTGGTTCCCGGGTTTCGGCACCACTTGTCGCGACCCCTTGCCCGCAAGGAAGACGCAACTCGGGAATCTTCTCTCAGCAGTTTATTCAGGTCCTTGATACTTTTTCTTCTATCCCCTGGATGCCCCTCCCAGCCTTAATAAAGCACCTCAAGCCCCAATGCGAAGCTGCCACGTGGACTTTTCTCACAGGGTGCCAAGTCACAGCGTGCCAACTCATTCTGATAAGGAGTTGTTTGTCACAGACTACAGGGGAAACCAGCGCCATCTTGTAATGGCGGCCACAGTTCACAGAAACGGCTCACCACAGAAATCCATTTTAATTATCTTGTCAGCATTTTTCTTTTACATTATATTCATAAAAGTTTTACTTAGGGTTACAGTACTCATCTTAACATTTCAGTTTCCATCCAGTAAACATTGTATTCATTCACACAAATACAGGAATCTTGCAACTCTCCAACCTTCCCTCTGTACCCACTTTTTTTTTAATCTTTATTTTGTTTACTTGTTTTATGTGGTGCTGAAGATTGAACCCAGTGCCTCACACATGTGAGGCAAGTGTTCTACCACTGAGCCACAACCCCAGACATGTACTCACTTTAAAAATTATAGATTTGTCAGAAGACAAAGAGACAAAGAAAAAAGGGGCCAGTGTGCCAATATACATTTCACTCACACCCTCATGGCCTAACTGCCCTTCTTATGGTCCCGCCTCCTAAGGGTTCAACCTCATCTCAACAGTGCAATGGATAGGGACCAAACCAACACAGGAGCTTTGGAAGGTTTGAAATCGTTTATATCAAGAAATATTATAAAACTATAGTAATTAATAAAACATGACATTAGTATAAAAGTACACATATAGATAACTCTAAACTCATAGAGGATAGTTAAGAAACTATATTTTATATCTATTATTTGTTGACAAGACACCAAGATAATTCAACAGAGAAAAGATGGGGCTTTCAACACATGTTACTGGAACACCTGAATATCTATAAGAGAAAAGCAAATGAAGATCCATTATTTCTGCACATACTAAGAGAATTAAAGCACAATAAGTCTAAATATAATAAAACTATTAAATATGTTTTTCAAACATAGGGAGAAAGTTTTTACAATGGGGTGAGCTAAATGTTTAACTACATAAAAAATAAGCAAAAAACATAAAGTATAAATCAAATAAGTGATTAAATAACTTAATCAGGATTAAACATACCTTTTAACAAACATGATAAAAATGAAAACCATAGAAAGGGAGAGAACTGTTCCAAGACATACATTGGATAGATGGCCAGTGTCCAGCGTAGATGGAGAACACTTACAACTCATTAATGAGACAAACAACACTTTCCACCATGGAGATGAGAAATAGTTCACAGGAGAAGGTATACACGCCACTAATAAGTACTTAAAAGGTGCTCACCATCATGAGTCAATAAAGAAATGTAAACTAAAACCACAGATACCCCCTCACATCCTCTAGAATGGCTAACATTAAAAACACTGTGACAATACCATGTGGTAAGAAGATGTCCAACAGGTAAAAATCTCATGTATTGTTGCAAGAAATGTAAAAAAAGAAAGAAAGAAAGAAAAATGACACCACCTTTTGTAAATCAGTTTCACAATCCTGGATTAAACATGCACTTAACATATGACCCAATAATCACATTCTTAAGCATTTATCCAAAAGAAAGTGAAAGATGTCTAAAAAGACTTACACTCAAATGTTCATACTGGTTTTATTCATATATTTATATTTATATCTGACCCAAACTGGTAATAAACCATGTCTTTACCAACTTTTCAGTGAAGAAACCAATGGATAAATTAGCTTTCAGTAATAGTTACAGTTAGAAAACATAAATGAAGCTTAAAAATCTTCAGCTATACAAAAGACTACATATTACATGATTATGTGTATGAAATTCTAAATTCAAAACTACAGTCAGAAAGGAGATCAGTGATGACCTTGGACTGGGGGTGGAGGAGAGGTTCAAACATAAAGGGTGTGAGAAAGCTTTTAGGGCCAGGGTGGGTAAGAGCACATCTTGGTGGGGGTCACAGAACATGATTCTAAACAATCACCGATATTCATGTAAATTTACTTCCAAATTTGTGATTTGTATTTCATTTAAATATCTTATTAAACAAAGGAGGAGGAAAAGGCAAAATGAACTCAATTTATGATAATTAAAAATGAACAGAATCCACACTAGCAATCCTCTGCTACAAATAATTTGAAACTAACTTTTTCAACTGAAGGAAAAATATGCTAAGTGGCAATTCACTTATACAGAAAGAAATAAAAATAGAAATATGACATATTTAATTTTGATTAAATGTTCCCATTGTTTTAGTGATTACATTTTCCAGGTATTAGTGTTTTGAGAAACTGGGGCTGAAAACTCCTTCATTTTACATCCTGCCAGGTGGCAACTGTCCTCTAGATCCAGGGCACTGGGATTTGCTGAACACATCAGACTAACACCTCAAACTCTAGATGAGGAGAGAAAGAGACCAGAGATGGCATTGGGGGTAGGACTGCACCTCACCTTGCTGCTTTCTTTCCCATGGGGACTTCGCCCTCCCCCAGACTCCAGCACCTCAGAAAGTCTCCAGGGGACACAAATGGGAAGCAGTCAGGAGAGTTATGAACTCCGATGTTCAGAATCACAGAAAGGAAGTCCTCCGTGATGCCAGCCCACTCCTATTTCTGATGCAGCTTGAGTGTGTTTCCCAGTAGAGCTGAAGATGTGCAGATGGGTCTTAGAGCACTCTTGCTCTCAGTGAGACAGTCAGAAACCATCATGGTGGGACAAAAGGAGGGGACATGAAATACACCTCTGGGCACAGTAAATTATCACCCTGTCACATGGTGTGTTGCTTCTCTGCCCTGTGCTCTTCCAACTGATCCATCATGAGACACTGATAAAAACCACAGAAGCAGAATGTTTGCACAAAGTGAAATTGTTACTGGTGAAAAAAGCCTACATAAACCCTGTGGCTTCACTTGTTCCCAGTCACGTTAAAATTCACTGACTTTGGCCCTCACACAGCTAGTTAAGAGAGTATTAGTTTCCCATGAGTTTACTCTTGATAAAACATCTCAAGTGGGGATCATGATAATGGTGGCCTAGGATTTTTTCAGGATCTTGAAGACCACTTTTCCTGAAAAACACCAATGCTTCACTTGAGCCTGAAAGTGTTTGATAGGTGACTGGGATGGGATGAGAAGACCTGATGTTCGTCTTCATACTGTGTCTGTCTCCACTGCTGCCTTGAGTTTGGGGTGAGAATCTACTCGGCTCTGCAGGTAGAAATAACTGCCCTTTGGAGCTGGGATGGGTTTTCTCCCCAACACTTGTGCTTCTTCAGCATCTATGGCAGTCCCAACACAAGGTCTTCAGCCCTATCAGCCCTATCCTAGTTCCTTGAGAAATCTCCATACTGCATTCCAGAGGGATTGCTCTAATCTGCAGTCCTATCAACCATGTATGAGTGTACCTTTTCTCCACATCTTTCCAATATTTATTGTTACTTGTATTCTTTTTTATTTCAATTTTTCTTAGTTATAGAGGGACAGAATGTCTTTATTTATATACTTTTATGTGGTGCTGAGGATCGAACTCAGTGCCTCACAAGTGTGAGGCAAGCGCTCTACCACTGAACTACAGCCCCAGCCCCATTGTTACTCACATTCTTGATAATTGCCATTCTGTTTGGAGTAAGATGAAATCTCAGAGTAGTTTTAATTTTCATTTCTCTAAGTGCTAGAGGTTTTGAACATTTTTTTTCACATATTTATTAACAATTGAACAGATTCTTGATTACTGCTGCTCCTTCATGCTTCCAAAGCAGACTCTGACAAATGATTCTCCAAGGAGATTCCAGATCTTTGGTACCAGATGGGGGCTGCAACACTGATATCTTTTGTTCTGAGGTTCCATGTTCTTGGACTGAGTGCCTATAGTGTCTGTAGTTCCTCTAGCTGTCCAACCTGTATGCAGCCATTATAAGACTATCAGGCTTCTGGTTCTGTAAGACAATTTAATAAACCCCTTTTGAAAATTACATACCCATGCACAGGCGCACATACACACACACACACACACACACACACACACACATCCTGTTGGTTCTTTTCCTCTAGAGAACTCTAACTAATATGACTCCCAAACTCTGGGACCACATGTCAGAGTTCAAAATAAGGTCTGGGTTCAGGATCACAAGATGACTGATTTGGAGGAAGGCAGGTTGCAAGGGTATGAGGGCTGAGGAATGCAGGCAACAGGCCTTGTCTAACTAGATCCCAAAGGGAAAAGAAGAGGCAGAATTCCTGTGTCCTGGATTCTCAGGGCTGTGTTGGGACACCCTCCATACTCAGGGTGAGTGATTTACAGTCTGGAGAAAGGCACAACTTTGGTGTTCAGGGATCTGGTGGTTGGATGTCTGGTTATTCGAGGAATGGGAAGGGGCAGCAGGAACACCTTTGGGTTCCAGGCAGAGGCTTGGCAGATGCCTGGGTTCACATCCATCACAGTCTGGTTGGTTGTAGACAATATCTTCAGTTCCTGCCACTTCTACTCTGGACTCTCCAGGGACTCTGTTACTGTGGCCACCAAGGGGACTGGGGACTCTCAACCCAAGCCCCAGATTCCTAAAGAAGTTCCTAAGACCTCAAAGATCCAGAAAGTCAAGGCTTGGTGCAGGTTGCCTGAAGTTGAGCTTGGAAAGGGCCATGATAATGTAGCACATTGAATGGGACTCTGGAAACCCCAGAATGAAGGACCGGGGCTTGACCCTTCATCATGTGGTATAGTTTTTGCTCTTTCCTCCCCTCCTTGATTTTGCCTATGTATGATTTTGCCTATGTATCAGCATTTGGGGGCCCAAGTTGTGGAAAAGGGGAAATCCACAAAACTAATTCCCCTCTCATCTTCTTTCTCCATTTCTTCCATGTGTGTTTGAATCTTTCCTGTAAATACAGAACACTGCCTAAAACCTACTATAGCCTAATGATGAATGGCAGAGATAATTGATGTGCAAATACCACCCCATTGATAACCATAGACCTCCTACAGCACCCAGCCAAAAGCCCCTGACTCTATCCCCAAACAGAATCCAACACTCCCCCATGAGAGTCCACTAAGCTTTACCCTTCCCATATCCCTTTGCAGACTAATTTCTACCCATCCCTCTTTTCCTCTATTCCCTTAATAACCCAGTTTTCACATCTTTGATGGACTCCCTAATCCTCCTTGGCCAACATTCTAGAAGCCCCTCTCATCCCTGCCATCTTATTGTTAAAAAATCCAGTGTTAATTCCCTAACTGGTGCCCCTTTACCCAGGAGCATCAGCAGAAACAAGTGTCAGGGGCTTGATGCTTCATGGTCCCATATAGGAGACAGGACACCCACTATGTGGGCGGCAACATCATCCTGGAAGCCAGAGTCCAGGATCACTGAATGGGGAGGAGATATACTCCTTCTTGTGTTTTGAGTAACAGTTGGGACTCGTATACTGACATTTTATGAACTGGCTCCTCAGTTTAAAGCAGCTGGGAGCCCAGGTAGACCAGGAGTTTTCCCAGGTGATACAGGAAAAGCGCCATCAAGTCTTCTGTGCTCTGCCCTGTGTCCACACGGGGGCGCCTTTGCGCTGCCTTTGGAAGCTGCCTGAGCAGCTCTGGAGAGAACAGGCTGTGGAAGACATGGCTGATAAATAGAGGGTGCGACAATGTGGGGATGAAGATGCTTCTGAGCAGTCCTGGGACTGAAAAGAAGTTAGAGGACGTTCCCACAAAATATCCTGAAGGTTCCTCAATTCTTCCTGTAAATCCTTTCTCCAATTTCTTTTTTTTTTAAGAGAGAGAGAGAGAGAGAGAGTTTTTTAATATTTATTTTTCAGTTTTTCGGTGGACACAACATCTGTATTTTATGTGTTGCTGAGGATTGAACCCAGCGCCCCACAAATGCCAGGCAAGCGCGTTACCGCTTGAGCCACATCCCCAGCCCCCAATTTCTTGATAATAGCCTGGAAAATTAAAAGTAGAGCAGGTGTATTTTTTCTTCTACAAACTATTCTTTTCCCAAAAGCAGCTTTTAAACTTAGACTTGGACAGGCATGGTGGCACATGTGTGTAATCCCAGCTACTCAGGAGGCAGTGGCTAAGGAGTCCAAGCCCAGACTGGGAAGATTAGCAAGGCCCTGTCCCAAAGTAAATTAAACAAAACCCCCAAGGATGTAGCTCAGTGGTAGAAGGCCTTGGCTGCAATCACCAGTGCTGACAAAATAAGTCCAAATAAGTGAATAAAATCCTCGATATTTTTATATTCTCTTAGATTTACAGAAAGGTAAAGGTAGGACAGACTTCCAGTAGCTTGCACACTGTTTCCCCTGCTGTTAACTTCTCGCATTAGATCATACGTTTAGCAGCATGTTTTCTTTGGATTTCATTGGTTTGTATGTCCCTTTTCTGTTCCTGGACACCATCCAGGATACCACACTGCATTTAATTCTAATCATGTCTCTTTAAGGCTCCTCTGCCTGTGACAGTTTCTCAGATTGTCCTTCCTTTTGATGACCTTCACATTTTTGAGGAGTGTTGCTCACAATGATCCTTGATTTGAATTTGGTTGGCCAGGCTGTGGGTTTGAGGAGACCACAGAGATGAAATGCCACTCAACACAGAATGTCCAGGGCATGCACTGCCCTCTTGACTCATCCCTGATGCTGTGAACCTTCTTCACCTGGCCAAGGTGGAGCTTCCAGATTTCTCCCTGTGGTGCTCCTTTTGTTAGCGTTAGACATTATGATATATAACAAACCACCAGAAGTTATTTATCTTGTTATAAAACTTTGTTGGGGGGGGGTGGTGGGCTGGGTTGTGGCTCAGTGGTAGAGTACTGCTTTAGTATGTGCAACACACTGGTTGGATCCTCGGCACCATAAATGCATTGTGTCCAACTACAACTAAAAAAACAAACAAACAACAACAACAAAAACAACTTTGTTCCCTTTGACTTCCCAGGCTTTCCATCCCTTCCTCCACCCAGCCCCTGGCAACTACCATTCTGCTCTCTGCTTATGAGTTGGACTATTTTAGATTTCATATACAGGTGGGACCTTGAGGTATTTGCCTTTCTGTATCTGGCTCATTTCACTGGGTGTAATGTGTAATCTTTTTAAATTAAGGCTAAATAATATTCCCTTATATGTAGATGGTACATATTCTTTATTCATTCATCCATCAGTAGGTTGATTCCATATCTTACCTCTGGTGATATTGCCACAGGGAACATAGGAATGAAGATAACCCTTGGAGATTATACTTATACTTCCTTTGGATAAACACCCATAGGTGGAGCTACAAGATCATGTGTTAATTTTCTTTTCTTTTCTTTTTTTTTAGAAACCTCCATACTTTTTAAAAATAATGGCTGTACCAATTTACATTCTGACCAACAATGTATGAAGATTCCCTTTTCTCCACATTTTTGCCATACTTGTTATCTTTTTTTAAAAATAGCAGCCCTTATACTGATATGATGGTCCAAAAGATGCTTTAGTATAGAAAGTTTTGGAAGCTCTCTTCTTGAATTTGGATGATAAAACTGGTTGTTTCTGTCTTGATCAGCTTTGTGCTGCTATAACAGAATAACACAGACTAGGTAGCTTATAATAAACTGAAGTTTATTGGCTCAAGGTGTAGGAGGCTGAGAAATCCAAGATCCAGGTGCCAGCATCTAGTGTGGGTCTTCTTACTGCATTAAAATACCATGAAGGCATGAGTATCACAAGGGGGAGGGGGTGGGGAGACCAAAACAAATAAGGAACTTATTCCAGTGAGCAAGCCCACTCCCTTAGTAATGGTGTTAATCCTTCATGAGGGCAGAGCCCTCAAGACCTAATCACCTCTTCAAATTCCACCTCTCTACACTACTGCAGGATGAAGTTTCCAACACATGAACTTTGGGGGGCACATTCACACATGCCAGTTTCCACAGCTGTTATAATAATAAGTCTAGCCCAATGCCTGGGTGTGTTGGGTTTTGAGGCATTTGCATTGGGTCTCAATGAGCAATGTAGAACACCAGCCCTCTTAGTATACAGCTTCATATTGGACTTGCTGGTAGGGCATATTCTTCAGCATGTAATCTTTGTAAAGATATTTTTGAAGATAGTGTTTCCAGTATAAAATCTCCTGTATAAGTTTTCATTCAGAATTTAATATCAGAGAAAATGTTATTTCTGCCAGGGTCCTGCCCCAGCGGGACCCAGAGAGTCCTGAAGGATGAGTGGCATCGGCTCAGGGATGAAATAAGGAGTCGTTCCATTGGAGCAATCTCCAGAGAGAGAGCTCTAAAACTGCTTTCTCTGGGTCTCTTTTTATTCTACTTTTTTTTTCATCATTATGGGTACAGAATCATTAGTAAAATGCATCATCAATTTACAATTCCAGATTTTGCCAGGAAGTAACCTTTCCTTGTTTAACAGATGCCAAACTACTTCATAACCAAATTCTATGTCTCCTAACCTGTCGTTAACCTTTAAGTTTAAAGCACTCCTGTACTTTATTTCTAATCTAGGATCCCATCTAAAAGTCCCCTTATAACAATCTTATAATATATCCTAAAAGCATCTAAAAATGCCTACATTTATTCTGATAAAACTGGTTGAGCCACTTTCTCAGAGAGTTTCTTTGTTCCTTAGTCAAAGTACAGCCATTCTTAAATCTTAGTCATCTTTAACTAAAGGGCAGGCCCTGTATGTCAGGCCCCTGCTGCTAACATCAACTATGCTCATCATAAATCCCTGTGGAAAGTAAAGGAGGGTCTATTAGAAGGGAAATGTATTTTTATTAGCCTTTTCTCCCCTGGATGAATACCATAACCTATCCTTAATCCAATAGGTACACATGGTGGGCTTCGTGCAATAGGCATGATAAGTATCTACTTAGGCTTTTTTAGAGACTGAGGATATGAATTTGGATTCTTAGTTGATAACATCAATTGTGGTGCCTAGAGTTTCTGTAACATTTCCAGAATGATTGTTGATATTTTTCTGTTTTGTCCTCAATGTCCTGAGAGATAGTAAAACAGCCTTTTAAGTCATGAACCACCTGTTATATTCTTGGCCCTCTAGAACTCAATCTGGCTGAACAATAAGTATACTCATGCCTTCTTTAGGTTTATGAAAATAAAATAAAAAGTCCCAATTACATAAAAAAGGATTTCATGGTCTCAGTTTCCCAAAAGTGAGGTCTTGCCAAACACTTTCATCCTCACTGTGACCTTGTTAAGACAATGGGAGGAGAACGCCTTCACCAATTTTCACTGACAGAGTAGCATTCCTCTTGTCTGTTTAAAAAAAAAAATGAGCTGGGGATATAGCTCAGTTGGTAGAGTGCTTGCCTTGCATGCACATGTTCTGGGTTCAATCCACAGTACCACAAAAAAATGATGCAACTTATTGTTTCCCTTTTCTCCTTGGCTGACAGAAATCATAAAACCAATTTAGCCATTCTTTGCATAATGTGGATTTAGGATATGATATAGTTGGATATGGTTTAAATTAGTCCCCCAAGTGTTCATGTGTGTGGAGCTTGGTCCTCAAAAGTGTTAATATTGGGAGATGGTGCTCCTTTGAAAGGTAGAGATTAGAGGGAGTTTGTTGCTAGCCTCTTGCTGCATTCTGGCTTTTTGTCTGGTGATTTGGTCTCTCATATGTGCTACTGCCATTGTGATGTCATCACCATGAGGTCCTTACCAGAGCTGAGCTGATGCCAATGCCCTGCCTTTGAAGTTTCAGGGTTGTGAGCTAAATAAACCTTTTTATTTATAAATTAAACCAGCCTTGGGTATTTTGTTATGGTAATAGAAAATGGACTCAAACAGCATGGATACTTTCCTTCAATTTTGACTTGATTTTATTCTTCTATTTTTATATTATTAATTAATTTTCATTAAAATCGCCTGCATTTTTGGTATGAAAAGACCAGGTAAATATAAATAAAAACTATACCATAAGTCTCAGTATTTCTAAGGATAATTGATTTTTCTTTTATTTACCTTTTAAGAAACTGCTCTAAGTCACCTATGTTCACTGTATTTGTTTCCCATTAATTAGAATGGAAACTCTTCCAAATGTCTATTATTATAGGACATAGAATCAAATGCTATTGGATTTCACTGTGGAATCACTTTGCATCTTCCTTTTTTTTTGTTTGTTTGTTTGGTTGGTTGGTTTTTTTTTGTTTTTTTTTTTTTTGTGTGTGTGTGTGTGTGTGTGTGTGTGTTTTGAGACATTCTCTATTTTCTTTCCATTTTCCCCCCCTGGTAGAGGGGATTAAACCCAGGGCCTAGAAAGAGGTCATTTTCATCTTAATCTTGAGATTATTCATGTTTATTTCCATAGGGTAAAATTCTAAACCATCTGAAGATTCTGAAGGGAGACAGGGATAGAATTCAGAATTTTCAGTCTACAGGAGAAGATGAGATTCAGGCCCTGCTCATAAGAGAACTCTCCAGAAAATGTTCTGTGTACACAGAAGAAGAATGTTCTAGGGGAGAGTGTGGGTGTGATCTTGGAGGGGATCAAGGGGGTGGGATTCCTGTTCTGACCTCATCCCAAAGAACTCACACATATTGTGTTTGCTGACCTCCCAGAGGAAATCATGATTCTCTTTCTGCACTTACTGTAGAAAAAAATCCCAGGGCCACAGGCAAGATATTGTGACAGTGTCTGAACAGGCCATCAGCTCTGGAGAGAAAGGAGCAGTTCCTATTGGACTTGCTGGTGGGGCTGGAGTAAGAGCTCACAGAAGGGAGGAGCAGCCATATCACTAAAGGCCCTGAGGAGGTGATACGGCTTGGGATTCTGACTTCTGAATTAGAGAAGAAGGTTCAGCAGCCAGCACTGGAACTTTTGCAGGTGAGGGACCACCTAAATTGTATCTAAATCATTTTACTCCAAACTGCAGTGTGACCTCTCCTTAGAAAGAGATTTGAAGCAGGAGTGAGGACAGACAAGGGTTTATTCTGATTTATTGAGATCTTTAACAAGTTAATCAGGCAGCCAATGGGTTTTAAGCTCTAAATTGCAGGAGACTGTACCTTCTCCTCTCTGTGGCAAGGTGTGGGGGTGCACTGGTTCTTCATAGAAAAATGAATGTGATAATAAACGGCTGCATGTGTGGGAGGTGGGTGCAGGTGCTGAGGAAAATAGATACAGAGGTAGATAAGAAGACAGGAAGGGGACAGAGTGAGGGATCCTTCTTCTTGGAGGAGTCAGTTTAAGTGAGGAAGAAGTTAAACAGGAGAAGAGGTGGGTAAGATGGGACCAACTGAATACCTTAGACACCTTTCACAATTATATGCACATAGTACACAGAAGCTTTGGACAGACTCAGAGTCAGGCATTTTGATGATACTCAGTGCATTTCCAGAGACACCCTCGACTATTTGCACATACTGAGCATGTACTGTGGACCAGATGCAGGGTAGAAAGGAGGGTGATGAGATAGGTTAACAGATCCTGGCTGGGGAAGCTGGAGAGTCATATTAAAGACAAATAATTATGCAGGAAATTAGGATGACCCAAAAGGGGTACTACTTCTTGCCTTGAAATTTGTTGTTTGTTATTAGTAAAATTTTCCACTTTCTGTATTTTTTACTTGCAACATAAAATTTGTTCTTCTTTTTCTTTCTTCCTTTATTGCAGTCCTGGGAAATGAACCCAGGGGGCACTACACCCTGAGCTACATCCTCAGCCCTTTTTCATTTTTTTTTTTTTTTAATTTTTAGACAGAGAATTGCTAAATTACCCAAGCTGGTCTCAAACTTGTGACCTCGTGCCTCAGCCTCTTGAGTAATTTGGGTTGAGTGTGTATCACCATACGCAGGTTGGTTTTTATATTTGGATATTTTTCTCTATGATCTTGAAGAAGCATTACATCTTCATTGTGGATTACAATGTTTAGGTAATGTAAGCTACCTTTTGTTGTCTTATTTAATTTTTTGCTGAATATCCAGATTCTCTTATATCTCAAACTCTGCAGACAAGAGAAGAGCACAGAGATGGAGTTGGAGTGGAACTCCACCTCAGCTTGCTCCGTGCTCTCCCAACCTTCCTCCAAATACCAGGAACTTCAGTCTCCCCAAACTTCAGGATTTTAGGAAGACTCCATGAGGCTCCTAAAGAGAAGCCATCATATGATCAATCCACAAATCTTGTGTCCAAAATCACAGACAGGAAGTCCTTCCTGAAATCTGCCCACTCCCATTCCTACTGCAGTCTGTTGTTCCCAGTATAACACAGAAGTGTGTTGCAGTGATCAATTGTCTCTTCTAAGTAAATACTACTCTGAGAATAATAATTAAAATGATTAAAATTTACAACCATGTCTGTTATCCCTACTTTGTTCTTTTTCTCTAAATCGGTCTACTTTCTGACACTCATTTATTTACTTACTTACTTATTTACTGCAGTCATCTCATTATTTATTAAATCACCCATCATAAGGTAAGCTCCTTAGGGGCTGTGAATTTTGCCTGGCTTTGGTTGTTGTTTTTTTTGTTTTGTTTTTTGTTTTTTTGGTGTTTTTTTTTTTTTTTTTTTTTTTTTGCAAGTGCCAGGCACATAACTGAAAACACTTGTTAAGGAGTCACTAAATCCAAGAAGCAGATCTCCCTGAAGCCCCAACTAGGACAGGAAAGGCAGGTAGTTTTCTTGGATGTAATTGGGGGGTCTTCTTTGCACATGTGTGTATGGTAGGGGCTACTTATTGCTTTATTCCCAAATGAAACCCCTTACTCAGCAAGCCCTACAGTGCCCTCCACACTTGACATAGCACAAAGCTCATGACCAAGAGGAATTCTGACCACTAACCTACATTCACAGCTCCCTGGAGTCAGGAGGGGGATCCTGGCCAGGTGCAGGATGATCCCAGCAGCCAAAGCTGGAGAATTCACTGCGGCTTCCCATCTCAGAGTCCTGCCCCAGCTGCACACTGTGGATCCCTCAGGAGCCTCCCCCAACAGCAACCCCCAAACTCTGGGGACTCATAGCAGGGATCAAAATAAACTCAAAACCACAGGACCAGACTGAGGTTGTGGCTCAGTGGTAGAGCACTCACCTAGCATGTGTGAGGCCCTGGGTTTGATCCTCAGCACCACATCAGAATAAATAAATAAAATAAAGGTATTGTGTTCAACTACAATTGAAAAATAAATATTTTTTAAAAAACCATAAGACCATTAATTTTCTGAACTGGAGATGACAGGTGGTGAGTAATGTAGCAACAGGTCTATGCCTGCTTAGGTCCAAAAAAGAAGAGAAGAGGCAGAACAATGTGTCCTGGACACTTGGGGTTGCGGAGAGGTGGACCTCCAGGCTCCAAGAGGGTACAAGATCTGATTTGTTGGAGAAGGTTCACCCTTAGCATCCAGAGGGATGGTGATTGAACATCTATCTGCATTTGGAAGTCTAGAGAGGTGGAGAGGGATCACTTCAGCATCAGGGGAGATGCTGGGTGGACCTGGGCTTTCACTCATCACAGGTCTGGTTGTAGCCCCCTATGGTCTTCAGCTACTGCCACATCTATTCTTGACCCTCTAAGAACACTGTCTCCCTGGCTGCCCGCTGTTTAGCCCACTCTCAGCCCTGAGCCCCCTGTTACTGCAGCGACTTTGCTGAATTATGACATCAAGGTAGACAAGGCTTGTTGCAGGATACCTGGGGGTGGGCTTAGAAAAGACCATGACATTTTAGCACAATAAGGGGGACCCTGGGAACCCTGAAATCAGGGAGCAGGGCTCACCATGAGCCACAGGCCTTACTCTTCCCTCCTCTCCTTGATTCTGCCTGCCACCCCAGCATTAGTGAGTGTGGCTCTGGAAAAGAGGGATCCCCTTCATTAATTCCCCTCTTGCATCTGCTTCTTTTCACATTTCTACCCTGTATGTGAGTGAATTACTCTATGCATGTAACACAGACGACTGTCCAGAACATCCTATGGCCTACTGATGACTGACAGCTAATACCTATGTAATTACCAGCCTAGTAAAAAATGGAGCCCTCCTCCAGCACCCCAGCTAGAAGACCCTGAACCTCTCCCCAAACAGACCCATCCCCTGCCACAAGTGTTCACTAGGTTGACCCTTCCCGTGGCTCTTTTTTTTTTTTTTGGTCTGATTCCTTCCCCTCCCCTCTTCAGCCTCCATTTCCTTAATGTCCCTGTTTCCTCCCCATGTTCACCTCTTCAGGAGGCTCCCTCACCACCCTAGGCCAACACTCCAGTGGCTCCTCTCACTCCTGCCCCATCAGTGTCACAGGTAAATGGGGAGATGAAGCTCCAGGCTTCAGTTCTTGTGCCCCATGAAAGAAAATTTAGAGTCAAACATGAAAAGCCAAGCAAGAGAGTTTTGTTATAAGTCAAAGTGAGGCTCAAGCAAAGAATGCTCTTAAGAGAGAAAGAGAGTGGGTCATCCATCCCCCAGCAGAGAAGCACAAAGGAAACTGGATACTACTTACAAAATTTTTAAGTTTGATGTTTGGCAGGAGAAGGTGGGTCCATCTTCTGCAATCTTCACCAATCTGATACTGAACTCCTCCTTCATGTTGAGCAGGTCGTGTTTGACCCTAGTTGGTCCTTTCAGTAACTGACATGGCAACCATTCCATTCAGGGGGACTTCATCCACAAATCAATCCTGTGTGAATACAGGTGCTGGGTTCCAGGAGCAGGCAAACTTTATCTTAGTGCACCTGTGCTATTAATGAAATTTCCCTTGTGACCTACATTGAGAAACCCACGGCTATAAATCCTAACTTTACAATGATCTCAATAAAACAGGGCAGGAGTTAGCCCCATAGATATTTATTTCTAGACTTATTTCTTAATTGACTCCCTTTACTTCTCCCTGTTTATTCTAAGATTTACTAGATCTGTTGTTTTCCTATGAGTTACTCATTTATTCATTAGGTATTTGTTTTGTTACTAGGGATTAAACCAAGGGTGCTTAACCATTGAGCCACATACCCAGCTCTTTTGGATTTGAGAGAAGTTCTCACTAAGTTGCGTAGGGCCTCCCTAATTTGCTGAGGCTGGCTTGACACTTCCTATCATCCAGCCTCAGCTTCTGGAGTTGCTGAGATTTTCTGCATTTGCTGAGATGATCATGTGATATTTGTCTTTCATTTTATTTATATGATATTTTACATTTATTGATTTTCATATGCTGAGCCAACTTTGCCTTCCAGGATAAAACCCACTTGATTGTGGTGTATAATCTTCTTAATGTGTTTTTGAACAGAGATTGCTAATATTTGATTAAGGATTTTTACATCTCTATACTCATCATGGATATTGATATATACTTTTGTTCCCTTGATTGTATTTAATCTGCTTTGGTATCAGGGTGATACTGGCTTCATAGAATGAGAACACATTGCTTACCATTAGATGATAGATGATTATAATGTGTATTTAATATAGAAAAATTATTAAATGCTGAAAAAGATAAATGGCAAGTTAAAAATTATCCGTATGCCTAGACCAGAAAAATTCTGTTGTGTTCCCTTCTAGTCTGTTATCCTCTTCTTCCTACAGTCTGAATGCTGCATATTTCTCTCTCAGTCCCTCTTTCCCTCACATGAGGAACACAGGTTTCAGTGGCTCCCAGCACTGCCCTCTGCAAATGTCACTTCCCAGGTGAGTTAACTCTCTGATCCCCTTAGGGGGCAATTTCTTATTTTCTCTTCCCTTCTCACACCCCAGTACTATATCCTCACTCCTCATTCAGAGAAGATAAAATGCATCATCCATAACTTGAAAAAAAATTAGGACTCAGGGAAGAATGGCCTCATAGTCCCATCACAGGCCCCACATCTGATGGATGGTCTGTTGCTGACAAGGCCATTTCTGCACTTGGAAACAAGGTTGGCCTCTTCCTTCCCTACATCCTCACCTTCCACTCTCTGTGGCTCATTCATTCCTACATTCAAAATACTGCAATATATCCCATTAAAACCAACAAATAACCTCAGTAAATAAAACAAAATCCCTCCATAAATATCCACTGCCTGATCCTATGTCTCCCTCCCATTACTGCCTCTTTTCTCTGATACACTTTATAGAGTGATGTCTGAGTCCCTTCTTAATGTTGTCCTTTTAAACATGGTATTTTTGTATTTCTGGTGGAATCATGGCAGCATTTGAAAGGAAAAATACTGCTACAAGCCTTAGTAAAAATACAAATGATCCCATGTTCCATGCAGCCCCATTTCTTGATCCCCATAGGCAGCCTGCTTTACTACTTTGGCCTGGGGTGCTTTTATTGTTACCTGTTTCCTCTGTGTCCCCACACAAAATGCTAACAGGGCTCCTTCTTTGTTTGTTCATTTCATGTTGCACTCTTAGTGGAGAGCTGCCATTCACAAGCCCTATCCTCTCATTAGTCATTTTATAACTTTGGTTAGATCAAGGTTTTTTACATCTCTATGCTCACCATGGATATTGATATATAGATTGTCTTTAATCTGCTTTGGTATCAGGGTGATACTGGCTTCACAGAATCAGAACACATTTCTTGTCATTAGATGATAGATGACTCTAATGTATATTCAATCAGAAAAATATGGAAATGTTATTCACAACTAGGCTTGTAGCTTTCATTACTTTGTTTCCTTGAACTGATTTGTAACTTCCCTGCAGTTAATAAAAGTATTCTTCCTTCATTTGCTTAGTTTCTGTTGTTCTCATTACTGGAAATTTCCCAAACTCTTCTCCAGGGTCTCTGCTATCATTTGAATGTGTGCTCCAAAGTTCACATGTTGGAATCTTAATATTCAACACAGTTGTGTGGGGAGATGAGACCTAATGGGAGGTGAGTGAGTCATGGGGGTCGCTCTCTCATAAATAGATCAGTACTGTTATCTTGGGAATGGGTTGGCCCCTCCTGTCTCTCTTGCCTCTGCTTGCCCTTTCACCTTCTATCATATAAGGAAACAGCAGGAGAATGCTAGTTAGATGCCAGTGCCTTGACCTTGGACTTTCCTGTCACCAGCTGCCAGGCTGAAGAGATGAGCTGGGTTTAAAGGAGCTGGATGCAGTAATAACAAAGAAAACCATCAAGAAATCATGGAGCACACAACATGAGTTTCTCAAGTTGAGGGTGGGACTGCTCAGCAAACCCAAGTGTCAGCTCCATACTGGAAAGAGAGCGTGCACCTCCATTATTTTATTTTATAGGGGAGACACACACAAAGGAGATTCAATGGAATGTTTTTCACCAAAGAAGGCCTGAGATAGGGTTTTGAAGGTGGAGTCTTGCTTTGTGATGTCTTGTGGTCAGAAGATTGATTGACATCTTGGCCACTCACACTGTGCGGGATCACAGGCAGAGCAAGAGGAAGGCACATTGATGTTGCACAGCCCAATCAGTGCACAAAGCAAGACCAGTCTTATTGCTCAAATGCTCATAGCTCACACTCACAGCCCATGGATGGCTCGTGACACTTCCCAACCTTAATAACTGTGAGAAAATAAATATCTGTTCTTCACAATTTACTCAATATGTTGTGTTCTGTTAGAGCAGCCAAACAGACTAAGACAGTCTCTACCAGTATAAGTATATCCAGAATTCCACCATCTTGGTCTTTGTGAAGACACCAGTCCCAGAGCTCTCAGTCCTGCCAGACCTGGACTGGATGCCTTCACAACTGGAGTGAGGCTGACCCCCTGGATCTGCTTTACCTCATGGGGGAACAAGGCCTCCCTGTCTCATGCTGGCTCCCAATTGACTACATTTCCCATATTCCCTTTTCTTGCGTTTTCTCCATCATTTTTGTTTCTCACTTCATTTAGCCATATCCTACAGGAACATGGAACAGAAAATATTAAAACCCTAAACATCTGAAATGTCTTTCAGACACCCTAGCTCTCATTCCAACTCTAACTTAGTACAGAATTCTGTGTTGAAAATACGTTTACTTGGAGTGTGCATGATATTGTTTCAACATTTTTGAGCTTCCAAAGCTGTTTTTCCTGCTTCTTGAAATGTTCAGAATCTCTTCTTTTCTACCTGTTCTCTGAAATTCATCGTAACCTATGTTGACATAGGTCTATTTCATTTATTTTGAGGCAATTCAATGTAATTTGTGGGGAACTCTAAATGCTGAGAAAATGTCTTGAGGTTTTAAAATCATTCCTTACTCTCAATTATTCTCCAATTCATATTGTTCAGTTGTTGAAAATCCTTGTGCCTTGTGCTCTTACAGTTCTTCTCTGTTCCTTACCATAGACTAATTTTTTTTCCCAAGAAAACAGCTTATTAAAGATAATGTTCAGCTGGGTTGTAGCACATGCCTGTGAGGCCAACTACCTGGCTGAGGTTGGAGGATTTTGAGTGCAGAGAGCCATCTTCCCATGCAGACCTCAGCAATGGCTAGGGCACCGGCAGGTCCCCACATTCCCAGTCACCTTTGGGGGCCCACTGGAAACAGGGATCAAAGAAAATGGGAACCCAGAGAAAGGCTGTAAAAACCTGAATTCCCTTTGTAGCTGAAGTGTTGGGATTGGAAATTTCCCAAATTGGAACATTAATATCAAAACCATTGGCCACAAGAAATTAGGATTATGGAAAATAGGTTGGAGTTGGCCTCACAGCTGAGTACCCAGGAATAATCCTCTAGCTGAAACTGGATTCACTTTTCACCCCTGCTTGTCCTATTTGCATAGGGCAGCAGAGTAAGGTCCATGAGACCAGGATTATCTCTACCCCCACTCCTGACCCTCTCATTCAACATGCTAGTCTTATTTTGATCTGAAGAATTAGCTTAGGCCAGGCTGGGCATGGTGCTCAAGCCTGTAATACCCAAGGGAGGACTGCAGCAAATCCAGGGAGCCTGGACAACTTAGCCAGACCCACCTCTAAAGGGTTAGGGATGTTTCTCAGTGGTTAGCCCCCAACACACACACCAGGTTCAATCCCAGGAACCAAAGAAAAAAGAATTAGCTTCCTATGGGAGCAAGGAGTCTTATTTTTGTAGTGCTGGTCAGCAATGCAGATGTGGCAGACATCCAAAGGTGTGGCTGTTGCAGGTGAAAGGCACACAGGCTCCCAGGAGCCTCCTCAAACAGCGTACCATGCTAATTCTTTTCTGGGACTATTTTAATTGTCCAAATCATCTATAGAATTATTCATTTCTGTGACCAGTTTTTAATTTCTATGAACTTATTTTTGGTTTTTCTTCTGCACCTAATTGTGCATAATTTCATTAATTATTCACAAATACCATGTCTTTTTACAGGTTTTTGCAATTACTGAGAGTAGAGGCATACAAACAAGCAAAGAAATTGGGACCATTTGGGATCTCTCCACAGGTTACTCTGAGCAGCAGTTCTCAGCGTGTGATCTGTGGAACCCTTGGAGGTGTTCAAACGATTGCACAGGATCCATATGATCAAAAATACTTTTATAATATCACTAAAATATTACTTACACCAAAGTAAAACTTGCCAAAGTGGAAGCTCTGGTAACAAACTGCAATAGTAGTTACTGTATTCCTGAGCACATTGTAACAGCAGAAGGCAAAACATGCAAGTTCACTTAAACATGTCCTGATCGAAGTGTTAAAAATATAAACTTTATTAAATTGCCATTCCAGAATCCACATTATAAATACACTTATTTAATAGAATTATAAGTACACATAAAGCACATCTGCTACATTTGAAAGTAGGGTGATTTGTCAACAAAAGCCATGTGGTAAATTGTAACAGCCCCATTTTCTTTTTAATACCATTCCTGCTTCAAAGAATGAATGACAGAGAACCCATTCCTTAGACTTCAATATTTGGCCAAAATTCTAAAATATGAACTGAGTCTCTCCCTTCAAGATAATCACAGTCAGCAATGTTTTCAATGATAAAATGTATGCTCTCAAGAGAATATCAGAACCTAGGAGAACCTGCATTCACCATTATCAACCTGACAGACACCCAAGTACCTACAATATTTTCTGGTGAATCTGTGGAAATATCAACATTGGACCTCTTGATTATTTACATTTAAATATGTTAACACTAGAAGGCATATCTATGTATGTATATATATATATATATATATATATATATATATATATATATATATTGGAAAAACAGTGCATGTCTGTAAAAAATATCACGCATTAGCACAAGATCCATTCAATCTGCAAGACACACCCACAGTCTTTAATACAACAGAATATGAACTATTCCATGGTAATGTTTCAGGGTCCATATGGCAAAAAAATTTTAAGAAGCTAACACTTGTATGAAGTTAGTGTATCAAAGACAATAGCCACTGTTACTAAAAACTTTGTTAAAAACATGCTTCCTGATACTTCTCTGAGGCTGCATTTTTCTTTTTCTTTTTTGTTTTAATTAGCTACACATGACAGTACAATGATCTTGACATATCATACATTTGAATTAGATGGGATATAATTTCTCATTTTTCTGAGTGTACAGGTTGCAGAATCACATTGGTCATGCAGTCACGCATATACCCACAGCAATAATAATGTCTGTTTTATTCTGCTGTCCTTCCATTCCCCCCTTCCCCTCCCCTCCCCTCCCATCACTTCTCTCTACCCAATCTAATGTGATTCACTTCTCTTTTTTCCCCTCGCATCATCATACCTGTATTCTGTATAATGAAGGGGGTCTCCTTCCCTCTTCCATGCAATTCCCCTTCTCCCTCCCTTTCCCTCCCACATCTCTTCCCTATCTAGAGGTAATTTTCTTCTCATGCTCTTCCTCCCTACCCCATTTTGAGTCACCCCACCCCCCTTATATCAGAGAAGACATTCGGCATTTGTTTGTTTTTTGTGGAGGGGGGGATTGGCTAACTTCACTTAGCATAATCTGCTCTAATGCCATCCATTTTCCTGCAAATGCCATGATCTTGTTATTTTTTAGTGCTGAGTAATATTCCATCATGTATAAAAGCCACATTTTTTTTTTATCCATTCATCCATTGAAGGGTATCTAGTTTGGCTCCATAGTCTAGCTATTGTGAATTGTGCTGCTATGAACATTGATGAAGCTGTGTTCCTGTAGTATGCCATTTTTAGGTCTTTTGAGTATAGTCCTAGAAGAGAAATAACTGGGTCAAATGGTGGTTCCATTCCCAGTTTTCCAAGGAATCTCCAAACTGCTTTCCAAATTGGATGCACAAATTTTCAGTCCCACCAGCAATTTAAAAGTGTACCTTTTTCCCCACATCCTCTCCAGCACTTGTTGTTGTTTGACTTCATAATGGCTGCCATTCTTACTGGATTGAGATGGTATCTTAGAGTAGTTTTAATTTGCATTTCTCTGATTGCTAGCGATGGTGAGTATTTTTTCATGTATTTGTTGTATATCCTGATTGTATATCCTCTTCTGAAAAGTGTCTGTTCAGGTCCTTGGCCCATTTGTTGATTGGATTATTTATTTTTTTGTTGTTTAACTTTTTGAGTTCTTTCTATATTCTAGAGATTAGAGCTCTATCTGATGTATGAGGGGTAAAAATTTGTTCCCAGGATGTAGGATCCCTATTCACTTCACATATTATTTCTCTTGCTGAGAAAAAAACATTTTAGTTTGAATTCGTCCCATTTGTTGATTCTTGGTTTTAATTCTTGTGCTATAGGCATCTTATTAAGAAACTTCGGGCCTAACCCCACATGATAGAGATTAGGGCCTACTTTTTCTTCTATTAGACCCAGAGTCTTTGGTTTGATTCTTAGATCCTTGATCCATTTTGAGTTAACTTTTGTGAATGGTGAGAGATAGGGATTCAATTTCATTTTGTTGCATATGGATTTCCAGTTTTCCCAGCACCATTTGTTGAAGATGCTATCCTTCCTCCATTGCATGCTTTTAGCACTTTGTCTAATATAAAGTAGTTGTAGTTTTGTGGGTTGGTCTCTGTGTCCTCTATTCTGTACCATTGGTCTACAAGCCTGTTTTGGTGCCAGTACCATGCTGTTTTTGTTACTATTGCTCTGTAGTATAGTTTAAGATCTGATATAGTGATACCACCTATTTCATTCTTCCTGCTTAGAATTGCTTTAGCTATTCTGGGTTTCTATTTTTTTTCCAGATGAATTTCATAATTGCTTTTTCTATTTCTGTGAGGAATGCCATTGGGATGTTGATCGGAATTGCATTGAATCTGTAGAGTGCTTTTGGTAATATGGAGGATGCATTTTTCGTTGTTGTTGTTTCAAAGTCACAGGATAAATGCAGAACACATGATATCTAGCATTCTCTATGACAAATAGAAAGGACTTTCAACTTGTAAAAAGAAAAAACATTAAGTGTTAAGACTAAATCTTTTGATTTTGGAAAACAGTTATTTCTCTTTCAAATTGCTGTTTGTTACATGCAATTAGTTATAAATACTCAGAAGGAATAACATATCTTTAACGTGGAATTAATTTCTAATATGGTAAATATTGACAGACATAATCCCCATTAACCGATCACTCTGGAGTGCACACTGCTTTCTAAGAGCATGTGAAGATCCTGAAACCAAAACGTTTGAGAACTACTGATTTTACACCCTGAAGCTGGAAACAGGGGACAGTGTGACAAAGAATGTTTAGTACAGAGGAGTGTTCAGGGCAAAGTCCCAGCCCTGGGCGTGGCTCTCAGGGTCTAGAGGGGGCCATGGTGTGGACACCCAGCACTGGGGATTTTCTTCTCTCTGGAGTTTCACTTCTTCTTCTCCCAACCCGTGTCAGGTCCTTCTGCCTGGATACTCCTGACGCGGCCGCAGGTCTCACTCCGATTGCGTGTCTTGCTCCAAGAGAAGCCAATCAGCTTCATCGCGGTTCGGGTTTTAAAGTCCCACCCGCCCGCAAAGTCCCAGATCTCCGCAAAGCTGCAGGATGGGGGTGACGGCCCCCCGAACGCTGCTCCTTATGCTGTTCGGGGCCCTGGCCCTGACCCAGACCTGGGCGGGTGAGTGCGGGGTGGGGAGAGAAATGGCCTCTGCTAGGGAAGAACTAGGGCACCATCCTGTCAGCTTGCAGGACTCGGGAGAGCGCCATCCCTGTCGCCCTCAGCCCAGATTCTCCCCACTCTGGCGTGGTTCATCCTGACCCTCCACTCGCGACCCTAAGTCCTGCCCTCCCGCGTCCCACCACCCCCTTAGCGCCTCTAGACCCGCTCCTCTCCTCCTGTCCTCGTCAACCTGGGACCTGGGTCGGGTGCCTGGAAGAGGATCCCGGGGTCTCAGCGGCTCCCTTCCCCAGGCTCCCACTCCATGAGGTATTTCTACACCTCCGTGTCCCGCCCCGGCGGGGAGCCCCGCTTCATCTCCGTGGGCTACGTGGACGACACGCAGTTCGTGCGCTTCGACAGCGACGCCGAGAATCCCAGGATGGAGCCGCGGGCGCCCTGGATAGAGCAGGAGGGGCCCGAGTACTGGGAGCGGGAGACACGGAACCTCAAGGGCACCGCGCAGATTAACCGAGTGAACCTCAACACGGCGCTGCGCTACTACAACCAGAGCGCGGGCGGTGAGTGACCCGGGCCTGGCGGAGGTCACGACCCCTCACGTCCCTCACGGACGGCCCCGAGTCGTCAGGGATCCCGGGCCGAGGTTCACCCCAAGGCTGTGACCCGCGGGGACCCCGACCCAGACAGCGCCCGGGGACTGCGACGGTTTCGTTTTCAGTTTAGGGAGAACCCGGGGCGGGCGGGCGGGGCCGCGGCTGACGCGGGGCGGGGACAGGCTCTCACACCTTCCAGGACGCATACGGCTGCTACGTGGGGACCGACGGGCGCCTCCTCCACGGGTACCGTCAGCTCGCCTACGACGGCAAGGACTACATCGCCCTGAACGACGACCTGCGCTCCTGGACCGCGGCGGACACGGCGGCTCAGATCACCAAGAGGAAGTGGGAGGCAGCGGGTGACACGGAGCACATCAGGGCCTACCTGGAGGGCACCTGTGTGGAGTGGCTGGCCAGATACCTGGAGAACGGGAAAGAGACGCTGCAGCGCACAGGTGTGAGGGGCTTCACCTGCCTGATCCCCTGTAGGTCCCTCCTCCAGCTTCCCACAAGGAGGGAGGAGAATGGCGCCCACACTAGACACCTCCTGCTCCTTGTCCAGGGGGGAGTGAGTGGGCCTGGACCCCCAGGTGCTGCCCTAGAGAGGAACTGAGGCCACTGTCTCTCAGGACAAGTGAGGGACCCCGTCTCTCTCTCTCTCTCTCCCTGGCTGGTGGGAAAGACAAGGAATACCCCACCACAGGTCCCTGTCAGCAGCCTTGGCATCAGGGACAGACTGTCAGGTCCACTCCAGCCTAGTGTCCTCGGAGGTCTGACTCCAGCTTTTCCACATGTCTCAGCCTCTACCCAAATCAGAATCTGAAGTCCCTCTTAGGGACCTGAAGCCTCCTCCATTGGGATATCTCAATCTGATTCTAGAACTTTCCAAGGAATAGATTATGCCAAAAAAAAATCAGTTCCTGCTTGTGTCTAGGTTTTGTGCTCCTCCCCACCCCAGTAATGTTGTCCACTCTCAGGATGGTCATCTGAGCACTGCTTGAGTGGTCCATAAGGAAATGCCAAAAATGTCTGAATTTCTGTGTTCTTTCGGTCAGACCCCCCAAAGATGCATGTGACTCACCACCCTAGCCCTGAAGGGGATGTCACCTTGAGGTGCTGGGCCCTGGACTTCTACCCTAAGGAGATCACCCTGAACTGGCAACTAGATGGGGAGGACCAGACCGAGGACATGGAACTTATAGAGACCAGGCCTGCAGGGGATGGAAACTTTCAGAAATGGGCAGCTGTGGTGGTGCCTGCTGGAGAGGAGCAGAGATACACATGCCATGTGCATCATGAGGGGCTGCCTGAGCCCCTCACCCTGAGATGGGGTGAGGAGGGGGTGAGGGCCCAGAGCCTGTTGTCAGGAAAGCAGGAGGCTTTCTGGAAACCCTCAGCAGGGTAGAGACTGAAAGCTGCTGATCAGGGCCCCTCACCTGACTACCCTTTCTCTCCCAGAGTCACCCCCTCAGGCCACCAGCCCCATGGTGGGAATTGTTGCTGCAGTAGTTCTCCTTGGAGCTGTTGTCATTGGAGCTGTGATCTAATTTGTCATTTGGAAGAAGAAAAACACAGGTAGGGAAAGTGCAGGGTCTGAATTTTTGACCCACTGATGGTTTCAAGTACCTGGTAGAAGTGTGCCCTGCCCTGTTAATGGGAAGTAAAATCTACATGTGTCCTTACCCAACCTGGACCCTATTTACTTTTTGTGCATAGAATCTAAAGGACAATGTATCCTCTTGATTTTTATGGTGATGGGACCTGATTCCCAGAATTTAGACGCCAGAGGGGAATCTTCCTGCTGAGGACAGACCTCCAGGAGAGCAATTGGCTCCATCCCTACATACCTACTTTCTTCCTGTCTCCTGATGCTTCCCTGAGTCTGCAGTCACAGTTCTGGAGACTGTCCCAGTGTCCAGCACTAGGGGGCACCTGTAAGACCTATCTCCATACTGTTCTCTCACAGGATGCTTTCTTCCCTCAGGTGTAAAAAAAAGGGCCCTATACTCCAGCTGCCTGTAAGTATGAAGAATATGGATCCCTAAGACCCTAGGAATAGTCTAGTGGGGAGCCATGGGGGAGCTGATCCATCCATAATTTCTCCATTACCCACATCTCCTGTGGGCTCTGACCAGGTTCAGTTTTTTTGTTTTTTGTTTTTTGTTTTTCCTGCTCAGGTAATGACAGTGCCCAGGGCTCTGATCCAGTCTGCCTCCGCCCCCTTCACCTACTCCCCGAGGCTTTTTTCCAAATCCCATTTGAATCTCAGGAGAACTCAATGGGAACAAGCAGCAGGAACACCCTAATCCCAGCAGCAATAATCTTCAACCTCCAACTTCCCTAAAACCCCTATTGTCTTAAACTGGGAACGCCCTAAACTTGTCTTAAGCCAGGAACGCCTTAAACTCAAGGAGCAGGGAAACTTCCTCAAACCTGATCAGCCCTAAACCCGGATCCGCCCTGGTCTTTGAGCAAGGTCACCTTACTAAAGCATACATGCAATGTCCCATCAAATGTCCTCTAAGCAATATGGGGTACACTGGCAAGGAAAATTCGATGCGTCATTCCTACTTGGCAATGGCCCTCAGCAACCACTGGTGAGCTTCAATAAATGCTTGATTCGATGATACCTGAGTGGTCTGGAAGCCAATTTATGAAACCCCAGGATGTTGCTTTAACTGTAACATTTGATGGGTTAATTAAATGAAGATTCCTAAATTTCAAAGAGAAAATAAAGCCTGAAATCTCCTACAATCCATGTTTGCTGTGCTGAGACTGCTGCAGGTAGGGACAGGAGAAGACTGAAAGCAGCTGAGGGTGGACAAGGTGACACCCAATCTCTGCTCAGTGCATCCTGGTCTCTGATATGGTCACTCCTCAGTTGGATCATCTTCCTGCTCCTTAGTCTTGTCCCTCCAGTTGAACCCCATCCCACCAGGACCTGTGATGACAGGGACTCATGCATCACAAGGGCTCATCCTGTCTCTAGGATCATGGGCAGGGAGGGCACCATGTTGTGGGTTCAGTATAGGATGAGACCTGAAGCTGACCTTCTGCTACCATCTTTTTTTGTTTCTCAGCTTCTATAGAGAATTACTCTTGTTCTTATTACTAAGTATGATGTCTGGGCTCTTTCTCCTCTGGGTGTCTCTCATCATTGATAGCAGCAGAACTCTTTTTTTTCTGTCATTGTCCCAAAAATCCCAGAGCAGTTTCTTGGATTCTATTTCCCATCATCCCTCCAATATTTTTAAAGGATCCAGATTATGAGACTAGCAGAGAGGAAGGAGCTCATGATTTCTCATCCTAGATAAATTTCTCTAACAATACTAATCCTAGAACTTGCTCCGTAACAGATTTCTTGATCAATAAAACAGAGTCTAATAGATATTTCTTTTTAGCTGCAAAACATGACCCATTAGTCTAGGATCATCTTTCTTGAAGATCAAAACATACTTGTGTGGAGTGCAGGAGGGCTGGTGTGGGGGAAGGGAGAGCAGCACTTGTGAGAAAAGCCCAGATGGCTTTGACCTCAGACTGAGAAGCCCTTGCTCCGCAGATGCCCAGCAGCATTTGTTCTGAGGCTCCATTAATAAAGACAGAGTTCCTAGAAGAGGGAGGGGCTACACTGACCATTCATTCAGCTCTTACTTGTTGAGTACTGAAGAGATGACACACAGTTTGCACCAAGCATACATTAAGGAACTGAAAACAAACCAAAAGTGCCCCCCTTGTGGAGCCTGTGTTCTATAGGAAAGAGGAAGAAGACACACTCTAAGCACAGTAAATGAGGACAGTGTTCATGTTAGGTGATAAGTGTTCCAGGACAGGTCTCAGAGTGGGTGTGTGGGGACAGGTAAGATGACTGTTTTCTGAGGGTGCTCAGCATGGGACTTATTAGCAAGGTGACCTTTGGGGATAGATTTGAAGGACATGAAAGAATTTGTCAGGATGTTTGGAGGAAGATCTTTCTAGGCTGGAGGAAGCTGCAGTGCAAATGCACCAGGGCAGGATCCTGTGTTTCTTCTGGGGAGAGCAAGGATCTGTGATGTCCTGAGCAGAGTCAGAGAGGAGCTCAGAGGCACCACCAGTCACTGAAGATCTGAATGTTAACAAAAGGAATTGTGCATCCAGTGAAGCAGTTTTGAGCAAAGACTGACATGGTGCATTTTTCAAAGCGTCATACTAAGTGCTGAGCTGAGAATACAATTGAGATGGGAGGACTCTCAAGGTAGCAGGGAGTGTTCCAGCATCTGCCCTGGTGTCAGACTAAAAGCAGGAAGGAATCAGTAGTTCATGATGATTCCATTTATAGTAATGTGATTTTAAGGTTGCCCTTTCCCCTAAAATCAACTAAGAAGCCATAAAATGGAAGACACATCCAAAGATAGAGAAGTAAGAGGGCAATTCTTTAGCTCATAGTATAAAAGTCGGCAGAAATTCTTGGAGAAAAATTACACTTGTCCCAAGGCATTTGCCCAAACTGGAGAAAGCTTATCTTTGATTTTTCTTAATCTCAAGATATATTACTGTGATAGATTCCTCTCAGAGGAACCAAATACCTGAGATAATTAACTGATAAAGAGGAAAGTTTTAATACTCCTAGAAACTAGCCAGAGCAATTACACAAAAGAAATTAAAGGAATACAAATTGGAAAAGAAGAACTCAAACTATCACCATTTGCTCATGACATGAGTACACATTTAAAAGATCCAAAAACTTCCACCTGAAATGCTCTACAATTAATGAATGAATTCATCAAAGTAGAAGGATATACAATCAATACCTATAAATCAAATGCATTTCTATACATCAGTGATGAATACTCTGAAAGAGAAACTAGAAAACCTATCCCATTTACAGTAGCCTCAAAAAAAAATAAAATACTTGGGAATCAACTTAATGAAAGAGGTGAAAGACCTCTACAATGAAAACTACAGAATGCTAAAGAAAGAAATTGAAGAAGAACTTAGAAGATGAAAAGACCTCCCATATTCTTGGATAGGAATAATTAATATTGCCAAAATGGCCATACTACCCAAAGTATGATACAGATATAATACAATTCCTATTAAAATTCCAATGTCATTCTTCATAGAAATAGAAAAAATAATCATGCAATTCATTTGGAAAATAAGAGAACCGAAATAGCCAAAGCAATCTTAGCAAGAAGAGTGAAACAGGAGGCATCACAATAACAGGCCTTAAACTATACTACAGAGCAATAGTAACAAAAACAGCATGGTATTGGCACCAGAGTAGACATGGAGATCAATGGTACAGAATAGAAGACACAGAGACAAACCCACATAAATACAGTTATTTCATACTAGACAAAGGCACAAAAAACATACAGTAGATAAAAAATAACCTCATCAACCAATGGTGCTGGGAAAACTGGAAAAATCTGGAAATGCATATGTTACAAAATAAAATTTTGCACAAAACTCAGAGTGGATTAAAGATTTAGGCACTAGAACAGAGACCCTGCACCTAATAGAAGAAAAAGTAGGCCCAAATATTTATCATGTCAGCTTAGGACCTGACTTCCTTAACACGACTTCTAAAGCACAAGAAATAAAATCAAGAATGAATAAATGAGATGTGTTCAAACTAAAAAACTTCTTCTCAGCAAAGGAAACAATCAATTATGCGAAGAGTTAGCCTACAGAATGGGAGAAATCTTTACCACATGCACATCAGATAGGGCACTAATCTCTGGTATATATAAAGAACTCAAAAAAAACCCACCAAAAATAATCCAATCAATAAATGAACTAAAAAACTGAATAGACGCTTCACAGAAAAAGATATACAATTGATCAACAAATATATGAAAAAGATGTTCAACATTTAGCAGTTAGAGAAATACAAATCAAAACTACTTTAAGATTTTTACCTCACTCCAGTCAGAATGGCAATTATCAAGAACACAAGCAACAGTAAATGTTGGTGAGGATGTGGGGGAAAACGCACACTGATACATTGCTGGTGGGACTGCAAATTGGTGCAACCACTATGGAAAGTAGTATGGAGATTCCTAACATATGGAACCACCATTTGACTCAGCTATCCCACTCCTTGGTTTATACTCTAAGGACTTAAAATCATCATGCTACCATGACACAGCCACATCAATGTTTATAGCAGCTCAATTCACAATAGCCAAACTATGGAACCAACCTTGATGTCCTTCAACAGATGAATGGGAAAAGAAGCTGTGGTATATATACACAATGGAACATTACTCAGCCTTAAAGAAGAATGAAATTATGGCATTTGCAGATAAATGGGTGGAGCTGGAGTGTATCATGCTAAGCAAAATATGCCAATCCCAAAAAACCAAAGGCCAAATGTTTTCTCTGATGTGTGGATGGTGATCCATAACGATGAGTCAGGGGGTGTAGGGAATAATGAAGGAGCTTTCAATTGGGCAGAGGGGAGGGTCAGGAGTGGAGAAGGTGTGGGGGTAGGAAATATTGTAGAATGAGATGGACATTATTATCCTATGTACATGTATGATTGCACAAATGGTGTGACTCTGCATCTCATACAGCCCGAGAAATGAGAAGTTGTGCTCCATTTGTGTACAGTGAGTTGAAATACTTTCTGCTGTCATGTGTAACTAATTAGAACATATTGTTTTTAAAGTAGAGAGAAAGGTTTGTTATGGCTCACAGTTTTAAAGGATGATTCCATGAAGTCTTGCCACTTCACACCTGTAGTGAGGCAGCATATCATGTTGGGAGCACTGGGCAGACCAAAACCATTCACCTCCTCACCAGGAGGCAAAGGAGGAGAAGAAGGGGAGGGTGTTCAATAATGTCCTTCAAGGACACAGCCCCCAATGCCCTGAGGACCTTCCACTAGGCCACAACCCTCAAAGATTTCACCATCTCCCTGTAGACACCAAGCCTCTAGCAGAGGGGCTTTAGAAACACTCATCATTCAATTACAACAAGCACATGGATGATTACTCTCAGACATACGCTGAATAGGAGTATAATGGGAGACATTCTGGCTTTCTGTTAAATCTGGGAAACAAAAAATTCGTACCCTCTGAGCAAGAAGTGAAAATCTTTTTGTTTTTTGGGAGAGGTGGGTACTGCAGATTGAACTAAGGGCACTTGATCACTGAGCCATATCCCCAACCTATTTTGTATTTATTTAGAAACAGGGTCTCACTGAGTTCCTTAGTGCCTCACTGTTGCTGAGACTGGCTTTGAACTCATGATCCTCCTGCTTCAGCCTCCTGAGCCACTGGGATTACAATCATGTACCACTGCACCCAGCATTTTTTTTCCCACCCAAAATTATTCTTAGGAAATTTACCTTAAGTCAGGGGGGAAAAAAGAAAAAGAGGAGAAGAAACACAAGTATTTGGGGAATTTGTAATCACCACCCTGTACTCCTGTGTAAGTACATGATGAAAATGGCAATATCAAAAATCAGTAGAAACAAGCAATAGTAGAAAGAGGCTCATAAGATGTCTATATTTGAATTAAGAAACAGGAAATTACATATCGGAACCAGTGTTATATACAAAGAAAAATAAGACAAGATTCAAAATGTCTGCAGATGGAGGAAACTAACCATGACCTAGATGTTTTTCAAAGTCACCAAATTTAGTTATTAGAAAGTAAATTCAGTTATTTTAAAAATCCTGTTCATTGACTCCTGCTCTGAGCCATAATGGAGTAAGAAACACTAGAAATTCATAAAAACATGTGAAAATGTAGAAAAACAGTCAGACATTGGACAAGTATGACAGAGACTGCAATCTCTGAGAGAAAAGGAATGAAAGAAGTGAAGCCTTCAGTTGTCCATCTTCCTTCCTGGATGAAGTTCCCAGGACACAGCGCAGGGACAAGGAGCCTAGAAGACATGAAGGGACAGACACATGTATCTTGACAGGCCACAACTGCAGAATAGGCAAGATTGGGGCACATAGGGAAGGATGCTGAGAATAACAGTACTGGGGGTCTAGAGGGCACCTCTCAAGTCCTCAGTCCATCAGGACACACAGGTAAGAACACCTTCCAAGGACAGGGAGAGATAGCAAAAGCACCAGAGGGGACAATGGTATCTAGGGACACACAGGGCCAGAAAACGTTTCTGTGCCCACTGTAAACAGAAAGGGTCAAGTGACTGGAAATCTGACTCAAAGTATTCATATGTTTTACTGTTCTCCTTAGAAAGTTTTCTCCATTTTACTAGAGGGGAAACGAAGAATTTTGACATGATGTATAGAAGCAATGTCAGCAAAGAGCACTTTATAAAACTCCTAATAAGCACATTTGAGTTTAAACTTTGTGTTGAAATTTGTGAGGAAAGACATTGGGTAACTGTATCAGAACTCACAAGAAAGAAATAATTTTTCCCTGCACAGTATCTCTGTACGAAGGTTAAGGGAAAAATCCATGAAGCTCTTTAGGTATGGGTGAGCAGGAATAAATGTCCTCCAAAGGCCTATTCTCTGTCTACCTAGCTTCTGTGTTCTCTGTAAGATTAATTTAGGGTGATTTTCTTAATAAACAGATGTCCTCCCCCACAACCACCACCACCACCACCAAAAAAAAAAAAAGAAACTAGAAAGCCTAATACTTTGCTGGACATTAGAGAGAGAGTATGCAGAAGGGTCTGTGATGCTATCAGTGAATAAGGTGTAACATAAAACAAAAAATTACCAAGTATGCAATGAAAATGAAAAAATGCAACATACACACAGCAGAAAAAAACAATTCAGACAACTTAACATTAAGACAGTTATTGTAAATGAATTCCTCATGCTCACAAGGTTGCATAAGACACATACAATATAGACAAAAAAAGAAGTCATTCATGGTAACACAATGTAATTCCAGCTACTCAGGAGACTGAGGCAGGAGGATTGCAAGTTCAAGTGTGGCCTAGAAAACATAGCAAGACAGTGTTTCAAAATAAAATAAGAATATCAAGGATTACAGTGCTTGCCTTGAATATCCAAGGCCCTGAGTTTGATCCCTAGTATCACAAAACTAGACAACTAAATTAGAGGGGATACATAAAACATCACAATCAAATTTCCAAAGATGAAAGTATCTGATATGTGATGTGGGATTAATGATAGAACTTGCACTGGAGAATAAAAATCAGTGAGCTTGAAAACAAAGAAACAAAATTTTTTGTAAATTACACAAAGCAATACTTACAATATATGTTGGGTTTGTAACATATTTAGATACACATTTAAAGATAATAGCACAAAAGTGAAAAGGAAATACAACTATCAAGAATTTCCATATCTTGATGAAATTAAGTTAATATACATCTGAAGACGTTTCTTAGTAAATCCTAGAGCAAACACTAATAAAAAATATAGTGAAAAATTAAGAGAATTAACTAAGGAAATTTTCATTACAGTAGAAAATCAGGGCTGCCCCTCCCTACACAGGCCACCACTCCATCAGAGTGCACAGGCCTGGAGAGACCCCACTGCACTTTCCACAGGCCAGGCTGTTGCTCCTGGAGCCTGGGGGTCAGGGTGCCCATTGAGCCCTGGTGTCTGGTTTCAGAGGATCACACCTGGAGAGACATTTACTTCAAGATGAATTATACCATGTGTCTGTCTGACCCATATCTAATTTAAATGACATTTAGATGACACTAGGAACATAAAATATTAAAAATGATGCTGGATTGAGTTAAGATTTGAAGTTAAGTTATTGAACAGATGAGTTACAATTAAGTTATTGAATAGATGAATGTTCTGCATGCAACAAAGGTCTGGGGGAGACTGAGTGCTTGTACAACTCTGTCCCGCTGCCCACAAAAATTCATTTGTTGAATTTCTAATCCCAATGTAACTGTGCTTAGTGATTTGGTCTTTAAGAGATAATTGAGGCTAAATATGATCATAAGAGTGGAGAGGAGAGAAGGAAAGAAGAAAGGAAGGAGGAAGGGAGGGAGGAAGGAAGGAAAGAACGGAGGGAGGGAGGGAAATGGTGTAGCCCCAAACTAACAAAAATGGTGCCATATAAGATTAATAAATGAGATCTTCTCCTTCTGCTTCTCCTTCTCCTCTCTCTTTCCATTAACCCACACTAAAAGGCCAGGTTGCTACCAAGCAGCACAATATCCCAGTCTGGGAAGAAGAGGGTAAGACTCAAGTTGTTGTTAGGCAGCTGTAATACTGCCTGGGAGGAAGGAAGCCAGGCCATGATGCTCTGTGCTCCAGAACATTTTGAAATGAAATTGGTAGGAAAATGTGTTTTATTCAAAGCCATCTTTGAAGGAAAATGGACAAAATATAAATTGTTTCAAAAATTCCATGTCAGAAAAGCCCTGGGACAAGGAATGCTTTTAAAAGTGGGAGGAGTGCATTAGGAAGAAAGAAAAAAAATTTACAGGTTTTAACCTCCTTAAGAGTAAATGTGGCCCAAATAAATTTGTTTGTCTCTTTCTGAGTCCCTGGAGACTACTTATCATATCCAGAGAAGCCAGGACATCCTGGGACCAGCATCTATGCCTCACCATGGTATATTAGGGTTGTCAGGGTGCAGCTAGCTCTTCTCTTTAGTCCACAGGGTGAGCTCTTATGAACTGAATATGGAGAGCTGCACTGACCTCAGATCATTCAAGGAGCCTCACCTGTAGCTGGATGTGATTCATATGATGAGACTCTGGGGTTTGCACTGTTTAGGTGATGAGTCTTTTGGAGGCCTGGAAGGGAAAGCAGTTTATTGTGCATGTGGAAGGAATATGAATAATTTGTGGTCAGAAGGATGACTATGGTGGCTTTTAACTGATCACAAGTTCCATGATATTCAAGAAGGGAAACTAGTTCCCCTCCTTCTGAATGTGGCTGGACTTATTAAATTTACCTCTAGGAAAGAGTCAAAGCAGAATCAATGGTGTGCAGCCAAAATTGCCATTTTGACAATGCTAATCCTGCCTATCCAAGAACATAGGAGATTTTTCTGTCTTCAAAATGTAAGGATCCGGCGAATCGTTGGAAAAAGAGACCACAAGAGACCAGCTTCATGCAATAGGCAGGAGGGAGTTTATTGAAGAGGATCCTAATTCAGTGTGCTGAGGCTCAAGGCTCACTCAAGAAGGGAGAGCAGCCCAGAGCCCCGAGCAGGGGTTAAGCAGTGCTTAAGTACACTTTTGGGGAGGGCGGGAGTCTTTGCATACATCAGAACAAATCATCATGAGGCGCGGGGAAATTGAACAACAACTCTGAGACGTGATTGGCACATTCGGGCGGGGGTGATTGGTCATTCGTAAGCGGGTTACACATTCAAACTGATTGGTTCGGGCCCTGTGATGAACTGCACAGGGCCCTAGGCTAAATGGCCAGTAGGGCGTTGTTTTAACTATCTCAGGAATTCCAGGTTCTGGGTGTAACAGAGGAACTTAATAATACCTAATCTTTTACATTCAAGCTTTCCAGCTTAGAAACTTTACCCTTTCACTAAGATTGTCTTCAATTTCTTTCTTTAGTGTTCTGTAGTTTTCATTGTAGAGGTCTTTCCCCTCTTTGTTAGAGTGACTCCAAGATATATATTTTTTGAGGGTATTGTGAAAGGAATTTTTCCATAATTTCTCTTTCAGCTGATTCAAAAACAGTGTATATTAATTTATGGTTTATTTAAATTTATATCCTCCTACTTTGATGAATTATTTATGAGTATTAGAAGTTTTCTGGTGGCATTTTTTGGATGTTCTAACAAAAAGACATGGAGATTACCTGCTTAATTTGCTCTCTCTTGCATTCATTCCTGGCTAAGTGATATGTGACTGAACAATCACCAAAAAGGAGTCATTGTGGCCCAAAGAAATTTTACAGGTTTTGTCTATGAAAAACAGGAGAAAGAGGAAGATCTCTTTTACTAAGATAAAAGACTCCCTCATGGCCAGGCACTGAGGGCTGTGGCCAAGAGCTGCAGGAATGAGCTGTGAAGGATGTCCTTCCCTGCCCATCAGCCTTCCAGTTCTGGCCTTGAATTTGCCGATAGGAAAGGGGCAGGATAATAAACCCTGGTAATTTTAAGCTGCTCTGTTTTGGGGTGATTGTTACAAATCAGTAAGTAACAAATGCACAGGGACAACTATAAAATCAAGAACTTTTTTCTCTTTAGAAAGAAAGGAGCCAGAAGAAATTGGAGTGATGAATGCAAATAATTGGTAGAAAAAGACTGCCAAATGACTTTATATCCACTGAAACCACCCTTCAGAAGTGACCTCTTGAATGATTTCAATTGTTTTTAGAATCTCATTGTAATTTTCTGGCTAGTTTTATTTTTTGCACTATTTTCATAAAGGCTTCCTTAGTATTACAGTGATCATCTTAACTTTTCAGTCTATCACCACTTAACATTGTCTTAGTTCACATAAACATAGACATCTTTAGACTTCTAAACTGTTCCCATTGTTAGGTTGTAAGTATCATAGTTAATATGTCTACTCAGCATACAAAGTCCAAAAGAAAAACCTCTGTTTGTATTCATTAAGTAAACAAAAAATGTCAAAGAGAGCCAGGCATGGTGGTACACACCTGTAATCCAGATTCAGGAGGCCGAGGCAGGAGGATTATAAGATCAAAGCCAGCCTCAGCAACTTAGAAAGACCCTAAGCAACCTAGTGAGACCCTGTCTCAAAATAAAATAGATTTTTATTTTGGGATGTAGTTCAGTGGTTAAGCACCCCTGGTTTCTATCCCCAGTACAAAAAAAAAAAAAAAAGTCGGAAAGAGAAAGAGGAAGATAGTCTTTTGCAATGAGCCAAATGTCTGCCATTTCTGATGCTCTTACGTTTTATAGGAGTCTGAGTTTTCCACTGATATTATTTGCTTTCAAACTGAAGATAAAATTCTTTACCATTCATTGGAGCATTTGTTTATTTGCTTTTCATTCTTGTAGGACATTTTTGCTAAATATACTTATGGATTGACAATGTTTTGCTCAGAGTCTTAAAGGTGCTTGCTTTCTTCTTGTTCTATGGTTTCTGATACGTTCTCAAGCAAAAAAAAAAAAACAAAAAAAAAAAAAAAAGAGGTTCCTGAGAATAAGAAATAGGAAAAAATAGGAAAAGCAACTGGGTAGGCCCCAAACCTTTGATGTTAACAGCCACAGTAAACCTTAGGATTCACTCCTTCAATTAAAAAGCTGATAGGTTGAGTGGCAAATGATATGCTGTTGGCAAGATATCCACTTGTACCTTAAATATTGAAGTGAAAGTAAAATCATGGGAACAGATACATTATACCAACAGCAAGCCTGAGCAGGCTGGAGTGGCTACAATAATATAAAAAAAATGTTTCACAATAAAATGTATTCTAGAGGTAAAGAAGCACACTTCATGATGATAAAAGTGTCAACAGGACAACATAGCACTCAAAAATGTACATGGTCCCAACAGCATTGCTTTTAAATAAATGAGGCAAAATAGACAGAACTATACAGAGAAATATACAACTCCAGAAACTCGACCAGAGATTTTCATGCTTTTCTCAGCAATTTAGAATACAATTAGAGAAAAAGAAAGCAAAGAGAGATGGGAAAAATGTTAAAATCAGTTTAGATTTCACCAACATTAATAAAATGCACACAAATGTCAACAAGAGCATATATATTATAATTCAAGTACAAATAGTACATCTGCTAGGCTAGATCATTTTTTGGAACCATAAGACAATTCTCAACAAATCTGAAAATACTGTAATGATACAAAGTATATTTTGTGACTATAATAGAATTTAATTAGAAGAAAATTTCAATAAGATAACAAGTCATAAATATTTGGAAATTGATAAAATTCTAAATAACTATTGGATCAAAGAAAAATTAGGAATAATTTAAAACTGAATGATAAGGTAATGCAGCACATTAAAACATGTGGAATATCTCCAGTTCATAACTTCAGTCTTAAAACACTGCATACCCAATGCAAGTAGAAGGAAGGAAATAAAGACAAATGTGAAATAGAAAGACAATTTTTAAAATTGATGGACCCAATTTGGATTTTATTATTTTTACCTTTTTAAAAATTTGCTTTTTTTAGATATACATAAAAGTGGAGTATATTTATACATACATAAAGTATATCATATTTTAATTAGGATGCCAGCCTTGTGGTGGTATAGGATGTAGACAGTCACTGAGGTATATTCATATATGAACATAGGAAAGTTTTGTCAGAATCATTCCATTCTCTTTCCAATTCCTATTCCCCTCTACCTTCTCTTCATTGCCTTTTGTCTAATCCACTGAACTTCTATTCTTTCACTTCCCGCCACCTTATTTTGTGTTAACATCCACGTATTGAATAGAATATTCAACCATTGACTTTCTGGAACAGTCTTATTTCACATAGCATGATAATCTGGAGACTATCCATTTACTATTCATCAATATACCAGCAAATTTCTTCAAGTCATTATTTTCTATGGCTAAAAATATTTCACTATGTATATACACCTCATTCTCATTATAAATTCATCTGTTGAAGGGCACCTAGGTTTGTTCCAGAGCTTACCTATTGTACTGCTGTAAACACTGATGTGGTGCATCACTCTAGTGTGTTGATTGTAAGTCCTTTGGGTATATACCAAGAGTGGGATAGCCAGGTCAAATGGTAGTTTCATTCCTAGTTTTGTGAGGAATATCCATACTGCTTTCTAAACTGGTTGTACCAATTTGCATTCCAGCCAGCAATGTATGTGTGCACCTTCTCCCCAAATTATCACAATTATCTTGTATTCTTGACAATTGCCATTCTGACTGGGTGAGATGAAATCTCAGTGTAGTTTTAATTTGCATTTCTCTAATGGCTAGCAATGCTAAACATTTTTTCATATATTTGTTGACTGATCATATTTCTTCTTCTGTGAGTGTCTGTTCAGTTCCTTTGCCCAAATACTTATTGATTGGGTTACTTGGTTTTAGGATCTTAAATTTTTTACTTCTTTTACATCCTAGAAATTAATGATATATCTAAGAGGTATGTGCTAACATTTTCTCCAATTCTTCAGGATCTTTCTTCATATTCTGTTTCCTTTGCTGTGAAGAAGCTTTTTAGTTGGATACTGTCCCAGTTATTGATTCTCAATTTTACTTCTTGGGCTTTAGGAGTCTTGTTGAGGAAGTTGGTTCCTAAGCTGACATAATGGAGAGTTTTTCTTCTACTAGGCAAAGGGTTTCTGGTCTAATGCTGAGGTCCTTGATCAACTTTGAGTTTTGTTTTGTGCAAGGTGAGAGATAGGAGTTCAATTTCATTTTGCTGTATATTGATTTCCAGTTTTCCCAGCATCGTTTGTTGGAGAGAGACTTTTTTTTCTCCATTTTGTCTTTGGTGCCTTTGTCTGGTGCGAGATAACTGTATTTACTTGGGTTTGTCTCTATGTCTTCTCTTCTGTTCCATTGGCCTTCATGTGTATTTTGCCAATACCAGGTTGTTTTGTTACTATAAATCTGTAATATATTTAAGGTTTGATATTGTGATGTCTCCTGCCTCGCTTTTCTCACTAGGGATTACTTTGGCTATTCTGGGCCTCTTATTTTTCCAAATTAATTTCATGACTGCTTTTTCTATTTCTATGAGAACATCATTGGAATTTTAATTGGCATTGCATTAAACCTGTACAGCACTTTTGGTAGTATGGCAATTTGACAATGTTAATCCTGACTCCCCAAGAACATAGGAGATCTTTCTGTCTTCTAAGGTTGTCTTCAATTTCAATCTTTAGAGTTCTGTAGTTTTCATTGTAGAGGTCTTTCACCTCTTTGTTAGACTGACTCCAAGATATATATATTTTAAGGCTATTGTGAATGGAATTTTTCCCTAATTTTTCTTTCAGCTGATTCAAAAACAGTGTATATTAATTTATGGTTTATTTTAATTTATGTCCTCCTTCTTTGCCGAATCATTTATGAGTTTAAGAAGTTTTCTGGTGGCATTATTTTTGATCTTCTAAATATAGGACCTTGTTGTTGGCAAATTGGAATAGCTTGAGCTCTTCTTTTTCTCTTTGTATCCCTTTAATTTCTTCCTTTTGCCTAATTGTTCTGGATACACTTGAACAAACTGCACACACAATATGCTTGCATACTAAAATTTTCAAAAGCTCTGCTCTACATTCCATTTCCTAACTCCAAATATACTCCTTTTAAAGTTTTTTAATGATGGTCTGATGTAGTTACATATTGCTTGGAACAAATTGCATCAAAATATTTTTCAGCCTTTAAAAAAGAGATATCTTCTCATTTGCAATTACATGGATTAATCAGGAGGACATTGTGCTAATGAAATAAGTCAGGTACAAAAGACTACATAATCTCACCCTAAGTGGTGTCTGGTATGGCCCAATGTACTGATCAAAGAACATTTAAGGTAGGCAAGATGAAGAAGAACTGGAAATGTAAGGTATTAATATACAGCGAGGTGACTATGGCTAGTAACATGGCATTGTATATTTGCAATATGCTAAAAAGGCAGATTTTAAGCTTTCTAACTGCACACACAAATACATGAGAAGAAAGAAGGAAAGAAAATGGGAACTATGTGAGGTGATAGATATGTCATATATAGATATGTGATAGATATTGATTTTGGTGACCATTTCACAATGTATGCACATAGCAAAACATCATATTGTACATGCTACACATACACAAATTCTATTTGATAGTGGTACCTTAATAAAGCTGTTAATATTTTGGTAGCTAAAAACAACAAACAATTGGTGAAGAACAGGTCTCCAGGAGCAAGTAGGCTGGGTAGTTTTGAATAAAATTTTCTCATTGGGTTGCAAGCAAGACTCTGGCTGGAATGACAATAATGTGCAGGTTTGGCCAGAGCTGAGGATCTGCTGTCAAGTTCATGCACTTGGCAGTTTGCCCGAGGCCTCAGTGGCCCAATGTGTATGTCTCTCCTCAGTGAGAATCTGCTGAACTAAAGACAGCACCTGGCAAACTAGCGCAGTGCCTTCTCCTGCATGGGGACCTGTTTGAATGAGGGTGAGAAATGGAGAAGTTTAATACCAAATTTGTTCTTGGCATTTTTACTCTCTGGGAACCAGGCAAGGTCAAAAATTTTGGGGTCATGGCTACTCAAAGTGTGACCAGCAGCATCAAATTCATCAGGGACATGGTATAAATGAATAACTTGTGTACACAAATGAATGAGTATAGAATGGCCCATGGTCCCACAACAGAATCTGCATCTGCACTTGGACAAACTGCCTAGACAATTTGTTTACATACTAAAGTTTCAGAAGCACTGCTGTAGGACCATCCTTCTCTAAGTTTGTTCTCAAAACTTAGCTTTGGAGTTTCTTAAAAAGAAAATTCTCCATCTGTATGACAGAGGGTCCCTGGGGTGGAGGCAGGAATCTACATTTTCAGCAAGTGCCCTCAGTTGTTGAGCACATTTGAGAACCCTGCTGCAGAGGGAGGGAAATCTGGGCAGGCGAGAGCTGCAGGATGGAAATGAAATATTGATGTAATAAAATTGGAACACCATACTTTGGCTCTTGGTGGGAATCAATGAGGCATATCCAGTCAAGAATGGCAGTGACAGACCCCTGGCCATGGCAAGAATCACAAGAACGCCATGATAGGAGACTGTCACCTCTATTCTCCCACTGAATGGCCAGTCAGTGATAGCGACCACAGGCCTTGATAACTAGAAACCAATTGCTGGGCAAATTCCCACAAGATGCCATGAGTAAAACTGTGTCTGTCTCAGGGACACAGGGTCAGCTATGGCCCGACCTCATACAGGTTAAACAATGGGACTGCATTCCCTGCAAAATAATCGTGAAAAGTAAAAAAGGGTGGTCTGTTTTTCTGGATTAGCCTATGTTATGGACTGTGACTTGTAAACCAAGATAACTGTACCACCAGGGAATTTTCATCCAGGGTCAGTTTTGTGAGAGTCCAGAACTTCTCCCTGGTGACCTTGACAGTTCAGATCCTCTCCTGGCAGGAAGAGATCCTCCTTTCCTTCTCAGTACTCCTGAGTGACATCTAAGGTGTAGCATCCCTAGTACAAGACTTCTGTTATCCATCAGCAAGTCCCAGAGGAGCAGCCCCACAACTCAGCACATAGGAGTTGTTATTGAGTCTCTTGATATGAGCAGATCAGCCTAGCAATGCCTACCATGGACCCACGTGTGAGACCAAGAGCTCTGGGTGAGCAGTGATCAGATCCAGGACCACTCTCCTGGAGAGAGACAAAGGGTCAGGGCTCCACAGGAACTCTAGCTCCACTTGGAAGTATTCACTTCAGTAATCTGTTACCCTCCTCCCCCACATCATAGAGAAATTCCTTATCATTATTAATAAATTACCATGAAAACAACTTAAATTCTCATAGCATCCTACAGTATACAAAGAACATGTTTAAAAGCTGAAGAACAATGTGAGAGCAACAGAGGTAAAGTGTTACTTTACCTGACAGGAGAGACAACTGAGATAGGAAGACAAGGAGATTTGTGTCGGGTCATGGCATCTCAGATAGAAGAGAAGCTCTAACATGACCAGTGGGGAGTGCCTTGACTTTTCCTGTTTCCTTCATTTTCTTCTTAAGAAAGGGGACTATTTCTGTATTTCTATCATTTAATTTCTCTCATTCAGTTTCTGTGCTTGCGGCTGCAGAAGCCATTGCTGCCTGATGTGGATACATTCACCTACTGCCTTCAAAGACTCTATTTTTCCTATAATGCAGGTCAACCATTAATTCATCACATATCCAGTGTATTTTATATTTTCACATTTGCATTTTTTCTTTTCTTCTTCTTTTTCTCTTTGTTCTAATTAGTTTTTCATGACAGTAGAATGCATTTTGGACATGTGCATTCTTGCAGGATTCATTTGTGGGCTTTTTATGTAGCTTTCATGTCTTATGTAAATTATTGCACATAAGACATATATTTACAATGAGTGCTTTAAAATCATTGTTTACTAATTTTAACCTTAGTGTCAGTTCTGGGTTAGTTCAGATTGATTGCTTTTCTATGCCTTCTGAAGTGCATTTTCTTGCTCTCATTGTACTCTTGGTGATTTTTTTATTTGATGCCAACATTCTGACTTAACCAAGTTAGGTGCCAAATATTTTGCACACCATAAATATTTAGCATTTATTCCCAGGGAAGTCAGGACTGGTTATTCTGTCTTTGAACATTTCTTAGGTAAACCAGAAAGTGTTGGGAGCTAATTTTTCACCACTCTGAACATGAGATCCTTCTGAGTATTCTATCCGGTGCTCAGAAAACTATGAGGCTTTCCAGTATTGCTAGTGGAAACAGACACTGTAATTGGCCTAGTACATTAAGTAACATTGTTCCCTCTAGTCATTTTATGCATTATAGTGCTAAATTCTCTTACCTCTTTGTTAGCAAGACACAACAAGATACATGCAGAAATGGTGAGAACAAGCAAGTAAAATTCTGCCTTACTTTCCCCACAGGGGTAATAGCCAAGCACAGGTGTTCAATTACATCAAGTACTTGAGTCTGCTAAAAACAGTTTGGACATCAACTATCAATATACCACTTTGGGTAGAATGACAGTTACATTTGCAGAGAGTTGTAGATATTTATGAGCAATCAAAATAATGAATTATGTGATTATTCTACCTAGAAATATGTGCATATACAACAAACTAAAAAAAATTAATATTAATATTAGACCATACAAGGATCTTTTCATGTCTTATAGACCTGGGTTTGTAATTCAAGGAAAATCCAAACAGGTTTATTTTTTAATTGACAAGTTGCTTTTAAAACGCATTGGGAAAGGTATAACACCTATGTGTGTGTGTCCGTGTTCTATGATTGTGACTAAAGACCTGAGATTTAAAAAAAAAAAAAAAAAAAAACCTTATGAGGGGCAAAGCTTTATTTGACCTCAGAAGTTTTAGTTCCATTGCCTTTGTCATGGTGGGAACTCACAGATAAGAAATCACTCACATCATGGCATCCAGGAAGTAAATACAGAATAAAGAAGGAGCTGAGTTCACAATATCCCCTACAAGGGCCAACCACCCAATTACCTAACTTCCCTCCATTAAGCACTTAAAATAAATGTTCCAGGACCTCGAAGTAGAGCCATGGGTTTGAGGATCAAGCCAATATGTGGGAAGACACTGAAGCTCCAAACTAGAGCAACCTAGAATCGCTAAATCATTTTGAAAAATAAGAACAAAGTTGAAAGGCTTAAAATATTTTATTTCAAAACATAAAATCACAGTAATTGACAAAACATGGCATTTGTGTAAAAATAGACACATGGATCATTTCTAACATGATAAAATCTAGTGATGGGACCACACTTTTTTTTATCAATTGTTTTTTGACAAAGATGCCCATATATTTCAATGAAGAAAAGGTAGCATTTCAATATTTGTGACTGGAACACCAGGAAACCCATATGGGAAATGGAGCTCAATTCTCATCTCATATCATAATAAAGTATTAAATCACAATATATCTAATAAATAAAATTATTAAACATATTTTTACAAACATAGAGAAAAATTTATTGAAATTGGGTTAACCAAAACTTTTGACTACACAAAGCATAAAGCAAAAGGCATAAAATAAAACAAAAAGTGATGAAGTGCACTTAAACTTGCTTTAAACATACCTTTTAACAACTGTGATAAAGGAGATAAGAACATAAGACCCAGAAAAGGATAATATTTTTCAGGAATATATTTGTCATACAGCCAGTATCCAGAATATATGAAGAATATTTACAACTCAATAATAAGGCAAACAGCCCTTAGCTCCACGGACAAGAGATAAGGGTAGGGATAACCCTGAAAGTCCTAATAAGTATTGAAAAGATGCTCACCACCACTTGTCACCAAAGACATACAAATTAAAACCACAATAAGAGACCACTTCACCTCAACTAGAATAGATAGTGTTAAAAACATTTGGGACAATACCACATATCAACAGGATGTGGAGCAACTGGAAATCAAATATGTCACTGCTAGAAATGCAAAAAAAAAATTACAACACATTTGTAAATCAATATCACAAGTCCTAATGTCATTGAACACCCTGACTTTATGACCCAGCAACCCCTGTCTTGGGCTTTAACCAAAAGGCAGAAAAACATACCTATACCAACTGACTATGCTCAAGCATTCATAGTTGACTTTATTTATAACATATCCACACTGGGAATCACCCACCTGTTTTAACAAACTTTCAGTAGAAAATCTAATAGATACGAGTATTTCAGTAACATTCACTAACAAAAATGAATAAAATATTGTGGGGAGCCACTCTGAATGACCACGCCTTCCAGTCCTGAAGCACAAGGCTCTGGCTAATCACTACATTTCCTGCTGACTTAGGCATTGTCCCAGCTCAGAAAGCAAGATATGCCTTCAGGATAGGTGTCTCCCATGGGGGTTGAGCTATACTCACCTATTCCTTTGTAATCCTACCCCTTGCCTCATTTGAATGGCTTCTTCCCAATAAAATGGTTCAGCATGTGCTCCTCTCTCTCTTTCCACAGACCCCTAAGGTCAGAGGAGCCATCACAGAACCCAAAGAAAAATGTAATTCTCTGTCTTTTGTGATTATTTCATGCTAGCCCAGTTCACCTGGAGTGACCTTGAGTGTTTAGTCGTGGAAAGTGACAAAATACTAATATACATACAATAGTAAAACAGTGCTTAGAAATGATTGTTACAAAAAGAAAATATATGATTGCACATACAAGAAATTTTAGACTATTCAAAAATTATAGTCAAAATGGAGATTAGTGGTCACCCAGAGCTGGAGTTAGAAGAAGATCAAATAGAAAGGAAAATGGTGACACTTTTTAGGGCAAGGGTAGGGAAAGCATATCCTGGTCACAGTGGTGGTTAATGATTCTAAACAATAGCCAATATTTACACCCCAAATTAATGAATTTTATTTCACATAAATCTGTTAATAGACAAAAATGGGCAATTCCTTGCTAGCAATTCTTCACTTACAAATAGATACACAAGTAATTTGAAATGAAGAACAGCCTAAAGTGTAATGATGTCAGATAGTAACTAATTTAAACAGAAAGAAATAACTAACAACAGAATATTACATATATTTTTGTTAATTTTTTAAAAAGACAGATGACTTTTTGTAGCATAATGTATTACATTGTCTGGTTAGGTTTACAATGAACACTGATGTAGTATACATGGTGATAATACCAGAAAGGTGGTTAACTGGAAACATGAGGCTATAAGTTTCCTGTATTTTACTCTATATAGTTCAACATTGCCTTAAATAGATTGTGAAAAGTTAAAGGCACAGGATTCAATTTCTCAAAAATGATAAGAAATGAATGCAAATAAATACAACTAATACCTAGTAAAGGCATTAAAATCACAAACAAAATTATATTTACTCAAACAAAGAAAGATAGATGAGGAACAATAGGATGACCAAGAAATAAGACACTTCAAACAGAAACAGTCAAATGGTTGATGAAATACAGTGGTATTAATAATCACATTAAAATACATGGGTACTAAAATTCAAATCAAAGGCTAAGCTTATCACTGGATAAGAATCAATACAGAAAATATACTATCTATGATAGAAAGTTTAAGTTCAAAATGAAAATTAGTTGAAAGTTAAAGGATGAGGAAAAGGTCTTATAAGAAAGTAAGCATAGTTAAAACAGACTTTTTATATTATAAGACAAAATAGACTTCAAGACAAGGAGGACTGCTGGAGACAGAGAAGAACTTTCAATAATGAAAACAGGCAGCTACAGTGGTTTGAATATAGTTTGTCCCTTCAGAGGCTCATGTGGGAGTTTAATCCCCATCGTGAGCTATAAAGATGTTGGAAACTGAGTTCAACTGGTGGTGTTTAAAAGTGGGGCAGTGGAGGGGTGTAGGATTAGACCAGGTCTTCAGAGTGGATACTTCAGGCTTCATGATTGGATACTGGTGACTTTAAAAGAAAAGACAGAGAGAAAGAGAGAGGGAGGGAGAGAGAGACCAGAGCATGGACACCCACACCCCCTGTCTATCACAGTGTGTTGTGCTGTTCTGCCTCAGGATTCTGCCAGCATAAAATCATGGACAGATGCATCTGATCAACCTTGGACCTTCACTGTGAACCAAATTACACCTCCATCCTTTATAATTATCCAGTCTGTGGTTTATTATTAGCAATGAAAAATGAACTCAGACAGCAAGTATGCCCTGCCCCCAAATGCATAAGTCGTACAATCACTGATCACATGAGGATGTTGATCAATGACAGAGCACATATAGGATGATGATCCCTAAGAATATGTTCTTGGGAGTATGCTGGCCCCTCTTGCCTCTCCAACCCTCTCTCTTGTCCTTCTATCTTCCACTTTCCACCTTCCCCCTTGTGAAGACACAGCAAGAAGGATTTTGCCCGATACTCATGCCTTGATCTGGACTCGTCAAACTTAACAACTGTGAGAAAATCAATTTATGTTGGCGGACACAACATCTTTGTTTGTATGTGGTGCTGAGGATCCAACCCGGGCCGCATGCATGCCAGGTGAGTGCGCTACCGCTTGAGCCACATCCCCAGCCCCTTGTTCCCCACTTTGTCTAGCAGGATCTTATGAGCTATACAATATTGAAACCTTAAGCATCTGATGATGTCTTTAGGACACCCCAGAACTTATTCCAACTTTGACTTAGTACAGAGTTCTGTGTTCAGAGTACTTTCCTTTGGAATTTGTATGACATCACATCAACTTTTTCTAGCTTTGTCAAGTTGTTTTTCTTGCCTCTCAAAGTTTTTAAGGTCACTTCTTTCCCCTGGCTTTCTGAAATTTCATTGTGATATATCCTAGTGGGGGGTCTGCTTTCCTCATTGCAGTAAGCACTTGATTGCAACCATTCAAAGTGAAAACCTTTGTCTATAAACTCTGGAAATATTTGTTGACATTTGTGCTGCGAATTGCACAGCAACAACAAAAAATCTCCAGGAGGGGCAACAGGAGATTAAGAAAAAAGAAGAGATATTTTCTAAGGAAAGCTGAGTCCAGGTGGGATAATGTCCTCTGATAGAGGAACAGTGACCCAGAACTAGCTCAGCATTTTTATTATATAGGTTCTCATCATCTACAGAAGCTCTGCAAATTGTTCAAGGCCTTTGAGTTATCAAAGGGTTTCTTTGTGCACTAAAATGTTTCAGTGTTAGAAACATCTATGACTATCCTGCTGTACCCAGAAAACCCATTGTACTGCAATGTCTGACAACTATTAGCATCAGAGCCAACTGTCAAGGCTGTTCACATATCCTGCCTTTGGCAAGGAATGTTTCCTAGACTTGACTTTTGCTGAAACTCCAAGTTCAGCTAATGACCGGGGCTCATTCATTCTCCACACATTTGAAAATCATTTCTTTCTCTCCATTCTTTTGGAACTTATATTATCGAGGTATTAGAGATCCTTGATTGCTAAGCTTCTATCCTTGCAGTACTTCTGTCCTACCTACCTTTGATTCTTCATTTGTAATACTTTGTGTTCCCCCAACTTTAATCTTCCAGATCTGTATGGGCTGTCTCTTGTCCAGTGAAGAGATCCACAGAAATGGGTAGAGGAGAGTGTGGCTGTGGAGTCACGAATCAAGACCTCCAGAGACTAAACTGGAAGCAGGTCTGATTTTATTGTGCAGTTACCATGTACATATACTCAGGCAGTAGCTAAGTAGATTACAGGCAGCCACCAATGCAATTTCTGGCCAGCTGTTCTTGCAGCAACTAATCGATGAGCAGATCTTGGAGCAAGCGCAGGGATTGCAACACGTGGCCTCACACCCAGGGCTGTGCCTACAGGGTGGCCACTCAAGCATCTAGCACAGGGGAGTGGCCTGCCACTCAGGTGCCCTTAACATATGCCTCATTGCAGTACTCCATGCACTTGTCCTCAAACAGATCATGTATTGAATTACTCATTTGTATGATCAATTTTTAACTTGCAAGCTCTTTTGTTCTTGGAGTATATCTATTTGTAATATACTCTCTTATGTCATATTTTCTTTTCTCCACATTTATTTCATAAATTCTACAGAGGTTTTTGCATCTTTTATATTTTATTGAAAATAGTGGCAGTGGTCCTGTGAGGTCTTCTGTTTATCTGCCCCCAAGAACCCATAAACTTTTCTCACACTGTATGGCTTGGGAGTGATGTTAAATTTATCTTTGTAATTTCTGCTGAATGTGTATGTCCCTCATTACAGTGCAGCTAAGATGGATTATTGCTGACAAACTTTTTCAACATGTGCCTTTCTTCTTTTCCAAATTGCCCACGAAAATTCTTTATTCATTCTGAGTAGGGATGTAGGCACTAAAAAAATTCTGAATTTAAGAAAGAAAAGAAGATCCTGACATCTGTGAACTGGTCTGACACTCAGAGCTAGACATCAGAGTAGTTAGGAGCTGAGTGCTCACAGTGAGGCCACGATATTCCCTGCTGGACAAAAGGCATATTAAGAAGCAATATCAGACATGTTCATTCTACAACCACACAAAGTAAGACAAAGCAAGAGCAGTTCATAACTTCTTCTAAGCAATGCAAAATAAGGAACTGTGCAAGTCACAAAACACTAGCCAGTTACTGCCCTAGGTTGGTGGATATGAGTGACAGTAGTTTTTTACAAATTAGTTTTGTCTTTGCTCTGGTCTGTACTTATTATGACTAAGATTTACTAAGACACTCCATCCTATAATTGCTCCTGCTTCTCGACAACACCCAATCTAGAGTGAACCCCTACTTCCTTAGCCATCCCCCATATCATCCAACCAAAGTCCCAATCCCACATCACATCCTTTCAAACCCCTTTTTACTAAGACAGACCATGGTTTTCATATGAAGATAACTTTAACAGACTTCCATCTAGGAGTCCCAGTGTGTCTTTGTGGGTGGGAGACTGAATATTAACAATATACTAGATGCGCACTGTCAGAAAGAGTAACTGTGAGCCTCACACATTTATTGACATTTCAGTTAACAAAAGAATCTTAAAACTTAATTCTCTAGTGGGCCAGCCACATCTGAGTGCTTAATAGCCACAGGAAACTAGAGGCTACCCTACTGGAAGGTGCAGAGATAGAACAATTTCATCACCACAGAGTGTTTTCTCCAACAGCACTGCTGCCAGACTAACTTTAGTTCCCTTCCAAATCCACATCAAGGATTTTGAGACCCCAGGTAGCAGGTGGCTGGGGCCACTTGAAGTAGAGGTGGAGCATCTGGTTTTCAAGAGAGAAAAGTGGTGAAAGGAGGAGGAAGAGCCAGACAGAGGTGGGGTGGGGAGGGGCTGGGAAAATAGGGAGTTGAGGATTAGCAAGAGGAAAAGACAAGGAGTGGCTAAGGTGTGGCAGGAGGTCTGTACCAGGGCTGCACAGATTCCACAGCCCTTGGGTCTGGAGGCCAGGTGGACCCCAACCTCCTCTCCAGCAGGGACCTATTCCCAGCAGACCCAGCACTCACCTGTACAGCTCTCTGTCAAGGCCAGGACCCTCAAGAGCAGCAGGAGGGGACTTCCAGGCCTCAGGATCCCCACCCCCCAGGTCTGAGGAGAATCTGAGTCCAGGTGGGTGTGTGAGGACTGTAACAAGGGGAACCACAGTGATGCTGATCGGCCTCTCTAAAACCCCAGTACCCAAAAGAACGAGAAATGGGGCCTCATCCTGAGCATCCAGGCAGAAGGATCTGACTAAGTTTGGGAGAGAGAAAGTGAAATTTTGAGGGGATGTCCCCATCCCTTTCACTTTCCAACGCTAGGGTTCCCACCCCAGAATTTCCTCAAAATTAGTATAAACTGCAAGGTAATTTTGATTATGTAAATTCTACATTTATGTTTATAATATTTGAAATTAGAACCATTTAAAAGATATTAATTCATTTAGAATGATAATGCATTGCTTTCCAATGGATTTATTTGTTTATTTTTGAGAAATAACTATTTTCCAGAGTAAAACAGTATAGTGAGGAGAGTGGCTCTTTACACATTTTGCAAATATTCTCTTTTCTTTCTTTTTTTTTTTTGGTCTGTCTCATTAGAAGATTCCTGGATTTTTATATCTATACCTGCACTTAACTTGTTATTTTGACTGAAGTAAGTGGAAAAAAAAAATCTGACCTCACACAATTGTGTAGGAGGAATGTTTTAATAACTTTTTGAGATAACTATAATGACAAAATTGTTAACTTAAAGGTTCTTTGCAATATGGATATCGGAACATTATCACCAAATAGTTCATATTCTGTCATGTTAAAATCCATATTTCTATCTTGCACATGGAATGGATCTCTTGCTAAAGTATGGGTTTTTAAAAAGCAATGCATTGTTTGCTCAAAATACTTTTTTCTTCTGTTGACATACTTAACAGCAAATTATTAAAAGTCCACATTTGCTAACATTATCATTATTATTATGCCTTAGAACAGAATATAATTATTGGGAAGCTGTCAGGCTTAGGATGATGGATACAAGTTCTTCAAAATTCTAATTTTCTCTTCAGAGATTATAGTGTATTCTGAGGAAAAGTAAAGGACAGATTGATGATCTTGATGCCTGGAGTGATTGAACCTGATTCCCTGCAGTCAGAGGTCAGAGGGAAATCTCCAGGAGGGAAATTGGTCCCAATCTGTTCACATTTCTTTCCTCTTGTTTTCTGTTTTTGTGGGTCTGCAGTCACAGTTCTGTAAACCTCTCTAGGGTTCAGGATTTTCTGGTTCCTCCAGGCTCTCCTGGCCCTGCTCCTCCTTGGCTTCTCCCAAGTTGTTTTCTTCTTACAGATGGAAAGAGAGAGCTATGCTCAGGCTACATGTACATGTGAGTAGAGTTGATCCCTGATCCTCTGGGTGAGTTAGATGGGAGCCCCTGGGGGAGCTCACCTACCATGCAATTTCTCTTTTAGTAACATTTTTGGTGGGCTCTGATCAGTTCCTGTTCTGTTCTACCCAGATAGTGATTGTCTGCCTCAACTCCAAAGCCTCTCTCATCACTGGTAAACGTGAGTCCTTGGAGTCCTGAAGGGGAGAGCAGGTGGGGCAATGGGAACACAACTGGATTATGGGGACTCTGGGTATAGACATTTATTTGTGTGATGGGTTGTTCATGATGTCACCTCTTACACAAACTGATCTGAATTCATTCATAATTATTTTCCTATATAGTGTGAGACATCTGCCTTGTGGGGGACTGGACAACACAAGATTTGTTGTAGTCTATCCCCCATCCCTACTGTGACATGAAGAGCTCCTGAATTCTTTTGCAACTGGTGTCTGTGTTTGTTTGTGTGTGTGTGTGTGTGTGTGTGTGTGTGTGTGTGTGTGTTTCTGTTCACATAATGTAAGGAAATGGGGCAGTGGTCTGTCCCAGAGCAATAAGACCCACTGCCCACACTGATCCCTGCCCTTTTTCCCTGTCAACCTTCCTGTTCCAGCAGAGGTGTGGCTGGGTTGTATCCATCCCTGTCTCAACTTCATGGTGCACTGAGCTGTAACTTCTAACATTTCTACTGAAAATAAGAGATGTGGTTAATGAGTTTGTTAAAAATAGAGGACAACTCTTAACACTTGAGAGAGTCCTAGTAATCCTAGTACTGGCTTCTATCCAAATCCATAGGTAGATGAAACCAAAGTCTAATTGAGATTTTCATTTGATTGGAAAAAAGGACCCATGAGCCTAGGATTAAAGGGGAGGGCAAGCATCAGGAGAAAAAAGCCCAGGCAGCCCTGATATTGGTATGAGAGGACCTTGTCCTACAATTGCCACAGAGAAGTTTTGTTCTGAGTTTCCATTGATGAAGATACTGTCTATAGGTTATGGAGGTGCTCTACAATGACCATTTATTCTATGATGTTTTTAGAGCACTGTCTATGACAAATATATTTTGCATTTAGAACCTATGTTGGAACTAAAAACAGCAAAATTTCTAGTTTTGTGGATCATGTGTTTCAGAAGGAACAGGTAGATGATATACCCTAAGCAGAGTAAGGAAAGAATTCATGTGAGGAGGTGGTCAGTGTTACAGGGAATGTGATCCAGAGTGTGAGTGTGTGGAGACAGGGAAGGTGACTTTTTCCCTAGGGTTGGTGTAAACCTGTTGGGAAAGTGAAAGATATGATGTGACGGCCTCTCACCATGGTGAAGGAAGAAAACCCAGATTTTTTTTTTCAGAATATGAATATTTATTATTTATCATATTTATAGGATTTAACTTGTATAAAATGTTTCACAATCATGCTTTTCTTCGAAAATTCCCCCAGATTGACTCATACTTCCTGTTATTGTCTAAGAGTACCAAAGTTTACACCAGGTTAAAGCCCCGATCCAGGAACACAGAGGGGCTCAGCTCATATGGTTACAAGTGGGACCCTATCTATGCTACCGGATCTAGATCTGTGGACCTCATCAAGAAGAGACCAAAAGTAAGCAAGTTGATCATACCTTTGGTTTCTGTCCTGAGCCAGGTTTCCTGGGAAATATGCTGCTGGTTTTTCTGTGTGTTGCAAAATCCCATGTTCTCTGGAAACCTAGTAAGAAGGATCAGGCTTGAGGTGGGATTTGGGGGTCAGAACAAAAAGAAAGTATAAGGACTAGCATGTGGTTCCTACTCACCATACCCTATTACAATCAGTGGTCCCACCTCTCTCTCTAGCATTTCAGTCACTGTCCCTTCCTGTCGGGAGTTGCCACATGGGAACCGAGTGCCCCTTAACTTTGAGCTATGAGAGAGTCGAGATGTGGCAAGCCAGCCATGGGCTGTGTGTGTGTGAAATATGAGCATTGAGTGCACAGGATGGACGGAACCGACATTGCCCTTCTGTTTGGGCAGATGACATAACTGTCTTTTTGCTAGCTCTGCCTATGATCCCCATACAGCACATGAGATGGACATGGCCTTCCTAGATGTCAGCCAACCTGCTGACAGCAAGACATCACAAAGCTAGACTCAACCCCTGAAACCTGACCCCTTGCCTCATTTGAATGGCTTCTCCCCAATAAAAGGGTTCAATGGTGCTCCTCGCTCTCTTTCTTGCCTGCCTTGCCCCTCTTGTGGGAGCTGTGGCTGAGGCGTGGTCACTGAACCCAAAGAAAAGGGACTTTCTGTGTCTGTGTCTTTATTTAGTCCCCAAATTCACTTGGGGTAACCCTGACCAGTTTAGTCATGTGATGCACCACCTTCCTTTGCAATGATGACCAACCTGTGCCAAACACTTTGCACAGACAGAATATCTTCATCTGAACAAACTGATGAGACAAGTGTTATCATCATACTCATTTTAAAGATAAATAGAGTTTAGAGATTTGATCAAGGTCATACGATTTGTCAATAATAAAGCCAAGATTTGAATCCAGCTTGCCTGAGCCCAGAGGCCACTGTATTCTCCACATCTTATTACAAATGCCTTATGCCAAGGGTGATGGGGACTACAGTTAGATGCTGCTTAGTCAGTGAATGTGAAATTTCTTTTTCTGCTTTTATTAAAATTAAAGGCAATATTCCTGAAAGCCCTTGTTTATATAATTACCTATTTTTATAATTGACCCTGAGGTTTCCTTTCCTGGAATTCATCTTAGTAATACAATCATTCAAAAGCTAATGTCAGATTTGTCATTTTTTACTTATTGTTTTTAGATATACATGACAGTAGGGTGTATTTTGACATATTATACATACATGGGGTGTAACCCATTACAGTTTGATCCCATTTTTGTGGCTGAACATGATGTGGATTACATTGATTGTGTATTCATCTATGAGCATAGAAAAGTTATGTCTGATTGATTCTATCTTTCTTATTCCCATCTCCCCCACCCTTCTCTTCCTTCTCCTTTGTCTTAATCCAATGAACTTCTATACTTCCCCTTCATACCCTCCCTTGTTACTGGTTAGTATCCACATATCAGAGAGAACATTCAACCTGTGGTTTTGTGGGACTGGCTTATTTCACTTAGCATAACATTTGTAAATTCCATTCATTTACTGGCAAATGCCATAATTTCATTCTTCTTTATAGCTAAGTAATATTCCATTATGTATATATACCACATTTCCTTTATCCATTTATCTGTTGAAGTTCACCTAGGTTGGTTCCATAGCTTGGCTATTCTGAATTAAAAACTTGGAAAGGAACCATCATGAGGTTATCCCACACCTCAGCTTATATTCAAAGGACTTAAAATCAGCATACTATAGTGATGCAGCCATATCAATGTTTATAGCAGCTCAATTTGCAATAGGCAAGCTATGAAACCAGATTTATTCTCACCTTAAACACAACAATTCAGAAAATAGTATATGTAAAGTATTCAGATTGCACAACAAGCACCCCAGAGACTGCCATCTCTGAGACTAAGGGAATGAAGGAGGTGAGGCCTGACATTGTCCATCTTCCTTCCTGAAGAATTTCCAGGACACAGTGCAGGGAGAAGGAGCCCTACACAGCCCAGCTGTCTCAGTGAGTAGAGGTTGGAGAGTTGTGAATTTGGAGAGTGCAAGGGAGCCAGAATATGAAAAATGAAGGCCCCTAGAGAAAGTCACTAAAAATGAAAGTAATGGAGGTCTGCAGGAGGCTCCCCTCAGTATTCAGCTCAGTAAAAGCACATTAGAAAATTATCCAAGGAGAGGGAAAGAATGACCAAAAATGATGAGAGGGCACAATGGTACCTAGGGATACACAGGGACAATGACAGTGTCTGCTTCCACTAGCAATATTGGAAAGGCTCATAATTTCCTGAGCATTGGACAGAATACTCAGAGGAGTCTCATTTCTGTAGTGGTGAATAATTATCCTGGCCTCAACACTTTCTGATTTACCTGAAAAATGCTAAAATATAGAACAAAAGATGAAACAGGTTCTAAATGACTCAATTTGCTGAAAAATGTTTATGGGATGCAGAAATATCTAGCACCTACCTTGACTAAGTCAGAATGTCTGGCATCAAGTAAAAAGTCACAAAGAATACAATGAAAATAAGAAAATGCAATTCAGAAGATAGAGCAAAGCATCAATCAGAACTAACCTAGAGCTGACACTAAGGTTGAAACTAGAAGCTGATTATTTTAAAATGCTTATTGTTAGTATATGACATATGTTCAATAAGGTAAGTAAGAGACATGAAAGATATATAAAAAATCAAAGTGAGGGCTGGGGATGTGGCTCAGGTGGTAGCATGCTCGCCTGGCATGTGTGTGGCCCGGGTTCGATCCTCAGCACCACATACAAACAAAGATGTTGTGTCTGCTAAAAACTAAAAAATAAATATTAAAATTATCTCTCTGTCTCTCTCTCTCTAAAAAAAATCAAAGTGAAACTTCTGAGGAATAAGATGTCTGAGATATAAAATATACTGAATATGAGATTAATGATAGAAAATATCAGAGTCTTTGAAGGCATATAAACAAAAACTTTCCTTAATTATATAAAGGTATAATTTTTACAACATAAGTGAGGTGTCTTACATATTTGGATTAGATATGTTTAATAATAATCACAGAAAAAAGAAGAGAAAGCAGAGGTATAAAGATAGCATTACTATATTTTTGTTTTGTTTTAGTTTGGTTTTTGTTTTGTTTTTTGTTTTCTTTTTTTTTGTACCAGGGATTGAACTCAAGGGCACTCAACCACTGAGCCACATCCCCAGCCTTATATTTTTATATAGGTAGTTTCCAAAGTGGTTTCAAGTAACACCAGGTGGATATGGTAAATCCTTTATACAACCATAAAGAAAACTCCAGGGAAAAATTATCGAGGGAATTAACACCTATAAAATATCTATTTGATACATGCAATATAAATCCAGGAAGAATTGAAAAACAAAAAGGTGAGACACATATAAAATGAGTAAAATGGTCAATTCAACTGAATAAATATTAACAAATTTTCCTTCCTTCTTTTCCTGTTTGTCTTTGTGGTTAGAAAACTTAAGATCTGCCCTCTTCACATATTTCAAGTAAACAATGGAGTATTATTAACTATAGTTAACAAGCTCTATATTCATAGATTACATCTCCAGTACTTCTACATCTCCCATAGTTTAGAGGTAGTTCTCTTTGATTCATACCTTGCCCCACACCAGATTCCACATATGGTAAGAAATGCAGTCTTTCTGAACCTGAATTGTTTCATTTAGTATAATGTCTCCTAATTCATCCATGTTATTACCAATGAGAAGTTTTCTTTCTTAAAAAGACTGAACAAATATTTTGTTACAATTTATCCCCACAGCAACGAATACCTGCAACAGACACTAGCACTTGAAATGGGGTGCTGCCATAACAAAACTTTAAAAGGATGGAGTAGCTTTGGAACTGGGCAATCAGTAAACTTGGAAGGACTTTGAAGGAACTGTTTAGGAGAACTAGAGTAGAAGAAAAACTGATTTTTTTCAAGGGACAGAGACAGGATGAAATGAAAATAAACTTATAGAGCCCTCAAGTTCTATTAGCAAGAAGCAGTGAAGAAATTATGCAACTGCAAGCACAGTTACATTCCATTTAAAACAAAAACAGTGAATCACCAATAGCACAAGACAGATCTCAGTGTAAAATCAAGAACCAGGAACTATTTATTCTCAGGAATAAATAAGATAGAGTCCTCATAAAGAAACCAACATTTGCCTGGTTGTGTTTGAACAATGCTGCAGACCTGGGGCTCTTTTGTGCCTCTCACTTGGCCTCAATTAGAATGTCCAGAATGATCTTTTATGACACCCATTATATATTGTGTTTGTGTTTGTCCAGGTGCATGGGGTGAACTTTCATGAACCATAGGTGTTCAATTCATTCAAGGAGCTGCATCTGTACCTGACCCTCATTCATTCACTGACCCTGACCTTGGAGTGTATGGAGTGTAGTCCCCCCTCAACCTTCATTGGATGGAGTTCTCCCCTGAATCTCTTGTTCCCCAATAAAAAGCTACTCCCAGGCATGTTCAAACTCTCTCTCTCCTGCTAGCCCTGAGTAATCCTTGCTGCCCTGCTGGGCAATTAGAGGAGGGAACCAGAGAGGTGAGCCGTCTTGGACCTGGCAATATAAATAAGGTAACTGAGTCTGTGTGTTTTATTTCGATCTCATCTAGCTAACTTTATGCCTAGAACCTCATTAATGAATGAAACCATCGCGCAGGCCACATGGTGGAATTCGCGCCCAAGAGGGGGGCATTCTAGATTAGTTAGATTGAGTGGGAGTGCACTATAAAGATAAGGATAAAAAATAAAGATAAAGGAAGAGGTGACAATTTGGGTCACAAAAGTACCTGGAGATATCGAAGGAAAGAGATTTAAATTAATTAAAATGGGAAATTCAACTTCTATGGATAAGGAAATGTACCTGATTATTTTAGACAGTATAATTAATCAGAAAGGAAAACAGATAAAGAAAACTCAGTTATTACAATTTTTAAAGATTGTAGGTGAATATTGTCCTTGGTTTTGCCAACAGGAGTCTCGAAATTTACTTACTTGGGACAAATTAGGAAAAAGGTTACAAGGACTCTGTCTTTCTAATGAACTACCTGGAAGCATAGAAAATATTCAGAAAACTTGGATGGCTCTAGAAGTTTGTCTTTTTGAATGTATGGGCCAGAGTTCATGGCCCCCTGAGGACCTTTTAAAAGGCATTCAATGAGCTGTTAAGTCTATTCAAATGGAAAATCAGCCTGAGGCTAAGTTAATTCCCTTTCCCTTAAGCCCTTTAAAAACAAAGGCACTAGGGGCCAAGCCAAAAGTTAAAAATGTGAACTTAAACTCCCAAGATCAGGCTAGCCCGAAAGGGGATTGTACAGAGCAACATCATACAGGAGAAACATCCGAAATCCTAGAAAGCCCTCCGGAAGAGGTAAACGATCTTCCTGGAGAGGAAAATATGGAAGAAATTCCTAGAGGGGCTCAGAGTTCTTCTCAACCACGTGGTTTAGAAACCCAAATTCAAAATGGCGATAATGCAGAGTCCGACCGTGTCTCACAATCTGAGGAAGAAGAATCAGATGTGGAAATTCAGGACTTACGGAGAAATTTTAATAGGCTGCATTTAACACCGCCTGCCCAAACTATTCCAATTCGGCCAATACCTGCTAAAAGGACAAAATTTAACAGGTGTGCTAGATTAAAAATGACTTTTCTTACCCCAGTCCAGCGAGGTATTAAAAAGGCTCAGGAATTGGGGGAGGATACTAGTGGTTTTCACCTTTTTCCAATTTTTGAGCAAGTTAATGAGCAAAATCAGAGAGTTAGAGTTCATGCTGTAATCCCATTTAAAACCATTAAGGAACTAAAAAGTGCATGTGAGACGTATGGTCCAAATTCGCCTTTTGTACAGAACCTGATAAAAAATATTTGCTCATAACCCCTTCCTCCTAGCGATTGGATTTCTTTAGCCAGATCTTGTCTGAGCGGGGGAGATTTCTTACTTTGGAGGACTTACTGGAATGATTTTTGTACTGAACAGGCAGAAAAGAACAGAAGACAGGACATAGAAACGCCAGTAGAGATGTTTTTAGGGACCAGAGATTTCGCTGATTTAGAAAGACAGTTAAATTATGATTTTGTAGTATACAATCAAATAACTGACTGTGCAAAACGTTCTTGGAGACAGATCGTCTCCAAGGACCAATCCAATTTAGTTCTTACCAAAATCAGACAGGGTGCCAATGAGACTTATTCAGATTTCGTAGCCCGATTGTATCAGGCTGCAAACAAGTCCATCGGGGACCGGGGAGCGAGGGAATTCATTATTAGACAATTGGCTTTTGAAAACTCGAATAAATTCTATCGGGATATCCTCAGGCCACACCATAAAAGAGGAATAATTTCTGAGTATATCCGCCTGTGTTCTGACATAGACTCCACCCAATTGCAGACAGTAGCTTTAACCGTGGCACTAAAAGAAACTTTGAGGCCACAGGATTTAAGAAAAAAGTCCCGCGGGAGATGTTACGTTTGTGGCCATACTACCAAAAGTGCTGTACAGGTTTAATGCAATTCTGCAGCTTCACGAATCAAGCTCCCACACTGAAGGCAAGGCAACAAGGGAGGCAAGAGGCAGGCAAGAGAGAGAGCATGCCCCAAACCCTGATATTTACTGGGGAAAAGCCACTGGATAGAAAGTCTCACTAAATAAGGCAAGCAATTGAATTTCAGAGGGTGGAGTCTAGCTTGGTGGTGTCTTGTGGTCACACCCATTTCAGGTGTTGTGTAGGATCACAGGAAGGAGAGAAAAGGCACAAATATATTGCATAGCCCAATCAGGCAGCAAGTCAATCCAGTTCCCTCATATGCTCAAATGTGCGTAATACACACACACAAACACACACACACACACACACACACACACACACACACTGCCCATGCATGGCTTGAGACAATGTACAATGTATCAAAATGCATTTTGAAATAAAAAAAATTTAAAAACAAAAGATCGATTGGTACTGAAGCACACTCAGGGCAGTCTCAAGTCCCCAGGGCATGGCTCTCTGGGTCTCAGTATGGACACAGAACTGGAGAGTCCCCATCACCCTGGAGTTTCGCTCATTCTCCCAGCCTGGATCAGGTCTTTCTGCTTGGACACTCCTGACAGAGCCCCAGTTCTCATTCCCATTGGGTGTATTTCTCGCAGAGGAGCCAATCAGTATTACCGTGGTTTGGTTTTAAAGTCACCACACACAGGCCAGGCCACAAAATCTCCACAGATTTGCAGGATCAGGCTGATGACGCCCCAAACCCTGTTCCTGCTGCTATTGGGGACGTTGGCTTTAACCCAGACCTGGGCTAGTGAGTGAGTGCAGGATCAGGAAGGAAATGGCCTCTGTGTAGAGGAGCCAGGGGACCTTCCAGTGAGGGCTCAGGACCCAGGGAATTACCATCTCCGTGGCCCCTGGCCCAGACCCTCCCCAGCATGGTGAGTCTCATGCTGACCCTCCACTCCCGCCCCTAAGTCCTGCCCTCCTGCCTCCCATGGTCCCATTAGCATCTCTACAGCCCATTCCTCTCTCCTGGTTTCTCAACCTGGGAAGAGAGTCAGGCAACAGGAGGAGGGTCACTAGGGTCTCAGTCGCTGCCTGTCCCCAGGCTCCCACTCCATGATGTGTCCTCTGTGCTGCTGGTAGTACCACTTTATCTCCCTGGGCTACGTGGGCTATGTGGACGACTCCTAGTTCACTGGTAACGCCCAGGATGGGGCCACAGACGCCTAGGATAGAACAGAAGGGCCGGAGTATTCAGACTTTTCATAGAGTGACCGAGTGGACTTCAACACCCTGAGTGGCTACTACAACCAGAGTGAAGGCCAAGAGTAACTCCGGGCCTATAGGAGGGCGCAACACCTCATGTCCCTCACGGAAGGTCCCTAGTCCAGCAGAAAGTCCCCAGCTGGCTTCACCCCAAGGCTGAGGGATCCAAGGATGCAGGATGGCTGAGATCCTCAACCCAGAAAGCACCCTCGAGGACTGGGGCCAGGTTTCATCCTCAGTTGAGGGGGAAAACCGCCGCGTGGGTGGGGCTGGGACATGGCTTACCAACAGGGACAGGCTCTCCTACACTCCAGCTGATGTTTGGTTGCGAGATCAGGGCAGATGGGTGCCTGCTCCCTGTATGAGCAGATCAAGGATGATGGCATGGATTACATCTCCCAGAAGGAGTCCCTATGCTCCTGGACCCCTGCAGAATTGGCGGCTCAGATCACACAGCGCAAGTGGGAGGTGGCTGATTTCAAGGACCACCTCAGGACCTACCTGGAGGGCACCTGTGTAGAGTGGCTCACCAGATACCTGGAGAATAGGAAGGAGACACTGCAGTGCTTAGATATGAGCAGCAGCTGAACACCTACTTGATCTCCTGTAGATCCCTCTACCTGCTTCCCACAAGGAGAGGAGGAGAATGGCACCCACTGTAGAAAACTGCCCTGCTTCTCTTCAGAGGGGAGAGAGTCAGCCTGGATTCCCAGGAGCTATACTAGAGAGAAACTGAAGAAACTTTCCTCTTTCACTGAGGACACATAAGGGATCTGGTCTACCCCTGGCTGCTGGGAAAGACAATAAATAACTGACCACAGTTCTCTGGCAGTAGTCTTAGACTCAAGGACAGACTGTCAGGTCCACTTCAACCTAGTGTGTTTAGAGGTCTGACTCCAGCTTTTCCACGTCTCAGCCTCTACCGAGACCAGAACCTGAAGTCCCTCTCAGACACATGAAGCTTCTTACACTGAGTTGTTTCAGCCGGGTTCTAGAACTTTTAAGGAATAGGAGAGTATATCAAAGGCCTTGGTCCAGGCTAGTGTGTAGGCTCTATCCTCCCTTCCCATCCCTATCCTGCTATGCATTCTCTGGATAGTGGCCCTGAAGAGGTAATGCAAAAATGTCTGAATTTCCCCATTCTTCATTTCAGATCCCCCAAAGTCAAAGATGACTCACCACCCTAGCCCTGAAGTGCTCTGAGGTGCTGGGCCCTCAGCTTCTACCCTAAGGAGATGACCCTGAACTGGCAATGAGATAGGATCATGGAGCTTGTGGAGACCAGGCCTGCAGGAATGGAAACTTCCAGAAATGGGCAGCTGTGGTGATGCCTGTTGGAGTGGAAGAAAGAGACACATGTCCTGTGCACCTTGAGGGGCTACCTGAGCCCCTCACCCTGAGATGGGGTAATGAGGGGTTGAGTGTGGTGAGCCGTTTCTGTGAACTGTGGCCGCCATTACAAGATGGCACTGGTTTCCCCTGTAGTCTGTGACAAACAACTCCTTATCAGAATGAGTTGGCACGCTGTGACTTGGCACCCTATGAGAAAAGTCCACGTGGCAGTTGTGCATTGGGGCTTTATCTGCTTTATTAAGGCTGGGGCACACGGGAGTGGGGGTAGTGGCAGTAGCAGTAGAAGTAGTAGTAGGAGTAGCAGTAGAAGCTAAAAGACATGTCAATACAAAGGCCTGAATAAACTGCTGAAAGAAGATTCCTGAGTTGCGTCTTCCTTGCGGGCAAGGGGTCGCGACAAGTGGCGCAGAGACCCGGGAACCAGAACTTTCAGTCAGTCAGGGGTGGTGCACCGGTTAATCCCAGGTAAGTGGGATCTGCTATGAAAGCAGGGATAGTCCCAGTAAGTGGGATCCGCGTCCAAAGCGGGGTCAGCTCCTCTACAAAGAAAGAGAGAGCCTCATATTTATTGCAGCTGCACTGTGTACTTTCACTTTTGTTTTCTGTGTTTCTTTTGTTGTGTCATCTCGTTTTTGTTTTTTGTGGTATCTCTTGTTGTTTTTTGTGCGTCTTTTGTTGTTGTGTCATGGGTGTCGCATCTTCAAGTCCGCTCCTCCTGGCCCTAGATGACCTGTTACGTTCCAAGGGCCTGGAAGTGAAACGTAGTACTTTAGAGAGATTTTTACAGAAGACAGATATTGCTGCACCGTGGTTTACATTCTCGGGCAGCCTTACTATACCTAGCTGGGATAAATTAGGCAAAGACCTTGACTTTGCTTCTGAGCAGGGCATATTAGAGGGTGGGGTGATACCCCTTTGGAAGATGGTCCGTAGTTGCCTCACAGATGGCAGATGTCAGGAAGCACTTACTAAAGGACAGGAAGTTTTAGAGCAATTACATGAGGAGAAGTCAGAGACGGCAGAAAGTGAGGTATCTCAGGAGGATGGGAGTGTGCGGAGCATGAAACAGGGGAGGAGGCGGCTGTCTCCGGCAAGAAGTGAGATATCTCAGAAGGATGGGAATGTACGAAATGTTAAACAGAGGAGAAGGATCTATCCAGACTTGACTGAGTTAAAAACTCCCAAGGACACAAGTAGCTCGGAGAGTTCTGAGGAATTAGATCCACCCTAGCCGCTCTCAACCCCGCCTTCTCATCTTCCCCCTCCCTATCAGGCCCACAGAAAAGTCTTAATTGACCTTCTCCAGAATATTCACCATGGCTTATTTTAGGACTTTCAGCAAAAGAATCTCTACAAAAAGGTTTAATGTAGATAAACTTCCTATTTTCATGTTGCCCTGTTTTATTTGGCTACTGTCTGAAAAAATCAGCACTCCAGGTGCTGGACACTCCCTTACTAGTTTTTCACAAAAATATGTAACAAGGCCTCTGGCCTTGAGCTGGGCTTCACAGTGCTGACTACATTTCTAAGATAAGGGAGTTACTAACTGGGCTCCATGGTAACAGCTGGCAGGAGGAAGAATTGGAAAGGGAGATAGAGGAACTGGAGGGTCGATTGTAAAAGTCAAGATTTAAAGCACCTACAGCCCCGATCGCTGTCACGCTCCCTCCTTATAACCCCGATTGGGACAAGGACAACCCCAGAAGGCTGGGGGGTGTTCAGTGGCAGCCTAAGACGGCCCAAACTTCCCAGTAATTGAAAACTTGGATGCCGATGGACAGCCGGCCAGAGTACATGTTCCTTTAGCCTTTAAGGATATTAAACAACTAAAGGAGGCAGTTACTAATTACGGATCCCATGCCCCCTTTACATTGACTCTCTTCGAGTCTTTCTCTGCCAATCAGCTGACACCTAGTGACTGGCAACAGCTTTGCATGGCTGTGTTGTCCGGAGGGGATTTTTTGTTGTGGAAAAGTGAAAATCAAGAGAGGTGTCGCGAACTAGCCCGAGTCAATCAGGACACCGGCTTCCCACGGCATAACCTTGAAATGTTAACAGGCTTGGGATTATATGCTATCATAAATCAACAAATTAATTATAATCCTGGGGTCTATGCTCAGATAGCTACAGCAGCCATTTGGGCTTGGAAGGCTCTACCTATTTCAAATGCTAAAACAAAAATTTCAAAAATTGCTCAAGGACACTCTGAGCCTTATTCTGACTTCCTTGCCTGATTGATACAGGTAGCAGAAAAAATATTCCCTAACTTGGAACAAGCCATGCCGGTCATTAAGCAATTGGCTCTTAAATATGCAAATTCCTATTGCCAAAATGCCATTAAATCTACCAGAGCAAAGAGTGTTGATGACATGATTCGAGCTTGTAAGGATATTGATGGAGCTCATATTACAGGACAGGTTCTGGCCGCTGCCCTCAAAACGGAAACAGGGGCCCGACCCGGGCCCCGGAAGCCTAGGTGTATGGGGCAATCCAGGGACGGAATGGTACCCTGGGGAGTGGGCGACTTCGTCACCTCCCACGGACCAACCCCTTTCTATCTGTAGACTCCCTAGGGGAATGCCAGGAAGTACAGGATGTACAACTGCAACCGCAGGTCGCAGAGACAGAACAAGCTGCTACCCCAGTAAGATCTTGGCCAGGCGGGGGAAAATGCAGACAAACTCAAACAAAATGCAATCGGCTAGGAAAACTTGGGGAACTTTTGCCCTGAAAATGGGCACCAGACTCCATGGTGTTTGCATCACCATGGTAACCATGGGGTGCCTGGCCGGCATAGCTGCTTCCTGGTCCCACCTCCCACACTTTTGCGGGCTTCTGATTGGTTCTTCCACAGTCACTCAGACAGGACTTCTGGTCCCGCTTTCCAGCCACTAACCTGTACTGCTGTGTTTCAGGTTTCTACCGGAGCTGCTCAGAGCCTGTATTTTTTTACAACAAAATGCCTACCTGTAAATGCTAATGAAAGATATCTTTTTCAGACAAAATTTAATTCCACAGGTTTCTATGTTACAGTCCTAAATTTAAGCTAGTTCTAAGTTAAATAACCTGACTTTTTCTCTATAGTTGTGTTACTAAATAATGTTCTATTGATGAGAGATATCAAATATACTTCTTTATATTTTACTTTTAATTTTGAAGGTTATGAGGATGCATTTGCTCGCCACAGGAACAAGCCGGCAAAGTTCCTGTGATGACCAAAAAATCCTTATTTTCATTGCTAACTATAAAAATAAAAATGTATACTCAAGGATCTTATTTCAGTTACATCAAGTGACGTCACATAGAAGAGTGCACTCCTAGCTAAAAATAAATTTAAATGGATCCAAATATTTTAAGACCACGTGGTTACATAAAGTTAATACAATTATAAGTTATGTTCTTATTCTTTATATATATATTTTAGATATTTAGATAACCTATATTTGTTAATCTATAAATTAATTAGTACATGCCTAATTAATTAGTTAATATATATTTGCCTAATTGTTTTTGTTCAACAGAAAACCCATAATTTATGTTTTATATTTACATTTATCAGATACTCTGCCTTTTCAGTTACAGATATTTGAGATAAATGTGTTTACTATAAATTTGCTTTTCAGTAAAAATACAATCAAGTAATTTCTAAATCTCAAAGCAGAATTAATCAACACATTTTATCTGGGATTTTGGCTGCTAATCAAAGGATAGATCTGCTTCAAGCTCAAGTTGAGGAATTGTCTGACCTAGTACATTTGGGTTGTATTGATCAAGGAGCACATTTATGTATAACCTCTGTCAGATTTTATGATTCCAGAAATGCCTCATGCATCATTGGAGAGTATCTATCCGGAACCTGGTCCATGGAAGCAGAAAACTTGATCCAGTCTCAACTAACTCAGATTGCTGTTTTGAATAGCACCCATGTCGATCCAGTGACCTTGAGTCAATTCACCACTTGGATATTTTGGATATCTTCTGCCTTTTCCTTTTTTAAGGAGTGGGTGGGAGTAGACATTTTTGGTACTATGTGTTGCTTTGGTATGTTTCTCTACTTGTGGTTTCTCTGTCGCCTCAAGGCCCGCAGTGCTCACGATAGGGCTATGATCATACAAGCTCTTGCTGCTTTAGAAACTGGCAACTCGCCACAAGTCTGGCTTGTGCATCTTAAACAGTAAACCTTTGACATGGTCGTTGCACTGGGATCGACATGTCCTTCTTTTGTCACTCTTCTAGTGTTGGAACTTCTACCATATCTTTCCTTTGTGCATACCTCTCCTCCCTGCCTTTCTGCACTAGGATCTTTGCTAGCTAATCTTACAGTCCAACTACACCTGCCATTTGATGGTGATGGTCATGGGTCCTGTTTATGGAGGCGGTTACCATAATAATGTCCTGTTGGCCACAACACAACACACTGAGCTGATCTTGTAGTACCCAGTGACGGGCAACTTCCACGCTTGCATTGCAACCTAAGACAGGGGAATGGGGCCTCCCCAGAGACGGGTAAGCAGTGCAGGGGCGGTGGACGACCTAAGACAGGGGCTACTTGATTCCCTTTGACATGCAATAAACAAAAGAGGGGAACTTGCTGATAGCAGGCCTTCCCTGGCCCCCGGGGCCCAGCCCCCAATTCCTTGTTCTGCATGTCAAAGTGGCCAGTTCACAAGGCCATGACATATGTGCTCCACGGGAACGTCTTGACCTTTATCTAACAATGGCAGATGTCACAACCAAATTTCTCCCCCTCTCTATTGTCCGTGCCTTTCTCTTAGGGTGTTGCCAACTTAATTTTGTCTGCACTACAAAGACAGCCTCAGCTGTCCCCCTTCGTCCACCATCGTCACGATACAGGATACGAGGCAAGGCACTGCACTTGAGTGATCCTTGAAGTGGACCTCAAGGGGAGCATGTCCTATTGCATGCGGGTTGGACGTCCACGCCCCGCCCCACGAAAAAAGGCGTCGGCTGATATGGCCTCAGATCTGGGGAAGGGCCCTCCTTAGGGCTGAGCCGTACTATGCAGCCACTTCTGCACAGTGGGATAGGACCTCTACTCTCGCCTGTATTGTCGTAATAAAACAAAAAAGGGGGAACTGTGGTGAGCCGTTTCTGTGAACTGTGGCCGCCATTACAAGATGGCGCTGGTTTCCCCTGTAGTCTGTGACAAACAACTCCTTATCAGAATGAGTTGGCACGCTGTGACTTGGCACCCTATGAGAAAAGTCCACGTGGCAGTTGTGCATTGGGGCTTTATCTGCTTTATTAAGGCTGGGGCACACGGGAGTGGGGGTAGTGGCAGTAGCAGTAGAAGTAGTAGTAGGAGTAGCAGTAGAAGCTAAAAGACATGTCAATACAAAGGCCTGAATAAACTGCTGAAAGAAGATTCCTGAGTTGCGTCTTCCTTGCGGGCAAGGGGTCGCGACAGTTGAGGGCACAGAAGCTGTTGTCAGGAAAGCAGGAGAATTTCTGGAGACCCTCAGCAGTGTGGGTACTGAGAGCTGTGGATCAGGATAAGTTCCATTCTCCTCACAGAGTCACCCCTCAGCCCACCATGCCCATCATAGGAATTGTTGCTGGTCCTTTTTGAAGCTGTTGTCACTGGAACTGTGGTCACTTTTGTCTTGTGGAAAAGAAACACATGGTAGAAAAAGTGCAGGGTCTGAATTTTTGAACCTTTGGTGGTTTCAAGTACCTGGTGGAAGTGTGCCCTGCCTTGTTAATGGGAAGTGATATCTACACAAACATGCTTACCCAACCTGGACCATGTTTGCTCTTTATAAAGCACATAGAAACTAAAGCACAATTTTATCCTTCTGATGCTTGTGGTGAAGGGGACTTGATTTCCACCATTTGGAGATCAGAGGGGAATTTCCCTGCTGAAGACAAACCTCCAGAAGAATAATTGGCTCCATCTTTACCCAGCTACTTTCTTCTTGTCTCCTGATTCTTCCCTATATCTGAAGTCACAGTTCTGGAGACTTCTCCAGTGTCCAGCACTAGGGGGTACCTCTAAGACCTGTCTCCAACCTGCTCTCTCACAGGATGCTTTCTTCCCACAGGAGTAAAAAAAAAAAAAAAAAGGGCTGTGTGCTCCAGCTGCCTGTAAGTATGAAGAAGAGTGATCCCTGGGGTAGTATAGAGGGGAGCAATGGAGGAAATGATCCATCCCATAATTCTGCCAGTTGCCACTTCTCCTGTGGGCTCTGAACCATTTCTGTATTTGTTCTGCTCAGGTAATGACAGTGCCCACGACTCTGATGTGTCTCTCACTGCTTAGAAAGGTGAGATCCTAGAGGACCTAAAGAGGGAGAGGGGTTAGGGAATGGAGAGACTCCTGAGCTACAGTCACTCTCTGGATTTTTGACATTTTGAGTGTTTAATGGGTTGGTCAGAGTGTCTCCATTACAAGGAGGGATCTGAATTTTTGTTCATAATACTTTTTTAACAGTGTGGGACAGCTGTCTTCTGTGAGATTGAGTGATACAAGGTTTTATTGGTTTTTTTTTATTTTCGGGTTTTTTTTTTAAGTTCTCTTCCTGCTCCCTACTGTGATTTTAAGAGATCCAGACATCAATTTGAGCAACTGGTATTTAACTATATGTCTGTGTGTCTGTGTTCCTGTCATCATAATGTGAGGAACTGGAGAGAAGAGCCCATCCATGAGCACAGAGACCCCTCCCCAACACTGCCCTGTTCTCTTCCTCAGTCAACTGTCCTGTGTAGCAGAGGTAGGGCAGGGACATCTCCACTCTTGACTTAGCTTTATATTGCCCTGAGCTATAGCTTCTTCCTTCCACTTTGAAAAACTGAACCTGGATATTGATTTGTATTTTATATTTGTGCCATGACATGTGGTTGATGGGTGAATAAATGAAAGGAAGATTCCTAAAACTTCAGAGAGACAACTTGAAACCTTCCATAATCCACATATCTGCTATGCTGAATCTGCTTCAGTTGGGGCAGGAGAAGGATGAAAGGAGCTGATGGTGGACAAGGTGGCACCCAGTCTATGTCCAGTTCATCCTAGGCTTTGATGTGGTCACTCCTCATCTGGATTGTCTTCTATTATCCTCAGTTCTTGTCCCTTCAGTTGAACCTCAACCCACCAGCATCTGTGATGACAGGGACTCAGGCATCACCAGGGCTGGTCTGTCTCCAGGACCATGGGCAGTGAGGGCATCATGCCACTGGGTTAATATGGACTCAGACCTGAGTCTGACCTTCTGCTCTTATCTTTTTTTTCCTCAGTTTTGATAGAGAATTATCCCTGTTCTTGTTAATAAGTAGGAGTTCTGGTCTCATCTCCTCTGGGTATCTCTAATCTTTGATGGCAGCAGGAGTCATTTTTCTTATCATTGTCCCATAAAAACCAGAGTGGATCCTGATTGTATTTTTCATTAATTCTCCAATATTTTTAAAGGAACCAGAGAATGGAAATAGTAGAGAGGAGGAGCTCATGACTTCTTATCTTAGGTGAATTCCTCTTAGTTCCCATCTTCTCTACTCAGCTTTGTGTGTTCCCTGAGCTCTACTAATCCTGGCACTTGCTCCATTACACATTCCTGCATGGATAAAACAGAGACTAATAGAGGTTTCTGTTTAGTTGGAAAACATGACTCATTAATCAAGGATCATCTTGTTCTGAAGACCAAAATGTCCTTAGCTGCTGAGGAGAGCAGGAAGGCTGATGTGGAGGGAGGGAGGGCAGCACTTGTGAGAAAAGCCCAAATGGCTTTGGCCTCAGTATGAGAAGCCCTTGTGCTGCAGATGCCACAGCAGCATTTGGTCTGAGGCTCCATTAAGTAGGAAACTAACAATGAAACTAACAATGAACTCTCCGTTTTTCAAAGACATCAAATTCAATTATTAGAAAATAAAATCACAACAGTTGTTTCAAATCTTTGGTTCATTGACATTTGCTTTGAGTTATACTGGGCTAAGCAAAACTATAAATTCACAAAAGCACATGAAAATATTGGGCTTGGATTGTGGCTCAGTGGTAGAGTGGTAGAGTGCTCACCTAGCATGTGCCAGGCCCTGGGTTTGATCCTCAGTACCACATAAAAATAAAATATTGTGTCCATAAAATTTTTAAAAAGCACATGAAAATATAGAGAGACATTCAGTCTTTGGGCAAGTATGACACAGATTGCAATCTCATAGAGAAAAGAAATGAAAGAGGTGAGACCTTCTGGTGTCCATCTTCCTTCCTGGAAGTAGTTTCCTGGACACAGTGCAGGGAGGAGGAGCCCTACACAGCCCAGAAGCCTCAGAGAGTTGAGGAGAGAGTCACATGTATTTGGACAGGCCACAACAGAGAGTATGCAAGATGAAGGCACATAGAGAAGCTGCTGGAAATAACAGCACTGGGAGTCTGCAGAGGGCATCTCTCAAGTCCTCCATTCATCAATACATGCATGAGACAACACCATCCCAAGGGCAGGGAAAAGGGAGTCCAAAAGCACAGAAGGAGCAATATTAGGTAGGTATACACAGGGCCAGAAAAAGCTTCTGTTCTCACTGGAAACAGAAGGCTGGAAAGCCTAAAATTTTCTAGACACTGGAAAGATATGCAGAAGGGTCTGTGATGCTATCAGTGGATAATGTGTGGCATCAAAAAAAAGTTACCAAGTATGCAATGAAGACCAAAAAAAAAAATGCAACATACAAACAGCATAAAATCAATCCAGAAAGCTTAATATTAAGACAGTTTTGTAAATGAATTACTCATGCTCAGAAAGTTACATAAGAGATATAAAAGATAGACCAAAAAAAAAAAAATCCAGCATGGTAGCAAAAGCTTGTAATTCCAGCTACTCAGGAGACTGAGGCAGGAGGATTACAAGTTCAAGTGAAACTTAGTTAGAACATGTCTCAAAATAAAATAAAATGATCCAGGTTTACAGTTCTTGCCTACCATGCACAGGGCCCTGAGTTTGATCCTTAGTATCACAAAATAGATAAATAAATAGAAGAGGTCACAAATATCCAAAGATGAAAGTGTCTGAAATGTGCAGTAGGGTAAATGGTAGACCCTGCACTGGAGAATAAAAATCAGTGAGCTTGAAAACAAACAAACATAATCTTATACACAAAGGAATACTTACAATATATTGTTGAGTTTATAACATTCAGATATGTATTTAAAGATAAAAACACAAAAAAAGAAAAGAAAATACAACTATCAAGATTTTCTCTACCTTGGGCATGAGGCAGGAAAGATGGTGGAATGGGATGGATGTCATTACCCTATGCACATGTATGATTGCACATATGGTGAAATGCTATATTGTTTACAACCACAGAAATAAAAAGTTGTGTCACAATTTTGTACAATAATCAAAATGCATTCTGCTGTCATATATACTTAATTAAAATTAATTAATTAAAAAATAGATTTTTCATATCTTGCAGAAATTAAGTTAATATAAATATGAAGTAGTTTCTTACATAGTAAATCCTAGAGCAACCACTAATGAAAATATAGTGGAAAATTTTAAGGGAATTAACTTAGAGAATGTCCATTAAATTAGAAAATCAAGGCTGTCACTCTGACAACAGGCCACCACTCCATCAGATGCACAGGACTGGGGACAAGACAGCCTCCAACTAGGACTCAAAGGGGGAGACCCACTGTGGTTTCCACAGGCCAGGCTGTTGCTGCCTGGAGCCTGGGAGTCAGGGCTGCCCAGCTGAGCCCTGGTGGTGTCTGATTTCACAGGGTCACAGCTGGAGAGACATCTGCTTCAAGATGATTTCTACCATGTGTCAGTATGACCCATATCTAATTTAAATAATATTTAGAGGAGAATATGGATATAAAATATTCTAAATGATACTGGATTGAGTCAAGATTTGGGGGGTATTGGAGAGATGAATGCTCTGTATGCAACAAGAGCCTGGGGGAGAACCAAGTACTTATACAACCCCACCCAGAAAATTCATTTGTTGCAGTTCTAATCCCAATGTAACTGTGTTTGGAGATAGGGTATTTAAGAGATAACTGAGACTAAATATGGTCATGAGAGTGGAGAGGAGGAAAGGAAGGGAGGGAGGGAGGGTGAGAGGGAAAGAAAAGGAAGGGAGGGATGAAAAGGGAGGAGGGGGAAAAGAGGGGAGGGGAGAATGCAGCCCCAAACCAGTAAAATTGGTGCCTCATAAGATAAGTAAAAGAGACCCTTCTTCTCCTTTTCCTTCTCATTCTCTCTCCTTCACTAACACACACAAAATGAGGACAAATTTTTACTAAGAAGCACAATATCCCACTCTGGGAAGAAGAGGTTAGGACTCAAGCTGTTATTGGGCAGCTGTGATACTATCTGGGAGGAAGGAAGCCAGGCCATAATGCTCTCTGCTCCAGAACATTGACAAATTAGATTGGTAGGAAGATGGGTTTTATTTAAAGCCAGCTTTGAAGAAAGATGAAAGAAACTTAATTGTTTCAGAAGTTCCATTTCCAAAATCTTGAAAATTAGCCTAATGTTAAAGAAGAGGGAGGGAAGTGACATGGGCAGGAAATGTACCTACTCAGACTTAGTGATCCTGCAGTGAGCAGGCCTGAGTGGGCATCTCTCTCCCATCTTCTGTGGAGACTGCAGGGTCAGGGACTTGGCCTTCAGCTTCATTCTCTCTGCAGAAGAAATGTATTCTGAATCTAGTGAGCAGGTGTCCTCCAAACTTACTCTAATTCAAAATTATAAGGTGTTTTAGTGAGCTTTCAGTCACTGTGACCAAAACAACTAATAAGAACAACATAAAAGAGGAAAAGTTTTTTGTGTTTTTGGGTCTCAAAGGTCTCAGAGCCTGGACAGCCAACTCCATTGCTCTGAGCCTGAGGTGAGCAGAACATCAGGGCAGAAGGGTGTGGAGGAGAAAAGCAGCTCAGGACATGGCCATCAGGAAGCAGGACAAAATATACACCATGAATGCAAGCACACCCAGGGACCTACCTCCTCCCCACAGCCTACTTGCCTACAATTACCACCCAGTTAATCCATCTCAGTGGATCAATCCACTTATTAAATTACAACTCGCATAATGACATCATTTCACCTATGAATGTGGCTGCATTGCCTCACACAGGACCTTTTGGGGGATACCTCATATCTAAACCAAAACAGAGGAAAACAGGTTTCATTCAAAGCCTGAAGGAAGATGGATGAAACATAATTGTTTCAAAAGTTCCATGTCAGAAAATCCTGGAGCAAGCAAAGCTCTTAAAACTGGAAGAAAGACATTAGGAAGAAACACAGAAATTTCACAGGCTTTACCTCCTTAGGAGTCTTTGTGGCCCAGAGAAATTTTCCAGGTTTTCCCTATTTCTGAGTCCCTGAAGCCCTCTCCTCATATCAAATGGAGCCAGCACTTCCTGGGACCAGCATCTGTGCCTCATCATTGTATCCGAGCTTTGTCAGGGTGCAGATAGCTCCTCTCTTAGTCCACAGTGTGAGATTTTTGTGAACTGTATGTGGAGAGCAGCGCTGACCTCAGTTTATTCAAGGAGACTCATCTGTACCTGGACCTGATTTAGATGATGAAGCTCTGGAGTTGACACTGGTTAGATGATGAAATGAGACTTTTGGAAGTCTTGAATGGAAATCAGTTTAATGTGCATGTGAAGGAATATGAATAATTTGTGGTCAGAAAAATGACTATGGTGGTTTTCAACAGATCCCAAGTTCCTTGATACTCAGAAAGGGGAACTAGTTTCCCTCCCTATGAACATGGCTGGACTTGAAATTCACCTCTAGTGAAGAGACAAAGCAGAATCGATGGTGTGTGGCCACAGACAAAAACACACTGGGGTTTCCTGCTTGCTCTGTTCTCTCTTGGATCATTCACCCTTGGCAAAGTCATCTTCTACTACACAATCATCTAAAGGGAGTCCCCCATGGCCAGAAACTGAGGGCTGTGGCCAAGAGCTACAGGAATAAGCTGTGAATGAAATATTTCCCTGCCAATAAGCCTTCTTCCAGCCTTCTTTATTCACCCATAGGAAAGTGGCAGGATGATAAACCCTAGTAAATTTAAGCTGCTCTATTTTGGAGTGATTATTACAAATCAGTAAGTAACAAATCCACAAGGAACAGCTATGCAATCAAGGGTGTTTTTCTTTCATTTTGAAACAAATGAAGGAGTCCAGAAGAAATTGGAGTGATGTATGTACATAAATGATTCTTAAAAAATGCCAAATGACTTCTTATCCACTGAAACTGTCCTTCAAAAGTGATCTCTTAAATTACTTCAGTGGTTTTAGAAAATCATTTAATTTTATTGTTGGCTTTATTTTTTGCACTATTTTATAGGAGTTTTCCTTAGGATTAAAGTAGTCATATTAATTTTTCACACTGCCTCCAGTTAACAGTGTCTTAGTTTGCATAGAGACCCTAAAGTGCAAGAAATAAAATCAAGTATTAATAAATAGGATGGATTCAAACTAAAAAGCTTCTTCTTCTCAGCAAAGAAAACAATCAATACTGTGAAGAGAGAGCCCACAAAGAGGAAGAACATCTTTACCACACACATATCAGATAGAGAACTAATCTCCAAGATATACAAAGAACTCAAAAATATTAACACCAAAAAAATAAATAAACCAGTCAATAAATGGACTAAGGAACTGAAAAGACACATCTCAGAAGATGCGCAATTGACCAACAAATAAATGAAAAAATGTTCAATGTCTCTAGTAATTAGAGAAATGCAAATCAGAACCACCCTAAGATTTCATCTCACTCCAGCCAGAATGGCAATTATCAAGAATGCAAGCAATATTATGTGTTAGCAAGGATGTGGGGGAAAAGTACACTCACATATTGCTGGTGGCACTGCAATTGGTGCAGCCAATATGGAAAGCATTATAGAGATTGCTTAGAACACTTGGAATGGAATCACCATTTGACCCAGCTATACTAATCCTCAGTCTATACCCAAAGGATTTAAAATCAGCATACTACAGTGATGCAGCCACATCAATATTCATGGCAGCTCAATTTACAATAGCTAAATTATGTAACCAACCTAGATGCCCTTTGATAGATGAATGGATAAAGAAAATGTAGTATATACAAACAATGAAATATTACTCAGATTTAAAAGAGAATAACATCAAGGCATTTGCAGGTCAATGGATGGAGTCAAAGAATATCATGCTAAGCAAAGTAAGACAATCCCCAAAAACCGAAGGCCAAATGTTCTCTCTAATAAGTGGATGCTGATGGAGCAGGACAACATGGGAAGAATGAAGAAACTTTCGCTGAGCAAAGTGGAGTGGGTGCATGGGGGCAGGAAAGATGGTGGAATGAGATGGACATCATTATCCTAGGCACATGACTGCACATATGGTGCGATGCTACATTGTGTACAACCAGAGAAATGAAAAGTTGTGCTCCATTTGTGTAAGATAATCAAAATGCATTCTGCTGTACTATGTACCTAATTAGAATAAATTAATTTTATTAAAACAAAAATTTGCACAATTGTTCAGACTTCTAACTGTACCCAGTCTTATAAGTATCATATTTAGTAGATCTATTATATTAAAGAATAAACCCAGTGTACAATATAAAGCCATATTTGTATTCATTAAGTGCAAAAGGTCAAAGGGAGAGAGAGAGAGAGAAAGTGCAAAGTTAGTCTTTTGCATTGAACCAGATATTTGCTATTTCTGATGTACATATATTTTCTAATAGTCTGCATTTTACACTGGCGTTGTTTGTTTTCACTGTTTCATATAGTGCAAGTCTACTGGTGACAAAATTCTTTACCTTTCATTGGAGCATTAGTTGATTTTCTCTTCATTCCTGAAGTTTAGCCTGTGACCCCAGCGCCAGCTTCTTGAAGGAATGTTGGAGTCATGGGAAACCGCTAGGGAGTTTTGAATTAAAGAGACAAGACTCTAATTACCTTTAAACCAGCTCCAGGAGGGCTCCTCCTAGCTCCAGCCTCCAACCACCTATTGTGGTAGTGAGGTTTACTGAAGAGGCAAAAGAGAGGGGTGGGGGAGAGAACGAACATGCCAGGGAGTGGATTTTTATTGGGGAACAAAAAATTCTGGGAAAAATCCCATCCAGTGAAGATTAAGGGGGGAAGCATCCCAAGGTCACGGGTAATGATTGGGTCTTCAGGGCAGTGGCCAGACATGCCTCTTAACGGACAGGCCCTCACATGCGAGGATGGCCTCCCCCACTGAAGGACACTTTTGCTAGATATACACTTATGATTGTGTGTGCTCAGAGCCTTAAAGGTGTTGCCTCAATTTCTTCTTGTCCTATGGATTTTGATAAATCATCAGGCAGAACAGGAGGTTCTGCAGAAAAATAAACAGGAAAAGTAACAGGGTAGGCCCCAAACCTTTGATGTTAACAGCTACAATCAACTTTATGAGTCACCCCTCTGATTAAAAGGCTGCTAGGTTGAGTGGCAGAGATGTGCTGTTGGCAAGATATGCATTTGTAGCATGAATTCTGAAGTGAAAGTAATTCATGCGAAAATACGCCATGTCAACAGTAAGCCTAAGAAGGCTGGAGTGACCACGATGCTATAAAAAAAAAAAAAAAAACACATTTCAAAATAAAATGTATTCTTAGAGACAAAGAAGAACACTTCATGAGGATAAAAGGATCAATAGGATAACACAGCACTGAGAAATGTACATGGTCCCCAAAACACTGCTTTAAAATACATGAGGCTTGGGCTGGGGATGTGGCTCAGCTGGTAGCGCGCTCGCCTGGCATGCGTGCGGCCCGGGTTCCATCCTCAGCACCACATACCAACAAAGATGTTGTGTCTGCCGAGAACTAAAAAATAAATATTAAAAATTCTCTCTCTCTCTCTCTCTCTCTCTCTCTCTCTCTCTCTCTCTCTCTCCTCTCTCACTCTCTCTTAAAAAAAATAAAAATAAAATAAAATACATGAGGCAAAAAATAAATAAAATAAAATACATGAAGCAAAATTGACAGAGTTATACAAATGTACAACTCCAGAAATGGAATCAGAGAGTTTCAGACCCTTCTCAGAAATTTAGACAACCACAGGAGGAAAAGAAAGCAGAGATAGATGAGAAAATCACTAAAAGCAACTAGACTTCACTGACATCAATAAAATGCACACAAATGTAAAAAATATACACATTATTTCACATGGAAATGGTACATCTGCCTTGTCAGATCATCTTTTAGAACCATAAAAGAATTCTCAACAAATTGAAAATACTGTAATGATACAGAGTATATTTTGTGACCATAATAGCATTAATTAGAAGCAAGTATCAATAAGATAACCAGTAAGTCATAATGTTTGTAAATTAAACAATAAAAACATAAGTGGTTATTGAATCAAAGAAAAAATTGGAAAACATTTTAAACTTAATGAGAATAAAACGCAGCATATTAAGCCATGTGTAATATCTCAAGTTAATAACTCTACCCTTAAAACACTGCATACCCAATACCGGTAGAAGGAAGGAAGTAAAGACAAATGTGAAATAGACAATTTTTTAAGTTGATGGAACCCATCTGTTTCTTATTTCTTTTATCTTTTCTTAAATTTGTTCTTTTTAGATATAAATGACAGTAGTGTATATTTTGACATATTTGTACATACATGGAGTATATCTTATTTTAATTAGGATCCCAGGTTTGTGGTTGTACATATTGTGGAGATTTACTGTGGCATATTCATATAACAAAGGAAAGTTACAACCAATTCATTCCACTCTCTTTCCTATTCATATCCCCTCCTCCTTTTTCTCCAATGACCTTTGTCTAATCCACTGAACTTCTATTCTTTCACTCCCCCCCAACCTTGTTGTGTGGTAGCATCCACATACCAGAAAGAACATTCAACCTTTGTGTTTTAGATATTGGCTTATTTCACTCAGCATGAAAGTTTCTAGATCCATCTATTTATTGGCAAGCAATTTCATCAAGTAATTCTTTCTTAGGGCTGAGTAATATTCCTTATGTAAATACACCACATTCTTTTTATCCATACAACTGTTGAAGGGCACCTACATTCCATAACTTAGCTATTTTGAGTTGAGCTGCTATGAACATTGATATGGACATGTCACTGTAGTATGCTGAATTTAGGTTTTTGGAGTATACCCCAAGGAGTGAAATAACTGGGTCAAATGGTGATTTCATTCCAACTTTTTGAGAAATCTCCATAATGCTTTCCATAGTGATTGCACCAATTTACCCCCAAACCAGCAATGTATGAGTGTACCTTTTCCCCCACATCCTCACCAATATTTATTGTTGCTTGTATTCTTGATAATTGCCATTCTGACTAGAGTAGGATGGATTCTCAGTGTAGTTTTAATTTTAATTTCATAATGTCTAGTGATGTTGAACTTTTTTTCATATATCTGTTAACCATTGTTATTTCTTCTTCTGGGAAGTGCCCGTTCACTTCCTTTGCCCATTATTGATTGGATTACTTGTTCTTTGGTGTGACATTTTTTTGAAATTTCTATATATCTGGAGATTAATACTCTGAGGTACAGATGCAAAGACTTTCTCCAATTCCATAGACTCTCTCTTCATATTCTTGATTGTTTCCTTTCCTTTGTAGAAACTTTTTAGTTTGATACCACCCTATTTCTTGATTCTTGATTTTACTTTTTGCACAATAGGAGTTTGTTGAGGAAGTTGGTGTCTAAACTGACATGATGGAGACTTGGGCCTACATCTTCATCTAATAGGTGCAGGGCTTCTGGTCTAATGCTTAGGTATTGGATCCACTCTGAGTTGACTTTTGTGCAAATTGAGACATGAGGGTTAAATTTTATTTTGCTGCATATAGATTTCCAGTTTTCCCACACCATTTGTTGAAGAGTCTATCTTTTCTGCATATATGTTTGTGGCCCCTTTGTCTAGTATGAGATAACTTTATTTATGTGGTTGTGTCTCTGTGTCCTATATAATGTTCAATTGGTCTTCATTCGTATTTTTCTGCAAATACTATGCTGGTTTTGTTACTAAAGCTCTGTTGTACAATTTAATGTCTGGTATTGTGATGCCTCTTGGCAATTCTCAGCCTCTTATTTTTCCAAATGAATTTTATGACTGCTTTTTCTATGTATATGGAGGACATCATTGAAATTTTGATGGAAATTTCATTAAATCTGTATACAGCTTTTGGTAGTTTGGCCATCTTGACAATGTTAATTCTGCCTATCCAAGAATGTGCAAGATCTTTCCATCTTCTAAAGTCTTCTTCAGATTCCTTCTTTAGTGTTATACAGTTTTCATTGTAGATGTCATTCATTGCTTTTGTTAAATTGATTCTCAATTCCCATTGAGGCTATTGTGAATAGGATAGTTTTCTTAATTTCTCTTTCAGCTGATTCATCATTAGCATATCGAAATGCAATTCACTTATGAGTGTTAATTTTATATCCTGCTACTTTGATGAATTCATTTATGAGTGCTAGAAGTTTCCTGGTGGAGTTTTTTGGGTCTTCTAAATATAGGATCTGTCATCAGCACATAGGGTAGTTTGAATCTTTTTCTGTTTGAATCCCTTTAATCTCTTTATTTTGCCTATTTTTTCTGGCTAGAGTTTTAAGGACTATGTTGAAGAGAAATAGTGAAAGAGGGCATCCTGTCTTGTTCCAGGTTGTAGAGAGAATGCTTTCAGTTTTTCTCCCTTTAGAATGATGTTAGCCTTGGGTTCAATGTAGACAGCTTTCACAAAGTTGAGGAATGTTTCTACCATCTCTAGTTTCTCTAGAATTTTGAACTTGAATGGATGCTGTATTTTTACAAATTCTTTTTCTGCATATATTGAGATAATCATGTGTTTCTTGTCTTTAAGTCTATTGATATGATCCGTTACATTTTTTGATTTCCATATGTTGAATCAACCTTGCATCCCTGGGATGAAACCCACTTGATCATGGTGCACTATCTTTTTAATATCTTTTTGTATGCACTTTGCCAGCATTTTATTAATAATTTTTACATCTATGTCCATCAGAGATATGGATTTTATTTTCTATGAAAAATATTATTTTATAAGTCTCTGCCTTGATTGATTTAAAGGGGAAAAACCGATGTAAATTGCCAACATTGAGAATGAAAGAAAGGATACCAGGGTGAATCCTCAGGATGTTAGAATGATGATCTGGGAATATTAGTAATGGATTTATGATAACACTTTTGACAATCTAGATGAAATTAACAATTTCTTGAGAGATAAAAATTAGGAAAAAATGAAGGTCATATACCAATTGTAGACATTTTTGTTTTGTGATTAAAAACCTCCATGTAGAGATCACCCCAGACCCATAATCTGTCATTGGTGAATCATGTTGAACATTTAATTAAATATAATATCACTTATAAACATACTCTCAGATATAAATACTTGAAACAACTCTTAACTCCTTTTAAAGACAAATATTATTTTATTTCCAAAACTTGTCAAAGATCACAAGAAAAAGAACAATAGGTAAACTCCCTTCTGAGCCTGGACTCAAAAATCTAAAAATGACATTAGAAAATCAAATACAAAAGTATGCACAAAGCACCATACATCTGTCCACAAGGGTTCTGTCTATCATGGAAATGAAGATTGGTCTTTTGTTTTAGAATAAAACAAAAGTCTATATCACCATATTATAAAGTTCAAGGTAAAAAAACACATAGGTTCATTACAAGGGAAACAGGAAAAATATTTGTTTAAATTAAATATCATTTCATGATAAAATTTCTAGGGCTCTAGGAATTGAAAGGAATGTTCTCTACAAGGTTAGGGAGAGTAATAAAATTATACCACTACATCAGTCTCAGTTATGAAAAGCTCAACACTTTCTTTTTGGGATCAACAACAATGTAAAGATGGATCTCCCCATTTTTGAGTAACTTTATTCTGGAAAACACAGCCAGCACAACAGCACAAAGAAACAGAGGAGTCCCTGGTCTGCAGAAATGTTCAAATATGCCAGGCAAATGGTGGAGGTTTCTTGATTAGGATGCAGACTTATTTCTTGGCTCTACATGGAGATGTTTTGCACTCTTGTGTCATAAGCCAGCTGTGGGCTGTGTGTGTGAACTATGTTCATTTGAGTTTATAAGGGGACTGGCCTGACTTTGCTGCCTAATTGTGCTGTGTGACACATGTGAGCCTTTCCTCTTGCTCTACCTATGACTTCACATAGCACCTGAGATAGGTGTGGCTTTCCAAGATATCAGTCAATCTGCTGACCACAGACATTACCAAGCAAGAGCCCACCCTCCAAAACCCAATCCTTTGCCTTATTTGGGTAGAACTTTCTCAAATGTCTTTTCCCCAATAAATACAAGGTTTTGGATGTGCTTCTTGCTCCTTCTAGTGCTGAAGCTGACCCTTGGGGTCACTGAGCTGAATCATCCTGCCTTAGAAATTTATGTTCCTGTGTTGCATGGTTTCTTCACTCTTTTCTTAGTTATTGATACAGCCAGCTCCTTTGAATCCAGTTCATATCCCCAGCCCAGCCAGCTGGTGATACTCTTGGTGATCCACTGCTTTTCTCTCAATGAAATGCAGCCTGTGTTTGCAGTTACATGATTTCTTCACTGTTTCTGGCTCATAGAACTAGAGAGCACTGTGTCTTTTTATTTTGTATGTCTTTGTCCCTTATGTTAAAGTTCTGTTTCTCCTAATCAAGTTAGGAGTAGTGTTTCCTTAAACAAGTTCTCCTAAAAAGTCTCTTCAAAATCCTTTAAAGTCAAAGTTAACCCATTTCCTAGCCCCAATGCTACTCTAATTTTTTGCAGGGTTTTTTGTTTGTTTGTTTGTTTTTGTTATTGTTATGTTTATGATGGTGCCCCAGTATTGTCAGTTTCTATTGTAGTTATCTATTACAATGGAACAAAGTGTAACAAAATATTTTTTAAAAGTAGAAAATCTTCTCCTCTGCAAAAATATGAATGAACCAGGAGGACATTATGTTAGATGCTATAAGACAGGTATAGAAGACTGCCTGATCTCTCTATGCATGGAATCTAATGTTAGGACAGGTATTAGTCAAAGAGCACTACATTTATGATATGCCACATGAACTAGAGATATAGTGTACTAATATACACCATGGTGACTGTAGCTAATAATACCACATGGAATACTTGAAATATGCTAACAGGATGGACCATACACACACAAAAAAAATTTGAAGAAAAAATGAAAGAAAATGGTTAACTGTGAGGTGATAGATACATCAACTAGTTTGATTTTGGTGATCATTTCACAATGTATGCACACAGCAAAACATCAAGTGGTGCACGGTATACATACACAAATTCTATTTGAAAATGATACCTCAATAAAGTTGTAAATATTTCTGCAGCTGAAAACAACACCCAATTTGTGAAGAGCAACACTAGAAGCAAGTAGGCTGATTAGTTTTGACAAAAGTTTTCTCATTGGGTTGCAAGCAAGACTCTGGCTAGAATGGCAACATGTGCGGCTTGGCCAGGTGAGAATCTGTGCTCAGGCTCATGCACTTGGCAGTTTGCCAGAGTCCTCAGTGGCCCAATGAGTCTCTCCACAGTGAGACTCTACTGAACTAAAGACACAGCACCTGGCAAGCCAAAGCAGGGTCCTCTGCTCCAAGGGAATCTGCCTGAGAGAAGGGGAGAGAAGGGTTGTACTCCACCTGAATTGGGGAAGTTTAGTACCAAGATTCTTCCTGGCATTTTTGCTCTCTGAGGACCAGGAAAGGTTAGAAATCATTGGGTCATGGCAACTCAAAGTGTGACCAGTAGTGTCAACTTCCTCTGGGACATGGTGGGAATGAATGGGTTATACACATGAATGAATAAATACAGAATGGCCCAGAGTCCCTCAGCAGAATCTTGACCTGCATTTGATCCAACTGCCCAGACAAGTTAGTTGCATGCTGAAGTTTCAGAAGCACTGCTCTGGACCATCCTCTCTGAGTGTGATCCCCAAACACCTGCAATTCTTCTTAGAAAGAGAATTCTCCATCTCTACCACAGAGAGTCCCCGGGGTGGAGGCTGGAAACTGAATTTGCAGGAATTGCTCTCAATTCTTGTGCACATCATATTTGAGAACGCTGCTGAAGATGGTGGGAAGTCTGGGTAGATGAGGGCTGCAGGATGGAAATGGAATGTTGATGTTGAGGAACTGGAACACCATGCCTCAGCTCTTGCTGGGAGTCAGTGGGGCAGATTCAGTGGATGGTGACAATGACAGACCTCTGACCATGGTAGGAATCACAGGAATACCATAACAGGAGACTGCCACCTCTGTTCCCTCACTGATGATCAATCAGTGACAGCAACCACAGAGTCTGATAAATGGAAACCCATTCCTGGGCAGATTCTCACAAGGAGCCATGAGAAGGCTGTGTCCATCTCAGGGACACAGGGTCAACTATGGCCCAATTGCATACAGGTTAAAGAATGGGTCTATGTTCCTTGTAAAATAATCCCCAAAAGTAAAAGTGTGGTCTCTTTTTCTGCATTTGCAAATGTTACTTGCTGTGACCTGAATACCAAGGTCACTGTTCCATTAGGGAATTTTCATCCAGGGTCAGTTTTGTGAGAGCCTAGAACCTCTTCCTTGTGAGCTTCACAGTTCAGACCCTCTCCTGGCAGAAGGAGAGCCTCCCTTCCTTCTCAATACTCCTGAGTGGTAGTCAAGGTGTAGCGTCCTCAGTGTAAGAGTCCCACCATCCTTCATCAAGTCCCAAAGGAGCAGCCTCCACAACTCACCAAGAAGGGTTGTGGAGGTTCTTGTAATGACCTAATTGGCCTAGCAAAGCCTGCCATGACCACATGTGTGTCACCCTCAGAGACCAAAGCTTTGGGTGAGCAGTGACCAGATCCAGGATCACTTCTCCTGCTGGAGAGAGACCAAGGGTAAGAGCTCTACAGAAGCTCTGGCTGGACTTGAAACTACTTACTTCTGTAATCTGTTACCCACTTTTCTCCACATCATAGAGAAATTCTTGATCATTGTAATAAATACTATGAAAACAACTTTAATTCTCATAGCATCCTGAAATATACAAAGAATACATTGAAAAATGAAGACCACTGTGAGAGGGCACAGAAGGAAAGTGTTCCTTCTCTAGACAGAAGAGACAGCTGAGCCTAGGAAGAGAAGGAGTTCTATGTCAGGTCATGGCTACCTCAGATAGAAGAGCAAATCTAACATGACCAGTGGAGGGTACCCTAACTTTCCTGTTTCCTTTGTTTTCCACTTGAGGAAAGGGGAATATTTCTGGGTTTCTATCCTTTAATATTCATCATTCGGTTTCTGTGCCTGTGGCTGCAGAAGCCATTGCTGCCTGATGTGGATACCTGCACCACAGCTCACAGAAAGCCCAGGTGTCCTAGGTCTCTCTCCCAGTCTTGACCATGTCCTATGAAGGAAATACAATGTCAAAAGTTTGAAGTCATATGTCTGAATAATTACTGACTCCACCAGAGTATCTCAATTTTTTTTTCATGTTTATGGTATTCTAACCACAGTCACTTATTTAACCAAGTGAACATTCAGTACAACAGTCAGCATCACCCCATTGTACAGAAAGGGAAGCAGAGACACAGATGGCTCAAAAAAATTTGCCAAGTTCTCACAACCCACAAATGATAGAGCCAAGATTCAAACCCAAGCAGTCAAACTCTAGAATTCCCATAGTGATCCAGGAGCCTGCGCTGTCACCAATAATTTTCTTCACATATTTGTTACAATTCATCAGTAAAATTACTTGGACAAGGGGTTTTCTTTGCAGATATTTTTATAAAATATAATATTACTAATTCAGTGTCTTCACTTGTTCTAGGTATATTCAAAATGTCTATTTTTGAGTCAACATTACTAGTATGTTAGTTTGCTGATTCTACCACCATTTGTCCATTTTATGTAAGCTAGCTAATTTTTTGGAATACCATTTTTCACAGTAGAATTCAAATTGTTTTTATGATTGTAAAGTTGGTAATATTGCACCCTTTCTCTTTTCTGATTATGAATATTCTAGTCTTGTTTTATTTAGTGTGTCCAGCTGACCATTTGTCCATTTTGTTCATCTTTCCAAACCATCTTATCTGATTCCATTGATTGCTTCTCTGTTCTCTACTTCATAATTTTCTACTATTTCCTGCTATTATCTTCTACTCTTTCTTTACTGCTTTCTTCTGACTGTTTGGGGTTTAGTTTGCTCTTTTTTCTGTGCCTTAAGGTGGAAGGTTTAGTTATTCATTTGAATCCTTTCTTCCTTTTTGATGCAGGCATTTATACCTACCAATTTACTGCTATAAATTAACCTCTAAGTGCTCCTTGATTACTGTCTCATAGGTTTGGTGAGTTATGTTTTCCTTTACAGTGTTTTCTAACTTTCTTTTTTCTTTTGTTAAGCCATTGATTATTCTGTAAATTTTACCTACATTTGTGACATTTCCTGATTTCTTTTATTATTTGATTGATTAATAATTCATTTCATTGTGGTCAGAGATGATGTTTATATTATTTTTATGCATTCAAATGCATTAATGCTTATTAATGTTTAGACTAGCATATGGTGCATCCTAAAAAATGTTCCACATGCACTTTTAAAAAAAATGTATATTCATCCATTGTTGAGAGGAGTATTTATAGATTTAGATGGCTTATAGTGTTGTTCAAATCTCTTTTTATCACTTGTTTAGTAGTTTAATTTATCACTTAGTGTGAAATACTGAGGACTTCAACTAACATTTCTGGATTTTGCATTTCTCTCTTCATTTTTACCAAGTTTGTTTTCTTGCATAGTTGTGCTTTGCTTACCAACAGGGATACTGAGAAATGCCTGGAGCTGCCACATAGGAGCTGAGCACCCCCTAGCGTTGAGTGATGGAAATGTGGAGACTGGCTTCCCTAACCAGGAAAAGCAGGTGGATCCCCATCTCAGCTCAGCAGAAGAGCACAGCTCTGGAAGTGGGCGTTACACCATGGGAGTGGGCTGCCCCTTGTAATGTTACCCTACTGCCTTATATGGATGGTATATTCCATGCAACAGCCTCCCTCAATAAAATCAGGGTTTGAGGCATGCTCCCTCTTTTCTTTCTTGCCTGCCTTGCCCTCTTTGTAGGAGCTGAGTCAGGAGAACTCTCACAGAACCCAAAGAAAAAGATATTTTCTCTGTCTGTGTGTCATTATTTCATGCCAACCCAGTTCACCTGGAGTGATCCTGACTAGTTTAGTTGTGTATCACGAGAGAAAAATACATCATTTGTCTTGAGTTTTGTGTGACATCATAGAGTGCACTTATACAACATGAGAGAGCCAAGATATTGCTAGGTAATATAATTTTGCAGAAACATTATTGACCAAAAACATTATTATGTGGTATGTGACTATGTTTTTGGTGCTTGGTTATTATGTGCACTTATATTTGGAATTGTTCTATCTGGACCTTGGGCTTTTCCCTGCTGAGATCATCCTCACCTGGCAGAGGGGTGGGAAAGACCACCCCTAGAATATGGACCACATGGAGAAAAGGTCTGAAAGGGGTGGAAACTTCCAGAAATCAGCAGATATGATGCTGTCTTCTGGAGAAGAGCATACATATGCATGCTGTGTGCAGCATCATGTGCTTCTGCCAGAGTTCCTCACCCTTAGATGGGATAAGGAGGACATGAAGGCACAGAGCCTGTTGTCAAGGGAACCTGGAGCACCTTCAGCAGGCTCTGAACTTGAGGGTGGAGGTCCCTCACTTTGTCTTCCATTCCCTGAGCCACCTCCTCAGCCCATTAATGTGGGCATCAATAGATATGGAAAATGAAGAATCCCCAAAATAATGTGGCCTGAAAAAGGGGAGTAAAAAGAAGGCCATGCACTGACAGCTTTCATTTCCAAAGACAAATGTTTCCCTGGTGCTAATTGCAGGCAGGAAGGAGGTGTCTCATCACACTAAGGTGATAGACTCTCAGGGGCACTGACCTTCCTTGGACTAAATCCTCTCCACATCTGAGCACAGACTCCTGACCCAAGAACTCAAATTCCTCAGCACTCAAACTGACTCCTTCTCTGATTAATAGAACAAACACCAAATTCCTGGTGCCCAAGAAAACTGATAAGCTCACTAGACCATCTCTCAGGATGACCTATAGAAGCCCAGTACTTCCTTTGTTACACCAGTAAAATGATGTCATTTTCTCGCTGCATCCCCTGTTCCTATATGAAACTTAGATCCTGAATAAAGCACTGAGCTTATTTGTGAAGTTTGCCTTCCTCCTGGTCTTTTTGTGCTAAGAGGCATCATTGCTATTCTGGTCCTCCTTGGAGCCATGGTGGCTCCTGTGATGTGGAGAAGGAAGAACAAAGGTAGGGAAAGAGTGAGGAGGGGGTTCTGAGCTCCTGGCAGGTGGGGGTCAGGGCCAGGTAGAAAAGTGTTCTGCCTCCTTTTTGAAAAACACCATCCACACACATGTGCTTACCCAGCCTGGGGCTATTTCCTGAAATGGGCTCTATTATACAGTACCCAGAAAGTAGAGGACAGGTTGATGGCATTTATGATTAGAGTAATGGGACCTGAGGTCTGAAGGGAAGGTCCCAGCTGAGGACAAATCTCCAAGAGGGAAGTTGGTCCCAATCCCTTTGAAGCTAGATTTAGGCAGATAGGCAAGGATCAGATCTAGAGAATTGAGGAATTGAAATGTTAATTCTTTCTGAGCCCTTCCTACACCTTATCAAGATAACCTGCCCCTACTCCAACCTGTTGCTAAGGTAACCTGTCTCAGGGATGGTCCCTCCCTACTGGGAGTTGTTAACTATGTCCCTTTCCTGCCTGGATCACTCCTCCCTGGCCCTCCAGCCCATCTGCTTGTCAACTTTTGGCCTTCCACCTAGCATCTCCTGGGCCTAGTCATGTGTGCAGGAAGGAGAGACATTAGGGGAGGAGACCAGGATATATATATATATATATATATATATATATAAAGGCAAAACACCCTTCTGGGGACACCAGGATACCAGCTCTGGCCCCCTTGTCCCTACCAGAGAAGTCCATGTTACCCCTTTTTAAATAAACCCTGCTTTATATGCTTCTCTAATGTTACACTTCAACATGTGAGGGAGCAGGACTCGTCACTGGTATCCAGAGGTATCACCTTCACATTTCTTTCCTCATATTTTCTGTTCCTTTTATGGATCTGTCATCACAGTTCTGTGAAATTCCTTGGGGTTCAGGATTTTCTGGTTCCTCTAGGCCCTCATGGCCCTGCCTCCTCCCTGGCTTCTCCCAAGTTGTTTTCTTCTCACAGATGGAAAAAAGGGAGCCATGGTCAGGCTACCTGAGTGAGTAGAGTTGATCCTGATCCTCTGAGTGAGTTAGATGGGAGCCCCTGGGGGTGTTCAACCACCCAGCAATTCTTCCTTTAATAATATCTTTGGTGGACTCTGACCAAATCTGTTCTACCCCAGATAGTGACAATGGCTTTCTCAACAAAGCTTCTCTAATGTCTTGTAAATGTGAGTCCATGGAGGTCCTGAAGGGGGAGAGCAGGTGGGGTAAAGGAACACAACCTGTAAAGGGGTCTCTGGGTATGGACTTCTGTGTGATGGGCTGTTCATAGTGTCAGCTCTTACAGAGACTGATCTGAATTCATTCAGGATTATTTTTCTTATGGTGTGAGACAGCTGCCTTGTAGGGGACTGGACAACACAAGATTTGGTGAAGTCTGTCCCCATCCCTACTGTGACATGAAGAGCTCCTGAATTCTTTTGCAACTGCCGTGTGTGTGTGTGTGTGTGTGTGTGTGTCTGTCTGTCTGTCTGTCTGTTGGATTGAAATGAGATGTTATCTGTCCCAGAGCAAGAAGATCCATTCCCCACAGAGACCCCTGCCTGTTTTCAACCTTCCTTTCCAGCAGAGGTATGGCTGGGTTGTCTCCATCCCTGTCTCAACTTCATGGTGCACTGCGCTGCAACTTCTACTAATCTACTAAAAGTAAAATTCTTGTCATGAGATGTGCTGGATGGGTTAATTAAAATGAAGAAAGACTCCTAACACCTGATGGAAGAATTGAACCTGAGAACTTTCTAGAACCCGTGTGCTTACTGTGCTGAGTTCTTTGCAGGTGAGGACAGGTGATGGCCGTGAGGAGCCAAGTATTTATGGCTTGTGCCAACTTGGTTTTTAGTCCATTGTGAGCTTTGAGTCAGTCCTCAGAGGTTATCACATATTCTGCTTTGTCCTTGTCCCTCTGTAGAACTTTGTCCCACCACATCTGTGAACACAGGGACTTTGACATTGTCCAGGCCTTGCCCAGTCTCCAGAATCTTGACAGCAAGAACTTTGTATGGTCAGGTCAGCCTAGGATCAGTCCTGACTCTGGCTCTTAGCTGCCAACTTTCCTGTGTTGAGATTTCTTTTCTTTGTTTCTTTCAGGAAAGATATTTACTGTTCTTATTCTTCTGTGTGACTTCTGGTGTCATTCTCCTCTGGGTGACCCCTGCCTATAACTGACACAGGAGTCATTTTCCCCTAAATGGTCCCCACAAATCCCAGAAGCAGCCTCTGTACACACAGGTCTCATGATATCAAGAACTGAATTTTTACTGGCCAGTGTTGGCCCTCCATCCAGGACTGTCTCCTAGATTGTGTTTCCCATCTTTTCCCTAATCCTTTTTAAATGAACCAGATGATGAGACTTGCATAGAGGAGGCATGACATAATTTCTCACTTAGATAAATTACTGCTAGGTTTCCATATTCTCTGCTCACTTATGCCTCTTCCTGCCCATAATCCTAGTAATCCTCCTGCTGACTCCTATCCAAATCCATAGTATATGAATCAGTCTAATTTAGATTTTTATTTGTCTGGAAAACAGGACCCATGTAGGAGGGGATGTAGATCACCTGGTGGGAAAAGCCCAGGTGATCCTGACCTCAGTGTGAGAGGACCTTGTGCTGCAGCTGCCACAGAGAAGCTTTTGGTGTGAGGTTCCTTCAATGAAGCTATGTCACTAGGTTAGGGAGGTGCTCGACAGTGGCCATTTAACTGGCATTTTTGAGTACGATGTATATGGCAAACAATTTTTGCATTTCTAGGAACTAAAAACAGAGAAAAATTTCTATTTTTTATGGAACTTGTGTTTTACTGAGAAGAGGAGATGATCTACCATAAGCAGAGTGAGGAAAGCTATTCTGTTCATGTTAGAAGGTGGTCAGTGTTACAGGAAATGTGATCCAGAGTGCAGTGCAGAGGGACAGGGAAGATGACAGTTTCACTAGGGTCAGTGTGGGCCTGATGGGTAGGTGACAGATTTGAAGAACATGAAGAGCTCCGTCAGGAGGACTCTGGGTAATTGTTTTCTAGGCAGGGGGACTGTCAGTGCTAATGCACTAGGGCAAGATTGTGTCTCTGCATTCTGGAAGAACAAGGAGGCTTGTGTGACTGGAGCAGAGTCATCAAGAAGAGGAGGCTATCAGTACAGACAGAACATGTGGACCTGGAGGTGTTGGAAGGATTCTTACTGTGAGTGAGGCAGTCTGGAGCAAAGACAGACAGGGACAACTTCTTCTTTCAAGGACTCACTCTGGCTGCTCTGCTGAGAACAGTATGGAGGGGGCACGTGAGGAGGTGGGGAAAAGTGGAGGAAACTAAGGAGTCCTTTGGGATGGACATGTCTGTCACTTTACCTGGTTGCGGCAATGAAAACACTGGAAGTGACTAAATTCTACACAACATTGAAGATGGACTTGATTGCATTTTCTGATGGACAAAATCTGAGGTATGAGAAAGAACAGTCAAGGATTTGGGACTATGCTTGGAGAAATATGGAGCTGCTCTTAGCAAATAAGGGGAGAACTCTGTCAGGAGCACAGGTGGGGATAACTGGATGCATTCAAAGCACTCAGTGCAGGAGATGCTGTGCTCAGGTGTGCACCATAAATGCAGGTTGGGTGGCTGACTGGCATTGGGATAGACAATGTGGATACATTTAGGAGAGACATTTCTAGACTGGATGATTTTATCTGGGAGAGGCCTCCATATAAATGATAGTTAAAGCCTTGAGAACTGAACAGGTCATCAAGGGAGAGATTGGTTGCAGAGGGGAAAGAAACAAGTACTGAGCCCTAGAGCTCCAGTATGAGTGACCTGATCAGACCCCATGCCCAGAGCATACTGCAAAGTACTGGCACCATGTCTAGAAGCAGGTAGACCAGGGAGTCCCAGACTTTCCTGCATGGGAATCCCCTGGATGTCACCTTAACAAGTAGATGGTCTAGAGTTAAGCAAAAGATTGCATATTTAAGACAAGGTGGTGATGCTGCTGCTGCTCTGTAGTCACACTGCTTATTGCAGTGGTAAGGAGGTAGAGCAAGATTCCTAGACTGTGAGTGGTAAACTCATTTCATGCTTGTTCAATAAGCATTTATTAAGCTTGTGCATCATACTTGAGATTAAAGGTCTGAGGAGAGGATTGGGTCTCCCATACTGAGCCCACCAACAATTGAGCTACTAGGACAGGTGGGAACTTCTGAGGTCAGTGATGAGAGAGTTCAGGGTGGAGAGGGTTCTTACATCTGAATTTAAATGGGCTAGTTTTCGTTGTAAAGGAAATGGAAGATAAATCTACTCAATTATTATACACGATTTAGGAGATAAGAGTCATTTTGTGTCCTGGCAGGTACAGGCAGATGGAAGATTTAAGAGGTAACTCAACTCACCATAATGTAAAACTCTCAATGCTGACCTCTGAAACCACTCTACAGACATGATTTATTTGGCACTTCTTTCAAGAAAAAAAACAGTGCCAGTTTTTCCAGTTTAAACATAAAGGGATTTACATATGTGTTCAAGGGACTTGATTTAATTTTGAATTAGGTCAGAGAACCAGGCTTGAAGCTTCATAGCCATAAACAATCCTCAAACCTTCCCTCTATTGGGAACCACTGACCCTGGTGATGGACTTAGATGCCACTGAGACCTTATACTGGCCACTGGACTCTGCAGCAAAGACTGCTGTCATTACTGCTCATGGAATCTGGGCACAACTCTTGCCACTAATGCCACCTTTGCAAATCAGTGTGCACAGTGCCAGCTGTTCTGTGTCTACCCATCATGGTCATGGGCCTGGTACATGTGTCACCTGACCAGTAGAACCTAAGCTTGGTACAATGCTCAAATGCAATAATATTAAGAAAAGTGAATTTTCCTTTTTAATGCAAGGAAAATATTTCTGCTTTCTACTGCTATTGTGTACATGTGGAATTTTTCTAAGATAAGAAGTGAGTTCAAGTGTTGGAGCAGAGAGTTGAAGGATGGAATCACTAATTTCAGATCCTGGAACAGAGAACTAAGGGATTTGATCCAACACATCACAGTCACCTGAGTTCCACTAAGTTCTAAACAAAGTCTACCAAAATATTCCTCTGATAGTTCAATTTTGGGTCCAGGTTTCTTCTACCCCAATTTATGTCCTCAGAGTGACACAGTGGGATAGTAAAATTATTATTCTATGAATTTTCTTCCTGTTTTTTTTTTCTTTTGCTAGGATTTGAAAACCCAAGTCTGAAAGATAGCTAAGGATCCATGAATGGTCTGACATTAATATTAACCTTATATTTTTCAGTACATGCAATTAGGGAGAGTGTCCATACATCATCAGTTATTTCTCTTTGCCCACAAAAGTCTAAACACTCTGGTGTATCTTCCTTGCTACCAAAACTGGTGTATCGACAGCTGATGTTCAAATTGTTCTTAGCAGACTCAAGGACTCTATATGTGTGCATAAGTTTGCTTTACTGTTTCCCAAGAGGGCAAAAATTTAGTGTTATAGTGAGTAAAGTTTATTCTAAGTCACCTAGAGGAGGGGCTGGGAAGCTTTGAGTGGTTTAATATGTTCCTCGTGGTTTACTCTTGAGGGCATTTCTGAAATAAAGAAACAAAAACAAAGGAGAAAAGGGATGTTTGCAGTCATATAAATGGGCAGAGGTTTCTTCCCCACAAGTGCAGGTGCTGCCCTAAAAGAGCCTCCCTAGTAGCTAACACCATGATGGAAGGACAAAAACCAGATTTACTCTCACACTTTAAACACAATTCAGAAACTCTATGCAAAGATCAATAGCTTATCAGATTGTGCAACACCCACTCCCCACTCCCGCCAGAGACTGAAATTTCTGAGACAAAGGGAATGAAGGAGGTGAGGCCTGCCATTGTCCCTCTTCCTTCCTTTGGAGTTTCCAGGGCACAGTGCAGGGAAGAGGAGCCCTACACAGCCAGCCAGCTCAGGGAGTTGAGGGTGGAGAGTTGTGAATTTGGAGATTGCAGGGCAGCCAGAATATGCAAACTGAAGGCACCTAGAGAAGGTCCCTAAAAATTAAAGCATTAGAGGTCCTCAGAGAGCTCCCCTCAGTCATCAGCTCATCAGTAAATGAGCATTAGAAAACCACTCAAGGAGAGGGGAAGAATGATCCAGAATGCCTAGAGGAAACAATGGTACCTAGGGGTACACAGGGCCAGTGACAGTGTCTTTTCCCACTAGCAATATTAGAAAAGCTCATAGTTTTCTGGTTATTGGATAAAATACTCAGAGGGGTCTCATGTCTGTAGTGGTGAATAATTAGCCTTTCTGATTCCCGTGAGAGATACAAAGACAGAGCAATAAGGACCAAACAGTTCTTGAATGATTTTATTTTCTAAAAGATTTTTATGACATGCAAAAATATTTGCCACCTAACTTGTCAAGTCAGAATGTATGGCATCAAATAAAAAGCCACCAAGAATACAATGAAAACAAGAAAATGCAATTCAGATAATCAGAACCTAGAACTGACACTAAGGTTAAAATTAGAAGCTGATAATTTTTAAATGCTTATTGTAAGTATATGATGTGTGTTCAGTAAGTTACATGAAACATGAAAAATACATGAAAATCAAAATCAAACTTCAATGAATGAAATGTCTAAGATATAAAATATATTGAATATAAGATTGTTAAGGTCTGTAAACAAGTCAAAATAACACCTGGTATTTTGCTAGGGGAATGTTAGAGTTCGTAAACAAGTCTGGATGGTGCCTGGCAAAATGCCAGAGGGAGTGGTTTGAGAAGTAACAAAAGTGAGCTATTAAGTGTGGAGATTCCTTATTGGTTGACTGATGTATCTAGTTTATGCTAATTAAGATAAGCTGTGCAAAATGTATAAATACCTCTGTTGTCCTACAATAAATGGCTCCTATTCCTGCTGTATCAACGTACACAAGTTATTCGTCATCCCCCGGTTATTTTGCTGCAGCCAGACGGGCTGCGGCATAAGATAGATTAATTGTAGACCCTGTATTGTAGAAAAGATCAATGTTTTTGAAGGCATGGGAACAAAAACTTTCCTTAATAATACAATGATATAATTTTTACAACATAAATGAGGTATCTGACATATTCAGACAGAATATTTTAACAATAAGCACAGATAGAAGAGGAAGAGAAAATAGGTATGGAGGTAGCATCCTCTATTCCTATATAGTAGTTTCCAAAGTGGTTTCTAGTAAGACCAAGTATATCAGGTAAGTCCTCCAAGTAAGCATTAAGAAAACTCTAGGGAAAATCTCTTAAGGGAATTAACATAGAATAAAATATCTACTTGGCACATAAAGGATAAACACAGTAAGTACTGAGGGAAAAAAATGTGGGATACATAGAACATAATAATAAAATGACAAATTCAACTGAATAAATATTAATAATTATGACCTGTTTATATTCATATTTTTGTGTGTGGTTAGAATTTTTAAGATCTTCCCTCTTTGAATATTTTATGAAAAAATGGAGTATTATTAACTGTAGTCACCATGCTGTATGTTCACAGATTACACCTCCAGTACTTCTTCATCTCCCATATCTTGGAGGTTGTTCTCATTGACCAGTACCTTGCCCCACACTGGATTCCACATAGGGTGAGATCATGCAGTGGTTTTGGACCTGACTTAATTCACTTACCATAATGTCTCATGTTTCATCCATTTTATTACCAATAAGAAAATTTCTTTAAAAATATAACACTGAATAAATATAATAAATATTTGTTAATATTTGTTACTCAGTTTTAGATACCTACAATAGACATTAGCACTTGAAATAGGTGCTGCCATAACAAAACTTTAAAAGCATGGAGTAGCTTTAGAACTGGGCAATTATTAGACTTAGAAGGATTTTGAGGGGATTCTTTAGGAGAACTAGAATAGAAGAAACACTGTGAGTTTTCAATGCAAGGGACAGAGATAGTATGCAATTAAAAAAAAAAACTCAGAGAGTCATCAAGTTCAATTAGCAAAAGGCTGTGAAGAAATTATGGCCTAACTGCCCTTCTTGTGGTCCCACTTCCTAAGGGTTCAACCTCATCTCAACAGTGCAATGGATGGGGACCAAGCCAACACAAGCAGAGCATCACCAAGAACACAAAACAGATCTGAGTATAGAGTCAAAAACCAGGAACTATCCTCTGAAAAAATAATACCAAGAAATAATCAAGAAACTTCCAATATTTACCTCTCTGTATTTGAACAATGTTGCAGTCCTGGGGCTCCTTTGTTCCTCTCACTTGCTCTCAATTAGTAAGTCCATAGTGATTTCCTGTGCCCCAACATTGCATATTGTGTGAGTCAGGGTTAGAGAGTGAGCTTTCCTGAAGCATATGTAAAGAGCTGCACTGACATCACTTCATTCAAGGAGCTGCATCTGTACTGGACCTCATTCAGATGATGAGAGTCTGGACTTCACACTGAGTATGTGATGGAATGAGATTTTTGGATGAATTTGATAGAAGACAGTTTAGGGTACATGTGAAAGAAATATTGAAAGTTTGTGCTCAAAGTATGACTTGGTAGTTTTCAAAAACTGAAAAAAAACCCTTGATACCCAAGGGCAGGAAACAATTCCCTTTCTCATGAATGAGTCTGGGCTTACTAAACTCACCTCTAGTAGATAAAATAAACCAGAAGTGACAGTATGCATATGCACAGAGAAAGAACTGGGGTTTTCTGCTTGATCTGATCTCTCTTGGGCCAGTCATTCCTGGGTAAGCGCCTGCCATGGTAGTGGCTAATCATCTGAGGAGATTCCTATATGGGCAGGAGGTATGAGCTATGAAGAAGGTCCTTTTGTGCCAATCAATTCTTCCAGTCCTGGCCAATATCTTAATTGCAATTTCATGAGACACTCAGAGGTGGATACACCCAGCTAAACCAATTCTTGAACATCAGTCTCAAAAAAGCAACAAGATAATAAATCCTTGTTAGCTTAAGTTGCTATGTTTTGGAGAGATTTATTACAAACCAAAAACTGTAACAAGTGTACAGGAAACAACGATGTAATCAAGAGCATAATTCTTGTTAGCAACAATGTAGTCTAGAAGAAATTGGAGTGATATGTCTCAATAACGAACAGAAAAAAAAGGCTGCCAAATGAAAGCTATCTACATACGAATGCTGTCCTTCAAAATAAAAATAACTTCTTCAATTATTTCCATTGTTTGTAGAAATCCATTTTAATTATCTTGTCAGCATTTTTCTTTTACATTATATTCATAAAAGTTTTACTTAGGGTTACAGTACTCATCTTAACATTTCAGTTTCCATCCAGGAAACATTGTATTCATTCACACAAATACAGGAATCTTGCAACTCTCCAACCTTCCCTCTGTACCCACTTTTTAAAAATCTTTATTTTGTTTACTTGTTTTTATGTGGTGCTGAAGATTGAACCCAGTGCCTCACACATGTGAGGCAAGTGCTCTACCACTGAGCCACAACCCCAGACATGTACTCACTTTAAAAATTATAGATTTGTCAGAAAACAAAGAGACAAAGAAAAAAGGGGCCAGTGTGCCAATATACATTTCACTCACACCCTCATGGCCTAACTGCCCTTCTTATGGTCCCGCCTCCTAAGGGTTCAACCTCATCTCAACAGTGCAATGGATAGGGACCAAACCAACACAGGAGCTTTGGAAGGTTTGAAATCGTTTATATCAAGAAATATTATAAAACTATAGTAATTAATAAAACATGACATTAGTATAAAAGTACACATATAGATAACTCTAAACTCATAGAGGATAGTTAAGAAACTATATTTTATATCTATTATTTGTTGACAAGGCACCAAGATAATTCAGCTGAGAAAATATGGGGCTTTCAACACATGTTACTGGAACACCTGAATATCTATAAGAGAAAAGCAAATGAAGATCCATTATTTCTGCACATACTAAGAGAATTAAAGCACAATAAGTCTAAATGTAATAAAACTATTAAATATGTTTTTCAAACATAGGGAGAAAGTTTTTACAATGGGCTGAGCTAAATGTTTAACTACATAATAAATAAGCAAAAAAACATAAAGTATAAATTAAATAAGTGATTAAATAACTTAATCAGGATTAAACATACCTTTTAACAAACATCATAAAAATAAAAATGAAAACCACAGAAAGGGAGAGTACTGTTCCAAGACATACATTGGATAGATGGCCAGTGTCCAGCATAGATGGAGAACACTTACAACTCATTAATGAGACAAACAACACTTTCCACCATGGAGATGAGAAATAGTTCACAGGAGAAGGTATACACGCCACTAATAAGTACTTAAAAGGTGCTCACCATCATGAGTCAATAAAGAAATGTAAACTAAAACCACAAGATACCCCCTCACATCCTCTAGAATGCCTAACATTAAAAACACTGTGACAATACCATGTGGTAAGAAGATGTCCAACAGGTAAAAATCTCATGCATTGTTGCAAGAAATGTAAAAAAAGAAAGAAAGAAAGAAAAATGACACCACCTTTTGTAAAACAGTTTCACAATCCTGGATTAAACATGCACTTAACATATGACCCAATAATCACATTCTTAAGCATTTATCCAAAAGAAAGTGAAAGATGTCTAAAAAGACTTACACTCAAATGTTCATACTGGTTTTATTCATATATTTATATTTATATCTGACCCAAACTGGTAATAAACCATCTCTTTACCAACTTTTCAGTGGAGAAACCAATGGATAAATTAGCTTTCAGTAATAGTTACAGTTAGAAAAGATAAATGAAGCTTTAAAATCTTTAGCTATACAAAAGACTACATATTACATGATTATGTGTATGAAATTCTAAATTAAAAACTACAGTCAGAAAGGAGATCAGTGATGACCTTGGACTGGAGGAGAGGTTCAAACATAAAGGGTGTGAGAAAGCTTTTAGGGCCAGGGTGGGTAAGAGCACATCTTGGTGGGGGTCACAGAACATGATTCTAAATAATCACCAATATTCATGTAAATTTACTTCCAAATTTGTGATTTGTATTTCATTTAAATATCTTAATAAACAAAGGAGGAGGAAAAGGCAAAATGAACTCAATTTATGATAATTAAAAATGAACAGAATCCACACTAGCAATCCTCTGCTACAAATAATTTGAAACAAACTTTTTCAACTGAAGGAAAAATATGCTAAGTGGCAATTCACTTATACAGAAAGAAATAAAAATAGAAAAATGACATATTTGATTTTGATTAAATGTTCCCATTGTTTTAGTGATTACCTTTTCCAGGTATTATTGTTTTGAGAAACTGGGGCTGAAAACTCCTTCATTTTACATCCTGCCAGGTGGCAACTGTCCACTAGATCCAGGGCACTGGGATTTGCTGAACACATCAGACGAACACCTCAAACTCTAGATGAGGAGAGAAAGAGACCAGAGATGGCATTGGGGGTAGGACTCCACCTCACCTTGCTGCTTTCTTTTCCATGGGGACTTCACCCTCCCCCAGACTCCAGCACCTCAGAAAGACTCCAGGAGACACAAATGGGAAGCAGTCAGGAGAGCTATGAACTCCGATGTTCAGAATCACAGAAAGGAAGTCCTCCCTTATGTCAACTCACTCCTGTTTCTGATGCAGCTTGAGTGTGTTTCCCAGTAGAGCTGGGGGTATGCAGACGGGTCTTAGAGCACTCTTCCTCTCAGTGAGACAGTCAGAAACCATCATGGTGGGACAAAAGGAGGGGACATGAAATACACCTCTGGGCACAGTAAATTATCACCCTGTGTCACATGGTGTGTTGCTTCTCTGCCCTGTGTTCTTCCAACTGATCCATCATGAGACACTGATAAAAACCACAGAAGCAGAATGTTTGCACAAAGTGAAATTGTTACTGGTGAAAAAAGCCCACATAAACCCTGTGGCTTCACTTGTTCCCAGTCACGTTAAAATTCACTGACTTTGGCCCTCACACAGCTGGTCAAGAGAGTATTAGTTTCTCACGAGTTTGCTCTTGATAACACATCTCAAGTGGGGATCATGATAATGGTGGCCTAGGGTTTTTTCAGGATCTTGAAGACCACTTTTCCTGAAAAACACCAATTCTTCACTTGAGCCTGAAAGTGTTTGATGGATGACTGGGATGGGATGAGAAGACCTGGATGTTTGTCTTCATACTGTGTCTGTCTCCACTGCTGCCTTGAGTTTGGGGTGAGAATCTACTCGGCTCTGCAGGTAGAAATAACTGCCCTTTGGAGCTGGGATGGGTTTTCTCCCTGACACTTGTGCTTCTTCAGCAGCTATGGCAGTCCCAACACAAGGTCTTCAGCCCTATCAGCCCTATCCTAGTTCCTTGAGAAATCTCCATACTGCATTCCAGAGGGGTTGCCCTAAGCTGCAGTCCCATCAACCATGTATGAGTGTACCTTTTCTCCACATCTTTCCAATATTTATTGTTACTTGTATTCTTTTTTTTAAATTTTTCTTAGTTATAGAGGGACAGAATGTCTTTATTTATATACTTTTATGCGGTGCTGAGGATCGAACTCAGTGCCTCACAAGTGTGAGGCAAGCGCTCTACCTCTGAACTACAGCCCCTGCCCCATTGTTACTCACATTCTTGATAATTGCCATTCTGTTTGGAGTAAGATGAAATCTCAGAGTAGTTTTAATTTGCATTTCTCTAAGTGCTAGAGGTTTTGAACATTTTTTTCATATATTTATTAACAATTGAACAGGTTCTTGATTGCTGCTGCTCCTTCATGCTTCCAAAGCAGACTCTGACAAACGATTCTCCAAGGAGATTCCAGATCTTTGGTACCAGATGGGGGCTGCAACACTGATATCTTTTGTTCTGAGGTTCCATGTTCTTGGACTGAGTGCCTATAGTGTCTGTAGTTCCTCTAGCTGTCCAACCTGCAGGCAGCCATTATAAGACTCTCAGGCTTCTGGTTCTGTAAGACAATTTAATAAACCCCTTTTGAAAATTACATACCCATGCACAGGCACACATACACACACACACACACATACACACACACACATCCTGTTGGTTCTTTTCCTCTAGAGAACTCTAACTAATATGACTCCCAAACTCTGGGACCACATGTCAGAGTTCAAAATAAGGCCTGGGTTCAGGATCACAAGATGACTGATTTGGAGGAAGGCAGGTTGCAAGGGTGTGAGAGCTGAGGAATGCAGGCAACAGGCCTTGTCTAACTAGATCCCAAAGGGAAAAGAAGAGGCAGAATTCCTGTGTCCTGGATTCTCAGGGCTGTGTTGGGGCACCCTCCATACTCAGGGTGAGTGATTTACAGTCTGGAGAAAGGCGCAACTTTGGTGTTCAGGGATCTGGTGGTTGGATGTCTGGTTATTCGAGGAATGGGAAGGTGGAGCAGGAACACCTTTGGGTTCCAGGCAGAGGCTGGGCAGATGCCTAGGTTCATATCCATCACAGTCTGGTTGGTTGTAGACAATATCTTCAGTTTCTGCCACTTCTACTCTGGACTCTCCAGGGACTCTGTTATTGTGGCCACCAAGGGTACTGGGGACTCTCAACCCAAGCCCCAGGTTCCTAAAGTTCCTAAGACCTCAAAGATCCAGAAAGCCAAGGCTTGATGCAGGTTGCCTGAAGTTGAGCTTGGAAAGGGCCATGATAATGTAGCACATTGAATGGGACTCTGGAAACCTCAGAATGAAGGACCAGGGCTTGACCCTTCATCATGTGGTGTAGTTTTTGCTCTTTCCTCCCCTCCTTGATTTTGCCTATGTATGATTTTTGCCTATGTATCAGCATTTGGGGGCCCAAGTTGTGGAAAAGGGGAAATCCACAAAACTAATTCCCCTCTCATCTTCTTTCTCCATTTCTTCCATGTGTGTTTGAATCTTTCCTGTAAATACAGAACACTGCCTAAAACCTACTATAGCCTAATGATGAATGGCAGAGATAATTGATGTGCAAATACCACCCCATTGATAACCATAGACCTCCTCCAGCACCCAGCCAAAACCCCCTGACTCTATCCCCAAACAGAATCCAACACTCCCCCATGAGAGTCCACTAAGCTTTACCCTTCCCATATCCCTTTGCAGACTAATTTCTACCCATCCCTCTTTTCCTCTATTCCCTTAATAACCCAGTTTTCACATCTTTGATGGACTCCCTAATCCTCCTTGGCCAACATTCTAGAAGCCCCTCTCATCCCTGCCATCTTATTGTTAAAAAATACAGTGTTAATTCCCTAACAGGTGCCCCTTTACCCAGGAGCATCAGCAGAAACAAGTGTCAGGGGCTTGATGCTCCATGGTCCCATATAGGAGACAGGACACCCACTCTGTGGGCGGCAACATCATCCTGGAAACCAGAGTCCAGGATCACTGAATGGGGAGGAGATATACTCCTTCTTGTGTTTTGAGTAACAGTTGGGACTCGTATACTGACATTTTATGAACTGGCTCCTCAGTTTAAAGCAGCTGGGAGCCCAGGTAGACCAGGAGTTTTCCCAGGTGATACAGGAAAAGCGCCATCAAGTCTTCTGTGCTCTGCCCTGTGTCCACACGGGGGCGCCTTTGCGCTGCCTTTGGAAGCTGCCTGAGCAGCTCTGGAGAGAACAGGCTGTGGAAGACAAGGCTGATAAATAGAGGGTGCAACGCTATGAGGATGAAGATGCTTCTGAGCAGTCCTGGGACTGAAAAGAAGTTAGAGGACGTTCCCACAAAATATCCTGAAGGTTCCTCAATCTTCCTGTAAATCCTTTCTCCAATTTCTTTTTTTTTAAGAGAGAGAGAGAGAGAGAGAGAGAGAGAGAGAGAGTTTTTTAATATTTATTTTTCAGTTTTTCAGTGGACACAACATCTGTATTTTATGTGTTGCTGAGGATTGAACCCAGCGCCCCACAAATGCCAGGCAAGCGCGTTACCGCTTGAGCCACATCCCCAGCCCCCAATTTCTTGATAATAGCCTGGAAAATTAAAAGTAGAGCAGGTGTATTTTTTCTTCTACAAACTATTCTTTTCCCAAAAGCAGCTTTTAAACTTAGACTTGGACAGGCATGGTGGCACACGTGTGTAATCCCAGCTACTCAGGAGGCAGTGGCTAAGGAGTCCAAGCCCAGACTGGGAAGATTAGCAAGGCCCTGTCCCAAAGTAAATTAAACAAAACCCCCAGGGATGTAGCTCAGTGGTAGAAGGCCCTTGGCTGCAATCACCAGTGCTGACAAAATAAGTCCAAATAAGTGAATAAAATCCTCCTCGATATTTTTATATTCTCTTAGATTTACAGAAAGGTAAAGGTAGGACAGAGTTCCAGTAGCTTGCACACTGTTTCCCATGCTGTTAACTTCTCTCATTAGATCATACGTTTAGCAGCATGTTTTCTTTGGATTTCATTGGTTTGTATGTCCCTTTTCTGTTCCTGGACACCATCCAGGATACCACACTGCATTCAATTCTAATCATGTCTCTTTAAGGCTCCTCTGCCTGTGACAGTTTCTCAGATTGTCCTTCCTTTTGATGACCTTCACATTTTTGAGGAGTGTTGCTCAGAATGATCCTTGATTTGAATTTGGTTGGCCAGGCTGTGGGTTTGGGGAGACCACAGAGATGAAATGCCGCTCAACACAGAATGTCCAGGGCATGCACTGCCCTCTTGACTCATCCCTGATGCTGTGAACCTTCTTCACCTGGCCAAGGTGGAGCTTCCAGATTTCTCCCTGTGGTGCTCCTTTTGTTAGCGTTAGATATTATGATATATAACAAACCACCAGAAGTTATTTATCTTGTTATAAAACTTTGTTGGGGGGGTGGGCTGGGTTGTGGCTCAGTGGTAGAGTACTGCTTTAGTATGTGCAACACACTGGTTGGATCCTCAGCACCATAAATGCATTGTGTCCAACTACAACTAAAAAAACAAACAAACAACAACAACAAAAACAACTTTGTTCCCTTTGACTTCCCAGGCTTTCCATCCCTTCCTCCACCCAGCCCCTGGCAACTACCATTCTGCTCTCTGCTTATGAGTTGGACTATTTTAGATTCCATATACAGGTGGGACCTTGAGGTATTTGCCTTTCTGTATCTGGCTCATTTCACTGGGTATAATGTGTAATCTTTTTAAATTAAGGCTAAATAATATTCCCTTATATGTAGATGGTACATATTCTTTATTCATTCATCCATCAGTAGGTTGATTCCATATCTTACCTCTGGTGATATTGCCACAGGGAACATAGGAATGAAGATAACCCTTGGAGATTATACTTATACTTCCTTTGGATAAACACCCATAGGTGGAGCTACAAGATCATGTGTTAATTTTATTTTATTTTATTTTATTTTTTAGAAACCTCCATACTTTTTAAAAATAATGGCTGTACCAATTTACATTCTGACCAACAATGTATGAAGATTCCCTTTTCTCCACATTTTTGCCATACTTGTTATCTTTTTTTAAAAATAGCAGCCCTTATACTGATATGATGGTCCAAAAGATGCTTTAGTATAGAAAGTTTTGGAAGCTCTCTTCTTGAATTTGGATGATAAAACTGGTTGTTTCTGTCTTGATCAGCTTTGTGCTGCTATAACAGAATAACACAGACTAGGTAGCTTATAATAAACGAAGTTTATTGGCTCAAGGTGTAGGAGGCTGAGAAATCCAAGATCCAGGTGCCAGCATCTAGTGTGGGTCTTCTTACTGCATTAAAATACCATGAAGGCATGAGTATCACAAGGGGGAGGGGGTGGGGAGACCAAAACAAATAAGGAACTTATTCCAGTGAGCAAGCCCACTCCCTTAGTAATGGCGTTAATCCTTCATGAGGGCAGAGCCCTCAAGACCTAATCACCTCTTCAAATGCCACCTCTCTACACTACTGCAGGATTAAGTTTCCAACACATGAACTTTGGGGGGCACATTCACACATGCCAGTTTCCACAGCTTTTATAATAATAAGTCTAGCCCGATGCCTGGGTGTGTTGGGTTTTGAGGCATTTGCATTGGGTCTCAATGAGCAACGTAGAACACCGCCCCTCTTAGTATACAGCTTCATATTGGACTTGCTGGTAGGGCATGTTCTTCAGCATGTAATCTTTGTAAAAATATTTTTGAAGATAGTGTTTCCAGTATAAAATCTCCTGTATAAGTTTTCATTCAGAATTTAATATCAGAGAAAATGTTATTTCTGCCAGGCTCCTGCCCCAGCAGGACCCAGAGAGTCCTGAAGGATGAGTGGCATCGGCTCAGGGATGAGATAAGGAGTCGTTCCATTGGAGCAATCTCCAGAGAGAGAGCTCTAAAATTGCTTTCTCTGGGTCTCTTTTTACTCTACTTTTTTTTCATCATTATGGGTACAGAATCATTAGTAAAATGCATCATCAATTTACAATTCCAGATTTTGCCAGGAAGTAACCTTTCCTTGTTTAACAGATGCCAAACTACTTCATAACCAAATTCTATGTCTCCTAACCTGTCGTTAACCTTTAAGTTTAAAGCACTCCTGTACTTTATTTCTAATCTAGGATCCCATCTAAAAGTCCCCTTATAACAATCTTATAATATATCCTAAAAGCATCTAAAAATGCCTACATTTATTCTCATAAAACTGGTTGAGCCACTTTCTCAGAGAGTTTCTTTGTTCCTTAGTCAAAGTACAGCCATTCTTAAATCTTAGTCACCTTTAACTAAAGGGCAGGCCCTGTATGTCAGGCCCCTGCCGCTAACATCAACTATGCTCATCATAAATCCCTGTGGAAAGTAAAGGAGGGTCTATTAGAAGGGAAATGTATTTTTATTAGCCTTTTCTCCCCTGGATGAATACCATAACCTATCCTTAATCCAATAGGTACACATGGTGGGCTTCGTGCAATAGGCATGATAAGTATCTACTTAGGCTTTTTTAGAGACTGAGGATATGAATTTGGATTCTTAGTTGATAACATCAATTGTGGTGCCTAGAGTTTCTGTAACATTTCCAGAATGATTGTTGATATTTTTCTGTTTTGTCCTCAATGTCCTGAGAGATAGTAAAACAGCCTTTTAAGTCATGAACCACCTGTTATATTCTTGGCCCTCTAGAACTCAATCTGGCTGAACAATAAGTATACTCATGCCTTCTTTAGGTTTATGAAAATAAAATAAAAAGCCCCAATTACATAAAAAAGGATTTCATGGTCTCAGTTTCCCAAAAGTGAGGTCTTGCCAAACACTTTCATCCTCACTGTGACCTTGTTAAGACAATGGGAGGAGAACATCTTCACCATTTTTCACTGACAGAGTAGCATTCCTCTTGTCTGTTTTAAAAAAATGAGCTGGGGATATAGCTCAGTTGGTAGAGTCCTTGCCTTGCATGCACATGTCCTGGGTTCAATCCACAGTACCACAAAAAAATGATGCAACTTATTGTTTCCCTTTTCTCCTTGGCTGACAGAAATCATAAAACCAATTTAGCCATTCTTTGCATAATGTGGATTTAGGATATGATATAGTTGGATATGGTTTAAATTAGTCCCCCAAGTGTTCATGTGTGTGGAGCTTGGTCCTCAAAAGTGTTAATATTGGGAGATGGTGCTCCTTTAAAAGGTAGAGATTAGAGGGAGTTTGTTGCTAGCCTCTTGCTGCATTCTGGCTTTTTGTCTGGTGATTAGATCTCTCACGTGTGCTGCTGCCATTGTGATGTCATCACCATGAGGTCCTTACCAGAGCTGAGCTGATGCCAATGCCCTGCCCTCGAAGTTTCAGGGTTGTGAGCTAAATAAACCTTTTTATTTATAAATTAAACCAGCCTTGGGTATTTTGTTATGGTAATAGAAAATGGACTCAAACAGCATGGATACTTTCCTTCAATTTTGACTTGATTTTATTCTTCTATTTTTATATTATTAATTAATTTTCATTAAAATCGCCTGCATTTTTGGTATGAAAAGACCAGGTAAATATAAATAAAAACTATACCATAAGTCTCAGTATTTGTAAGGATAATTGATTTTTCTTTTATTTACCTTTTAAGAAACTGCTCTAAGTCACCTATGTTCACTGTATTTGTTTCCCATTAATTAGAATGGAAACTCTTCCAAATGTCTATTATTATAGGACATAGAATCAAATGCTATTGGATTTCACTGTGGAATCACTTTGCATCTTCCTTTTTTTGTTTGTTTGTTTGGTTGGTTGGTTTTTTTTTTTTTTTTTTTGTGTGTGTGTGTGTGTGTGTGTTTGTTTTGTTTTTTTTTTTGAGACATTCTCTATTTTCTTTCCATTTTCCCCCGCCCTGGTATTGGGGATAAAACCCAAGGCCTAGAAAGAGGTCATTTTCATCTTAATCTTGAGATTATTCATGTTTATTTCCATAGGGTAAAATTCTAAACCATCTGAAGATTCTGAAGGGAGACAGGGATAGAATTCAGAATTTTCAGTCTACAGGAGAAGATGAGATTCAGGCCCTGCTCATAAGAGAAATCTCCAGAAAATGTTCTGTGTACACAGAAGAAGAATGTTCTAGGGGAGAGGGGTGGGTGTGATCTTGGAGGGGATCAAGGGGGTGGGATTCCTGTTCTGACCTCATCCCCAAAGATCTCACACAAATTTTCTTTTCTGACTTCCCAGAAGAAATCATGATTCTCTTTCTGCACTTACTGTAGAAAAAATCCCAGGGCCACAGGCAAGATATTGTAACAGTGTCTGAACAGGCCATCAGCTCTGGAGAGAAAGGGAGCAGTTCCTGTTGGACTTGCTGGTGGGGCTGGAGCAAGAGCTCACAGAAGGGAGGAGCAGCCATATCACTAAAGGCTCTGAGGAGGTGATACGGCTTGGGATTCTGATTTCTGAATTAGAGAAGAAGGTTCAGCAGCCAGCACTGGAACTTTTGCAGGTGAGGGACCACCTAAATTGTATCTAAATCATTTTACTCCAAACTGCAGTGTGACCTCTCCTTAGAAAGAGATTTGAAGCAGGAGTGAGGACAGACAAGGGTTTATTCTGATTTATTGAGATCTTTAACAAGTTAATCAGGCAGCCAATGGGTTTTAAGCTCTAAATTGCAGGAGACTGTACCTTCTCTCTGTGGCAAGGTATTGGGGTGCACTGGTTCTTCATAGAAAAATGAATGTGATAATAAACGGCTGCATGTGTGGGAGGTGGGTGCAGGTGCTGAGGAAAATAGATACAGAGGTAGATAAGAAGACAGGAAGGGGACAGAGTGAGGGATCCTTCTTCTTGGAGGAGTCAGTTTAAGTGAGGAAGAAGTTAAACAGGAGAAGAGGTGGGTAAGATGGGACCAACTGAATACCTTAGACACCTTTCACAATTATATGCACATAGTACACAGAAGCTTTGGACAGACTCAGAGTCAGGCATTTTGATGATACTCAGTGCATTTCCAGAGACACCCTCGACTATTTGCACATACTGAGCATGTACTGTGGACCAGATGCAGGGTAGAAAGGAGGGTGATGAGATAGGTTAACAGATCCTGGCTGGGGAAGCTGGACAGTCATATTAAAGACAAATAATTATGCAGGAAATTAGGATGACCCAAAAGGGGTACTACTTCTTGCCTTGAAATTTATTGTTTGTTATTAGTAAAATTTTCCACTTTCTGTATTTTTTACTTGCAACATAAAATTTGTTCTTCTTTTTCTTTCTTCCTTTATTGCAGTCCTGGGAAATGAACCCAGGGGGCACTACACCCTGAGCTACAATCCTCAGCCCTTTTTCATTTTTTTTTTTTTAATTTTAAGACAGAGAATTGCTAAATTACCCAACCTGGTCTCAAACTTGTGACCTCGTGCCTCAGCCTCTTGAGTAATTTGGGTTGAGTGTGTATCACCATACGCAGGTTGGTTTTTATATTTGGATATTTTTCTCTATGATCTTGAGGAAGCATTACATCTTCATTGTGGATTACAATGTTTAGGTAATGTAAGCTACCTTTTGTTGTCTTATTTAATTTTTTGCTGAATATCCAGATTCTCTTATATCTCAAACTCTGCAGGTGAGAGAAGAGCACAGAGATGGAGTTGGAGTGGAACTCCACCTCAGCTTGCTCCGTGCTCTCCCAACCTTCCTCCAAATACCAGGAACTTCAGTCTCCCCAAACTTCAGGATCTTAGGAAAACTCCACGAGGCTCCTAAAGAGAAGCCATCATATGATCTATCCACAAATCTTGTGTCCAAAATCACAGACAGGAAGTCCTTCCTGAAATCTGCCCACTCCCATTCCTACTGCAGTCTGTTGTTCCCAGTATAACACAGAAGTGTGTTGCAGTGATCAATTGTCTCTTCTAAGTAAATACTACTCTGAGAATAATAATTAAAATGATTAAAATTTACAACCATGTCTGTTATCCCTACTTTGTTCTTTTTCTCTAAATCGGTCTACTTTCTGACACTCATTTATTTACTTACTTACTTATTTACTGCAGTCATCTCATTATTTATTAAATCACCCATCATAAGGTAAGCTCCTTAGGGGCTGTGAATTTTGCCTGGCTTTGGTTGTTTTTTTTTGTTTGTTTGTTTTTTGTTTTTTTGGTGTTTTTTTTTTTTTTTTTTTGCAAGTGCCAGGCACATAACTGAAAACACTTGTTAAGGAGTCACTAAATCCAAGAAGCAGATCTCCCTGAAGCCCCAACTAGGACAGGAAAGGCAGGTAGTTTTCTTGGATGTAATTGGGGGTCTTCTTTGCACATGTGTGTATGGTAGGGGCTACTTATGGCTTTATTCCCAAATGAAACCCCTTACTCAGCAAGCCCTACAGTGCCCTCCACACTTGACATAGCACAAAGCTCATGACCAAGAGGAATTCTGACCACTAACCTATATTCACAGGTCCCTGGAGTCAGGAGGGGGATCCTGGCCAGGTGCAGGATGATCCCAGTAGCCAAAGCTGGAGAATTCACTGCGGCTTCCCATCTCAGAGTCCTGCCCCAGCTGCACACTGTGGATCCCTCAGGAGCCTCCCCCAGCCACAGCCCCCAAACTCTGGGGACTCATAGCAGGGATCAAAATAAACTCAAAACCACAGGACCAGACTGAGGTTGTGGCTCAGTGGTAGAGCACTCACCTAGCATGTGTGAGGCCCTGGGTTTGATCCTCAGCACCACATCAGAATAAATAAATAAAATAAAGGTATTGTGTTCAACTACAATTGAAAAATAAATATTTCTTAAAAAACCATAGGACCATTAATTTTCTGAACTGGAGATGACAAGTGGTGAGGAATGTAGCAACAGGTCTATGCCTGCTTAGGTCCAAAAAAGAAGAGAAGAGGCAGAACAATGTGTCCTGGACACTTGGGGTTGCAGAGAGGTGGCCCTCCAGGCTCCAAGAGGGTACAAGATCTGATTTGTTGGAGAAGGTTCACCCTTAGCATCCAGAGGGATGGTGATTGAACATCTATCTGCATTTGGAAGTCTAGAGAGGTGGAGAGGGATCACTTCAGCATCAGGGGAGATGCTGGGTGGACCTGGGCTTTCAGTCATCACAGGTCTGGTTGTAGCCCCCTATGGTCTTCAGCTACTGCCACATCTATTCTTGACCCTCTAAGAACACTGTCTCCCTGGCTGCCAGCTGTTTAGCCCACTCTCAGCCCTGAGCCCCCTGTTACTGCAGCGACTTTGCTGAATTATGACATCAAGGTAGACAAGGCTTGTTGCAGGATACCTGGGGGTGGGCTTACAAAAGACCATGACATTTTAGCACAATAAGGGGGACCCTGGGAACCCTGAAATCAGGGAGCAGGGCTCACCATGAGCCACAGGCCTTACTCTTCCCTCCTCTCCTTGATTCTGCCTGCCACCCCAGCATTAGTGAGTGTGGCTCTGGAAAAGAGGGATCCCCTTCATTAATTCCCCTCTTGCATCTGCTTCTTTTCACATTTCTACCCTGTATGTGAGTGAATTACTCTATGCATGTAACACAGAAGACTGTCCAGAACATCCTATGGCCTACTGATGACTGACAGCTAATACCTATGTAATTACCAGCCTAGTAAAAAATGGAGCCCTCCTCCAGCACCCCAGCTAGAAGACCCTGAACCTCTCCCCAAACAGACCCATCCCCTGCCACAAGTGTTCACTAGGTTGGCCCTTCCCGTGGCTCTTTTTTTTTTTTTTTTTTTTTTTTTGGTCTGATTCCTTCCCCTCCCCTCTTCAGCCTCCATTTCCTTAATGTCCCTGTTTCCTCCCCATGTTCACCTCTTCAGGAGGCTCCCTCACCACCCTAGGCCAACACTCCAGGGGCTCCTCTCACTCCTGTCCCACCAGTGTCACAGGTAAATGCATAGTTAAAACTCCAGGCCTCAGTTCTTGTGTCCCATGAAAGAAAATTTAGAGCCAGACACGAAAAGCCAAGCAAGAGAATTTTGTTATAAGTCAAAGTGAGGCTCAAGCAAAGAATGCTCTTAAGAGAGAAAGAGAGTGGGTCATCCATCCCCCAGCAGAGAAGCACAAAGGAAACTGGAAACTACTTCCAAATTTATTAAGTTTGATGTTTGGCAGGAGAAGGTGGGTCCGTCTTCTGCAATCTTCACCAATCTGATACTGAACTCCTCCTTCATGTTGAGCAGGTAGTGTTTGACCCTCGTTGGTCCTTTCAGTAACTGACATGGCAACCATTCCATTCAGGGGGACTTCATCCACAAAACAATCCTGTGTGAATACAGGTGCTGGGTTCCAGGAGCAGGCAAACTTTATCTTAGTGCACCTGTGCCATTAATGAAATTTCCCTTGTGACCTACATTGAGAAACCCACGGCTATAAATCCTAACATTGCAATGATCTCAATAAAACAGGGCAGGAGTTAGCCCCATAGATATTTATTTCTAGACTTATTTCTTAATTGATTCCCTTTACTTCTCCCTGTTTATTCTAAGATTTACTAGATCCGTTGTTTTCCTATGAGTTACTCATTTATTCATTAGGTGTTTGTTTTGTTACTAGGGATTAAACCAAGGGTGCTTAACCATTGAGCCACATACCCAGCTCTTTTGGATTTGAGAGAAGTTCTCACTAAGTTGCGTAGGGCCTCCCTAATTTGCTGAGGCTGGCTTGACACTTCCTATCATCCAGCCTCAGCTTCTGGAGTTGCTGAGATTTTCTGCATTTGCTGAGATGATCATGTGATATTTGTCTTTCATTTTATTTATATGATATTTTACATTTATTGATTTTCATATGCTGAGCCAACTTTGCCTTCCAGGATAAAACCCACTTGATTGTGGTGTATAATCTTCTTAATGTGTTTTTGAACAGAGATTGCTAATATTTGATTAAGGATTTTTACATCTCTATACTCATCATGGATATTGATATATACTTTTGTTCCCTTGATTGTATTTAATCTGCTTTGGTATCAGGGTGATACTGGCTTCATAGGATGAGAACACATTTCTTACCATTAGATGATAGATGATTATAATGTGTATTTAATATAGAAAAATTATTAAATGCTGAAAAAGACAAATGGCAAGTTAAAAATTATCCGTATGCCTAGACCAGAAAAATTCTGTTGTGTTCCCTTCTAGTCTGTTATCCTCTTCTTCCTACAGTCTGAATGCTTCATATTTCTCTCTCAGTCCCTCTTTCCCTCACATGAGGAACACAGGTTTCAGTGACTCCCAGCATTGCCCTCTGCAAATGTCACTTCCCAGGTGAGTTGACTCTCTGATCCCCTTAGGGGGCAATTTCTTATTTTCTCTTCCCTTCTCACACCCCAGTACTATATCCTCACTCCTCATTCAGAGAAGATAAAATGCATCATCCTTAACTTGAAAAAAAATTAGGACTCAGGGAAGAATGGCTTCATAGTCCCATCACAGGCCCCACATCTGATGGATGGTCTGTTGCTGACAAGGCCACTTCTGCACTTGGGAACAAGGTTGGCCCCTTCCTTCCCCTACATCCTCACCTTCCACTCTCTGTGGCTCATTCATTCCTACATTCAAAATTCTGCAATATATCCCATTAAAACCAACAAATAACCTCAGTAAATAAAACAAAATCCCTCCATAAATATCCACTGCCTGATCCTATGTCTCCCTCCCATTACTGCCTCTTTTCTCTGATACACTTTATAGAGTGATGTCTGAGTCCCTTCTTAATGTTGTCCTTTTAAACATGGTATTTTTGTATTTCTGGTGGAATCATGGCAGCATTTGAAAGGAAAAATACTGCTACAAGCCTTAGTAAAAATACAAATGATCCCGTGTTCCATGCAGCCCCATTTCTTGATCCCCAGAGGTAGCCTGCTTTACTTCTTTGGCCTGGGCTGCTTTTATTGTTACCTGTTTCCTCTGTGTCCCCACACAGAATGCCAACAGGGCTCCTTCTTTGTTTGTCCATTTCATGTTGCACTCTTAATGGAGAGCTGCCATTCACAAGCCCTATCCTCTCATTAGTCATTTTATAACTTTGGTTAGATCAATGTTGTTTACATCTCTATGCTCACCATGGATATTGATATATAGATTGTCTTTAATCTGCTTTGGTATCAGGGTGATACTGGCTTCACAGAATCAGAACACATTTCTTGTCATTAGATGATAGATGAGTCTAATGTATATTCAATCAGAAAAATATGGAAATGTTATTCACAACTAGGCTTGTAGCTTTCATTACTTTGTTTCTTTGAACTGATTTGTAACTTCCCTGCTGTTAATAAAAGTGTTCTTCCTTCATTTGCTTAGTTTCTGTTGTTCTCATTACTGGAAATTTCCCAAACTCTTCTCCAGGGTCTCTGCTATCATTTGAATGTGTGCTCCAAAGTTCACATGTTGGAATCTTGATATTCAACACAGTTGTGTGGGGAGATGAGACCTAATGGGAGGTGGGTGAGTCATGGGGGTCGCTCTCTCATAAATAGATCAGTACTGTTATCTTGGGAATGGGTTGGCCCCTCCTGTCTCTCTTGCCTCTGCTTGCCCTTACACCTTCTATCATATAAGGAAACAGCAGGAGAACCCTAGTTAGATGCCAGTGCCTTGACCTTGGACTTTCCTGTCACCAGCTGCCAGGCTGAAGAGATGAGCTGGGTTTAAAGGAGCTGGATGCAGTAATAACAAAGAAAACCATCAAGAAATCATGGAGCACACAACATGAGTTTCTCAAGTTGAGGGTGGGACTGCTCAGCGAACCCCAGGTGACAGCTCCATACTGGAAAGAGAGCATGCACCTCCATTATTTTATTTTATAGGGGAGACACACACAAAGGAGGTTCAATGGAATGTTTTTCACCAAAGAAGGCCTGAGATAGGGTTTTGAAGGTGGAGTCTTGCTTTGTGATGTCTTGTGGTCAGAAGATTGATTGACATCTTGGCCACTCACACTGTGCGGCATCACAGGCAGAGCAAGAGGAAGGCACATTGATGTTGCACAGCCCAATCAGTGCACAAAGCAAGACCAGTCTTATTGCTCAAATGCTCATAGCTCACACTCACAGCCCATGGATGGCTCGTGACATTCCCAACCTTAATAACTGTGAGAAAATAAATATCTGTTCTTCACAATTTACTCAATATGTTGTGTTCTGTTAGAGCAGCCAAACAGACTAAGACAGTCTCTACCAGTATAAGCATGTCCAGAATTCCACCATCTTGGTCTTTGTGAAGACACCAGTCCCAGAGCTCTCAGTCCTTCCAGACCTGGACTGGATGCCTTCACAACTGGAGTGAGGCTGACCCTCTGGATCTGCTTTACCTCATGGGGGAACAAGGCCTCCCTGTCTCATGCTGGCTCCCAATTGACTACATTTCCCATATTCCCTTTTCTTGCGTTTTCTCCATCATTTTTGTTTCTCACTTCATTTAGCCATATCCTACAGGAACATGGAACAGAAAATATTAAAACCCTAAACATCTGAAATGTCTTTCAGACACCCTAGCTCTCATTCCAACTCTAACTTAGTACAGAATTCTGTGTTGAAAATACGTTTACTTGGAGTGTGCATGATATTGTTTCAACATTTTTGAGCTTCCAAAACTGTTTTTCCTGCTTCTTGAAATGTTCAGAATCTCTTCTTTTCTACCTGTTCTCTGAAATTCATCGTAACCTATGTTGGCATAGGTCTATTTCATTTACTTTGAGGCAATTCAATGTAATTTGTGGGGAACTCTAAATGCTGAGAAAATGTCTTGAGGTTTTAAAATCATTCCTTACTCTCAATTATTCTCCAATTCATATTGTTCAGTTGTTGAAAATCCTTTATTACAGCCTTGTGCTCTTACAGTTCTTCTCTGTTCCTTACCATAGACTAATTTTTTTTCCCAAGAAAACAGCTTATTAAAGATAATGTTCAGCTGGGTTGTAGCACATGCCTGTGAGGCCAACTACCTGGCTGAGGTTGGAGGATTTTGAGTGCAGAGAGCCATCTTCCCATGCAGACCTAGGCAATGGCTAGGGCCCCGGCAGGTCCCCACATTCCCAGTCACCTTTGGGGGCCCACTGGAAACAGGGATCAAAGAAAATGGGAACCCAGAGAAAGGCTGTAAAAACCTGAATTCCCTTTGTAGCTGAAGTGTTGGGATTGGAAATTTCCCAAATTGGAACATTAATATCAAAACCATTGGCCACTAGAAATTAGGATTATGGAAAATAGGCTGGAGTTGGCCTCACAGCTGAGTACCCAGGAATAATCCTCTAGGTGAAACTGGATTCACTTTTCACCCCTGCTTGTCCTATTTGCATAGGGCAGCAGAGTAAGGTCCATGAGACCAGGATTATCTCTACCCCCACTCCTGACCCTCTCATTCAACATGCTAGTCTTATTTTGATCTGAAGAATTAGCTTAGGCCAGGCTGGGCATGGTGCTCAAGCCTGTAATCCCCAGAGACTGAGGAGAGACCAAGGGAGGACTGCAGCAAATCCAGGGAGCCTGGAAAACTTAGCCAGACCCACCTCTAAAGGGTTAGGGATGTTTCTCAGTGGTTAGCCCCCCACACACACACCAGGTTCAATCCCAGGAACCAAAGAAAAAAGAATTAGCTTCCTATGGAGGTAAGGAGTCTTATTTTTGTAGTGCTGGTCAGCAATGCAGATGTGGCAGACATCCAGAAGTGTGGCTATTGTAGGTGAAGGGCACACAGGCTCCCAGGAGCCTCCTCAAACAGAGCACCATGCTAATTCTTTTCTGGGACTATTTTAATTGTCCAAATTATCTATAGAATTATTCATTTCTGTGACCAGTTTTTAATTTCTATGAACTTATTTTTGGTTTTTCTTCTGCACCTAATTGTGCATAATTTCATTAATTATTCACAAATACCATGTCTTTTTACAGGTTTTTGCAATTACTGAGAGTAGAGGCATACAAACAAGCAAAGAAATTGGGAGCATTTGGGATCTCTCCACAGGTTACTCTGAGCAGCAGTTCTCAGCGTGTGATCTGTGGAACCCTTGGAGGTGTTCAGATGATTGCACAGGATCCATATGATCAAAAATACTATTATAATATCACTAGAACATTACTTACACCAAAGTAAAACTTGCCAAAGTGGAAGCTCTGGTAACAAACTGCAATAGTAGTTACTGTATTCCTGAGCACATTGTAACAGCAGAAGGGAAAACATGCAAGTTCACTTAAACATGTCCTCATTGAAGTGTTAAAAATATAAACTTTATTAAATTGCCATTCCAGAATCCACATTATAAATACACTTATTTGATAGAATTATAAGTACACATAAAGCACATCTGCTACATTTGAAAGTAGGGTGATTTGTCAACAAAAGCCATGTGGTAAATTGTAACAGCCCCATTTTCTTTTTAATACCATTCCTGCTTCAAAGAATGAATGACAGAGAACCCATTCCTTAGACTTCAATATTTGGCCAAAATTCTAAAATATGAACTGAGTCTCTCCCTTCAAGATAATCACAGTCAGCAATGTTTTCAATGATAAAATGTATGCTCTCAAGAGAATATCAGAACCTAGGAGAACCTGCATTCACCATTATCAACCTGACAGACCCCCAAGTACCTACAATATTTTCTGGTGAATCTGTGGAAATATCAACATTGGACCTCTTGATTATTTACATTTAAGTATGTTAACACTAGAAGGCATATCTATGTGTGTATATATATATATATATATATATATATATATATATATGAAAAACAGTGCATGACTGTAAAAAATATCACACATTAGCACAAGATCCATTCAATCTGCAAGACACACCCACAGTCTTTAATACAACAGAATATGAACTATTCCATGGTAATGTTTCAGGGTCCATATGGCAAAAAACCTTTAAGAAGCTAACACTTGTATGAAGTTAGTGTATCAAAGACAATAGCCACTGTTACTAAAAACTTTGTTAAAAACATGCTTCCTGATACTTCTCTGAGGCTGCATTTTTCTTTTTCTTTTTTGTTTTAATTAGTTACACATGACAGTACAATGATCTTGACATATCATACATTTGAATTAGATGGGATATAATTTCTCATTTTTCTGAGTGTACAGGTTGCAGAATCACATTGGTCATGCAGTCACGCATATACCCACAGCAATAATAATGTCTGTTTTATTCTGCTGTCCTTCCATTCCCCCCTTCCCCTCCCCTCCCCTCCCATCACTTCTCTCTACCCAATCTAATGTGATTCACTTCTCTTTTTTCCCCTCGCATCATCATACCTGTATTCTATATAACAAAGAGGGTCTCCTTCCCTCTTCCATGCAATTCCCCTTCTCCCTCCCTTTCCCTCCCACATCTCTTCCCTATCTAGAGGTAATTTTCTTCTCATGCTCTTCCTCCCTACCCCATTTTGAGTCATCCCACGCCCCTTATATCAGAGAAGACATTCAGCATTTTTTTTTGTGTGTGGGGGGATTGGCTAACTTCACTTAGCATAATCTGCTCTAATGCCATCCATTTCCCTGCAAATGCCATGATCTTGTTATTTTTTAATGCTGAGTAATATTCCATCGTGTATAAATGCCACATTTTTTTTTTATCCATTCATCCATTGAAGGGCATCTAGTTTGGCTCCATAGTCTAGCTATTGTGAATTGTACTGCTATAAACATTGATGTAGCTGTGTCCCTGTAGTATGCCATTTTTAGGTCTGTTGAGTATAGTCCTAGAAGAGAAATAACTGGGTCAAACGGTGGTTCCATTCCCAGTTTTCCAAGGAATCTCCAAACTGATTTCCAAATTGGATGCACAAATTTTCAGTCCCACCAGCAATTTAAAAGTGTACCTTTTCCCCCACATCCTCTCCAGCACTTGTTGTTGTTTGACTTCATAATGGCTGCCATTCTTACTGGATTGAGATGGTATCTTAGAGTAGTTTTAATTTGCATTTCTCTGATTGCTAGCGATGGTGAGTATTTTTTCATGTATTTGTTGTATATCCTGATTGTATATCCTCTTCTGAAAAGTGTCTGTTCAGGTCCTTGGCCCATTTGTTGATTGGATTATTTATTTTTTTGTTGTTTAACTTTTTGAGTTCTTTCTATATTCTAGAGATTAGAGCTCTATCTGATGTATGAGGGGTAAAAATTTGTTCCCAGGATGTAGGATCCCTATTCACTTCACATATTATTTCTCTTGCTGAGAAAAAAACATTTTAGTTTGAATTCGTCCCATTTGTTGATTCTTGGTTTTAATTCTTGTGCTATAGGCATCTTATTAAGAAACTTCGGGCCTAACCCCACATGATAGAGATTAGGGCCTACTTTTTCTTCTATTAGACCCAGAGTCTTTGGTTTGATTCTTAGATCCTTGATCCATTTTGAGTTAACTTTTGTGAATGGTGAGAGATAGGGATTCAATTTCATTTTGTTGCATATGGATTTCCAGTTTTCCCAGCACCATTTGTTGAAGATGCTATCCTTCCTCCATTGCATGCTTTTAGCACTTTGTCTAATATAAAGTAGTTGTAGTTTTGTGGGTTGGTCTCTGTGTCCTCTATTCTGTACCATTGGTCTACAAGCCTGTTTTGGTGCCAGTACCATGCTGTTTTTGTTACTATTGCTCTGTAGTATAGTTTAAGATCTGATATAGTGATACCACCTATTTCATTCTTCCTGCTTAGAATTGCTTTAGCTATTCTGGGTTTCTATTTTTTTTCCAGATGAATTTCATAATTGCTTTTTCTATTTCTGTGAGGAATGCCATTGGGATGTTGATCGGAATTGCATTGAATCTGTAGAGTGCTTTTGGTAATATGGAGGATGCATTTTTCGTTGTTGTTGTTTCAAAGTCACAGGATAAATGCAGAACACATGATATCTAGCATTCTCTATGACAAATAGAAAGGACTTTCAACTTGTAAAAAGAAAAAACATTAAGTGTTAAGACTAAATCTTTTGATTTTGGAAAACAGTTATTTCTCTTTCAAATTGCTGTTTGTTACATGCAATTAGTTATAAATACTCAGAAGGAATAACATATCTTTAACGTGGAATTAATTTCTAATATGGTAAATATTGACAGACATAATCCCCATTAACCGATCACTCTGGAGTGCACACTGCTTTCTAAGAGCATGTGAAGATCCTGAAACCAAAACGTTTGAGAACTACTGATTTTACACCCTGAAGCTGGAAACAGGGGACAGTGTGACAAAGAATGTTTAGTACAGAGGAGTGTTCAGGGCAAAGTCCCAGCCCTGGGCGTGGCTCTCAGGGTCTAGAGGGGGCCATGGTGTGGACACCCAGCACTGGGGATTTTCTTCTCTCTGGAGTTTCACTTCTTCTTCTCCCAACCCGTGTCAGGTCCTTCTGCCTGGATACTCCTGACGCGGCCGCAGGTCTCACTCCGATTGCGTGTCTTGCTCCAAGAGAAGCCAATCAGCTTCATCGCGGTTCGGGTTTTAAAGTCCCACCCGCCCGCAAAGTCCCAGATCTCCGCAAAGCTGCAGGATGGGGGTGACGGCCCCCCGAACGCTGCTCCTTATGCTGTTCGGGGCCCTGGCCCTGACCCAGACCTGGGCGGGTGAGTGCGGGGTGGGGAGAGAAATGGCCTCTGCTAGGGAAGAACTAGGGCACCATCCTGTCAGCTTGCAGGACTCGGGAGAGCGCCATCCCTGTCGCCCTCAGCCCAGATTCTCCCCACTCTGGCGTGGTTCATCCTGACCCTCCACTCGCGACCCTAAGTCCTGCCCTCCCGCGTCCCACCACCCCCTTAGCGCCTCTAGACCCGCTCCTCTCCTCCTGTCCTCGTCAACCTGGGACCTGGGTCGGGTGCCTGGAAGAGGATCCCGGGGTCTCAGCGGCTCCCTTCCCCAGGCTCCCACTCCATGAGGTATTTCTACACCTCCGTGTCCCGCCCCGGCGGGGAGCCCCGCTTCATCGCCGTGGGCTACGTGGACGACACGCAGTTCGTGCGCTTTGACAGCGACACCGAGAATCCCAGGATGGAGCCGCGGGCGCCGTGGATAGAGCAGGAGGGGCCGGAGTACTGGGAGCGGGATACATGGAACCTCAAGGGCACCGCCCAGGTTTACCGAGGGAACCTCGACACCCTGCGCGGCTACTACAACCAGAGCGCGGGCGGTGAGTGACCGGAGCCCGGGCGGAGGCCGCGACCCCTCAAGTCCCTCACGGACGGCCCCGAGTCGTCAGGGTCCCCGGGCCGAGGGCCACCCCAAGGCTGGGACCCGCGGGGACCCCGACCCAGACAGCGCCCGGGGACTGCGACGGTTTCGGTTTCATTTAGGGAGAACGCGGGGCGGGCGGGCGGGGCCGCGGCTGACGGGGCGGGGACAGGCTCTCACACCCTCCAGGACGCATATGGCTGCTACGTGGGGACAGATGGGCGCCTCCTCCACGGGTACCGTCAGCTGGCCTACGACGGCAAGGACTACATCGCCCTGAACGACGACCTGCGCTCCTGGACCGCGGCCGACACGGCGGCTCAGATCACCAAGAGGAAGTGGGAGGCGGCGGGTGTCGCAGAGCACCGCAGGGCCTACCTGGAGGGGGAGTGTGTGGAGTGGCTCGGCAGATACCTGGAGAACGGGAAGGAGACGCTGCTGCGCACAGGTGTGAGGGGCTTCACCTGCCTGATCCCCTGGAGGTCCCTCCTCAAGCTCCCCACAAGGAGGGAGGAGAATGGCGCCCACAGTAGGACACCTCCTGCTCCTTGTCCAGGGGGGAGTGAGTGGGCCTGGACCCCCAGGGGCTGCCCTAGAGAGGAACTGAGGCCACTGTCTCTCAGGACAAGTGAGGGATCCCGTCTCTCCTCTCTCCCTCGCTGGTGGGAAAGACAGTAAATACCCGACCACAAGTCCCTGGCAGCAGCCTTGGCATCAAAGACATAATCTCAGGTCCACTCCAGCCTAGTGTCCTCGGAGGTCTGACTCCAGCTTTTCCACATGTCTCAGCCTCTACCCAAATCAGAATCTGAAGTCCCTCTTAGGGACCTGAAGCCTCCTCCATTGGGATATCTCAATCTGATTCTAGAACTTTCCAAGGAATAGATTATGCCAAAAAAAAAAAATCAGTTCCTGCTTGTGTCTAGGTTTTGTGCTCCTCCCCACCCCAGTAATGTTGTCCACTCTCAGGATGGTCATCTGAGCACTGCTTGAGTGGTCCATAAGGAAATGCCAAAAATGTCTGAATTTCTGTGTTCTTTCGGTCAGACCCCCCAAAGATGCATGTGACTCACCACCCTAGCCCTGAAGGGGATGTCACCTTGAGGTGCTGGGCCCTGGACTTCTACCCTAAGGAGATCACCCTGAACTGGCAACTAGATGGGGAGGACCAGACCGAGGACATGGAACTTATAGAGACCAGGCCTGCAGGGGATGGAAACTTCCAGAAATGGGCAGCTGTGGTGGTGCCTGCTGGAGAGGAGCAGAGATACACATGCCATGTGCATCATGAGGGGCTGCCTGAGCCCCTCACCCTGAGATGGGGTGAGGAGGGGGTGAGGGCCCAGAGCCTGTTGTCAGGAAAGCAGGAGACTTTCTGGAAACCCTCAGCAGGGTAGAGACTGAAAGCTGCTGATCAGGGCCCCTCACCTGACTACCCTTTCTCTCCCAGAGTCACCCCCTCAGGCCACCAGCCCCATGTTGGGAATTGATGCTGCAGTAGTTCTCCTTGGAGCTGTTGTCATTGGAGCTGTGATCTAATTTGTCATGTGGAAGAAGAAAAACACAGGTAGGGAAAGTGCAGGGTCTGAATTTTTGACCCACTGATGGTTTCAAGTACCTGGTAGAAGTGTGCCCTGCCCTGTTAATGGGAAGTAAAATCTACATGTGTCCTTACCCAACCTGGACCCTATTTACTGTTTGTGCATAGAATCTAAAGGACAATGTATCCTCTTGATTTTTATGGTGATGGGACCTGATTCCCAGAATTTAGAGGCCAGAGGGGAATCTTCCTGCTGAGGACAGACCTCCAGGAGAGCAATTGGCTCCATCCCTACGTATCTACTTTCTTCCTGTCTCCTGATGCTTCCCTAAGTCTGCAGTCACAGATCTGGAGACTGTCCCGGTGTCCAGCACTAGGGGGCACCTCTAAGACTTGTCTTTAAACTGTTCCCTCACTGAATGCTTTCTTCCCTCAGGTGTAAAAAAAGGGCCCTATACTCCAGCTGCCTGTAAGTATGAAGAATATGGATCCCTGAGACCCTAGGAATAGTCTAGTGGGGAGCCATGGGGGAGCTGATCCATCCATAATTCCTCCATTACCCACATCTCCTGTGGGCTCTGACCAGGTTCAGTTTTTTTGTTTTTTGTTTTTCCTGCTCAGGTAATGATAGTGCCCAGGGCTCTGATGCGTCTCTCACTGCTGAGAAAGGTGAGACTCTGAAGAGGGAGAGAGGTTGGGGAATGGAGAGACTCCTGGGCTACAGGGACTTTCTCAGGGATTTCTGACATTTTGAGTGTTTAATGGGTTGTTCAGAGTGTCTCCATTGCAATGAGTGATCTGAATCTGTTCATAATTCTTTCTCTTACAGTGTGAGACAGCTGCCTTCTGTGGAACTGGGCAGTACAGGACTTCTTTAGTTCATCCCTGCTCCCTACTGAGATTTCAAGAGGTTCTAACTTCTCTGTGCAGCTGGCATCTAACTGTGTCTATGTGTCTGTGTTCCTATCATCATCACTGAGGAAATGCAGAGAAGAGCACATCCCTGACCACCAAGATCCCTCCCCACACTGTCCTGTTCTCTTCCTCAGTCAACTTTCCTATATAGCAGATGTGGGGCTGGCATGTCTCCATTTTTGATGTAGTTTCATGTTGCCCTGGGCTGTAGCTTCTTCCTTCTCTACTGAAAAGCAGAATCTGGATATTGATTTGTATTTCAAATTTATGCCACAAAATATGGTTGTGTGATAGTCAAGCCAAAGTGACTCCATTTTGTTTAGTAACTCCATTTTGTAAAACAACCTTCCAAATAGAAAGGGCATGACTGGGGCAAGTTGTTCTTTTTCTTTTACTATAGAAACCCTTAAGAACATGGAGCTACCTAATGGGGCATTGTTTCTATAAGTAGCATAATGGGGCTATGTTTCTGTAATTGGGGTGACTGGGTTAATTGTGAATTAATTGGTTAAGCTACCTGCCACCTGACTGCACTCTCCCATTTCTGTAACCTGGCTTGCTTGCATTGGCTAGATCCCAAAATATCTCTTTTGTGGTTTTTAGGCTTATAAGGAGCGCCCTTGCAATGGTCTGGGGCTGATCAGGGGAACATTTTATGTTCTGGTCAGTCACCACTGATGAGCTTCAATAAAAGCTTGATTCGATTATACCTGAGTGTTCTGGAAGCCAATTTATGAAACCCCAGGATGTTGCTTTAACTGTAACAGTTGATGGGTTAATTAAATGAAGATTTCTAAATTTCAAAGAGAAAATAAAGCCTGAAATCTCCTAGAATCCATGTTTGCTGTGCTGAGTCTGCTGCAGGTGGGGACAGGAGATGACTGAAAGCAGCTGAGAGTGGACAAGGTGACACCCAATCTCTGCTCAGTGCATCCTAGTCTCTGATATGGTCACTCCTCAACTGGATCGTCTTCCTGCTCCTTAGTCTTGTCCCTCTAGTTGAACCTCATCCCACCAGGACCTGTGATGACAGGGACTCATGCATCACCAGGGCTCATCCTGTCTGCAGGATCATGGGCAGGGAGGGCACCATGTTGTGGGTTCAGAATAGGATGAGACCTGAAGCTGACCTTCTGCTACCATCTTTTTTTGTTTCTCAGCTTCTATAGAAAATTATCCTTGTTCTTATTATTAATATGATGTCTGGGCTCTTTCTCCTCTGGGTATCTCTCATCATTGATAGCAGCAGAACTCTTTTTTTTTTCTGTCATTGTCCCAAAAATCCCAGAGCAGTTTCTTGGATTCTATTTTCCATCATCCCTCCAATATTTTTAAAGGACCCAGATTATGGGAATAGAAGAGAGGAAGGAGCTCATGATTTCTCATCCTAGATAAATTTCTCTTAGGGTTCTATCTTCTCTATTCTGCAGTTTCACTGTCCTTAACAATACTAATCCTAGAACTTGCTCCATTACAGTTTCCTTGATCAATAAAACAGAGTCTAATAGATATTTCTTTTTAGCTGCAAAATATGACCCATTAGTCTAGGATCATCTTTCTTGAAGATCAAAACGTACTTGGGTGGAATGCAGGAGGGCTGGTGAGGAGGGAGGGAGAGCAGCACTTGTGAGAAAAGCCCAGATGGCTTTGACCTCAGACTGAGAAGCCCTTGCTCCAGATGCCCAGCAGCATTTGTTCTGAGGCTCCATTAATAAAGACAGAGTTCCTAGAAGAGGGAGGGCTACGCTGACCATTCATTCAGCTCTTATTTGTTGAGTACTGAAGAGATGGCACACAGTTTGCACCAAGCACACATCAGGGAACTGAAAACAAACCAAAAGTGCCACCCTTGTGGAGCCTGTGTTCTATAGGAAAGAGGAAGAAGACACACTCTAAGCACAGTGAGGACGGTGTCCATGTTAGGTGGAAAGTGTTCCAGGACAGGTCTCAGAGTGGGTGTGTGGGGACAGGGAAGATGACTGTTTTCTGAGGGTGCTCAGCATGGGACTTATTAGCAAGGTAACCTTTGAGGATAGATTTGAAGGGCATGAAGGAATTTGTCAGGATGTTTGGAGGAAGATCTTTCTAGGCAGGAGGAAACTGCCGTCCAAATGCACCAGGGCAGGATCCTGTGTGTCTTCTGGGGAGAGCAAGGATCTGGGATGTCCTGAGCAGAGTCAGAGGGGAGCTCAGAGGCACAGTCAGTCGCTGAAGATCTGGATGTTAACAAAAGGAATTGTGCATCGAGTGAAGCAGTTTTGAGCAAAGACCGACATGGTGCATTTTTCAAAGCGTCATACTAACTGCTGAGCTGAGTATACAATTGAGATGGGAGGACTCTCAAGGTAGCAGGGAGTGTTCCAGCATCTGCCCTGATTTCAGATTAAAAGCAGGAAGGAATCAGTAGTTCATGATGATTCCATTTATAGTAATGTGATTTTAAGGTTGCCCTTTCCCCTAAAATCAACTAAGAACTTATAAAATGGAAAACACATCCAAAGGTAGAGAAGTAAGAGGACAATTCGATAGCTCAGAGTATAAAGCTAGGCAGAAATTCTTGGAGAAAAATTACACTTGTCCCAAGGCATTTGCCCAAACTGGAGAAAGCTTAGCTTTGATTTTTTTCTTAATCTCAAGGTCTGTTACTGGGATAGATTCCTCTCAGAGGAACCAAATACCTGATATAATTAACTTATAAAGAGGAAAGTAGAAACTAGCCAGTGCAATTACACAAAAGAAATTAAAGGAATACAAATTGGAAAAGAATAACTCAAACTATCACCATTTGCTAATGACATGAGTCTATATTTAAAAGATCCAAAAACTTCCACCTGAAATGTTCTAGAATTAATGAATGAATTCAGCAAAGTAGAAGGATATACAATCAATACCCATAAATCAAATGCATTTCTATACATCAGTGATGAATACTCTGAAAGAGAAACTAGAAAACCTATCCCATTTACAGTAGCCTCAAAAAAAAAAAAAATACTTGGGAATCAACTTAGTGAAAGAGGTGAAAGACCTCTACAATGAAAACTACCAAATGCTAAAGAAAGAAATTGAAGAAGAACTTATAAGATGAAAAGATCTCCCATATTCTTGGATAGGAATAATTAATATTGTCAAAATGACCATACTACACAAAGTATGATACAGATATAATACAATTCCTATTAAAATTCCAATGTCATTCTTCATAGAAATAGAAAAAAATAATCATGCAATTCATTTGGAAAATAAGAGAATAGCCAAAGCAATCTTAGCAAGAAGAGTGAAACAGGAGGCATCACAATAACAGGCCTTAAACTATACTACTGAACAATAGTAACAAAAACAGCATGGTATTGGCACCAGAGTAGACATGGAGATCAATGGTACAGAATAGAAGACACAGAGACAAACCCACATAAATACAGTTATTTCATACTAGACAAAGGCACCAAAAACATACAATAGAGAAAAAATAACCTCTTCAACCAATGTTGCTGGGAAAACTGGAAAAATCTGGAAATGCATATGTTACAAAATGAAATTTTGCACAAAACTCAGAGTGGATTAAAGATTTAGGCACTAGAACAAAGACCTTGCACCTAATAGAAGAAAAAGTAGGCCCAAATCTTTAGGCCTACTTAGGACCTGACTTCCTTAACACAATTTCTAAAGCACAAGAAATAAAATCACGAATGAATAAATGAGATGGGTTCAAACTAAAAAACTTCTTCTCAGCAAAGGAAACAATCAATAATGCGAAGAGATAGCCTACAGAATGGGAGAAATCTTTACCACATGCACATCAGATAGGGCACTAATCTCTGGTATATATAAAGAACTCAAAAAAAAAACACCCACCAAAATAATCCAATCAATAAATGAACTAAGAAACTGAACAGACACTTCACAGAAAAAAGATATTATAATTGATCAACAAATATATGAAAAAGATGTTCAACATTTAGCAATTAGAGAAATACAAATCAAAACTACTCTAAGATTTTTACCTCACTCCAGTCAGAATTGCAATTATCAAGAACACATGCAACAGTAAATGTTGGTGAGGACGTGGGGGGAAACGCACACTCATACATTGCTGGTGGGACTGCAAATTGGTGCAACCACTATGGAAAGCAGTATGGAGATTCCTAACATATAGAACCACCATTTGACCCAGCTATCCCACTCCTTGGTTTATACTCTAAGGATTAAATCATCATGCTACCATGACACAGCCACATCAATGTTTATAGCAGCTCAATTCACAATAGCCAAACTATGGAACCAACCTTGATGTCCTTCAACAGATGAATGGGTAAAGAAGCTGTGATATATATACACAATGGAACATTACTCGGCCTTAAAGAAGAATGAAGTTATGGCATTTGCAGATAAGTGGGTGGAGTTGGAGTGTATCATGCTAAGCAAAATATGCCAATCCCAAAAAACCAAAGGCCAAATGTTTTCTCTGATGTGTGGATGGTGATCCATAACGATGGGTCAGGGGGTATAGGGAATAATGAAGGAGCTTTCAATTGGGCAGAGGGGAGTGTCAGGAAGGGAGAAGGTGTGGGGGTAGGAAATATGGTAGAATGATATGGACATTATTATCTTATGTACATGTATGATTGCACAAATGATGTGACTCTGCATCATGTACAGGCCGAGAAATGAGAGGTTGTGCTCCATTTGTGTACAGTGAGTTGAAATACTTTCTGCTGCCATGTGTAACTAATTAGAACATATTGTTTTTAAAATAGAGAGAGAAAGGTTTGTTATGGCTCACAGTTTTAAAGGATGATTCCATGAAGTCTTGCCACTTCACACCTGTAGTGAGGCAGCACATCATGTTGGGAGCACTGGGCAGACCAAAACCACTCACCTCCTCACCAGGAGGCAAAGGAGGAGAAGAAGGGGAGGGTGTTCAATAATGTCCTTCAAGGACACAGCCCCCAATGCCCTGAGGACCTTCCACTAGGCCACAACCCTCAAAGATTTCACCATCTCCCTGTAGACACCAAGCCTCTAGCAGAGAGGCTTTAGAAACACTCATCATTCAATTACAACAAGCACATGGATGATTATTCTCAGACATACTCTGAATAGGAGTATAATGGGAGACATTCTGGCTTTCTGTTAAATCTGAGAAACAAAAAATTTGTACCTTCTGAGCAAGAAGTGAAAATCTTTTTTGTTTTTTGGGAGAGGTGGGTACTGCAGATTGAACTAAGGGCACTTGATCACTGAGCCATATCCCCAACCTATTTTGTATTTATTTAGAAACAGGGTCTCACTGAGTTCCTTAGTGCCTCACTGTTGCTGAGGCAGGCTTTGAACTCATGATCCTCCTGCTTCAGCCTCCTGAGCCACTGGGATTACAATCATGTACCACTGCACCCAGCATTTTTTCCCACCCAAAATTATTCTTAGGAAATTTACCTTAAGTCAGGGGGGAAAAAAAGAAAAAGAAAAACAGGAGAAGAAACACAAGTATTTGGGGAATTTGTAATCACCACCCTGTACTCCTGTGTAAGTACATGATGAAAACAGCAAGATCAAAAATCAGTAGAAACAAGCAATAGTGGAAAGGGGCTCAAAAAATGTCTATATTTGAATTAAGAAACAGGAAATTTCATATCAGAACCAGTGTTATCTACAAAGAAAAATATGACAAGATTCAAAATGCCTGCAGAAAGAGGAAATTAACCATGACCTAGATGTTTTTCAAAGTCACCAAATTTAGTTATTAGAAAGTAAATTCAGTTATTTTAAAAATCCAGTTCATTGACTCCTGCTCTGAGCCATAATGGAGTAAGAAACACTAGAAATTCATAAAAACATGTGAAAAGGTAGAAAAACAGTCAGACATTGGACAAGTATGACAGAGACTGCAATCTCTGAGAGAAAAGGAATGAAAGAAGTGACGCCTTCAGTTGTCCATCATCCTTCCAGGACATAGTGCAGGGACGAGGAGCCTAGAAGACATGAAGGGACAGACACATGTATCTGGACAGGCCACAACTGCAGAATAGGCAAGATTAGGGCACATAGGGAAGGCTGCTGAAAATAACAGCACTGGAGGTCTAGAGGGCACCTCTCAAGTCCTCAGTCCATCAGGACACACAGGTAAGAACACCATCCAAGGACAGGGAGAGATAGCAAAAGCATCAGAGGGAACAATGGTACCTAGGGACACACAGGGCCAGAAAACGTTTCTGTCCCCACTACAGAAATCTTTCAGTGACTGGAAATATGACTCAAAGTATTCATATATTTTACTGTTCTCCTTAGAAAGTTTTCCCCATTTTAGGGCCAGATCACAAGGGACCTTCTGATCCAGCTAGACTTTGTGCTTCCTCCTGAATGACATGCAGGAAACTGTTTCAAGAAGGGAATTGGCATTAAACTTGAGTTTTAGAATGATCAGTCCAGAGCGACATAGGGGATAGATTAGAAGGGGTGGGTGACCAGTTAGAAAGACATGGTAGTGCTGATCCAACATGGCGGCGGGTGCGGAGAGATCAAGTCTCTGACCTCTTCAGCTGTGCGGGCATAGGGAGTCGTAAACAGTCTAAATTCTGTTTTCTCAGGATCACTAGGCAATGCTGAGCTGATGTGGATCTGGGGCGAACAGTCTGGGCCTCTCAGAACACACACTGAGCCCGGATCGGCTGAATTCAAGCTCCCATTCTCCTGCTTCCCGCAGACAAACAGCTGTGACTCAGCACTAATCCATCCGGCTGAAACAACTGGTCAGCCCTTCAGATCCTACGGAGGTAAATGCCAACCGAGCCTTCATAGGTAGAGGCCACAGGTTTGAAACGGGGCTTGGCAGAGACAGTAAGGACCCACCCGTTGCATTGGTCACCCAGCAAAGGGAACCGAACTATGGCCATTTGCAAGAGATACCACCATGGCAGAGAACTGACATCACCAGACTGCGGCGGAGGAGATAACTTCATTGAAACCTGCGGCTACAGGTGTGAAATCCCCTAGTCTTCCCTCTCCACACATCGGGGAAACCTTAAGGGCCCCTCCCAGCTCTCCCTTAAGGGCCCCTCCCAGCTCTCCAGTGAACGCGATAGCCAGACCGAGGGAATCAGAAGTGGCGCGGGACCCGCGTCGCAGAACTCCCGGCTACCGCTCCCGCCAGTGCTGACAACTGAGGTCTCTTGCACCAGCTACCAGGGGCGTGGCTACCAGAGGGCAAGTAAAATTCACTGAGGATTCTCAGCCCCAAGCTCTACAAACTTAGGGTCTGAGGGAATGGCAAACAGGGAGAGTGTGCCCAGTCGTTCATGAAAACAGGGCTCCCGGGAACAGCAAACCTGGTGTGTAGCCAGTATTGTGGTGAGCGTCACCGGTGAGAGGGGCCTGGCTAGAGGAAAAGTGGGGAAGTGACTCGACACAAGAGGAGGCCCTAGGCACTCAGGATTGGAGACTAGCCCAGTCTGGGAGGAGGAGCTGCTGCACAGTGATTGGTTCCCGCGTATTGACAGGAGAAGCTTGGCCTGGTGGGCACAGGTCCACCTACTGGAAGAGAAGTTAATCAAACTCTAAGACTGCATTTATTATTTTTTGTTTGTTTGTTTGTTTGTTTGTTTTTTTGATTTGGGTTTTTTTTTCATTTTCATTTTTCTTTCTTGTTTTTTAAATTTTTTTTTAATTTTTTAATTGTTTTCTTCTAATTTTACTTTTTTTATTATTATTATTTTTTAAAACATTTTTTTCCTTTTTTATTTACTATTTTTTTATTTTCTATTTTTTTCTTTTGTCTTTTCATTTCTTTTCAATTTTCTTATTCCCCCTTCCTTGAATTCTACCTGCTTACTCTCCTTCTCTTTAGTGACTTCTTCCCTTCCCTTCTACACTACACGAGGAAGAAATGAAAAACAATAAACAAAACCATCAGTGGGAAGTGCCTCCGTAAAGACAGAGGGCAGGGGGAAAGATAATCATGGAGAAACAAACTAAATTTAAAAAATAAATAAATAATCAAACATGGCTGGAAGTACAAACCATGTATCAATAGTAACTCTAAATGTTAATGGCTTAAACTCTCCAATAAAGCGACATAGGCTGGTATCATGGATTAAAAAAACAAATCCATCAATATGCTGCCTCCAGGAGAAACATCTGATTGGAAAAGACATATACAGGCTGAAGGTGAAAGGATGGGAAAAAAATATACCACGCACACGGTCCTCGTAAGCAAGCAGGAGTGGCCATCCTCATATCGAATAAAATAGACTTCAAGACTAAGTTAATCAAAAGGGATAAGGAAGGACATTATATACTGTTAAAGGGAACCATTCACCAACAATACATAACAATTATCAATATTTATGCACCAAATAATGGTCCTGCAACATTCATGAAACAAATTCTCCTCAAGTTCAAGAATCAAATAGACCACAACACAATAATTATGGGTGACTTCAACACACCTCTCTCACCACTGGACAGATCCTCCAAACAAAAGTTGAATAAAGAAACTATAGAACTCAATACCACAATCAATAACCTAGACTTAACTGACATATATAGAATATATCAACCATCATCAAATGGGTATACTTTTTTCTCAGCAACACATGGATCCTTCTCAAAAATAGACCATATATTATGCCATAGGGCAACCCTCAGTAAATATAAAGGGGTGGAGATAATACCATGCATTTTATCTGATCATAATGGAATGAAACTGGAAATCAATGATAAAAGAAGGAAGGAAAAATCCTGCATCACATGGAAAATGAACAATATGTTACTGAATTGGGTTACAGAAGACATAAAGGAGGAAATCAAAAAATTCTTAGAGATAAATGAAAACACAGACACAACATATCGGAATATATGGGACACAATGAAAGCAGTTTTAAGAGGGAAATTCATCACCTGGAGGTCATTCCTCAAAAAAAGGAAAAACCAACAAATAAATGAGCTCACACTTCATCTCAAAGCCTTAGAAAAGGAAGAGCAAAACAACAGCAAATGTAGCAGAAGGCAAGAAATAATTAAAATCAGAGCGGAAATCAATGAAATTGAAACAAAAGAAACTATTGAAAAAACTAACAAAATTAAAAGTAGGTTCTTCGAAAAAATAAATAAGATCAACAGAACTTTAGCCATGCTAAAGAAGAGAAGAAGAGAGAGAACTCAAATTACTAACACACGGGATGAAAAAGGAAATGTCACAACAGATGCTACAGAAATACAGAAGACAATTAGAAATTATTTTGAAAACCTATATTCCAATAAAATAGAAGATAGTGAAGACATCGATAAATTTCTTAAGTCATATGATTTGCGCAGACTGAGTCAGGAGGATACACACAATTTGAACAGACCAATATCAATGGATGAAATTGAAGAAGCCATCAAAAGACTACCAACCAAGAAAAGCCCAGGACCGGATGAGTATACAGCGGAGTTTTACAAAACCTTTAAAGAAGAATTAATACCAATACTTTTCAAGTTATTTCAGGAAATAGAAAAAGAGGGAGCTCTTCCAAATTCATTCTATAAGGCCAACATCACCCTGATTCCGAAACCAGACAAAGACACCTCAAAGAAAGAAAACTACAGACCAATATCTCTAATGAACCTAGATGCAAAAATTCTCAATAAAATTCTGGCAAATTGGAAGAAAAGGCACATCAAAAAAATTGTGCACCATGATAAGTAGGATTCATCCCTGGGATGCAAGGATGGTTCAATATACGGAAATCAATAAATGTTATTCACCACATCAATAGACTTAAAGATAAGAACCATATGATCATCTCAATGGACGGAGAAAAAGCATTCGACAAAGTACAGCATCCCTTTATGTTCAAAACATTAGAAAAACTAGGGATAACAGGAACTTACCTCGACTGTTGAGAGCCACAGCCAAAGGGGCCCCAGCAAACTTCCAGCTGCCAGCAAACTTCCAGCTGCCGGCTGATGATTGGCTCACAGTGGCCCCAGCAACATCTAGCTGATTGGCTCCTCTGCGGTGATGTTCATTGGGCTGTTTCCCTGCCCTTCAAGCTGCCAGCTGATGATTGGCTCACAGTGGCCCCAGCAACATCTAGCTGATTGGCTCCTCTGCAGTCATGTTCATTGGGCTGTTTCCCTGCCCTTCAGACTACGGAACTGCTCATTGGGGGACTTCTTTGGCTCCGCCCACGCGACCTAGCCAATCGGCCTCAAGAGCAGGAGGATTGTGGGAGGTGGTGGTTGGTGTGTGGAGAGGCTTGTGGAAGCCGGTGGTGGCAGTTGGGCTCTGAGGGTTTTTCCTGAGGAGCTGTTTTGTTTGGCGTTTGTAGTTTTAAAAATAAAGTTTGTTTCTTTTGACAAGTGGCTCCTGAATTGTGCCCAGTCAGACTGCGGCATTTGGTGGCTCGCACGGGGAGCGACTGAGGGTAAGTAAACTGCTCGCCCCTGAGGGCAGGGCGAGAGGATGGGTAGCCATTCTAAGTTTACTCTTTTGTTTTGCTTCATTTTTGTTTTAAGTTGCCTGTCCCTGGAGATGAGTGAGACGGAAGAAAAACCGCTCACATTTGAGGAAAAACTATTTGCGTTTGAGGAACAGATAGGGAGAAAGGTCGGATGGACATTTCAGTCCCTGGAGATGAGTGAGACGGAAGAAAAACCGCTCACAACTGAGGAAAAACTATTTGCGTCTGAGGAACAGATAGGGAGAAAGGACGGATGCACATGTCAGGAGGATAGAAAGGCTATAATGAAATTTTGTTGTTCCATTTTTATTGGATTCTGTCTCGGTTTGGTTTGGTGTTATCTTGCTGGGTTGTATTATAGTAGAAATACGGGATCAGCAATTAGTAAAAAACAAACCGAAAGAGTGTTAAGTAAATTGTTAGACGAAGGAGGCATCTCAGTAAAATCAAGAATACTCAGGGCATACGTTGATACAATACAAAAATATAGCCCATGGCTTTTTAAGGAGGAGTTGTTAGATATATCACAATGGAACCATCATGGTGAAGATTTAAAAAGAATAGAAAAGTACAACCCAGGGACTCTGCCAGTTGGCACATTGACATTGTGGGCGAACGTATCTGGTTTGCTTAGTCCAAAGCCTTCAGATCAGACAAAGGTAGAGGAAGGAGAAGACATATTGATTCAAGTAAAAGAGGTCTCTCAAGTTAGTCAGAATGAGGAAAAGATTCAAGTACAAGAGAAGGTCTTTCAAGCTAGTGAGACAGAGGAAGGAAGTTTAGAGCAGAAAAAGCCATCAGGGGAAAAGTTACAACAGGAGACTGCTAATAACACCTTTCTATCAGAGAGCGAAAGTCTCCAACCAACAGCACCACCTCTACAGGAGACTGCTACTAACAGCATTCTATCACCAGAGGGCATAAGTGTCCAATCAACAGCACCACCTCCATATGCTAAGAGACTCCCAACCCCCGCAGTTGATAGTTGGGATCCTGAGACAGGATCTCAAGTATGCCCTGTATTTGAGGTAGGAGGGCAGCGAATTCACCAGGGTTTATTTTACAAAACAGTGAAGGAGCTAAAAGAGGCTGTAACAACCTATGGTCCTCAAGCACCCTTCACTGTAAGCTTGATCGAATCCATTACCAACTTAAACATGACGCCAGCAGATTGGGCTAATATGTGTAAAGCTGTGCTAACTGGAGGACAATACCTGTTATGGAAGGTTGCTAATGAGGAATTTTGCAAGGAGACAGCTATGGGAAATGCAGCAGCTGGTTATCCTCAGAGAAATCTAGATATGTTGTTAGGAAAGGGACCTTATGAGGATCGGCAGCAACAACTTGCATATGATCCTGGTGTATACGCACAAATTGCTATAGATGCACTTAAGGCATGGAAGACTTTACAAGGACATGGAGGTTTACAAGGTCAATTATCTAAGATAATACAAGGAGCTAATGAACCTTATGCTGAATTTGTAGATAGGCTTATTCAAACAGCTACCAGAGTTTTTGGGAATACAGAACAAGCAATGCCATTAATAAAACAACTGGCTTATGACCAAGCGAATCGTTGGTGCAGAGATATCATTAGACCATGGAAACAGGAAGATTTAAACAAATATATTAAATTGTGTAGAGACATTAATGAACAAGAGCAAGTCATGGCAGCTGCAGTAAAACAGGCTTTAGATGCCAGAGACATTAATGAACAAGGGCAAATTGTTGCAGCTGCAGTAAAACAGGCTTTAGATGCCAGAGACATTAATGAACAAGGGCAAATTGTGGCAGCTGCAGTAAAACAGGCTTTAGATGCCGGGCTAAGAACATGCTACAATTGTCAACAAGCAGGACATTTTAAAAGGAATTGCCCCATAGGAGGAGGGTTTAACAATACTAGGTATCAAAGGAATAGAATACCGGGTATTTGTCCACGATGCCGTAGAGGGAGACATTGGGCTAATGAATGCCGTTCTCAAACCACCATAGAGGGTACTCCATTATCAAAAAACAAACAAGGACAAGGTTTTTATCCACAATATCGTGGACAAAGGCATCGGGCTCCGTTGCCAAAAAACGGACAGGGGGCCCCAATGCTCCGGGGCCCCAAACCACAAATATACGGAGCTCTGGAGGAACCCAGCAACCCCAGCAACCCCATCAGGGTAGTGCCCAGGGCATCAGATCCCTCATCAGACAAACCAGAGGGAGCGCAGGGTTGGACATCTGCGCCTCTGCCAGAGCAGTACTAACTCCAGAGATGGGAGTTCAAATCATTCCCACAGGGGTGAAAGGACCTCTTCCCAAAGGAACAGTAGGCTTATTATTGGGACGCAGCTCTTCTACTCTAAAAGGACTTTTGATAAGTCCTGGGGTAATTGATCCCGATTATGAAGGTGAAATAAAAATTATAGCCAGTTCTCCAAAGGGTATATCAGTAATTTCACCAGGAGATAGAATAGCACAATTACTAATAATACCAAGCCTACATGATAAATTTTCCAATCATACTGTAGAAAGAGGTTCCAAGGGATTAGGCTCCACAGGTGTAGATTGGGCTATGCTTTCTTTAAATTTAGATTCTCGCCCCATGCTAAAACTAAATATTCAAGGACATGAATTTAATGGGCTACTGGATACAGGTGCAGACCTTAGCATTATCTCTCGTCAAGAATGGCCAAAACATTGGCCATTACAACAAGCCACTCAAACGCTTCGAGGCCTAGGAGTGGCGAATAATCCCGATAAAAGTGCAATGGTATTAGATTGGAAGGATCCTGAAGGATGTGAAGGAACTATACAGCCATATGTATTGGATCATCTTCCTGTAAATTTATGGGGACGAGATGTCTTAGATCAATTAGGTTTGACATTAACAAATAATATCAATCAAAATGCACCCACTATTATGGCTAGACAAGGTTTTAGGAAAGGAAAAAGATTAGAAAAACAAGAACAAGGTATAGCAGCACCAATACAAATAAATCAAGGAACAGACAGACATGGGTTGGATTTTCACAAAGGGCCACTGAGACAATAAAAATTACCTGGAAATCAGAAAGACCAGTATGGGTCCCTCAGTGGCCCTTGACTAAAGAAAAGATACAAGTAGCCCATGATCTGGTCAAACAACAATTAGTGGAAGGACATATACAACCTTCTGTATCTCCCCATAATACTCCCATTTTTGTCATCAAAAAGAAATCTGGTAAATGGAGATTATTGCAAGATTTAAGAGCCATTAATAATGAAATGGTCATTATGGGACCTGCTCAATCGGGGATTCCTCAGTTGTCTGCTTTGCCAAAAACTTGGTATGTTTTAGTTATAGATATTAAAGATTGTTTTTTTTCAATTCCAATTCATCCTGAGGATAGTCCACGTTTTGCATTTACTATCCCTGCACTGAATCATGAAGGTCCTGATCAGAGATATGAATGGAAAGTACTCCCTCAAGGGATGGCTAACAGCCCAACTATGTGTCAAATTTATGTTAACAAAGTAATCCAGCCACTTAGAAATCAAAATCCTGAGCTACAAATATTTCACTATATGGATGACATATTATTAGCACACAAAGCTAAAAACACATTGCTAGAATGTTATGCCACACTTACAAACTTATTAAAAAATTATAATCTAGAGATAGCAATAGATAAAGTACAATTAAATTTTCCAATTAATTATTTGGGAGTTCTATTATCCTCAACCATGGTCCGTCCACCAAAAATTCAAATACGAGTAGATCAACTCAAATCACTTAATGACTTTCAAAAGTTATTAGGAGACATAAATTGGATAAGGCCTTATCTAGGTATTCCAACAGGAGAATTGGGACCTTTATTTGATATCCTAAAAGGTCCATCAGATCCAAATTCACCCCGAATGTTAACGCCTGAAGCAAGAAAGGCATTAAAAATCATTGAAACATATATGGAAAATATGCATTTGGATAGAATTGATATAAGTTTGCCTTTATTATTTATTGTACTATCAACAAAGAATATTCCTACAGGAGTATTTTGGCAAGAAGGTCCATTATTATGGATACATTTATCTTATTCTCCTAACAATATTCTTACTAGGTATCCTGAGGCTGTAGGACAATTAATACTCAAAGGAATAAAAACAGCAAAGGCAGTGTTTGGAATTTCTCCTAATAAAATTATTACTCCATATACTATGAATCAAATTGATGAATTAGCTAATGAGTTAAATACTTGGGCAATAATCATGTGCAAATCTAATGTTTTATTTGATAACCACTTACCATCTAATCCTTTATTGTCTTTTTGGTCATTGCATCCTGTAATTTTTCCAAAAATAACAAGAAAAACACCTATCATGAATGCTCCAAATATATTCACTGATGGATCAAATAATGGTACAGCAGCAATAGTTACCCCTGATCAAACTTTTACATTTTTAGTACCCAAACAATCAGCTCAAAAGGTAGAGCTTAATGCAGTACTACAAACTTTTGTGATGTTTAAAGATTCTGTATTTAATTTATTTTCTGATAGTCAGTATATAGTTAATGCTATAGTATCCCTTGAAGATGCTGGTAGGATTTCCCCTTCTTCTACTGTTTTCTCTTTGTTTTCCACTATACAAAGTTTAATCTGGGACAGAAAAGATCCATTCTTTATAGGACATATCAGGGCACATACAGGATTGCCTGGAGCCCTTAGTTTGGGCAATGATTTAGCAGATAAAACTACACATGACATTCATATTTTCTCTATACTAGAAGAAGCTATAAATTTTCATAAAAGGTTCCATGTCAATGCTAATACTTTACAAAAGCGTTTTAAAATAACTAAGGAACAAGCTAGACAAATAATAAAACAATGTCAAAATTGTGTGACCTTTTTACCACAAGTTAATCTTGGAGTCAATCCTAGAGGATTGATACCTAACCATATTTGGCAGATGGACGTCACACACTTGCCAGAATTTGGAAAATTAAAATATTTGCATGTTACAGTTGATACTTCTTCTGGATTTTTGATGGGCTCCCTTCATGCCGGAGAAAAAACTAAAGATGTTATAGCTCATTGCTTACAAAATTTTGCCACTGTGGGCATTCCAAAACAGTTAAAAACAGATAATGCCCCTGGTTATACGTCTACTTCTTTTAAACAATTTTGTTCATCATTTGGCATTACTCATATAACAGGAATCCCATACAATCCACAGGGACAAGGCATAGTTGAAAGAGCTCATCAAACTATTAAAATGTACTTATTAAAGCAAAAAGACGGAATTGGGAAGGGGTATATATTCCCCAAAGATAAACTTAAAATAACCCTTTTTACTCTAAACTTTTTAAATTTGGATTCATCAGGACTTAGTGCTGCAGAAAGGCATATGTGTCCAAAAAATGTACATAAGCCCAAGGTACTTTGGAAAGATATTCTAACAGGACAATGGAAAGGTCCTGACCCAGTAATTGTCTGGAGTCGGGGGTCTGTTTGTGTGTTTCCACAGGAAGAACAGCAGCCGATTTGGATTCCGGAGAGATTAACTAAAGTCCTGACCCAGTGATTGTCTGGAGTCGGGGGCCTGTTTTTGTGTTTCCACAGGGAGAACAGCAGCCGATTTGGATTCCAGAGAGATTAACTAAAGCAATTTCTACAGACCAAAAAGAAGATGATTTGGCTCAAATCCATAACAGCTGATATCCAAAACTCCAATTTGGCTATCCTTACATCTGCGACAGAACCAGGATGCTTTTTTCAATATCTATTTTATTATTGCCCTTTCCCATATCATGAAGTTCTATTTTGTTTTTTGAGCTCATACAGACCTAGGTTAATGTTTTGCTGATCAGTTCTATATATTTTTTTTTTTACTATAGAGTTGTTAAACATTGCAATGGAGATTTCACCTGTAAAAAGTTATAAGGCCTTTACCATTATGTTATGTGTTGTATGTATTATGTGTGCACACTTGTGTTTTGTGTTATGTGTTTGAATGTACATATGTCCATATATCATATATGATGAGCGCTCATAAAAAAAAAAAAAGGATCCAAAAATTTTTTTTTTATTCACGTGATTTAAATGGTTTAATTTAAATTGGGTAAATAACTGTTAAGAATTGTTTTAATATGTAAACAAAAAAAGGTTAACAGATCTGTTTGTTTACTTTCACCTATCCTTTTCATTATATTTAATAATTCTTTTCAAGATAATGTAAATTGTTAAGAAGATTGTTTCCTTTTAGTGCCTTCTAGAATGATACACAATTATTAATATTAACCATTATTGACAAAATTCTTATCTTCATCCCAATGCCGGTGGAGATAATGTAAATTGTTAAGAAAATTGTTTTCTTTTAGTGCCTTCTGGAATGTTACACAATGTTTTCTTTAGCCATTATTGCCAAAATTTCTATCTTCATCCCAGTGCCAGTGAAGATAATGTAAATTGTTAAGAAAATTGTTTTCTTTTAGTGCCTTCTGGAATGTTACACAATGTTTTCTTTAGCTATTATTGCCAGACTTTCTATCTTCATCCCAGTGCCGGTGAAGACAATGTAAATTGTTAAGAAAATTGTTTTCTTTTAGTACCTTCTAGAATGTTATATAATTTTTTCTTTAGCCATTATTGCCAGAATTCCTATCTTCATCCCTGTGCCGGTGAAGACAAAGATAAAACTAATCTACAGTCTCTGCAATAGCCATCACTGAACCGCTTACAGAACTTGCCTAAACTATGTGTCACTTGTATGCATTGTGAACTCACTTGTATGCATTGTGAACTATCTGTTGGTGCAGCGACTTGTGGTAGTATTGGAGTATTGATTTGGTATATTTTCCTCCCTTCTGCTTGTAATGATCGTTCAGCTATTTGGGGGCCAACAGAGGTGAGGCAAAGAACCTCACCCCCCCCCCGCTGGTACCTCTCCACAGGTGTGGCTGTATACTGGACCGGTAGTCAATGACGGGTAAGATCCAATTACAATGGTACCAACCTAAGACAGGAGGCTGACGCCCTGAGGTCAGCTCATCCGAAGACGGGTAAGGACCATATGTAGTATTGGACAACCTAAGGCAGGCACGGTCCCTAAGCCACATGCTTGTCGTTTAAACAGAGAGGGGGAGATGTTGAGAGCCACAGCCAAAGGGGCCCCAGCAAACTTCCAGCTGCCAGCAAACTTCCAGCTGCCGGCTGATGATTGGCTCACAGTGGCCCCAGCAACATCTAGCTGATTGGCTCCTCTGCGGTGATGTTCATTGGGCTGTTTCCCTGCCCTTCAAGCTGCCAGCTGATGATTGGCTCACAGTGGCCCCAGCAACATCTAGCTGATTGGCTCCTCTGCAGTCATGTTCATTGGGCTGTTTCCCTGCCCTTCAGACTACGGAACTGCTCATTGGGGGACTTCTTTGGCTCCGCCCACGCGACCTAGCCAATCGGCCTCAAGAGCAGGAGGATTGTGGGAGGTGGTGGTTGGTGTGTGGAGAGGCTTGTGGAAGCCGGTGGTGGCAGTTGGGCTCTGAGGGTTTTTCCTGAGGAGCTGTTTTGTTTGGCGTTTGTAGTTTTAAAAATAAAGTTTGTTTCTTTTGACAAGTGGCTCCTGAATTGTGCCCAGTCAGACTGCGGCACTCGACATTGTAAAAGCTATCTATGCTAAGCCTCAAGCTAGCATCATTCTGAATGGAGAAAAATTGAAGGCATTCCCTCTAAAATCTGGAACAAGACAGGGATGCCCTCTATCACCACTTCTATTCAATATAGTTCTTGAAACACTAGCCAGAGCAATTAGACAGATGAAAGAAATTAAAGGCATAAAAATAGGAAAAGAAGAACTTAAATTATCACTATTTGTGGAAGACATGATTCTATACCTAGAAGACCCAAAAGGGTCTACAAAGAAACTACTAGAACTAATAAATGAATTCAGCAAAGTGGAAGGATATAAAATCAACACGCATAAATCAAAGGCATTTCTGTATATCAGCGACAAAACTTCTGAAACGGAAATGAGGAAAAACACTCATTCACAATATCCTCAAAAAAAAAAAAATACTTGGGAATTAACCTAACAAAAGAGGTGAAACATTTATACAATGAAAACTACAGAACCCCAAAGAGAGAAGTACAAGAAGATCTTAGAAGTTGGAAAAATATACCCTGTTCATGGATAGGCAGAACTAACATCATCAAAATGGCGATATTACCAAAAGTTCTCTATAGGTTTAATGCAATGCCAATCAAAATCCCAAAGGCATTTCTTGTAGAAATAGATAAAGCAATCATGAAATTCATATGGAAAAATAAAAGACCCAGAATAGCAAAAGCAGGAAGTGTGAATCAGGTGGTATAGCGATACCAGACTTCAAACTATATTACAAAGCAATAGTAACAAAAACAGCATGGTACTGGTACCAAAACAGGCGGGTGGACCAATGGTATAGAATAGAGGACACAGAGACTAATCCACAAAGTTACAACTATCTTATGTTTGATAAAGGGGCTAAAAGCATGCAATGGAGGAAGAATAGCAACTTCAACAAATGGTGTTGGGAAAACTGGAAATCCATATGCAACAAAATGAAACTGAATCCCTTTCTCTCGCCATGCACAAAAGTTAATTCAGAATGGATCAAGGAGCTTGATATCAAATCAGAGACTCTGTGTCTGATAGAAGAAAAAGTTGGTTCCTATCTACATACTGTGGGGTCGGGCTCCAAATTCCTTAATAGGACACCCATAGCACAAGAGTTAATAACAAGAATCAACAAATGGGACTTACTTAAACTAAAAAGTTTTTTCTCAGCAAGAGAAAAAATAAGAGAGGTAAATAGGGAGCCGACACCATGGGAAAAAATTTTTACTCCTCACACTTCAGATAGAGCCCTAATATCCAGAGTATACAAAGAACTCAAAAAATTAAACAATAAGATAACAAATAACCCAATCAACAAATGGACCAAGGACCTGAACAGACACTTCTCAGAGGAGGATATACAATCAATCAACAAGTACATGAAAAAATGCTCACCATCTCTAGCAGTCAGAGAAATGCAAATCAAAACCACCCTAAGATACCATCTCACTCCAGTAAGATTGGCAGCCACTATGAAGTCAAACAACAACAAGTGCTGGCGAGGATGTGGAGAAAAGGGTACACTTGTACATTGCTGGTGGGACTGCAAATTGGTGCAGCCAATTTGGAAAGCAGTATGGAGATTCCTGGGAAAGCTGGGAATGGAACCACCATTTGACCCAGCTATTGCCCTTCTCGGACTATTCCCTGAAGACCTTAAAAGAGCATACTACAGGGATACTGCCACATTGATGTTCATAGCAGCACAATTCACAATATCTAGACTGTGGAACCAACCTAGATGCCCTTCAGTAGATGAATGGATAAAAAAATGTGGCATTTATACACCATGGAGTATTAGTAGTACTAAAAAATGACAAAATCATGGAATTTGTAGGGAAATGGATGGCACTAGAGCAGATTATGCTTAGTGAAGCTAGCCAATCCCTAAAAACAAATACCAAATGTCTTTTTGATATAATGAGAACAACTATGAACAGAGCAGGGAGGAAGAGCAGGAAGAAAAGATTAACATTAAACAGAGACATGAAATGGGAGGGAAAGGGAGAGAAAAGGGAAATTGCATGGAAATGAAGGGAGACCCTCATTGCTATACAAAATTACATATAAGAGGTTGTGAGGGGAATGGGAAAATAAACAAGGAGAGAAATCAATTACAGTAGATGGGGTAGAGAGAGAAGATGTGAGGGAAGGGGAGAGGGGATAGTAGGGGATAGGAAAGGTAGCAGAATACAACAGTTACTAATAGGGCATTATGTAAAATTGTGGATGTGTAACCGACGTGATTTGGCAATCTGCATTTGGGGTGAAAAATGGGAGTTCATAACCCACTTCAATCTAATGTATGAAATATGATATGTCAAGAGCTTAGTAATGTTGTGAACAACCAATAAAAAAATATAGAGAGAGAGTGAAAAAATTTTAAGAGAATTAACTAAGGGAATTTCCATGGCAGTAGAAAATCAGGGCTGCCACTCCCTGCACAGGCCACCACTCCATAAGAGTACACAGGCCTGGGGACAAGACTGCCTCCAACTAGGACTCAAAGAGACCCCACTGCACTTTCCACAGGCCAGGCTGTTGCTCCTGGAGCCTGGGGGTCAGAGTGCCCACTGAGCCCTGGTGTCTGGTTTCACAGGATCACAGCTGGAGAGACATTCACTTCAAGATAAATTATACCATGTGTCTGTCTGACCCATATATAATTTAAATGACATTTAGATGACACTAGAAACATAAAATATTAAAAATGATTCTGGATTGAGTTAAGATTTGAAGTTAAGTTATTGAACAGATGAGTTATGATTCAGTTATTGAATAGATGAATGTTCTGCATGCAACAAGGGTCTGGGGGAGACAGAGTGCTTGTAAAACCCTGTGCCCCTGCCCACAAAAAATTCATTTGTTGAATTTCTAATCCCCATGTAACTGTGTTTAGAGATTTGGTCTTTAAGAGATAATTGAGGCTAAATATGATCATTAGAGTGGAAAGAGAGAAGGAAAGAAGAAAGGAAGGAGGAAGGGAGGGAAGAAGGAAGGAAAGAATGGAGGGAGGGAGGGAGGGAAATGGTGCAGCCCCAAACTAACAAAAATGGTGCCATATAAGAGTAATAAAAGAGTTCTTCTCCTTCTGCTTCTCCTTCTCCTCTCTCTCTCCATTAACCCACACAAAAAGGCCAGGTTGTTACCAAGCAGCACAATATCCCAGTCTGGGAAGAAGAGGGTAGGACTCAAGTTGTTATTGGGCAGCTATAATATTTCCTGTGGAAACTGGAGTGGGAGCTCCAGGCCATAATGCTCTCTGCCCCACAACATTTTGAAATCAAATTGGTGGAAAATGGGTTTTATTCAAAGCCATCTTTGAAGGAAAATGAACAAAATATAAATTGTTTCAAAAATTCCATGTCAGAAAAGCCCTGGGACAAGAAATGCTTTTAAAAGTGGGAGGAGTGCATTAGGAAGAAAGAAAAATTTTCACGTTTTAACCTCCTTAAGAGTAAATGTGGCCCAAATAAATTTGTTTGTCTCTTTCTGAGTCCCTGGAGACTTCTTATAATATCCAGAGAAGCCAGGACATCCTGGGACCAGCATCTATGCCTCACCATGGTGTTTTAGGATTGTCATGGTGCAGCTAGCTCTTCTCTTAGTCCACAGGGTGAGCTCTTGTGAACTGAATATGGAGAGCTGCACTGACCTCAGTTCATTCAAGGAGCCTCATCAGTAGCTGAATCTGATTCAGATGGTGAGACTCTGGGGTTTGCACTGATTAGGTGATGAAATGAGTCTTTTGGAGGCCTGGAATGGAAAGCAGTTTATTGTTCATGTGGAAGGAATATGAATAATTTGTGGTTAGAAGGATGTCTATGGTGGTTTTTAACTGATCACAAGTTCCTTGATACTCAAGAAGGAAAACTAGTTCCCCTCCCCATGAATGTGGCTGGACTTATTAAATTTACCTCTAGGGAAGAGTCAAAGCAGAATCAATGGTGTGCAGCCAAAATTGCCATTTTGACAATGCTAATCCTGCCTATCCAAGAACATGGGAGATTTGTCTGTCTTCTAAGGTTGTCTTGAATTTCTTTCTTTAGTGTTCTGTAGTTTTCACTGTAGAGGTCTTTCCCCTCTTTGTTAGAGTGACTCCAAGATATATATATTTTTTGAGGCTATTGTGAAAGGAATTTTTCCCTAATTTCTTTTTCAGCTGATTCAAAAACAGTGTATATTAATTTATGGTTTATTTTAATTTATAAAATAATTCATCTTTGATGAATTATATATGAGTTTTAGAAGTTTTCTGCTGGCATTTTTGGATGTTCTAACAAAAAGACATGGGGTTACCTGCTTGCTTTGCTCTCTCTTGCATTCATTTCTGGCTAAGTGATATTTGACTGAACAGTCACCACAAAGGAGTCATTTAGTGATTCTAGGTTGCTCTAGTTTGGAGCTTCAGTGTCTTCCCACATGTTGGCTTGATCCTCAATCCCATGGCTCTACTAGGAGGTCCTGGAACATTTATTTTAAATGCCTAATGGAGGGAAGTTAGGTAATTGGATTGTTGGCCCTTGTAGTGGATATTGAGAACTCAGCTCCTTCTTTATTCTGTATTTATTTCCTGGATATCATGATGTGAGTGATTTCTTATCTGTGAGTTCCCACCATGACAAAGGCAATGGAATTAAAACTTCTGACGTCAAATAAAGATTTGCCCCTCATAATTTTTTTTTAAATCTCAGGTCTTTAGACACAGTCATAGAACACTGACACATACATAGGTATTATACCTTTCCCCATGCATTTTAAAAGCAACCTAGAATTGCCAAATCATTTTGAAAAATAAGAACAAAGTTGAAAGACTTAAAATATTTTATTTCAAGACATAAAATCACAGTAATCGACAAAACATGGCATTGGTGTAAGAATAGACACATATATCATTTCTAACATGATAAAATCCAGTGATGGGACCACACTTTTATTATCAATTGTTTTTTGACAAAGATGCCCATATATTTCAATGAAGAAAATGTAGAGTTTCAACATTTGTTACTGGAACACCAGAAAATCCATATGGGAAATGGAGCTCAATTCTCACTCACATCATAATAAAGAATTAAATCACAATATATCTAATAAACAAAATTATTAAACATATTTTTACAAACATAGAGAAAAATTTATTGAAATTGGGTTAACCAAAACTTTTGACTACACAAAGCATAAAGCAAAATGCATAAAATAAAACAAAAAGTGATGAAGTGCATTTAAATTTGCTTAAAACATACCTTTTAACAACTGTGGTAAAGGAGATAAGAACATAAGACCCAGAAAAGGATAACATTTTTCAGGAATATATTTGTCATACAGCCAGTATCCAGAATATATGAAGAATATTTACAACCAATAATAAGGCAAACAGCCCTTAGCTCCATGGACGAGAGATAAGGGTAGGGATAACCCTGAAAGTCCTAATAAGTATTGAAAAGATGCTCACCACCACTTGTCACCAAAGACATACAAATTAAAACCACAATGAGAGACCACTTCACCTCAACTAGAATAGATAGTGTTAAAAACACTGTGACAATACCACATATCAACAGGATGTGGAACAACTGGAAATCAGATACATCACTGCTAGAAATGCAAAAAAAAAATTACAACACATTTGTAAATCAATATCACAAATCCTAATATCATTGAATACCCTGACTTTATGAGCCAGCAACCTCTGTCTTGGGCGTTAGCCAGAAGGAAGGAAAACATACCTACACCAACTGACTATGCTCAAGCACTCACAGTTGCCATTATTTATAGCAGATCCACACTGGGAATTACCCACCTGTTTTACAAATTTTCAGTACAAAATCTAATAGATACGAGTATTTCAGTAACATTCACTAACAAAAATAAATAAAATGTTGTGGGGAGCCGCTCTGAATGACCACGCCTTCCAGTCCTGAAGCACAAGGCTCTGACTAATCACTACATTTCCTGCTGACTTAGGCATTGTCCCAACTCAGAAAGCAAGATATGCCTTCAGGATAGGTGTCTCCCATGGGGGTTGAGCTATACTCACCTATTCCTTTGTAATCCTACCCCTTGCCTCATTTGAATGGCTTCTTCCCAATAAAATGGTTCAGCATGTGCTCCTCTCTCTCTTTCCACAGACCCCTAAGGTCAGAGGAGCCATCACAGAACCCAAAGAAAAAGGTAATTCTCTGTCTTTTGTGATTATTTCATGCTAGCCCAATTCACCTGGAGTGACCTTGAGTGTTTAAATCGTGGAAAGTGACAAAATATTAATACACATACAATAGTACAACAGTGCTTAGAAATGATTGTTATAAAAAGACAATATATGATTGCACATACAAGAATTTTTAGACTATTCAAAATTATAGTCAAAAAGGAGATTGGTGGTCACCTAGAGCTAGGGTGTAGAAGTGAAAGGGTAAAGTTTCTAAGCTGGAAAGCTTGAATATAAAAGATTAGGTATTATTAAGTTCCTCTGTTACACCCAGATTCCTGAGATAGTTAAGACAACACCCTACTGGCCATTTAGCCTAGGGCCCTGTGCAGTTCGTCACAGGGCCTGGACCAATCAGTTTGAATGTGTAACCCGCTTACGAATGACCAATCAACCCGCGCCCAATCTGTTCCCACCAATGAATGTGCCAATCACATTTCAGAGTTGTTGTTCAATTTCCCCGCGCCTCATGATGATTTGTTCTGATGTATGCAAAGCCTCCCGCCCTCCCCAAAAAGTGTACTTAAGCTCTGTTTGAACCTCTGCTCGGGGCTCTGAGCTGCGCTCCCTTCTTGAGTCCCAGCGCGCTGGAATGGATCCCCAATAAATCCCCTTTTGCCAATTCCATGGAGTAAGTCTCTTGTGTATGGTCTCTCCCTCCGACGCTCCGCCGGACCCCTCTTACAGAAGAAGATCAAATAGAAAGGAACATGGTGACACTTTTTAGGGCAAGGGTAGGGAATGCATATCCTGGTCACAGTGATGGTTAATGATTCTAAAAAATAGCCAATATTTACACCCCAAATTAATGAATTTTATTTCACATATATCTGTTAATAGACAAAAATGGGCAATTCCTTGCTAGCAATTCTTCACTTACAAATAGAAACACAAGTAATTTGAAATGAAGAACAGCCTAAAGTGTAATGATGTTAGATGGTAACTAATTCATACAGAAAGAAATAACTAACAACAGAATATTACATATATTTTTCTTAATTTTTTAAAAAGACAGATGACTTTTTGTAGCATAATGTATTACATTGTCTGGTTAGGTTTACAATGAACATTGATGTAGTATACATGGTGATAATACCAGAAAGGTGGCTAACTGGAAACATGAGGCTATAAGTTTCCTATATTTTACTGGATACAGTTCAACATTACCTTAAATAGATTGTGAAAAGTTAAAGGCACAGGTTTCAATTTCTCAAAAATGATAAGAAATGAATGCAAATAGATACAACTAATAGCTAGTAAAGGCATTAAAATCACAAACTAAATTATATTTACTCAAAACAAAGAAAGGTAGATGAGGAACAGTAGGATGACCAAGAAATAAGACATTTCAAACACAAACAGCCAAATGGTTGACGAAATACAGTGGTATTAATAATCACATTAAAATACATCGGTACTAAAATTCAAATCAAAGGCTAAGCTTATCACTGGATAAGAATCAATACAGAAAATATACTATGTATAATAGAAAGTTTAAGTTCAAAATGAAAATTAATTGAAAGTTAAAGGATGAGGAAAAGGTCTTATAAGAGAGTAAGCACAGTTAAAGCAGACTTTTTATGTTATAAGACAAAATAGACTTCAAGACAAGGAGGACTGCTGGAGACAGAGAAGAACTTTCAATAATGAAAACAGACAACTACAGTGGTTTGAATATAGTTTGTCCCTTCAGAGGCTTATGTGGGAGTTTAATCCCCATCGTGAGCTATAAAGATGTTGGAAACTGAGTTCAATTGGAGGTATTTAAAGGTGGGGCAATGGAGGGGTGGTAGGATTAGACCAGGTCTTCAGAGTGGATACTTCAGGCTTCATGATTGGATACTGGTGACTTTAAAAGAAAAGACAGAGAGAAAGAGAGAGGGAGGGAGAGAGAGATCAGAGCATGGACACCCACACCCCCTGTCTATCACAGTGTGTTGTGCTGTTCTGCCTCAGGATTCTGCCAGCATAAAATCATGGACAGATGCATCTGATCAACCTTGGACCTTAACTGTGAACCAAATTACACCTCCATCCTTTATAATTATCCAGTCTGTGGTTTATTATTAGCAATGAAAAAAAAAAACTCAGACAGCAAGTATGCCCTGCCCCCAAAATACATAAGTCGTATAATCACTGATCACATGAGGATGTTGATCAATGACAGAGCACATATAGGATGATGGTCCATAAGAATATGTTCTTGGGGGTATGCTGCCCCCTCTTGCCTCTCCAACCCTCTCTCTTGTCCTTCTATCTTCCACTTTCCACCTTCCCCCTTGTGAAGACACAGCAAGAAGGATTTTGCCAGATACTCATGCCTTGATCTGGACTCGTCAAACTTAACAACTGTGGGAAAATCAATTTATGTTCTTTATAATTTATTCAATCTGTATGACCATCTTATGATAGCACAGATGGGCCAACACAGACACCAGCAAACACATCCAGGATTCCACCAGCTTCATCTTTGAGAAGATGCCTGTGCTGAGGCCTCAGCCCTGACACATCTGGACAGGATGCCTGCACACCTGGGGCAGGGCTGACATCTCCCGTCTCCTTCACTTCATCCTGGGCAGTCTTTGCCTGACTTTCATGCTGGCTCCTCTGTTGCTGGGATCCCATGTGTCCCATTTGGGTTTTCTTCATTATTTGTTCCCCACTTTTTTTTTAAGAGAGAGTGAGAGAGAGAGGAGAGAGAGAGAAATTTTTTTAATATTTATTTTTTAGTTTTCGGCGGACACAACATCTTTGTTTGTATGTGGTGCTGAGGATCGAACCCGGGCTGCACGCATGCCAGGCGAGCGCGCTACCGCTTGAGCCACATCCTCAACCCCTTGTTCCCCACTTTGTCTAGCAGGATCTTATGAGCTATACAATATTGAAACCTTAAGCATCTGATGATGCCTTTAGGACACCCCAGAACTTATTCCAACTTTGATTTAGTACAGACTTCTTTGTTCAGAATACTTTCCTTTGGAACTTGTATGACATCACATCAACTTTTTCTAGCTTTGTCAAGTTGTTTTTCTTGCCTCTCAAAGTTTTTAAGGTCACTTCTTTCCCCCGGCTTTCTGAAATTTCAATGTGATATATCCTAGTGGGGGTCTGCTTTCCTCGTTGCACTAAGCACTTGATTGCAGTCATTCAAAGTGAAAACCTTTGTCTATAAACTCTGGAAATATTTGTTGACATTTGTGCTGTGACTTGCACAGCAACAACAAAAAATCTCCAAGAGGGGCAACAGGAGATTAAGAAAAAAAGAAAAGATATTTTTTAAGGAAAGCTGAGGCCAGGTGGGATAATGTCCTCTGACAGAGGAACAGTGACCCAGAACTAGCTCAGCATTTTTATTATATAGGTTCTCATCATCTACAGAAGCTCTGCAAATTGCTCAAGGCCTTTGAGTTATCAAAGGGTTTCTTTGTGCACTAAAATGTTTCAGTGTTAGAACCATCTATGACTATCCTGCTGTACCCAGAAAACCTATTGTACTGCAATGTCTGACAACTATTAGCATCAGAGCCAACTGTCAAGGCTGTTCACATATCCTGCCTTTGGCAAGGAATGTCTCCCAGACTTGACTTTTGCTGAAACTGCAAGTTCAGCTAATGACCAGGGCTCATTCATTCTCCACACATTTGAAAATCATTTCTTTTTCTCCATTCTTTTGGAACTTATATTATCAAGGTGTTAGAGATTCTTGATTGCTAAGTTTCTATCCTTGCAGTACTTCTGTCCTACCTACCTTTGATTCTTCATTTGTAATACTTTGTGTTCCCCCAACTTTAATCTTCCAGATCTGTATGGGCTGTCTCTTGTCCAGTGAAAAGATCCACAGAAATGGGTAGAGGAAAGTGTGGCTGTGGAGTCACGAATCAAGACCTCCAGAGACTAAACTGGAAGCAGGTCTGATTTTATTGTGCAGTTACCATGTACGTATACTCAGGCAGTAGCTAAGCAGATTACAGGCAGCCACCAATGCAATTTCTGGACAGCTGTCCTTGCAGCAACTAATCGATGAGCAGATCTTGGAGCAAGCGCAGGGATTGCAACACGTGGCCTCACACCCAGGGCTGTGCCTACGGGGTGGCCACTCATGCACCTAGCACAGGGGAGTGGCCTGCCACTCAGGTGCCCTTAACATATGCCTCATTGCAGTACTCCATGCACTTGTCCCCAGACAGATCATGTATTGAATTACTCATTTGTATGATCAATTTTTAACTTCCAAGCTCTTTTGTTCTTGGAGTATATCTATTTGTAATAAACTCTGTTATGTCATATTTTCTTTTCTCCACATTTATTTCATAAATTCTACAGAGGTTTTTGCATCTTTTATATTTTATTGAGAATAGTGGCAGTGGTCCTGTGAGGTCTTCTGCTTATCTTCCCCCATGAACCCATAAACTTTTCTCACACTGTATGGCTTGGGAGTGATGTTAAATTTATCTTTGTAATTTCTGCTGAATGTGCATGTCCCTCATTACAGTGCAGCTAAGATGGATTATTGCTAACAAACTTTTTTAACATGTGCCTTTCTTCTTTTCCAAATTGCCCACAAATATTCTTTATTCTTTCTGAGTAGGGATGTAGGCACTAAAAAATTCTGAATAAGAAGATCCTGACATCTGGGAACTGGTCTGACACTCAGAGCTAGACATCAGAGTAGTTAGGAGCTGTCCTACTGCTCACAGTGAGGCCATGCTATTCCCTGCTGGACAAAAGGCATATTAAGAAGCAATGTCAGACATGTTCATTCTACAACCACACAAAGTAAGACAAAGCAAGAGCAGTTCATAACTTCTTAAGCACATGCAAAATAAGGAACTGTGCAAGTCACAAAACACTAGCCAGTTCCCTAGGTTGGTTGATATGAGTGATAGTAGCTTTTTTTACAAATTAGTTTTGTCTTTGCTCTGGTCATAATAATACTTATTATGACTAAGATTTACTAAGACACTCCATCCTACAATTGCTCCTGCTTCTCGACAACACCCAATCTAGAGTGAACCCCTATTTTCTTAGCCATCCCCTATATCATCCAACCAAACTCCCAATCCCAAATCACATCCTTCAAACACCTTTTTACTAAGACAGACCATGGTTTTCATATGAAGATAACTTTAACAGACTCCCATCTAGGAGTCCCAGTGTGTCTTTCTGGGTGGGAGACTGAATATTAACAATATACTAGATGCGCACTGTCAGAAAGAGTAACTGTGAGCCTCACATATTTATTGACATTTCAGTTAACAAAAGAATCTTAAAACTTAATTCTCTAGTGGGCCAGCCACATCTGAGTGCTTAATAGTCACAGGAAACTAGAGGCTACCCTACTGGAAGGTGCAGAGATAGAACTATTTCATCAAAACAGAGTGCTTTCTCCAACAGCACTGCTGCCAGACTAACTTTAGTTCCCTTCCAAATCCACATCAAGGATTTTGAGACCCCAGGTAGCAGGTGGCTGGGGCCACTTGAAGTAGAGGTGGAGCATCTGGTTTTCAAGAGAGAAAAGTGGAGAAAGGAGGAGGAAGAGCCAGAGAGAGGTGGGGTGGGGAGTGGCTGGGAAAATAGGGAGTTGAGGATTAGCAAGAGGAAAAGACAAGGAGAGGCCAAGGTGTGGCAGGAGGTCTGTACCAGGGATGCACAGATTCCACAGCCCCTGGGTCTGGAGGCCAGGTGGACCCCAATCTCCTCTCCAGCAGGGACATTTTCCCAGCAGACCCAGCACTCACCTGTATAGCTCTCTGTCAAGGCCAGGACCCTCAAGAGCAGCAGGAGGGGACTTCCATCCCCCAGGTCTGAAGAGAATCTGAGTCCAGGTGGGTGTGTGAGGACTTTAACAAGGGGAACCACAGTGATGCTGATCGGCCTCTCTAAAACCCCAGCACCCAAAAGAACGAGAAATGGGGCTTCATCCTGATCATCCAGGCAGAAGGATCTGACTAAGTTTGGGAGAGAGAAAGTGACATTGTGAGGGGATGTCCCCATCCCTTTCACTTTCCAACACTAGGGTTCCCACCCCAGAATTTCCTCAAAATTAGTATAAATTGCAAGGTAATTTTGACTATGTAAATTTTACCTTTATGTTTATAATATTTGAAATTAGAACCATTTAAAAGATTTTAATTCATTTAGAATGATAATGCATTGCTTGCCAATGGATTTATTTATTTTTGGTCTGTCTCATTAGAAGATTCTTGGATTTTTATACCTATACCTGCACTTATCCTGTTATTTTGACTGAAGCAAGTGAAAAAAAAATCTGACCTCACACAATTGTGTAGGAGGAATGTTTTAATAACTTTTTGAGATAACTATAATGACACAAGTGTTAACTTAAAGCTTCTTTGCAATAATATGGAAATCAGAACACTATCACCAAATAGTTCATATTCTGTCATGTTAAAATCCATATTTCTATCTTACACATGGAATGGATCTCTTGCTAAAGTATGGTTTTTAAAAAAGCAATGCATTGTTTGCTCAAAATTTTTTTCCACTGTTGACATACTTAACAGCAAATTATCAAAAGTCCACATTTGCTAACATTATCGCTGATGCCTTGGAACAGAATATAATTATGGGGAAGCTGTCAGGCTTGGGGTGATGGATACAAGTTCTTCAAAATTCTAACTTTCTCCTCAGAGATTATAGTGTATCCTGAGGAAAAGTAAAGGACAGATTAATGATCTTGATGCCTGGAGTGATTGAACCTGATTCCCTGCAGTCAGAGGTCAGAGGGGAATCTCCAGGAGGGAAATTGGTCCCAATCCCTTCACATTTCTTTCCTCTTATTTTCTGTTTTTGTGGGTCTGCCATCACAGTTCTGTAAAACTCCTTGAGGTTCAGGATTTTCTGGTTCTTCTAGGCCCTCCTGGCCCTGCCTCCTCCTTGGCTTCTCCTAAGTTGTTTTCTTCTTACAGATGGAAAGAGAGAGCTATGCTCAGGCTCCATGTACATGTGAGTAGAGTTGATCCCTGATCTCTGGGTGAGTTAGATGGGAGCCCCTGGGGGAGCTCACCTACCATGCAATTTCTCTTTTAGTAACATCTTCTGTGGGCTTGATCAGTTCCTGTTCTGTTCTACCCAGATAGTGATTGTCTGCCTCAACCCCAAAGCCTCTCTCATCACTTGTAAATGTGAGTCCTTGGAGTCCTGAAGGGGAGAGCAGGCAGGGCAATGGGAACACAACTGGATTATGGGGACTCTGGGTATAGACATTTATTTGATTGTGTGATGGGTTGTTCATAGTGTCACCTCTTACACAAACTGATCTGAATTCATTCATAATTATTTTCCTATATAGTGTGAGACATCTGCCTTGTGGGGGACTGGATAACACAAGATTTGTTGTAGTCTATCCCCCATCCCTACTGTGACATGAAAAGCTCCTGAATTCTTTTGCAACTGGTGTCTGTGTTTGTGTGTGTGTGTGTGTGTGTGTGTGTGTGTGTGTTTCTGTTCACATAATGTAAGGAAATGGGGCAGTGGTCTGTCCCAGAGCAATAAGAACCACAGCCCACACTGATCCCTGCCCTTTTTCCCTGTCAACTTTCCTGTTCCGGCAGAGATGTGGCTGGGTTATCTCCATCCCTGTCTCAACTTCATGGTGCACTCAGCTGTAACTTCTAACATTTCTACTGAAAATAAGAGATGTGGTTGATGGGTTTGTTAAAAACAGAGGACAACTCTTAATACTTGAGAGAGTCCTAGTAATCCTAGTACTGGCTTCTATCCAAATCCATAGGTAGATGAAGCCAAAGTCTAATTGAGATTTTCATTTGATTAGAAAACAGGACCCATGAGCCTAGGATTAAAGGGGAGGGCAAGCATCAGGAGAAAAAAGGCCCAGGCAGCCCTGATATTGGTATGAGAGGACTTTGTCCTACAATTGCCACAGAGAAGTTTTGTTCTAAGTTTCCACTGATGAAGATACTGTCTCTAGGTTATGGAGGTGCTCTACAAGGACCATTTATTCTACAGATGTTTTTCGAGCACTGTCTATGATAAATATATTTTGCATTTAGAACCTATGTTGGAACTACAAAACAGTAAAATTTCTAGTTTTGTGAAGCATGTGTTTCACTAGGAACGAGTAGATGATATACCCTAAGCAGAGTAAGGAAAGAATTAATGTGAGGAGGTGGTCAATGTTACAGGGAATGTGATCCAGAGTGTGAGTGTGTGGGGACAGGGAAGGTGACTATTTCCCTAGGGTTAGTGTGAGCCTGTTGGGAAAGTGAAAGATTTGAGGAACATGAAGAAATCTGTCATGAGGATTCTGGGGAATTGTTTCTTAGGCAGGGGGAACAGTCAGTGCTAATGCACTGGGGCAAGCTCAAGTCTACACATTCCGGAAGAACAAGGAAGTTTGTGTCACTGGAGCAGAGTCATCAAGAGGAGGTTGTCAATACAGATAGAATGTGTGGACCTGGAGGTATTGGAAGGTCTCTGACTGTGAGTGAGGCAGTATGTCTTTGTCTGTTGCTAGAATTAAGAAACTCAGGTTTGGAAAACAGCTAAGGATGAATGAATGGTCTGACATTAATGTTCATTTTATATTTTGTTGTACATTCACATAGGGAAAGTGTCCATAATATTCATCAGTTGTTTTTCTTTGACAGCCCAAAAAAGTCTAAGCACCCTGCTGGTGTAGCTGCCTGGCTACCCAAACTGGCGTATTGACAGCTGATGTCTTAACTGTTCCTAGCAGATGCAAAGACTCAACATATGTGCATACCTTTGCTTGACTGTTACCATGTGGACAAGGTAAAGTAGAAGCTTACTTGCTTACTCTTACCATTTCTGTATGTATCTTGTTGTGGCCTGATAAGAAAGAAGACAGAGATTTAGCATTATAAGGAGTAAAGTTTATTCTAAGTTACCTAGAAGAGGGGCTGGGCATCTTTGGCCAGTTTAATAGACTCCTTGTGGTTTACTCTGGAAGGCCTTATCAGAAATAAAGAAATAAAAAAAAAGAAGAAGAAAATAAATAGGAAAAAAAATTAATGGATGTTGGCATTTGAAGGGGCAGCAGTTTCTTCCGTGAAAGTATAGGTGCTGCCTTAAAAGAGCCTCCCTAGCAGCTAACTGCCACGTTTCACACGACTAAAACACTCAGGGTCATTCCAGGGGAACTGGGCTGCACAAAATAACCACACAAGAGACAGAAATACCTTTTTCTTTGGGGTTCCTGTGACAGATACTCTGACATTAAGGGTCCCGAGAGAGAGAGAGAGAGAGAGAGAGAGAGAGAGAGAGAGAGAGCACCTGTGCTGACCTCTTTTATTGAGGAGAAGCCATTCAAATGAGGCAAGGGGTCAGGTTTCAAGGGGCTGAGTCTACCTTCATGATTTCTGCTGTCAGCAGGCTGACTGACATCTAGGAAGGCCACATCCAAGGGCAGAGTAAGAGAAGGGGACACACCAAGGACATTTCCATGGAACATTTTATTCCAAACAGGACAAGGGGTTATATCACAAAGGAACAGGTGAGCGTAGCTCGACCCATGAGGCTGCAGGAAGGCACGCCTGTGCATGAAAACACATTTGGTTGCATTTTTACTACTCTCAAGATCAGGGCTACTGTCTTCGGCTACTTCAAAGTGGCCAGATCACAGGTAGTGACCTGCAGTGCCTAAACCAATCAGGAGAATAAAACTCTGGTCATATGATGTGACGGCCTCTCATCATGGTGAAGGAAGAAAACCCAGATTTTTTTTCAGAATATAAATATTTATTATTTATCATATTTATAGGATTTAACTTGTATAAAATGTTTCACAATCATGCTTTTCTTCGAACTTACCCCAGATTGAATCATACTTCCTGTTATTGTCTAAGAGTACCAACGTTTACACCAGGTTAAAACCCCATTTCAGGAACACAGAGAGGCTCAGTTCATATGGTTACAAGTGGGACTCCATCTGTGCTACCCGATCTAGTTCTGTGGACCTCATCAAGAAGAGACCAAAAGGAAGCAAGTTGATCATACTTGGTTTCTGTACTGAGCCAGGTTTCCTCGGGAATATGCTGCTGGTTTTTCTGTGTGTTGCAAAATCCCATGTTCTCTGGAAACCTAGTAAGAAGGATCAGGCTTGAGGTGGGATTTGGGGGTCAGAACAAAAAGAAAGTATAACGACTAGCATGCGGTTCCTACTCAACATACCCTATTAAAATAAGTGGTCCTGCCTCTCTCTCTAGCATTTCAGTCACTGTCCCTTCCTGTCGGGAGTTGCCACATGGGAACCGAGCGCCCCTTAGCTTTGAGCTATGAGAGCATCGAGATGTGGCAAGCCAGACATGGGCTGTGTGTGTGTGAAATAAGAGCATTGAGTGCACAGGATGGACGGAACTGACATTGCCCCTCTGTTTGGGCAGGCTACATAACTGTCTTTTTGCTATCTCTGCCTATGATCCCCCACACAGCACATGAGATGGATGTGGCCTTCCTAGATGTCAGTCAACCTGCTAACAGCAAGACATCAAGAAGCTAGACTCAACTCCTTAAACCTGACCCCTTGCCTCATTTGAATGGTTTCTCTGCAATAAAAGGGTTCAATGGTGCTCCTCGCTCTCTTTCTTCCCTGCCTTGCCCCCCCTTGTGGGAGCTGTGGCTGAGGAGTGGTCACTGAACTCAAAGAAAAGGTACTTTCTGTGTCTGTGTCTTTATTTAGTCCCCAAATTCACTTGGGGTGATCCTGACTGGTTTAGTCATGTGACCCAACACCTTCCTTTGCAATGATGACCAACCTGTGATAAACATTTTGCACAGACAGAATATCTTCATCTTAACAACCTGATGAAACAAGTGTTATCATCATACTCATTTTAAAGATAAATACAGGTTTGGAGATTTGATCAAGGTCATATGGTGCCGGGTTTCTGTTCTCACGACTAAAAGGCTCAGGGGTCACTCTAGTTAAACTGGGCTAACTGGGCTGCACAACATAACCACACAAGAGACACAAATACCTTTTTCTTTGGGGTCGCTGTGACAGCTCCTCTGACCTTAAGGATCCACAAGAAAAGAGAGAGCGAGAGCAAGTGCTGACCCCTTTTATTGAGGAGAAGCTATTCAAATGAGGCAAGGGGTTAGGTTTCAGGGGGCTGAGTCTGTCTTCATGATGTCCACTGTCAGCAGGTTGACTGACACCTGGTTAGGCCACACCCAAGGGCAAGTAAGAGAAAGGGACATACACAAGGTACTTCCATGGAAGATTCTATCCTAAACAGGGCAAGGGGTTATATTACAAAGGAAAGGTGAACATAGTTTCACCCATGGGGCTGCAGCAAGACACACCCATGCAGGAGACACTGATCCTCTAACCCAAGAAGGGTGGGGAAAGCTCTGCTACATTTCTGCGACTGGGTGCCTCAGCACCCAGCTGGGGAGTGTGACCCAGTCACGTGTAAGGTTGGTCTCCCACAGTTTGTCAATAATAAAGCCAAGATTTGAATCCAGATAGCCTGAGCCTAGAGGCCACTGTGTTCTCCACATCATACTACAAATGCCTTATGCCAAGGGTGATGGGACTACAGTTAGATGCTGCTTAGTCAGTGTATGTGAAATTTCTTTTTCTGCTTTTGTTAAAATTAAAGGCAATACTCCTGAAACCCCTTATTTATATAACTACCTATTTTTATAATTGACCCTGAGGTTTCCTTTCCTGGAATTCACCTTAGTAATACAATCATTCAAAGCAAATGACAGATTTGTCATTTTTTAATATATTGTTTTTAGATATACATGACAGTAGGGTGTATTTTGACATATTATACATACATGGAGTGCAACCCATTACAGTTTGATCTCATTTTTGTGGCTGAACACTGTGTGGAATTACATTGATCATGTATTCATCTATGAGCATAGAAAAGTTATCTCTGATTCATTCTGTCTTTCTTATTCCCATCTCCCCCACCCTTCTCTTCCTTCTCCTTTGTTTTAATCCAATGAACTTCTATACATCTCCTCCATACCCTCCCTTGTTACTGGTTAGCATCCACATATCAGAGAGAACATTCTACTTGTGGTTTTGTGGGACTGGCTTCTTTCACTTAGCAAAGTCAGTTCCATTCATTTACTGGTAAATGCCATAATTTCATTCTTCTTATAGTAAGTAATATTCCATTATGTATATATACCACATTTTCTTTATCTATTAATCTGTTGAAAGGCACTTAGGTTGGTTCCATAGCTTGGGTATTCTGAATTGAAAACTTGGAGTGGAACCACCATGAGGTTATCCCATAAGTTATCAGCTTATATTCAAAGGACTTAAAATCAGTATACCATAGTGATGCAGCCACATCAATGTTTATAGCAGCTCAATTTTCAATAGGCAAGCTATGAAACCAGATTTATTCTCACCTTAAACTAAACAATTCAGAAAAATAAATATGTAAAAGTACATAGGTATTCAGATTGCACAACAAGCACCTCAGAGACTGCCATCTCTGAGACTAAGAGAATGAAGGAGGTGAGGTCTGACATTGTCCATCTTCCTTCCTGCAGAATCTCCAAGACACAGTGCAGGGAGAAGGAGCCCTACACAGCCCAACTCTCTCAGTGAGTAGAGGTTGGAAAGTTGTGAATTTGGAGATTGCAAGGTAGCCAGAATATGAAAAATGAAGGCCCCTAGATCACTGAAATAAAAGTAATGGAGGTCTTCAGGAGGCTCCCCTCAGTATTCAGCTCAGTAAAAGCACATTCGAAAATTATCCAAGGAGAGGGAAAGAATGACCAAAAATGACGAGAGGGCACAGTGGTACGTAGGGATACACAGGGCTAATGACAGTGTCTGCTTCCACTAGCAATATTGGAAAGGCTTATAATTTCCTGAGCATTGGACAGAATACTCAGAGTAGTCTCATGTCTGTAGTGGTGAATAATTATCCTGGCCTCAACACTTTCTGATTTACCTGAAAAATGCTAAAATATAGAACAAAAGATGAAACAGATTCTAAATGACTCAATTTGCTGAAAAATGTTTATGGGATGCAGAAATATCTAGCACCTAACTTGAGTAAGTCAGAATGTCTGGCATCAAATAAAAAGTCACAAAGAATACAATAAAAATAAGAAAATGCAATTCAGAAGATAGAGAAAAGCATCAATCAGAACTAACCTAGAGCTGACACTAAGGTTGAATTTAGAAGCTGATGATTTTAAAATGCTTATTGTTAGTATATGACATACATTCAATAAGGTAAGTAAGAGACATGAAAGATATATAAAAAATCAAAGTGAAACTTCTGAGGAAAAAATGTCTAAGATATAAAATATACTGAATATGAGATGAGGTTAATGATAAAAGATATCAGAGTCTTTGAAGGCATATAAACAAAAACTTCCTTGATGTACTAAAGTCCTAATAAAAGCAATTAAAAGGTTAAAAAAACTTTCCTTAATTATATAAAGGTATGATTTTTATAACATAAATGAGGTGTCTGACATATTTGGATTAGATATGTTTAATTATAATCATAGAAAAAAGAAGAGAAAGCAGAGATATAGAGATAGCATTACTGTATTTTTGTCTTGTTTTGTTTTGTTTTGTTTTTGTACCAGGGATTGAACTCAAGGGCACTCAACCACTGAGCCACATCCCCAAGCTTATATTCTTATATAGTAGTTTCCAAAGTGGTTTCAAGTAAGACCAGATGGATATGGTAAATCCTTTATACAACCATAAAGAAAACTCCAGAAAAAATTATTGAGGGAATTAACACACTATAAAATATCCATTTGAGAATTAGAAGAGCACCTGCTTCTTGAGATCCAACATGGCGGCCGGCGCGGAGAGATCAAGTCTCTGACCTCTTCAGCTGCGCGCATAGGGAGTCGTAAACTGTCTAAATGCTGTTTGCTCAGGATCACTAGGCAATGCTGAGCTGACATGGATCTGGGACGAACAGTCTGGGCCTCTCAGAACACACTTCGAGCCCGGATCGGCTGAATTCAAGCTGCCGTTCGCCTGCTTCTCACAGCCAAACTGCTGTGACTCAGCACTAACGATCCCGCTGAAAAAACTGGTCAGCCCTTCTGAACCTATGGAAGTAAATGCCAACCGACCCTTCATAGGCAGTGGCCACAGGATTGAAACGGGGCTTGGGAGAGACAGTCAGGACCCACCCATTGCATTGATCACCCGGCAAAGGGAACAAACTGTCACCATTTGCATGGGATACCATCATGGCACAGAACTGACGTCACCAGAATTCGGCGGAGGAGATAACTTCATTGAAACCAGCGGCAACAGGTGTGTAATCCCTTAGCCTTCCCTTTTCACACAGCGGGGAAACCTTAAGGGCCCCTCCCAGCTCTCCCGTGAGCGTGATAGCCAGACCGAGGGAATCAGGAGTGGTGCAGGACTCATGGCGTGGAACTCCCGGCTACTGCTCCCACCAGTGCTGACAACTGAGGTCTCTTGCACCAGCTACTGGGGGTGTGGCTACCGAAGGGCAAGCAAATTCGTTGGGGGTTCTCAGCCCCAAGCTCTACAAACTTAGGGTCTGAGGGAATGGCAAACAGGGAGAGTGTGCCCAGGCGTTCATGAAAACAGGGCTCCCAGGAGCAGCAGGCCTGGCGTGTAGCCAGTATTGTGGTGAGCATCACCGGTGAGCAGGGCCTGGCTTGAGGAAAAGTGGGGAAGTGACTAGACACAAGAGAAGGCCCTAGGCACTCAGGATTGGAGACCTGCCCAGTCTGGGAGGAGGAGCTGCTGCACAGTGATTGGTTCCCGCATATTGAGAGGATAAGCTTGGCCCAGTGGGCACAGCTTCATCTACTGGAAGAGAAGTTAATCAAACTCTAAGACTGCATTTATTAATTTTTTTTAATTTGGGATTATTTTCATTTTTTGTTGTTGTGTTTTATATTTTTTTAATTTTTTAAATTTTTTTAATTTTTTAATTTTTTTTAAATTTTAATTTTCATTTTTTAATTATTATTATTATTTTTTTTATTTTTTTATTTTCTATTTTTTTCTTTTGTCTTCTCATTTCTTTTCAATTTTCTTATTCCCCCTTCCTTGAATTCTACCTGCTTACTCTCATTCTTTTAGTGACTTCTTCCCTTCCCTTCTAATACCTTTCCTCCCAAGCATCAAATACATTTATAGGAGTAAACAGTAACTCAGCAGTCAAACAGAAAAAGAAGTAACATGAACAGCATGAAAAAGCAAGGAAGAAAAGGAGTACAAACAATGCAGGACAGCCTAAATATTCAGGAGGACCTAGAGTCATCAGAAAAATGGTCATATAAAGAACTCAAGGAATACCTTAGACAGATGGAATGGAACCTTAAAGAGGATATGAGACAGCAAATTCAAACAGTGAAAGAACACATTGAAAATGAATTACATATACAGATAAAAGAAGAAGTTAAGCATCTTTATCAGGAGATAGAGATTATAAAAAAATCAAACAAAAATTCTAGAAATGAAGGAAACTATAAACCAAATTAAAAACTCAAATGAGAGTATCACTAACAGAGTGGAGCAAGTAGAAGCCAGAACATCAGATAATGAAGACAAAATATATCATCTTGAAAAGAGTCTACCCAACTGAGAAAGGCTGGTAAAAAATCACGAGAATAACAACCAAGAGATATGGGATAACATAAAAAAAAATTAAACTTAAGAATAATCGGGATAGAGGAAGGTATAGAGATTCAAACCTAGGGAATGAGTAACCTGCCGAATGAAATAATTACAGAAAACTTTCCAGAAATAAAAAAGGAAACAGATATACAAATTGTAGATGCATACAGGACACCGAGCATACAAAATCACAGTAGACCTACACCAAGACACATTGTTATGAAAATATCCAATATACAGAACAAAGAGAAAATATTAAAAGCTACAAGAGAAAGGAGGCAGATTACATTCAGGGGTAAACCAATAAGGTTAACAACAGATTTTTCATCACAGACGCTAAAAGCGAGAAGATCCTGGAACAATGTATTCCAAACACTGAAAGACAATGGATGCCAACCAAGAATTCTGCATCCAGCAAAATTAAGCTTCAGGTACGACAACAAAATAAAAATCTTTCATGATAAACAAAAGCTAAAAGAATTTGCAGCCAGAAAACCAGTATTGCAAAGCATCTTAAGCAAAACACTACACGAGGAAGAAATGAAAAACAATAACCAAAACCATCACTGGTAAGTGCCTCAGTAAAGACAGAGGGCAGGGGAAAGCTAATCATGGAGAAACAAACTAAATTTAAAAAAAAACAGATAAATAATCAAACATGGCTGGAAGTACAAACCATATATCAATAGTAACTCTAAACGTTAATGGCTTAAACTCTCCAATAAAGCAACATAGACTAGTAACATGGATTAAAAAAACAAACCCGGGGCTGGGGATGTGGCTCAAGTGGTAGCGCGCTTGCCTGGCATGTGTGCAGCCCGGGTTCAATCCTCATCACCACATACAAAGATGTTGTGTCCGCCAAAAACTAAGAAATAAATATTTTAAAAAAATTCTCTCTCTCTCTCTCTCTCTCTCTCTCTCTCTCTCTTCTCTTCTCTTATCTATCTATCTCTTTTAAAAAATTAATAAAATGGTATATGATTAAAAAATAAATAAATAAAATAAAAAATAAAAAACAAATCCAAAAATATGCTGCCTCCAGGAGACACATCTGATTGGAAAAGACATACATAGGCTGAAGGTGAAATGTTGGGAAAAAATATACCACGCACACGGTCCTCGTAAGCAAGCAGGGGTGCCCATCCTCGTATCAAATAAAATCGACTTCAAGACTAAGTTAATCAAAAGGCATAAGAAAGGACATTATATACTGTTAAAAGGAACCATTCTTCAACAAGACATAACAATTATCAATATTTATGTACCAAATAATGGTGCTGCAACGTTCATAAAACAAATTCTCCTCAAGTTCAAGAATCAAATACACCACAACACAATAATTATGGATGACTTCAACACACCTCTCTCACCATTGGACAGATCCTCCAAACAAAAGTTGAATAAAGAAACTATAGAGCTCAATATCCAATCAATAACCTAGACTTAACTGATATATATAGAATATATCAACCATCATCAAGTGGATATACTTTTTTCTCAGCAGCACATGGATCCTTCTCAAAAATAGACCATATATTATGCCATAGGGCAACCCTCAGTAAATATAAAGGGGTGGAGATAATACCATGCATTTTATCTGATTATAATGGAATGAAACTGGAAATCAATGATAAAATAAGGAAGGAAAAATCCTACGTCACATGGAAAATGAACAATATGTTACTGAATGATCAAAGGGTTACAGAAGACATAAAGGAGGAAATCAAAAGATTCTTAGAGATAAATGAAAATACAGACACAACATATGGGAATCTATGGGACACAATGAAAGCAGTTTTAAGAGGGAAATTCATCGCCTGGAGGTCATTCCTCAAAAAAAGAAAAAAACAACAAATAAATGACCTCACAATTCATCCCAAAGCCCTAGAAAAGGAAGAGCAAAACAACAGCAAATGTAGCAGAAGGCAAGAAATAATTAAAATCAGAGTGGAAATCAATGAAATTGAAACAAAAGAAACTATTGAAAAAATTAACAAAACTAAAAGTTGGTTCTTTGAAAAAATAAATAAGATCGACAGACCTTTAGCCATGCTAACGAAGAGAAGAAGAGAGAGAACTCAAATTACTAACATACATGATGAAAAAGGCAATATCACAACAGATGCTACAGAAATAGAGAAGACAATTAGAAATTATTTTGAAAACCTATATTCCAATAAAATAGAAGATAGTGAAGACATCGATAAATTTCTTAAGTCATATGATTTGCCCAGTCAGGAGGATACACACAATTTGAACAGACCAATATCAATGGATGAAATTGAAGAAGCCATCAAAAGACTAACAACCAAGAAAAGCCCAGGACCAGATGGGTATACAGCGGAGTTTTACAAAACCTTTAAAGAAGAATTAATACCAATACTTTTCAAGTTATTTCAGGAAATAGAAAAAGAGGGAGCTCCTGCAAATTCATTCTATGAGGCCAACATCACCCTGATTCCAAAACCAGACAAAGACACCTCAAAGAAAGAAAACTACAGACCAATATCTCTAATGAAACTAGATGCAAAAATCCTCAATAAAATTCTGGCAAATCGAATACAAAAACACATCAAAAAAATTGTGCACCATGATCAAGTAGGATTCATCCCTGGGATGCAAGGATGGTTCAATATACGGAAATCAAAAAATGTCATTCCCCACATCAATAGACTTAAAGATAAGAACCATATGATCATCTCGATAGACGCAGAGAAAGCATTTGACAAAGTACAGTATCCCTTTATGTTCAAAACATTAGAAAAACTAGGGATAACAGGAACTTACCTTGACATTGTAAAAGCTATCTATGCTAAGCCTCAGGCTAGCATCATTCTGAATGGAGAAATGTTGAAGGCATTCCCTCTAAAATCTGGAACAAGACAGGGATGCCCTCTCTCACCACTTCTATTTAATTTAGTCCTTGAAATACTAGCCAGAGCAATTAGACAGACGAAAGAAATTAAAGGCATAAAAATAGGAAAAGAAAAACTTAAATTATCACTATTTGTGGAAGACATGATTCTATACCTAGAAGACCCAAAAGGGTCTACAAAGAAACTACTAGAACTAATAAATGAATTCAGCAAAGTGGCAGGATATAAAATCAACACACATAAATCAAAGGCATTCCTGTATATCAGCGACAAAACTTCTGAAACGGAAATGAGGAAAAACACTCCATTCACAATATCCTCAAAAAAAAAAAAATACTTGGGAATCAACCTAACAAAAGAGGTGAAAGATTTATACAATGAAAACTAAAGAACCCTAAACAGAGAAGTACAAGAAGATCTTAGAAGATGGAAAAATATACCCTGTTCATGGATAGGCAGAACTAACATTATCAAAATGGCGATATTACCAAAAGTTCTCTATAGGTTTAATGCAATGCCAATCAAAATCCCAATGGTATTTCTTGAAGAAATAGATAAAGCAATCATGAAATTCATATGGAAAAATAAAAGACCCAGAATAGCAAAAGCAATTCTAAGCAGGAAGTGTGAATCACGCAGAATAGCGATACCAGATTTCAAACTATATTACAGAGCAATAGTGACAAAAACAGCATGGTACTGGTACCAAAACAGGCGGGTGGACCAATGGTATAGACTAGAGGACACAGAGACTAATCCACAAAGTTACAACTATCTTATATTTGATAAAGGGGCTAAAAGCAAGCAATGGAGGCAGGATAGCATCTTCAACAAATGGTGTTGGGAAAACTGGAAATCCATATGCAACAAAATGAAACTGAATCCCTTTCTCTCACCATGCACAAAAGTTAACTCAAAAGGGATCAAGGAGCTTGATATCAAATCAGAGACTCTGCGTCCGATAGAAGAAAAAGTTGGCTCCGATCTACATATTGTGGGGTCAGGCTCCAAATTCCTTAATAGGACACCCATAGTACAAGAGTTAATAACAAGAATCAACAAATGGGACTTACTTAAACTAAAAAGATTTTTCTCAGCAACAGAAACAATAAGAGAGGTAAATAGGGAGCCTACATCCTGGGAACAAATTTTTACTCCTCACACTTCAGATAGAGCCCTTATATCCAGAGTATACAAAGAACTCAAAAAATTAGACAAAAAGATAACAAATAACCCAATCAACAAATGGGCCAAGGACCTGAACAGACACTTCTCAGAGGAGGACATACAATCAATCAACAAGTACATGAAAAAATGCTAACCATCTCTAGCATTCAGAGAAATGCAAATCAAACCCACCCTAAGATACCATCTCACTCCAGTAAGATTGGCAGCCACTATGAAGTCAAACAACAACAAGTGCTGGCGAGGATGTGGAGAAAAGGGTACACATGTACATTGCTGGTGGGACTGCAAATTGGTGCAGCCAATTTGGAAAGCAGTATGGAGATTCCTGGGAAAGCTGGGAATGGAACCACCATTTGACCCAGCTATTGCCCTTCTCAGACTATTCCCTGAAGAACTTAAAAGAGCATGCTACAGGGATACTGCCACATCGATATTCATAGCAGCACAATTCACAATAGCTAGACTGTGGAACCAACCCAGATGCCCTTCAATAGATGAATGGATTAAAAAATGTGGCATTTATACACCATGGAATATTATGCAGCACTAAAAAATGACAAAATCATGAAATTTGCAGGGAAATGGATGGCAGTAGAGCATATTATGCTTAGTGAAGCTAGCCAATCCCTAAAAAACAAATACCAAATGTCTTCTTTGATATAATGAGAGTAACTATGAACAGAGCAGGGAGGAAGAGCAGGAGGAAAAGATTAACATTAAACAGAGACATGAGGAGGGAGGAAAGGGAGAGAAAAGGGAAATTGCATGGAAATGGAGGGAGAACCTCATTGTTATACAAAATTACATATAAGAGGTTGTGAGGGGAATGGGAAAATAAACAAGGAGAGAAATGAATTACAGTAGATGGGGTAGAGAGAGAAGATGGGAGGGGAGGGGAGGGGGGATAGTAGAGGATAGGAAAGGTAGCAGAATACAACAGTCACTAATATGGCATTATGTCAAAATGTGGATGTGTAACTGATGTGATTCTGCAATCTATATTTGGGGTAAAAATGGGAGTTCATAACCCACTTGATTCTAATGTATGAAATATGATATGTCAAGAGCTTTGTAATATTTCGAACAACCAATAAGAAAATATCCATTTGACACATGGAATATAAATACAGGAAGAATTGAGGAACAAAAAAGTGAGACACATATAAAATGAGTAAAACGGTCAATTCAACCTAATAAATATTAACAAATTTTTCTTCCTTCTTTTCCTGTTTGTCTGTGTGGTTAGAAAACTTGAGATCTGCCCTCTTCACATATTTCAAGTAAACAATGGAGTATTATTAACTATAGTCAACATACTCTATGTTCATAGATTACATCTCCAGTATTTCTACATCTCCCATATCTTAGAGGTAGTTCTCTTTGATTCATACCTTGCCCCACACCAGATTCCACATAGGGTAGGATATGCAGTCTTTCTGGACCTGACTAGTTTCATTTAGTATAATGTCTCCTAATTCATCCATGTTATTACCAATGAGAAGTTTTCTTTCTTAAAAAGACTGAACAAATATTTTGTTACAATTTATCCCCACAGCAATGAATACCTGCAACAGACACTAGCACTTGAAATGGGGTGCTACCATAACAAAACTTTAAAAGGATGGAGTAGCTTTGGAACTGGGCAATCAGTAAACTTGGAAGGACTTTGAAGGAACTGTTTAGGAGAACTAGAGTAGAAGAAAAACTGATTTTTTTCAAGGGACAGAGACAGTATGCAATGAAAAGAAACTTATAGAGCCCTCAAGTTCTATTAGTAAGAAGCAGTGAAGAAATTATGCAACTGCAAGCACAGTTACATTCCATTTAAAAACTAAAACAGTGAATCACCAATAGCACAAGACAGATCTCAGTGTAAAATCAAGAATCAGGAACTATTTATTCTCAGGAATAAATAAGATAGAGTTCTCATAAAGAAACTAACATTTGCCTGGTTCTGTTTGAACAATGCTGCAAACCTGGGGCTCTTTTGTGCCTCTCACTTGGCCTCAATTAGAATGTCCAGAATGATCTTTTATGACACCCATTATATATTGTGTTTGTCAAGGTGCATAAGGTGAACTTTCATGAAACAGGTGAAGGGCCGAATTCACATCGACTCATTCAAGGAGCTGCATCTCTACCTGACCCTCATTAAGATAATGAGAGTCTGGGCTTTATACTGAATATGTGATGGAATGAGATTTGGGGAAGCTTTTGGTAGAAGACAGCTTACTGCCCATGTGGAAGGAATATAAAATATTTGTGGTCAGAAGGATGACTATTATGGTTTTCAAAAACTGACCATAAATTTCTTGATACCCAATGGCAGGAGATAATTCCCCTCCTATGAATGAGGCTGGACTTACTAAACTCAACTTTTGTAGAGAGAATACGCCAGAAGTGACAGTATATAGCCACACAGAGAATGAACTGGGGTTTCCTGCTTTCCCTGCTCACCTTAGATCAATCATTCTTGGGTAAGTACCTGCCATCCTAGTAGCTAATCATCTCAGGAGATCCCTATATGGCCAGGAGGTATGAGCTGAGAAGGAGGTCCTTCCATGCCAATCAAACCTTCTAGTTCTGGCCAATTGCAATTTTGTGAGATACCAGAGGTAGACACAACCAGCTAAGCCAATTCTTGAACATTACTCTCATAAAAGCAGAGAGTTAGTAAATCCTTATAAGTTTAAGTTGCTATATTTTGGAGTGATTTGTTACAAACCAAAATCTGTAACAAATGCACAGAAACAACGCATAATTCTTACTAGAAACAATGTAGTCCAGAAAAATTGGGACGTCATACCTCAATAACAGGAAAAGGCTGCTAAATAAGAGCTATTTATCCACAAATACTGTCTTCAAAGTAAAAATGACTTCTTAAATTATTTCAATTTTTTAAAAATCCATTTTAATTATCAGCATTTTTGCTTTGCATTATATTCATACAAGTTTTACTTAGGATTAGTGCTTATCTTAACATTTCAGTCTACTGGTTAACAATGTATTAATTCACATAAATATAGAAATCTTGCTACTCTTGAAACTTCCCTCTGTACCCACCTTTAATGTTATAGATTTATATTTAATATACTTAGGCAGGTTTCAATGTCCACAAAAAAAGCTATGATTTTAGTTTATTACAGTCATACATGTTTCTTAAGTAAGTGGAAAAGGGTAAAAAAATGAGATAGTCCTTTGCATTTAGCCAGATTTATGCCACATCTGCTGCTCTTTGCCTTTTCTGAATATTTGAGTTTGACTTGGCATCATTTGCCTTCAAATCAAAGAATTCATTTACAAATTTCATTTAGTAATTTAGTAACTGATTCTTTTACTTTTCTCTAATCTGAAAATATGTTTATTTTCTATTCATTTTTAAAAATTTTTTTAGTAATAGATGGACACAATACCTTTATTTTATTTATTTATTTTTATGTGATGTTGAGGATCCAATCCAGTGGCTCAACTCTGTGAGGCAAGTGCTCAGCCACACACCAGCCTTGTATTCATTTTTGAAGGACATTTTTTATTGACATATGCTTAGGGATTACTGTGGTTTGGATGTGAGGTGTCCCCCAAAAGCTCATGTATGAGACAATGCAAGAAGTTTTACAGGAGAAATAATTGGGTTATGAGAGCCTTAACCTAATCAGTGAATTAGTCCCCTGATGGGATTAACTGAGTGGGGACTGAAGGTGGATAGGGTGTGGCCAGAGGAGGTGGGTCACTGGGGGCATGACTCTGGGATATATATTTGTATCTAGTGAGTAGAGTCTCCCTCTCTTCTTTCTGATCATCATGTGAGATGCTTCCCTCTACAGCACTCTTCTGCTCATCCAGAGCCCAGAGGAATGCAGCCAGTCTTCTAAGGACTGAGACTTCTGAAACCATGAACCCTCAAATAAATTTTTCCTCCCCTAAATGTGTTCTGAGTGAGTCTTGTAGTCACAGCAGTGAAAATGCTGACTAAAACAGGGATTGACCTTTTGTTTGTTGAGAGCCTTTAAAATTTTGTCCCACTTTCTGTTTGCTTCTCCCACTTTGCTTCTTCCAAAACTAGACAAAGACATCACAAGAAAGAGAACAACAGGCAAAATCCATCATGAACCTAGATTCAAAAATCTACACAGAATGCTAGGAAATCACATGCAAAGACACAGAAAGCAATGTACATCTCTTCAGGCTGATTTTATTATATCTTGTGAAATCAAGGTTGGTCTAATCTTTGGAAAATTAATGAATGGAGATCAAAAGCCACATGTTCATTACAAGGGATCCAGAAGAAGCATTCATCTGAATTTAACATCATTCCATGATAAAATCTCTAGCATATTAGGAATTGAAAGGACCTTTCAACATGATTAAGGACCATGCCTTAATTAAAAGCCTACTGCAAGCATCTGCCCAAGAGAGAAAATCCTCACCATTTTCTTCCTGGGATCAGCAACCAAGCAAGCATACCTGCTCTCACCATTTTTATTAAAATGGATTCTGGATACCCTAGTCAATTCAAGAGTCAAATAAAATACAATTAAAAAGGAAAAAGTAAAACTTTATCCTTATTTGCAGGAAGCATGAGTGTTGCAGTAATTCACTTGCAGGTCAGCATGAGAAAAGAAAGAAAAAGAAGCAGAGCAAGCAAAGCAGCAGCAGAAAAAAAAGTCCTTTATTGTGTACAAGCAATCTTTTTATAGTATTGTGAACAAAGAAGGCAGCCTTCCAACATCAATAAATCAGGTCCTTCAGCTAATTAAACATAGCATACAGAAGTTTTACTTTCTAATCAGAAGTGACCCGCTTCTCATGGCTAATCTATACTCGGCTTGGAGTATGTTGAGCTCTGCTCTTTGTTTAGAACAGATAAAAAATTTTTCTCAGCGCCCTCCAAGCCCACTTGGCAGAACATCCCGTTTGCAGGCAAGTTCTCCCAAGGTCAGCAGACACCTCGCTTTCAAGCATGTCTGTTGTTACCTATCTAAACCTTGAAGAAGCCTCTCGTTTGCGAGCAGACTCTCCCAGGGACAGCAAACATCTCGTTTTCAAGCATGTCCGCTGTTGCCTTTCTATATCTTGACAGAATATCCTGTTTGCAGGCAAACTCCATCAAGGACAGTAATAGTAACGCAGTCACATCTGATTCTCTACACATGAGAATTTATGTGGAAAATGCTAAGAAACTCCCTAATTAGTAGAATTAATAACTCCATTTAGCAAGACCACAGTAAAAAGCTTACTTTGCCAAAACCAATTTTATTCCAGTATTCTAGTAATAAGAAATTAGAACATGATAATTTTTTGCTTTTCTTCTTTTTTTACTGGTTCTTTTTAGTTACACATGAATTACATTTTGACATAATTATAAATTCATGGAATATATCTTGTTCTAATTCCATCTCTAGTATCTCTCCCTCCTCATCCATCCCCCAACACTTGCTCCCTTCTCTCTACAAATCTTTCTGCCATTTACCCAGAGTTGTTATCTTAAATGAATTTCTAGTGTGTGTACATGATGGTGAGATTCACTGTGGTCTACTCATATATATTCATAGGAAAATTATGTCAGATTCATTCTACTGTCTTTCCTTTTCCCATCCTCCCTCCTTTCTCTTTATTTCCTTTTGTCTACTTCACTGAACATCTATTCTTGTATTTTCCTACCCCCATCTTTATTGTGGATTAACTTCCAAATATCAGGGAAAACAGCTGATCTTGGTTTTGGGGGGACTGGCTTATTTCACTTAGCATGACAGTCTCCAGTTTCATCCATTTATCTGCAAGTTCCATAATTTCATTCTTCTTTATGGCCAAGTAATACTCCATAGTGTATGTATACCATATTTTCTTTATCCATTCATCTTTAAAGGGCACTTAGCTTAACTCCATAGTTTAGCTATTATTGTCCAATATGCAGTCCCACTACCCATGTATGAATTTACACTTTTCCCCACAATCTCACCAATGCTTATTGTTACTTGTATTCTTCATAGTTGTCATTCTGACTGGAGTGAGATGAAATCTCAGGGTAGTTTTAATTTTCATTTCTCTAATTGCTAGAGATGTTGAACATTTTTTCATATATTTGTTGACTGATCTTATTTCTTATTCTGTGAAGTACCAGTTTAGTTCCTTTGCCCATTTATTTATCGGGTTATTTGGTTTTTTGTTAAGTATTTTGAGTCCTTTATATCTTGGACATTAATATCTTATCTGAGGAGCATTTGGCAAAGATTTGCTCCCATTATGTAGGATCTCTCTTCAAGCTCTTAGTTGTTTCCTTTGCTGTGAAAACCTTTTTAATTTGATACCATCTTATTCACTGATTTTTATTTTACTTGTTGTTCTTTAGGAGTCTTGCTAAGGAATTCAATTCCTGGGCCAATATGTTGGGGTATTGGACCTACATTTCTTTTCTAGCAGGTTCAGGGTTTCTAGTCTAATTCCTATGTCTTTGATTCAGTTGAGTTTTGTGCATGGTGAGAGATAGGGACTGAATTTCATTCTACTACATATGGATTTCCAGTTTTCCCAGCACCATTTGTTGAAAAGCATATCTTTTCTCCAGTGCATGTTTATGGCATCTTTGTCAAATATGAGATTATTGTACTTAAGTGGGTTTATCTCTGCGTCTTCTATTTTGTCCTACTGGTCTGCATGTCTGTTGTGGTGCAAGTACCATTTTATTTTTGTTACTATAGCCTGGTAGTGTAACTTAAGTTCTGGTATTTTGATGCCTCCTGCTTTACTTTTCTTACTGAGGATACTTTGGTTATTCTGGGCCTTTTGTCTTCCCAAATGAATTTCATCAGAGCTTTATCTATTTCTATGAAGAAAGTCAATGGAATTTTGATGGGGATTGCAGAGAATCTGTAGATCACTTTTGGTAGTATGGCCATTTTTGGTAGTACAGGCCATATTCGTTCTGCCTATCCAAGAAATTGGAAGGTCTTTCCAACTCCTAGTGCCTTCTTCAATTTCTTTCTTCAGTTTTTTTTTTTAATATATAATTTTCACTGTACATGTCTCTTACCTCCTTGTTTTGATGTATTCTCAGGTTTTTGGTTTTTTTCAGGCTATTGTGAATGGAATTGTTTTCCTGATTTCTTTCTCAGCAGGATCATTACTAGTACTGATTTTTGTATGTTGATTTGTACCCTGATACTTTGCTGAATTTATCAGCTCCAAAAATGTGATTTTTTTGTCAAGTTCCTTGAGACTAAAACACTCAGGATCACTCCAGGGGAACTGGGCTGCACAAAATAATCACACAGGAGACAGAGATACCTTTTTCTTTGGGGTCCTGTGACAGCTCCTCTGACCTTAAGGGTGGGGAGGGAGGGAGGAAGAGAGAGAGAGAGAGAGAGAGAGAGAGAGAGAGAGAGAGAGAGAAAGTGTTGAACCCTTTTATTAAGGAGAAGCCATTCAAATGAGACAAGAGATCAGGTTTCAAGAGATGAGTCTAGCTTAGCTTCCAGATGCTGCTGTCAAGAGGTTGACTGACATCTAGAAAGGCCACACCCAAAGGCAGAGCAAGAGAAGGGGACATACAAAGTGTTTTCATGGAACATTCTATCCCAAACGGGGCAAAGGGGTAAAATCACAAAGCAACAAGTGAGCATAGCTCAATCCATGGGGTGACACACCTACATCTGAAGATGTGCCCTCAAACTTCTTGGACTGGGGCACTGACCAGATCACTTACAAGATGTCAAAGCCTCTCTGCTCCAGGATGGAAAGTGTGAATCATTCAGAGTGACTCCCTACAGTGTTTTTTTTTTCCTTGGGGTCTTCTAAGTCTAGAATCATATCATCAGCAAATAGAGATAATGTGACTTTTTTTATTTATAGCTCTTTAATTTTCATCTCTTGCATAATTTCTCTGGCTAGATTTTCAACTACTATATTGAATAGGACTAGTGAGAGTGAACATCCATGTCTTATCCCAGTTTTTAGAGAAAATGCTTTCAGTTTTTCCCAATTTAGTATGATGTTGGCTTGGATTGATACATAGAGCATTTGCAATGCCAGCACAAGTTCCTTTCATTGCTAGTTTTTTCAGTGTTTTTTTTTTTAAACAAGAATGGGCACTGAACATTGTTGAAGGGTTTTTCTGAATTCACTAAGATGGTCATGTGATGTTTGTCTTTAATTCTATTTATGTATATATAACATTTATTGATTTTCATATATTGAGCCAAACTTTCATATCTGGGTGGAACACACTTGATCATGGTGTACAATTTTCTTAATATGTTTTTTAAACTAATTTTATTTTTTTACACAAATGGAACACAACTTTTCATTTCTCTGGTTGTACATACATAGAGTCATACCATTCATGCAATCCATACCCATATATAGGAGTAATAATGTCCATGTCATTCTACCACATTCCCCCACTTCTTAATGTGTTTTTGAATGTAGATTGCTAATATTTTATTAAGGATTTTTACATCTATGTTCATCAGGCATACTGATATCAGTTTTGTTTCCTTGATGTGTCTTCATTTGCTTTGGCATCAGGGTGATACTAGCTTCATAGAATAAGAACACATTTCATAGAAAGTATTCTTGTCATTAGGTGATATATGACTCTAATATATTGTTTGATGTAGAAAATTTATAAAATGTTGACAAGGATCAATCACAAGTTAAAAATAATCCATATGCCTAGACCAGAAAAATTCTGTTGCATTTCCTTCTAGTCTGTTCTCCTCCTCCTCCTACAGCCTAAATGCTGCATATTTCTTTTCCTTTCCCTCTCATTCACTCAGATGATGAATACAGAGTTTAGTGGGCCCCAGTACTGCTCTCTGCAAATGCCGTTTCCCAGGTCAGTTGCCTCTCTGGTTTCCTGAGTGGGCAATTTCTAACTTTCTCCTCCCTTCTTACACCCCAGTACTAACTCTCCACTCCTCACTCCTAGAAGACAAAATTCTTTCTCTTTTCACTTGGACAAAAAATAGGACTCAGGTAAGAACTGCATCATAATCCCATCAGAGGCCCCACAGCTGAAACTGTCTCCCCCGTCTTCCCACCAGTGATGATGGATGATCTGTTGCTGTCTGAGGCCACCTCCACACCTGGGAATAATAAGACTGGCCCCTCCATCCCCTGTATCATCACATTCTACTCTCTGTGGCTCGTTCATTTCTGCGTTCAATCATACTGCAATATTTCCCACTAAAACAACACAAGTTAACTCAGTAAATAAAACAAAATCCCTTCTTACAAATTCACCACCTGATCCTTTGTCTCCTTTCCATTACTGCCCCAAATCTCCGATAAACCTTATAGAGTGATGTCTGAGTCCTTTTTCTCATGGTGTCTTTTTAAACATTGCATTATTTTTTGAGTGGAATCATAGACAGCATTTGAAAGGACAAATGCTTCTATAAGACTCAGTAAAAAGACAAATGACCCCAATCTTCCATGCAGTCCCATTTCCTGGTCCCTGCTTTACTTCTTTTGCCTGATACTTTTATTATTACCTCTAAATAGAAGGCTGATAGGGCTCCTTCTTGGTTTTTCAGTTTCACGTTGCACTTTTAGTTGAAAGCTTCCCTGCACATGCCCTATTCTCTCAATAGCCAATTTATACTTTTGATTAGAACAATGTTGTTTACATTACACTGACTATGCAAATGTTATTCACAGCTAGGCTTGTAACTTTCATCACTTTGTTTTCTTGAACTGATTTGTAACTTCCCTGCAATTAATAAAATTGTTCTTCCTTCATTTGCTTGGTTTCTGTTGTTCTGTTATTTTGGAATTTTCCCAAACTTTCTCCTAGGGTCTCTGCTGTGGTTTGAATGTCTGTCCCAAAGTTCACGTGTTACAAACTTGATCTTCAATGTGATGGTGTGCAGAGATGGAATTAATGGGAGATGGGTGAGTCATAAGGATCCTGTTCTCATAAATAGATCAGTACTGTTATCTTGGGAGTGGGTTGCCCCCTCCTGTCCTTAACCTTCCACCACAAGAGGAAACAGCAGAAGGGTCCTAGTCAGATGCCAGTGCCTTGACCCTGGACTTCCCAACCTTAATAATGGTGAAGAAATACATGCCTGATCTGCACAATTTACTCAATATGTGGTGTTCCCTTAGAGCTGCAAAACAGACAAAGGCAGTCTCCTTGAGTATATTTAAGCATATCCAGAATTCACCATCTTGGTCTTTGTGAAGACACCTGTCCCAGAACTCTCAGTCCTGCCAGACCTGGACTGGATGCCTTCACAACTGGAGTAAGGCTGACTCCCTGGATCTGCTTCACCTCATGGGGGAACACGGCCTCCCTGTCTTGTGCTGGCTCCTCTCTTAGGTACATCCCATGTGTCCCCTTTTCTTGGATTCCTCCATCATTTTTGTTTCTCATATATTTAGCCACATCCTATTGGAACATGAACAGAAAATACTGAAGCCCTAAACATCTGAAATGTCTTTAGGATACTCTACCTCTTAGTCTAACTTTAACTTAGTATAGAGTTCTGTGTTGAAAATATTTTTACTTGGAGCATGCATGATATTGTTTCAACATTATCTAGCTTCTAAAGTTGCATTTCCTACATCTTGAAATGTTCAGGGTCTCTTTTTTTCTACCTACTTTCTGGATCTGTTTTCATTTGTTTGGGAGCAATTCACATGTAATTTTGGAGTGCTGAAAAGGCTGAGATATTTCTTGAGATTTTAAAATAAGTTCATATTCTCAATTATTTTTGGAATTCCCCTGATTCAATTGCTTGAAATCCTTTATTAATAACTTTGTGCTTTTAGAGTTCTTCTGTCTTGCTTACCATTACTTTTCCAGTGTTACTACTTCTTTTCTGGTATTACTTTAATTGTCCAAATAATCTATAGAATTTTTCATTTATACGATCACTTTTAATATGTAAGAACTATTTATTTTCTTTCTGTATATAATTGTGCGTAATTACTTGTTCACTAATACCCATTCTTTTTTACTTGTTTTAGCAATTATTGAGAACAGTAGCAGAGGATCAAGCAAAGAAGTTGAGACCAGGGCTGGGTTATGGCTCAGTAGTATAGCTCTTGACTAGCATGTGTGAGGCACTGGGTTTGATTCTCAGCACCACATAAAAATAAATAAAATTAATTTTAAAAAAAAGAAGTTGAGACCAATTGGGAGCTCTCTACTGTTGTCTCAGAGCAGCAGTTCTCAAACTGTGATCTATGGAACCCTTGAAGGTGCTCAGAGTATTGCACAAGATCTCTATGATCAAAAAACATTTTTATTACCTCACTAAAATATTATTTATGGGCCTGGGTATACAGCTCAGTTGGCAGAGCGCTTGCCTGGCGTGCACAAGGCCCTGGGTTGAATCCCCAGCACCACAAAAAAAAAAAATTATTTACACTAAAGTAAACCTTGGCAAGAGTGAAGCTATGGTACCAAACTGCAAAACTATTTATTGTTTTCTTGAGCACCTTTTAACTGCAGAAGAAAAAAGAATGCCAGTTCACTTAAACATGTCCTGGTTAAAGTATTAAAAATTATTTACTTTATTAAATCTCCATTCCAGAATCCACATTATAAAAACACCTAATTGATAAAATGGGAAGTACACATAAGACACTTCTGGTACATTTGAAAGTAGAGTGTTTGTATCAACCAAAGCCATTTGGTGAGTTGTACCAGCCCCATTATTTGGAATATGATTCCTCCTTAAAACAATGAATGACACAAAAACTATTCTTTAGACTTCAGTATTTGGCCAACGTTCTAAAAAATGAACTGAGCCTGTCCCTTCCAGATAATCCACAGAAAGCAATATTTTCAATGATAAAATATATGCTCTCAAGAGAAATTCAGAATCTGGGAGAACTTGAATTCACCACTATCAACTTGACAGATTCCCAAGTACCTACATCACTTTCTGGTTAAATCTGTGGGAATACCAACATATGACCTCTTGATTATTTGCACTTAAATATGTTAACACTAGAAGGTCTATACAACTTGACCCAACAATGCATGACTTTAAAAAACATCATGCATTAGTAGTGCAAGATCCATTCAATGTGCAAGACTCATCCACAGACATTAATAAACTATTTTTTTCTGTTAATTTAAAATATCTTTAAATTGGAATTAATTTCTAAAACAGCAATTTTTTTGGTAGACATAATCCACATAAACATGATTACCTCTGGAATGCACATGTCTTTCTAAGAGCCTACAAAGACCTTGGAACCAAACATTTGAGAACTGTGTATTTAGCCCTGAGGCAGAAATCAAAGGGACACTGTGACAAAGAACAACTGGTACAGAAGTGCATTCAGGGCAAAGTCCAGGTGGGTGTGGCTCTCAGGATCTTGAGTGGTGTCTGGGGTGTGGACACAGACCAAAGATTGATTCCCCCTCTCCTTGGAGTTTGACTTCTTGCTCTCCCAACTTGAGTCAGGTGATTCTGCCTGGACACCATTCTCACCCCCTTTGCATGTCTTGCTCCTAGAGAAGGCAACCTGCATAGCTGCGATTTGGTTTTAAAGTCCCCCATCCAGCAGCCAGGAGGCAGAATTTCCAAACTGCAAGATGGGGGTGATAGTGCTCCTAATGCTGCTTCTTCAGATCTCTGCTCTCGGGGGCCTTGGTACTGAGGGGCAGAGGGGGAGGGAAACAGCCTCTTCGCCTGAGAAGCCCCAGAGGAGCCAGAGGACCCTCCAGTGAGTGAGCAGGAGCAGGGGAAACTGCTTCCCCATTGCTCCCAGCCCAGACCTTCCCCTCTACAGCCAGGCAAGTCCTGACCCTCCACTCCTGCCCGTAAGTCCTGCCCTTCCGCATCACTCCACCCCCTTTGCATCTTTCAAGCTCCCTCCTCTCCTCCAGGTGTTGTCAACCTCGGACCTGGGTAGGGCGCCTGGAGGAAGGTGGACCGGGTCTCAGTGGCTCTCGCCTCCAGGCTCCCACTTCTTTTTGAGAGAGAGAGGGAGAGAGAGGGAGGGAGGGAGGGTGGGAGAGAATTTTTTAATATTTATTTTTTAGTTATTGGCGGACACAACATCTTTGTATGTGGTGCTGAGGATGGAAAGTGGGCTGCATGCATGTCAGGCGAGCGCTCTACCGCTTGAGCCACATCCCCAGCCCCCAGGCTCCCACTCCTTGAGGTATGTGGAAACCTTCAAGTCTCGGCCCTGCCCTGGGGAGTCCCGCTTCATCTCCCTGGGCTAAGTGGACGACACCCAGTTCATGCGCTTCCACAGTGACGCGAAGAATCCCAGACTGGAGCTTGGATGAGGCTGGAGGGTTGGGAGTATTGGGAGCAAAACACACGGATTTCCGAGAACTCTGCACAGAATCACCGAATGTGCTTGAACACCCTGCGCGGCTACTGCAACCAGAGCGAGGGCGGTGAGTGACCTGGCCCTTAACAGATATCACATCCCTCCTGTCCCTTCTCCTGTTGGTCCGAGGCATCAATGATGCCTTCGTGCCAGGTTGCCCCCAAGTCTAAGGGATCGGAAGACCCTCGACCGACAAAGCTCCCGCAGGGACTGTGACCTGATTTCGTTTTCAGTTTAGCGGGAAAATCCCACGGGGTGGGCGGGGCGGGGACGCAGCTGACCGCCCGGCGGGGACAGGCTCTCACACACTCCAGAGGATGTATGGCTGTGAGGTGGAGACAGACAGGCGCCTCCTCCGAGGGTTCCTTCAGTACGCCTACGACGGCGCGGATTACATCACCCTGAATGACGACCTGCACTCCTGGACCGCTGCAGATGCTGCGGCTCAGATCACCAAGCAAAAGTGGGAGGCCACAGGTGCTGCAGAGCGCCCCAGGGCCTACCTGGAGGGCACCTGTGTGGAGTGGCTCCTCAGATATCTGGAGAACGGGAAGGACAGTCTGCAGCGCTTAGGTATGAGGGGCAGTGGGTTACCTTCATGAGCTCCTGCAGATCTGTTGGCCCACTTCCCACAAGGTGGGGAGAATGGCACCCATGCTAGAACACTTCCCAGCTCCTCCTCCAGAGGGAGGTGAGTGGGCTTGGATTCCCAGGTGCTGCACTACAGAGGAACTGAAGGCGGCTTTCTCTAAGGACAAATAAGGAATCCAGTCTCTCTCTCCCTGGCTGGTGAGAAAGACAATAATAAGCCTGACCACAGTTCTCTGGTAGCAGTCTTGCCATCAAGGACAGACTGCCAGGTCCACTCCAGCCTAGTGTCCTTGAAGGTCTGACTCCAGCTTTTCCACATCTCTGATCAACATCCAGATCAGAATACGAATTCTTTCTCAGGGACATGTAGCCTCTTACACTATGTTGTTTCAACCTGATTCTAGAACTTTCTAGGACTAGTTGCAAGGAATAGGAGATTATGCCAGAAGCCTGAATCCAGACTTGTATATAGGTTTTGTGCTCCCTCCCCCACCCAATTGTGTTGTCCATTCTCTGGCTGGTGGCCCAGGAGAGATAATGCAAAAATGTCTGAATTTCCCTATTCTTCTCAGATCCCCGAAGACACATGTGGCTCACCACACTAGCTCTGAAGGAGACATCACTCTGAGGTGCTGGGCAATGGGCTTCTACCCTAAGGAGATCACCCTCACTTGGCAGCGGGAGGGAGAGGACCAGACCCAGGACATGGAACTTGTGGAGACCAGGCCTGCAGGGGATGGAAACTTCCAGAAATGGGCCTCTGTGGAGGTGCCTGCTGGAGAGGAGCAGAGATACACCTGCCATGTGCACCATGAGGGGCTGCCTGAGTCCTTCACCCTGAGATGGGGTAAGGAGGGGGTGAGGGCCCAGAACCTGTTGTCTGGAAAGCAGGAGGCTTTCTGGAGACCTCAGCAGGGTCAGGGCTGAGAGCTGGGGATCAGGGCCCCTCACCTGACTTCCCTTCCCCTCCCAGGGCCACCCCCTCAGGCCACCATCCCCATGGTGGGAATTGTTGCTGCAGTAGTTCTCCTTGGAGCTGTTGTCACTGGAACTGTGGTCGCTTTTGTCTTGTGGAAGAAGAAAAACACAGGTAGGGAAAGTGCAGGGTCTGAATTTTTGACCCACTGGTGGTTTCAAGTACCTGGAAGAAGTGTGCCCTGCCTTGTTCATGGGAAGTAAAATCTACACGTGTACTTACCCAACCTGGACGCTGTTTACTTTTTGTAAAGTGCATAGAATCTAAAGGACAATGTATCCTCTTGATTTTTGTGGTGATGGGACCTGATTCCCAGAATTTAGAGGCCAGAGGGGAATCTTCCTGCTGAGGACAGACCTCAAGGAGAGCAATTGGCTCCATCCCTACATATCTACTTTCTTCCTGTCTCCTGATGCTTCCCTATGTCTGCAGTCACAGTTCTGGAGACTGTCCCAGTGTCCAGCACTAGGGGGTACCTCTAAGACCTATCTCCAAACTGTTCTCTCACAGGATGCTTTCTTCCCACAGGTGTAAAACAAAGGGCCCTATGCTCTAGCTGCCTGTAAGTATGAAGAACACTGATCCCTGAGACCTTAGGAATAGTCTAGTGGGGAGCAATGGGGGAGCTGGTCTATCCCATAATTCCTTCATTACCCACATCTCTTGTGGGCTCTGACCAGGTTCTGTTTTTGTTCTGCTCAGGTAATGACAGTGCCCAGGACTCTTATGTGTCTCTCACTGCTTAAAAATGTGAGACCCTGGAGGGCCTAAAGAGGGAGAGGGGTTGGGGAATGGAGACACTCCTGGGTTACAGGGACTCTCACAGGGGTTTGTGACATTTTGAGTGTTTAATGGGTTGTTCAGAGGGTCTCCATTACAATGAGTGATCTGAATCTGTTCATAATACCTTTTTTTTTTTTTTTACAGTGTGAGACATTGCCTTCTGTGGGACTGAGCAGTACAGGATTTTTTAAATTCATTCCTTCTTCCTACTGAGATTTCAAGAGGTTCTTACTTCTCTGTGCAGCTGGCATCTGTGTCTATGTGTCTGTGTTCCTATCATCATCACTGAGGAAATGCAGAGAAGAGCACATCCCTGACCACCAAGATCCCTCCCCACACTGTCCTGTTCTCTTCCTCAGTCAACTTTCCTATGTAGCAGATGTGGGGCTGGGATGTCTCCATTTTTGATGTAGTTTCATGTTGCCCTGGGCTGTAGCTTCTTCCTTCTCTACTGAAAAGCAGAATTTGGATATTGATTTGTATTACAATTTTATGCCACAAAATATGGTTGATGGGTTAATTAAACGAAGATTCCTAAATTTCAAAGAGAAAATAAAGCCTGAAACCTTCTAGAATCCATATGTTTGCTGTGCTGAGTCTAGTGCAGGTGGGACAGGAGAAGACTGAAAGCAGCTGAGGGTGGACAAGGTGTCCTTCAGTCTCATCAGTGCATCCTGGTCTCTGATGTGGATCATCATCTCCTCAGCTGGATCATCTTCCCTGCTCCTCAGTTTTGTCCCTCCAGTTGAACCTCATCAAAACGGGACCTGTGACGACAGGGACTGAAGCATCACCAGGGCTTGTCCTGTATAGGATGAGACCAGAGTCTGACCTTCTGCTCCCACCATTTTTAGTTTCTCAGCTTCAATAGAGAATTATCCTTGTTCTTATTAGTAAATATGATGTCTGGGCTCTTTCTCCTCTGGGTGTCTCTCATCATCGATAGCAGCAGAACTCTCTTTTTTTTTCCTGTCATTGCCCCAAAAACCCAGAGCAGTTTCCTGGATTGTATTTTCTATCATTCCTCCAATATTTTTAAAGGAATCAGATTATGGGATTAGCAGAGAGGAAGGATCTCACGGTTTCTCATCCTAGATAAATTCCTCTTAGGGTTCTATCTTCTCTATTCTGCAATTTCACTGTCCTTAACAATACGAATCCTAGAACTTGCTCCATTACAAATTCCTTAATCAATAAAACAGAGTCTAATAGAGATTTCATTTTAGCTAGAAAATGTGACCCATTAGTCAAGGATCATCTTTCCTGAAGATCAAAATGTACTTTGGTTCTGTGGAGTGCAAGAGGGCTGGTGTGGAGGGAGGGAGAGCAGCACTTGTGAGAAAAGTGCACATAGCTTCAACCTCAGACTGAGAAGCTCTTGTCCTCAAGATGCTTCAACAGTGTTTGGTCTGAGGTTTCATTAATTAAGACAGTGTCTCTAGAAGAGGGAGGGGCTACACTGACCATTCATTCAGCTCTGATTTGTTGAGTACTGAAGAGATGACATGCAGTTTGCACCAAGCATACATCGGGGAACTGAAAACAAACCAAAAGTGCCACCCTTGTGGAGCCTGTGTTCTATAGGAAAGAGGAAGAAGACACACTCTAAGCACAGTGAGGACGGTATTCATGTTAGGTGACATTTGAGTATAGATTTGAAGGACATGAAGGAATTTGTCAGGATGTTTGGAGGAAGATCTATCTAGGCAAAGAGGAAGCTGCAGTGAAAATGCACCAGGGCAGGATCCTGTGTGTCTTCTGGGGAGAGGAAGGATCTGTGATGTCCTGAGTTGAGTCAGAGAGGAACACAGAGGCACAGCCAGTCATTGAAGATCTGGAGGTTAATAAAAGGAATCTTACATTGAGTGGAGCAGTTTGGGGAAAAGACAGGCTTGGTGCATCTTTTAAAAGCATCTTACTAACTGCTGAGCTGAGAATACAATTGAGATGGGAGGACTCCCAAGGCAGCAGGGAAACTGCAGGGAAATAGTCCTATGCTGGAGATGTTGGTCAATTCACCTGGTGTATGAGCAGGGGAAATAGTGGAAGTGTTTGGATGCTGCACACATTTTGAAGTGGGACTTTACAGCACTTCCTAATGAAGTTAATTGGAGTATGAGAAAGAGGAAGTAAGGAGAATGCCAAGAATTTGTGACACTGTAATCAGAAAGATAAGAGTTGCATCAATGAAGAAGGGAAGACTCTCAGGGGCTTGTGTGAGCACAGGATTTTCCAGGCACTCAGTGGAGATGTTGAGTGGAGGTGTTCAAACTGCCATACCAACAGCTGATAATCAAACTGCTCTCAGCAGACAAGAGCTTTATATAAATCTGCATCTTATGCTTGACTGGTGTCAGTGTGGGACAAGGTGTAGTAAAGGTGTCGTTGATAAATCTGACTTTCTGTCTGTGTCTTGTTGTGGGTTGGTAACAAACATTTAGAGTCCAGCACTGGTGCATATAGTACCCACTTGAGTAGCACTTCTGTAGACAGAATAGTGTTCCAGCATCTGCCTGGTGTCAGACCTACAGCAGGAAGAAATCGGTAGTTCATGGTGGTTCCATTTATAGTAATGTGATTTTAAGGTTGTCCCTTCCCCAAAAATCAGCTAAGAAGCCATAAAGTGGAAGAAGCATCCACAGGTAGATAACTAAGAGAATAATTCTTTAGCTCAAAGTATTAAGGTAGGCAGAAATTCATGGAGAAAAATTACACTTTGGCATTTGCCCAAACTGGAGAAAGCTTAGCTTTGCTTTTTCTTAGACTCAAGATATAATACTGTGATAAATTCCTCTCAGAGGGACCAAATACCTGAGATAGTTAACTTATAAAAATGAAAGTTTTAATACTCCTAGAAACTAGCCATAGAAATTACACAAAAGAAATTAAAGGAATGCAAATTGGAAAAGAAGAATTTCCAAACTATCACCATTTGCTGATGACATGATTCTATATTTAAAAGATCCAAAAAATTCTACCTGAAATGTTCTAGAAGTAGTGAATGAATTCAGAAAAGTAGCAGGATATAAAATCAACACCCATAAATCAAATGCATTTCTTTACATCAGTGATGAATACTCTAAAAGAGAAACTAGGAAATCTACCCCATTTACAATAGCCTCAAAAAATAAAATAAGATCCTTGAGAATTAACTTAATGAAAGAGGTAAAAAAACTTCTATAATGAAAACTACAAAATGCTAAAGAAAGAAACTGAAAAAGAACTTAGAAATGGAAAGATCTCCCATGTTCTTGTCTTGGAAATTGTCAAAATGGCCATACTACCCAAAGCATGATACAAGTATAATGCAATTCCTATTAAAATTCCAATGTCATTCTTCATATAGATAGAAAAAATAACCATGAAATTTATTTGGAAAATAAGAAGAGTGAAGCAGGATGCATCACAATAATGGATCTTAAACTGCACTACACAGCTCTAGTAACAGAAACAACATGGTATTGTCACCAGAGTAGACATGTAGACCAATGGTAAAGAATAGAAGACACAGAGAGAAACCCACATAAATAGTTATTTCATACTAGGCAAAGGCACCAAAAACATCCAATAGAGAAATATAGCCTCTTTAATAAATGGTGCTGGGAAAACTACAAATCCATATGTTAGAAAATAAAATTTAAGCCCTTTCACCCTGCACAAAACTCAGTGGATTAAAGATTTAGGCTCTAGAACACAGAACTTGCACCTAATAGAAGAAAAAATAAGCCCAAATCTTTATCATGTCACTTAGGACCTTTATCATGTCACTTGTGTCCTTAACACAACTTCTAAAACACAAGAAATAAAATCAAGAATTAATAAATGGGATGGATTCAAACTAAAAAGCTTCTTCTCAGCAAAGGAAACAATAACATGAAGAGATAGCCTACAGAATGGTAGAAATGTTTACCACATGCACATCAGATAGGGCACTGATCTCCAGGATATATAAAGAACTCAAAAATAAATAAGTACAACCCCAAAAACAACCCAATCAATAAATGGGCTAAGGAACTGAACAGATACTTCACAGAAAAAGATATACAATTGATGAACAAATATATGAAAAAAAATTTCAACATCTCTAGCAATTAGATAAATACAAATCAAAACTACTCTAAGGTTTCATTTCACTCCTGTCAGAATGGCACTTATCAAGAACACCAGCAACAGTAAATGTTGGTGAGGATGTGGAGGAAAAGATACACTTATACAGTGCTGGTGGGACTGCAAATTGGTACAACCACTATGGAAAGCAGTATGAAGATTCCTAGCAAAATGGGAATGGAACCACCATTTCACCCAGCTATCCCACTCCTTGCTTTATACCCCAAAGGACTTAAAAACATCATGCTACAGTGACACAGCCACATCAATATTTATAGCAGCTCAATTCACCATAGCTAAACTATGGAACCAATGTTGATGTTCTTCAACAGATGAATGAATAAAAAAGCTGTGGTATATATACACAATGGAATCTTACTCAGCCTTAAAGAAGAATGAAATTATAGCACTTTCAGGTAAATGGATGGAGTTGAGAATAACATGCTATGCACAATATGCCAATCCTCAAAAAAAACAAAGGCGAAAATGTTTTCTCTGATATATGGATGCTGATCCATAAGTAGGGGGGAGGCAGGGGGGATGAAGGAACTCTTGATTGGACAGAGGGGTGTGGGGATAGGAAATATTGTGGAATAAGATGGACATTATTACTCTATGTAAATGTATGATTGCACAAAATGTGACCCTGCATCATGTACAGCCAGAGAAATGAGAAATTGTGCTCCATTTGTGTACAGTGATTTGAAATGCATTCTGCTGTCATGTATAACTAATTAGAACAATTTTTTTAAATAGAGAGAGAAAGGTTTATTATGGCTCACAGTTTTAGAGGGTGATTCCATGAAGTCCTGCCACTTCACACCTGTAGTGAGGCAGCACATCATGTTGGGAGCACTGGGCAAACCAAAACCACTCACCTCCTCACCAGGAGGCAAAGGAGGAGAAGAAGGGGTGGGTGTCCAACAATGTCCTTCAAGGACACAGCCCACAATGCCCTGATGACCTTCCACTAGGCCATGAATCTCAAAGATTTCACCATCTTCCTGTAGGACCATCCAGGCACCAAGCCTCTAGCACAGGAGATTTAGAAACACTCATCATTCAATCATAACAAGCACACAGGTGATGATCCTCAGAGATACTTTGAGTATGAGTATAATGGGAGACATTCTGGATTGTTGTTAAATTTGAGAGCAAGAAGGAAAAATCTTTTTCTTTTTGGGGGGAGGCGGGTAATAGGGATTGAACTAAGGGCACTTGACCACTGAGCCACATCCCAAGCTCTATTTTGTATTTATTTAGAAACAGGGTCTCACTGAGTTGCTTAGTGCCTCACTGTTGCTGAGGCTGGCTTTGAACTCATGATCCTCCTGCCTCAACCTCCTGAGCCGCTAAAATTACAGTCATGTACCACTGCACCCAGCATTTTTTCTTTTCCCAACCAAAATTATTATTAGGATATTTGTAATCATTATCCTGTACTCCTACAGATTTATTGCCAAAATTGGCTTTACAGATTTAAACCAAAACTTTGAAACTTGATTTTATTTTATAGTTGTCCTCGGTTGGTACTGACTCAACATTTGAAGGAGGGGATAACAATTTCTATAGGAATCCATATGTAACCAATGTGTTAAATAATTGAAATAATTCTTTACAAAAGGAAATGAGAAAGTAGAAGCAGAAATGTATAAGTACACATTAAAAAATGATAAGATCAAAAATCAGTAGAAACAAGCAATAGTAGAAAGAGGCTCATAAGATGTCTATATTTGAATTAAGAAATAGAAAATTACATATCAGAACAGAAAAAATGACAAGTTTCAAAAATGCCTGTAAAAGTAGGAAACTAACCATGACCTAGCTGTTTTTCAAAGGCACTAAATTTAGTATTATAAATTAAAATCAATTATTTTAAAAATTCAGTTCATTGACTTCTGCCCTGAGCCATAATGGAGTAAGAAACAATTGAAATTCATAAAAATATGTGAAAAGATAGAAAAACATTCAGATATTGGACAAGTCTGGCAGAGATTGCAATCTCTGAGAGAAAAGAAATTAAAGAGATGAGGCCTTCAGTTGTCCATCTTCCTTCCTGGATGAAGTTCCCAGGACACAGTGCAGGAGGAGGAGCCCAGATGCCTTGAAGGGACAGACCCATGTATCTGGACAGGCCACAATAGCAGAATATGCAAGATTAGGGCACATAGGGAAGGCTGCTGAGAATAACAGCACTGGGGGTCTAGAGGGCACCTCTCAAGTCCTCAGTCCATCAGGACACACAGGTAAGAACACCATCCAAGGACAGGGAGAGATAGCAAAAGCACCAGAGGGATCAATGGTACCTAGGGACACACAGGGCCAGAAAACATTTCTGTCCCCATTGTAAACAGAAAGCTTTAAGTGACTGGAAATCTGACTCAAAGTATTTATAAGTTTTATTATTCTCCTTAGAAAGTTTTCCCTATTTTACTAGGGAGGGAAAGGAAGAATTTTGACACGATGTATAGAAGCAATGTCAGCAAAGAGCACTTTGTAAAATTGGTAATAAGCACATTTGAGCTTAAAATTTGTGTTGAAATTTGTGGGGAAAAACATTGAGTAACAGAATCAGAACTCACAAGAAAGGAATAATCTTTCTCTGTATAGTATCTCTGTATGGAAGTTAAGGGAAAATCCATAAAGCTCTTTAGGTTTGGGTGAGCAGGAATAAATGTCCTACAAAGGCCTATTCTCTGTCTACCTAGCTTCTGTGTTCTGTGTAAGCGTTAATTTGTGGTGACATTCTTAATAAATAGATCTCCTCCCCCCACCCAGAAAAAAAAAAGAAAAGAAAGAAGCTAGAAAGCTAATACTTTGCTGGACATTGGAGAGAGTATGCAGAAGGGTCTGTGATGTTATCAGTGAATAATGTGTAACATCAAACAAAATATTACCAAGTATGGAATGAAGACAACAAAAATGCAAAACACACACAACAGAAAAAAAAACAATTCAGATAACTTAACATTAAGAAAGTTATTGTAAATGAATTACTCATGCTCAGAAGGTTGCATAAGAGACATACAATGTAGACAAAAAAGCCATTCATGGTAACACAATGTAATTCCAGCTACTCAGAAGACTGAGGCAGAAGGATTGCAAGTTCAAGTGTGGCCTAGAAAACTTAGCAAGACTGTGTCTCAAAATAAAATCAGAAAGTCTAGGATTAGAGTGCTTGGCTAGCATGTACAAGGCCCTGAGTTTGATCCCTAGTATCACAATAATAGATAAAAAATAATAAGAGGAGATACATAAAAATCACAATCAAATTTCCAAAGTTGAAAGTGTCTGAGATGTAAAGTGGGATTAATGGTAGACCCTGCACTGGAGAATAAAAATCAGTCAGCTTGCAAACAAAGAAACAAAATTTTTTCAAAATAACACAAAGTATAATTACAATATATGTTGGATTTATAACATATTCATACATATACTTAAAGATAATGTCACAAAAGTGAACAGGAAATACAATTATCAAGAATTTCCATATCTTGATGACATTAAATTAATATACATCTGAAGTTGTTTCTTAGCAAATCCTAGAGCAAACACTAAAAAAAAAAAAATAGTGAAAATTTTTAAGAGAATTAACTAAGGGAATTTCCATTACAGTAGAAAATTAGGGCTGCCACTCCCCACACAGGCCACCAGTCCCCACACAGGCCACCACTCCATCAGAGTGCACAGGTCTGGGGACAAGACTTCCTCCAACTAGGACTTAAAGGGGGAGACCCCACTGCACTTTCCACAGGCCAGGCTGTTGCTGCCTGGAACCTGGGGGTCAGGGTGCCCAGCTGAGCCCTGGTGGTGTCTGGTTTCACAGAATCACAGCTGGAGAGATGTTTACTTCTAGATGAATTGTACCATGTGTCTGTCTGACCCATATCTAATTTAAATAATATTTAGATGATACTAGGAACATAAATTATTAGAAATAATGCTGGATTGAGTTAATATTTGGACAGTCATTGGATTGATGAGGGTTCTGCATTCAACAAGGGCCCGGGGGGTGACAGAGTGCTTGTGTAAACCTGTACCCTGCCAACAAAAATTCATGTGTTGAATTTCTAATCCCCATGTAACTGTGTTTAGACATATGGTCTTTAAGAGATAATTGAGGCTAAATATGATCATAAGAGTGGATAGAAGAGATGGAGAGAAGGAAGGAAGGAAGGAAATGGTGCAGCTCTAAACCAACAAAATTGGTGCCACATAAGATGAATAAAAGAGTTCTTCTTCTCTTTCTGCTTCTCCTTCTCCTCTCTCTCTCTCCATTAACCCACACAAAAGGCCAGGTTGCTATCAAGCAGCACAATATCCCAGTCTGGGAAGAAGAGTTTAGGACTCAAGTTGTTGTTGGGCAGCTGTGATACTATCTGGGAGGAAGGAAGCCAGGCCATAATGCTCTCTGCTCCAGAACATTTTGAAATCAAATTGGTAGGAAAATGGGTTTTATTCAAAGCCAGCTTTGAAGGAAGATGGACAAAATATAAATTGTTTCAAAAATTCCATGATAGAAAAGCCCTGGGACAAGGAATGCTTTTAACAGTGGGAGGAGTGCATTAGGAAGAAAGAAAGAAATTTTTTGGCTATTTCTGAGTCCCTGGAGACTTCTTATCATATCCAGAGAAGCCAGGACATCCTGGGACCAGCATCTATAACTCACCATGGTGTATTAGGGTTGTCGGGGTGCACATAGCTTCTCTTTAGTCCATAGAGTTAGCTTTTGTGAACTGTATGTGGAGAGCTGCTCTGACCTCAGTTCATTCAAGGAGCCTCATCTTAGCTGAATCTGATTCAGATGATGAGACTCTGGGGTTTGCACCGATTAGGTGATGAAATGAGCCTTTTCGAGGTCTGGAAGGGAAAGCAGTTTATTGTGCATGTGGAAGGAATATGAATAATTTGTGTTCAGAAGGATGACTATGGTGGCTTTTAACTGATCACAAGTTCCTTGATACTCAAGAAGGGATACTAGTTCCCTCCCCCTGAATCTGGCGGGACTTATTAAATTTAGCTCTTGGGAAGAGTCAAAGAAGAATCAATGGTGTGCAGCCACAAACAAAAAGACATGGGGTTACCTGCTTGCTTTGCTCTCTCTTGCATCATTCATTCCTGGACAGTCACCAAAAAGGAGTCATTGTGGCCTAAAGAAATTTTACAGGTTTTGTCTATGAAAAACAGGAGAAGGAGGAAGATCTCTTTTATTAAGGTAAAAGAGTCCCCCATGGCCAGGCACTGAGGGCTGTGGCCAAGAGCTGCAGGAATGAGCTGTGAATGAGGTCCTTCCCTGCCCATCAGCCTTCCAGTTCTGGCCTTGAACATTGCCCATAGGAAAGGGGCAGGATAATAAACCCTGATATTTTAAGCTGCTCTCTTTTGAAGTTATGGTGACAAATTAATAAGTATCCAACACACAGGAAATATAAAATCAAGAACTTTTTTCTCTTTAGGAAGAAAGGAGTCCAGAGGAGTGATGAGTGCAAATAATTGGTGTAAAAAAAAGACTGCCAAATGACTTTATATCTACTGAAACCACCCTTCAGAAGTGATCTCTTGAATGATTTCAATTGTTTTTAGAATCCCATTGTAATTTTCATGCCAGATTTATTTTTTGCACTTTTTTCATAAAGATTTCCTCAGTATTACAGTGCTCATCTTAACTTTCCAGTCTGTCACCACCTAACATTGTCTTAGTTCACATACACATAGAAATCTTTAGACTTCTAAACTGTCCCTATTGTTAGGTTATAAGTATCATAATTAATATAGCTAGTCAGCATAGAAAGTCCACAAAAAAAGCTCTGTTTGTATTTATTAAGTAAGTATAAAATGTCAAAGAGAGCCAAGCATGGTGGTACACTCCTGTAATCCAGACTCTTAGGAGGCTGAGGCAGGAGGATTTTAAGATCAAAATGAGCCTCAGCAACTTAGCAAAACCCTAAGGAATGTAGTGAGACCCTGTCTCAAAATAAAATATATTTTTATTTTGGGGATGTGGTTTAGCACCCCTGGGTTCTATCCCCAGTACCAAAAAAAAAAAATGGTCAAAAAGAGAAAGGGAAAGATAGTCTTTTGCAATGAGCCTGATGTCTGCCATTTCTGATGCTCTTACCTTTTCTAGGAGTCTGAGTTTTCCACTGGTATTATTTGACTTCCAACTGAAGATAAAATTCTTTACTATTCAATGGAGCATTTGTTTATTTGCTATTCATTCTTGCAGGACACTTTTGCTAGATATACTTATGGATTGACAATGTTTTGCTCAGAGTCTTAAAGGTGTTGCCTCATTTCTTTCTTGTTCTATTGTTTCTGATATGTCCTCAGGGGGAAAAAAAAGGATCCTAAGAATAAGAAACAGGAAAAGCAACAAGGTAACAGGGTAGGCCCCAAACCTTTGATGTTAACAACTATAAAACCTTAGAAATCACCCTTCCAATTAAAAGGCTGATAGGTTCAGTGGCAAATGATATGCTGTTGGAAAGATATACACTTGTAGCTTAAATACTGAAATAAAAGTAAATTCATGGGAAAAGATACATTATGCCAACAGCAAGCATGAGCAGGAGTGGCTACAATACTATTAAAAAAAACAAGTTTCACAATAAAAATGTATTCCTAGAGGTAAAGAAGCACACTTCATGATGATGAAACTGTCAAGAGGACAATCTAGTGCTCATAAATGTATATGGTCCCAACAATACTGCTTTAAAATACATAAGGCAAAATAGACAGAATTATACAGAGAAATGTACAACTCCAGAAACACAATCAGAGATTTTCATGTTTTTCTCAGCAATTTAGAATACAATGAGAGAAAAAGATAGCAAAGACAGATGGGAAAAACATTAAAATCAATTTAGACTTCACGAACATTAATAAAATGCACACAAATGTCAACAAGAGCATACATATTATTTCAAGTGCAAATAGTGTATCTGCTAGGCTAGATCATTTTTTTGGAACCATAAAATAATTCTCAACAAATCTCAAAATACAGTAATGATACAGAGTATATTCTGTGACCATAATAGAATTTAATTAGAAGCAAGTTTCAATAAGATAACAAGTCATAAATATTTGGAAAATAATAAAATTCTAAATAATTATTGGATCAAAGAAAAGTTAGAAATTATTTAAAACTGAATGATAAGGAAATGCAGCATATTAAAACATGTGGACTATCTCCAGTTAATAACTTCAGCCTTTATTTCCTTCCTTCTACCCAATGCAAGTAGAAGGAAGGAAATAAAGACAAATGTGAAATACAAAGACAATTTTTAAAATTGATGGACCCCATCTGGATTTTATTATTTTTACCTTTTAAAAAATTTCTTTTTAGATATACATAACAGTGGAGTATATTTATACATACATGAAATATATCATATTTTAATTAGGATACCAGCCTTGGGGTGTTAGATGGTGTAGACAGTCACTGAGGTATATTCATATATGAACATAGGAAAGGTTTTTCAGAATCATTCCACTCTCTTTCCTATTCCTTTTCTCCTTTACCTTCTCTTCATTGCCCTTTGTCTAATCCACTGAACTTCTTTTCTTCCACTCCCCACACTTTATTTTGTGTTAGCATCCACATATTGCATAGAATATTCAACCATTGGTTTTCTGGGACAGTCTTATTTCATGGAGTATGATTATCTGGAGACTATCCATTTACCATCCTTCAATGTATCAGCAAATTTCATAAAGTCATTCTTTTCTATGGCTAAAAATATTTCATTGTGTATGTATAGCACATTTTCTTTATAAATTCATCTGTTGAAGGGCACCTAGTTGGTTTCAAAGCTTACCTATTGTACTGCTGTAAACACTGATGTGGTGCATCACTCTAGTGTGTTGATTGTATGTCCTTTGGGTATATATCAAGAGTGGGATAACCAGGTCAAAATGGTAGTTTCATTCCTAGTTTTGTGAGGAATATCCATACTGCTTTCCAGACTAATTGCTCCAATTTGCATTCCAACCAGCAATGTATATGTGCACCTTCTCCCCAAATTATCACAATTATCTTGTATTCTTGACAATTGCCATTCTGATGGATGAGATGAAATCTCAGTGTAGTTTTAATTTGCATTTATCTAATGGCTAGCAATGCTAAACATGTTTTCACATATTTTTTGACTGATTATATTTCTTCTTCTGTGATTGTCTGTTCAGTTCCTTTGCCCATTTATTGATTGGGCTATTTGGTTTAGGGGTGTTAATTTTTTTCATTTCTTTTATGTACTGGAAATTAATGCTATATCTGGGAGGCATGCGCTAAGATTTTCTCCAATTCTTTGGGCTCTTGCTTCATATTCTTGTTTCCTTTGCTGTGAAGAACCTTAGATACTGTCCAATTTATTGATTCTCAGTTTTACTTCTTGGGCTTTAGGAGTCTTATTGAGGAAGTTGGTTCCTAAGCTGACATGATGGAGAGTTTTTCTTCTAGTAGGCAAAGGTCTCTCATCTAATGCTGAGATCTATGATCAACTTTGATTTGAGTTTTGTGCAAGGTTAGAGATAGGGGTTCAATTTCAATTTGCTGCATATTGATTTCCAGTTTTCCCAGCACCATTTGTTGGAGAGACTTTTTTTCCTTCAATTTTTTTTTGATGTCTTTGTCTAGTGTGAGATAACTTATGTGGGTTTGTCTCTATGTCTTCTATTCTGTTCCATTGGCCTTCATGTCTATTTTACCAATAACAGGTTGTTTTGTTACTATAAATCTGTAATATAATTTAAGTTTCCATATTATGATGCCTCCTGTCTCACTTTTCTCACTAAGGATTGCTTTGGCTATTCTGGGTCTCTTATTTTTCCAAATGAATTCCATGACTGCTTTTTCTATTTTTATGAGGAACATCAGAGTGACTCCAAGATACACACACACACACACACACACACATATATATATATATATATATATATATATATATATATATATATTGAGGCTATTGTGAAAGAATTTTTTTCCCTAATTTCTCTTTCAGCTGATTCAAAATCTGTGTATATTAATTTATGACTTATATTAATTTGATATCCTCCTACTTTGCTGAACAGTTTATTTATAATAATAATTTATTTATGAGTTTTAGAAGTTTTCTGGTGACTTTTTTTTTTTTGGATCTTCTAAATATAGGATCTTGTTGTTGGCAAATTAAGATAGATTGAGCTCTTCTTTTCCTCTTTGTATCCCTTTAATTTCTTTCTTTTGCCTAATTGTTCTGGCCACACTTGAACAAACTGCCCACACAATTTGCTTGCATATTAAAATTTTTAAAGCACTGCTCTACATCCCATTGCCTAGCTCCAAAGATACTCCTTTTAAGATTTTTAATGATGGTCTGCTCAACCTAAACAGACCAATAACAATAGAAGAAATAGAAGAAACCATCAAAAGACTACCAACTAAGAAAAGCCCAGGACCGGATGGGTATACAGCAGAGTTTTACAAAACCTTTAAAGAGGAACTAACACCAATACTTTTCAAGCTATTTCAGGAAATAGAAAAAGAGGGAGAACTTCCAAATTCATTCTACGAGGCCAACATCACCCTGATTCCGAAACCAGACAAAGACACTTCAAAGAAAGAAAACTACAGACCAATATCTCTAATGAACCTTGACGCAAAAATTCTCAATAAAATTCTGGCGAACCGGATTCAAATACATATCAAAAAAATTATACACCATGATCAAGTAGGATTCATCCATGGGATGCAAGGCTGGTTCAATATACGGAAATCAATAAATGTTATCCACCACATCAATAGACTAAAAAATAAGAACCATATGATAGTCTCGATAGACGCAGAAAAAGCATTCGACAAAGTACAGCATCCCTTTATGTTCAAAACTCTAGAAAAATTAGGGATAACAGGATCATACCTCAACATTGTAAAAGCAATATATGATAAGCCACAGGCCAGCATCATTCTGAATGGAGAAAAATTGAAGGCATTCCCTCTAAGATCTGGTACAAGACAGGGATGCCCTCTCTCACCACTTCTGTTCAACATAGTCCTCGAAACACTGGCAAGAGCAATTAGACAGACGAAAGAAATTAAAGGGATAAAAATTGGAAAAGAAGAACTTAAATTATCACTATTTGTAGATGATATGATTCTATACCTAGCAGACCCAAAAGGGTCTACAGAGAAGCTATTAGAGCTAATAAATGAATTCAGCAAAGTGGCAGGATATAAAATCAACACGCATAAATCAAAGGCATTCCTGTATATCAGCGACAAATCCTCTGAAACGGAAATGAGGACAACTACTCCATTCACAATATCCCCCCAAAAAATAAAATACTTGGGAATCAACCTAACAAAAGAGGTGAAAGATTTATACAATGAAAATTACAAAACCCTAAAGAAAGACATAGAAGAAGACCTTAGAAGATGGAAAAATATACCCTGCTCATGGATAGGCAGATCCAACATCATCAAAATGGCGATATTACCAAAAGTTCTCTATAAGTTCAATGCAATGCCAATCAAAATCCCAGCTGCATTTCTTGTAGAAATAGATAAAAGAATCATGAAATTCATATGGAATAATAAAAGACCCAGAATAGCAAAAACAATACTAAGCAGGAAGTGTGAATCAGGCGGTATAGCGATACCAGACTTCAAACTATACTACAGAGCAATAGTAACGAAAACAGCATGGTACTGGTACCAAAACAGGCGGGTGGACCAATGGTATAGAATAGAGGACACAGTAACCAATCCACAAAACTACAACTATCTTATATTTGATAAAGGGGCTAAAAGCATGCAATGGAGGAAGGATAGCATCTTCAACAAATGGTGCTGGGAAAACTGGAAATCCATTTGCATCAAAATGAATCTGAATCCCTATCTCTCGCCTTGCACAAAAGTTAACTCAAAATGGATCAAGGAGCTTGATATTAAATCAGAGACACGGCATCTGATAGAAGAAAAAGTTGGTTATGATCTACATACTGTGGGAGCAGGCTCCAAATTCCTCAATAGGACACCCATAGCGCAAGAGTTAACAACTAGAATCAACAAATGGGACTTACTCAAACTAAAAAGTTTTTTCTCAGCAAAAGAAACAATAAGAGAGATAAACAGGGAGCCTACATCCTGGGAACAAATCTTTACTCCACACACTTCAGATAGAGCCCTAATAACCAGAATATACAAAGAACTCAAAAAATTAGACAATAAGACAACAAGTAACCCAATCAATAAATGGGCAAAGGACCTGAACAGACACTTCTCAGAAGAGGACATACAATCAATCAATAAGTACATGAAAAAATGCTCACCATCGCTAGCAGTCAGAGAAATGCAAATCAAAACTACCCTAAGATACCATCTCACTCCAGTAAGATTGGCAGCCATTAGGAAGTCAAACAACAATAAGTGCTGGAGAGGATGTGGGGAAAAGGGCACTCTTGTTCATTGCTGGTGGGACTGCAAATTGGTGCAGCCAATTTGGAAAGCAGTATGGAGATTTCTTGGAAAGCTGGGAATGGAACCACCATTTGACCCAGCTATTCCCCTTCTCGGTCTATTCCCTAAAGACCTAATAAGAGCATGCTACAGGGACACTGCTACATCGATGTTCATAGCAGCACAATTCACGATAGCAAGATTGTGGAATCAGCCTAGATGCCCTTCAATAGATGAATGGATTAAAAAAATGTGGCATTTATACACAATGGAGTATTACTCTGCATTTAAAAATGACAAAATCATAGAATTTGGAGGGAAATGGATGGCATTAGAGCAGATTATGCTAGGTGAAGCTAGTCAATCTTTAAAAAACAAATACCAAATGACTCCTCTGATATAAGGGGAGGAAACAAGGACAGGGTAGGGACGAAGAGCTTGAGACGAAGATTTTCATTAACAGTATTGAGAGGTGGGAGGGAAAGGAAACGAGAAGGGGAATCGCATGGAAATGGAAGGCGATCCTCAGGGTTATACAAAATGACATATAAGAGGAAAGGAGGGGTAAGACAAGATAATTCAAATGGAAGAAGTGATTTACAGTAGAAGGGGTAGAGAGAGAAAAGGGGAGGGGAGGGGAGGGGAGGGGGGATAGTAGAGAATAATATAGACAGCAGAATACATCAGACACTAGAAAGACAATATGTCAATCAATGGAAGGGTAACTGATGTGATGCAGCAATCTGTATACAGGATAAAATTGGGAGTTCATAACTCATTTGAATCAAATTGTGAAATATGATGTATGAGGAACTATGTAATGTTTTGAACGACCAACAATAAAAAAAAAAAAAAAAAAAAAAAAATGATGGTCTGCTGTAGTTACATATTGCTTAGAACAAATTGTATCAAAATATTTTTTAGCCTTTAAAAAAGAGATATCTTCACATTTGCAATAACATGGGTTAATCAGGAGGACATTATGCTCCTGAAATAAGTTAGGTACAAAAGGTCTGCATGATCTCACCCTATGTGGTGTCTGGTCTGACCCAATTCACTGATCAAAGAGTACTATGTTTAATATATGCAAGATGAAGAAGTGCTGGAAATGTAATGTATTGATATACAGCAAGGTGACTATGGCTAGTAACATGGCATTATATACTTATAATATGCTAAAAAGGCAGATTTTAAGCTTTCTAACTGCACCCAAAAATACATAGAAGACAGAAGGAAAGAGAATTGGAACTATGTGAGGTAATAGATATGTCAACTAGTTTGATTTTGGTGATCATTTCACAATGTATGCGCATAGAAAAACATCAAGTTGTACATGCTACACATACACAAATTCCATTTGATAGTGATACCTCAATAAAGCTGTAAATATTTTGGCAGCTGGAAACAACAAGCAATTGGTGAAGAATAAGACCCTAGGAGCAAGTAGGCTGGGGAGTTTTGACTAAAATTTTCTCATTGGGTTGCAAGCAAGACTCTGGCTGGAATGACAATAAGGTGTAGGTTTGGTGAGGGCTGAGGATCTTTGCTCAAGTTCATGCACTTGGTAGTTTGCCGAGTACTCAGTGGCCCAATATGTACATCTCTCCTCACTGAGAATCTGCTGAACTAAAGACACAACACCTGGCAAACCAGAGCAGTGCCCTCTCCTGCATGAGGACCTGTTTGAGTGAGGGTGAGAAATGGAGAAGTTTAATCCAAATTTGTTCTTGGCATTTGCTTTCTGGGCAACCAGGCAAGGTTGGAAATCTTTGGAAGAAAGAAGGAAAGAGAATTGAAACTATGTGAGGTAATAGATATGTCAACTAGTTTGATTTTGGTGATCATTTCACAATGTATGATCAGCAGTACCAAATTCATCAGGGACATGGTACGAATGAATGACTTGTGTACACAAGTGAGTGCGTATAGAATGGCCCACAGTCCCACAACAGAATTCGCATCTGCACTTGAACAAACTGCTCAGACAATTTGTTTACATACTAAAGTTTCAGAAGCACTGCTGTAAGATCATCTTTCTCTAAGTTTGATCCTAAAACTTAGCTCTGGAATTCATAAAAAGAAAATTCTCCGTCTCTACCACTGAGGGTTCCTGGGGTGGAGGCAGGAACCTGCATTTTCAGCAAGAGCCCTCAGTTCCTGTGCACTCTCATGTTTGAAAACACTGTTGGAGAGGGTGGAATATCTGGGCAGGTGAGAGCTGAAGGATGGAAATAGAATATTGATGTTGAGGAACTGGAAAACCATTTCCTGGCTCTTGGTGGGAGTCAGTGGGGCAGATCCAGTCATGAATGGCAATGATAGATCTCTGGTCATGGCAAGAATCACAAGAATGCCATGATAGGAGACTGTCACCTCTATTCTCTCACTGATGGCCAGTCAGTGATAGCAACCACAGGCCCTGATAACTAGAAACCCATTTCTGGGCAGATTCTCATAAAATGCTATAAGTAAAACTGTGTCTGTCTCAGGGACACAGGGTCAGCTATGGCCCAAACTCATACAGGTTAAACAATGGGACCATGTTTCCTATAAAATAATTGTGAAAAGTAAAACAGGGTGGTCTCTTTCTCTGCATTAAAAATGTTACCGACTGTGACCTGTAAACCAAGTTAACTGTAGCGTAAGGGAATTTATATCCAAGGTCATTTTTGTGAGAGCCCAGAACTTCTCCCTGGTGACTTTCACAGTTCAGATCCTCTTCTGGCAGAAAGAGATCCTCCCTTCCTTATCAGTACTCCTGAGGGATGTCTAAGGTATAGCATCCCCAGTGCAAGAGTTCCACCATCCATCATCAAATCCCAGAGGAGCAGTCTCCACAACTTACCACATAGGAGTTGTTGTTGAGCCTCTTGTAATGAGCAGATCAGCCTAGCAATGCCTACCATGGTCCCACATGTGAGACCAAGAGCTTTGAGTGAGCAGAGACCAGGTCCAGGATACATCTCCTACTAGAGACAAAGGACCAGAGCTCCACAGGAACTCTAGCTCCACATGGAACTAATGACTCAGTAATCTGTTACCCACATTCCTCCTCCACATCTTAGAGAAATTCTTTATCATTATTAATAAATGCCATGAAAACAACTTAAATTCTCATAGCATCCTACAGTATACAGAGAACATGTTTAAAAACTGAAGAGCACTGTGAGAGGCAAAGTGTTACTTCACCTGACAGAAGAGACAGCTGAGTTAGGAAGACAAGGGGATGGTGTCAGGTAGTGGCTACTTCAGGCAGAAGAGCAGCTCTAACATGACCAGTGGGGGGGTGCTTGACTTACCCTGTTTCCTTCATTTTCCAGTTGAGGAAAGGGGACTGGTTTTCTATTTCTATCATTTAATTTCTCTCACTCAGATTCTGTGACTGTGACTTCAGAAGCCACTGCTGCCTAATGTGGATACATCCACCCTCTTCCTTAAAATACTCTGTTTTTTCCTATAATGCAGTTCTATCATTAATCCCATCACATATCCAGCATATTTTACATCTCAGACATTTAAATTATTTATTTTCTTCTTCTTTGTTATATTTAGTTTTTCAAGACAGTAGGAAGCATTTTGGACATTTGCATTCTTGCAAGATTCATTTGTAGGTTTTTTATGTAGCTTTCATATCTTATATAAATTATTAGACATAAGGCATATATTTCAATTACTGCTTTAAAATCATTGTCTGCTAATTTTAACGTTAGTGTCAGTTCTGTATTATTTCAGATTGATTGCTTTTCTCTGCCTTCTGAAGTGCATTTTCTTGGTCTCATTGTATTCATGGTGACTTTTTATTTGATGCCAACATTTTTACTTAATTAAGTTAAGTGTTATAGTTAAACTTAATCCCGGGGTTTCATAATTTACTTCTAGACCACTCACGTATAATTGAATCAAGCCTTTATTGAAGCACACTAGTGGTTACTGACCAGAACATAAAGCTGTTCCCATGATCAGCCCTGAAAACAATTGCAAGGGTACTCCTTATAAGCCTGAAAACCACAAAAGTGATGTTTGGGGGTCTGGCCAATTCAAGCAAGCCAAGTTACAGAAGCAGGAGAGTGCAGTCAGGCGGAGGAATGCTTAGCCAATCACAATTAGCCCAGTCACCCCAGTTACAGAAACAATGCCCCATTAGGTAGTTCCATGTTCTTAAAGGTTTCTATAGCAAAAGGAAAAAGAAAAATATCTTACCCTGACTATGACCCTTCTACTTGGCATGGTTGTTTTACAGGATGGAGTCACAAAACAAAATGGAGTCACCTTTGCTTTTACTATCACAAGGTTCCAAATATTTTTGCACACCATAAATATTCAGTGTTTACTCCTGGGGCAAATAAAGTCATTTAGGACTGGTTGGTTCTTTTTGTTCTGCCTTTGAACATTTCTTAAGTAAACCAGAAAGTGTTGGGACCTAATTATTCACCACTCTGGACAGGAGATCATTCTGAGAATTCTATCCAGTGCTCAGAAAACTATGAGGCTTTCCAGTATTGCTAGTGGAAACTGACACTGTAATTGGCCTCATGTATCCCTAGGTACCATTTTTCCCTCTAGTCATTTTATGAATTATAATGCTAAATTATAATGCTAAATTCTCTTGCCTCTTTATTATCAGGTCACAATAAGATACATACAAAAATAGTGAGAGCAAGCAAGAAAGTTTCTGCCCTACTTTGCCCACAGAGGAAATAGCTGAGTACAGGTGTTTGCTTACATCAAGTCCTTGAGTCTGCTAAAAACAGTTTGGACATCAGCTATCAATACACACTTCAGGTAGAATGACAGTTAAATTTGCAGTTACATACGGTTTTAGATATTTATGACTGATCAAAAATTAATGAGTCATGTGGTTAGTCTACCTAGAAATATGTTCATATACAACAACTATAAAAATCAATATTAATATTAGACCATACATGGATCTTTTTATGTCTTACGGATCTGGGTTTGTAATCCAAGGAAAACTCAAACAGGTTTATTTTTTAATTGTTCATGTTGCTTTTAAAATGCATGGGAAAAGGTGTAATACCTGTGTGTGTGTCAGTGTTCTATGATTCTGACTAAAGACCTGAGATTTAAAAAAAAAAAAAAAACTTATGAGGGGCAAAACTTTATTTAAGACCTAAGAAGTTTTAGTTCCATTGCCTTTGTCATGGTGAAAAGTCACAGATAAGAAATCACTCACATCATGTCATCCAGGAAATAAATACAGAATCAAAAAGGAGCTGGGTTCCCAATATCCCCTATGAGGACCAACCTCCCAATTACCTAACTTCCCTCCATTAGGAGAAAAAGTAAATGTTGCAAGACCTCCCAAGAGCCATGGGTTTGAGCATCAAGCCAACATGTTGGGAGACCCTGAAACTCCAATCTAGAGCAACCTAGAATTGCTAAATCATTTTGAAAAATAAAAACAAAGTTGAAAGGCTTAAAATGTTTTATTTCAAGACATAAAAATCACATAAAAACATGGCATAAGAATAGACATATGGGTCATTTCTAACATGATAAAATCCAGTGATGGGACCACACTTTTACTATCAATTGTTTTTTGACAAAGATGACCATATTTCAATGAAGAAAAGGTAGAGTTTCAACATTTGTTACTGGAACACCAGGAAACCCATATGGGAAAAGGAAATGGAGCTCAATCCTCACCTCACATCATAAAAAAGAATTAAACCACAATATATCTAATAAACAAAATTATTAAACATATTTTTACAAACATAGAGAAAAATTTATTGAAATTGGGTTAACCAAAACTTTTGACTATACACAAAGCATAAAGAAAAAGGCATGAATTAAAACAAAAAGTGATGAAATGCATTTAAACTTGTTTCAAATATACCTTTCACAACAGTGGTAAATGAGATAAAAACAAAGGCCCTAGAAAAGTAGAAGATTTTTCAGAAAATATATTTGTCATATAGCCAGTATCCAGAATACATGAAGAATATTTACATCTCACTAATAAGGCAAACAGCCCATAGCTCCATGGACAAGAGATATGAAGAACAGGTCACAGGGATAAGCCCTGAAAGTCCTGGTAAGTATTGAAAAGATGCTCACCATCACTGGTAAAAAAAAAAAAAAAAAAAAAAGACATACAAATTAAAACCACAATGAGAGACTACATCACCTCAACTAGAATAGATAATGTTAAAAACACTTGTGACAATACTACATATCAACAGAATGTGGAGAAACTATAAATCACTGCTAGAAATGTAAAAATATTAAAACAATTGTTTTACAAGTGTTTTATAACTGTAAAACAGTACCACTGTACCACAAATCCTAATATCATTGAACATCCTGACTTTATGACCCAGCAACCTCTGCTTGGACATTTATCCAAAAGACAGTGCATAGGCTCTCTCTCATGTCCAGCAAGGAGGTCCACAGAACAGGGTAGAGGACAATGTGGCTGCAAAGTCACTCAACAAGACCTCCAGAGACCAAGTAGGAAGCAGGTCTGATTTTATTGTGCAGTTACCATGTATTTATACTCAGGCAGTCCTAAACAGGTTGGTGTCAGACAGCTACCAATGCAATTTCTACAAACTGTCCTTGCAGCAACCAAACAAGGAGTGGGCTATGGATCAAGCACAGAGACTGCAACACATGGCCTCAAGCCTAGGGCTGTGCCTTCAGGATAAGCATGCTGCCACTCATGCACCTAGCCTGAGGAAAGTGGCCTGTCAATCAAATACCCTTAATATATGTCATGTTTGCAGTACTCCATGTACTTGTCCCCACATCTCCCCCTTCTGACTGTGCTTCAAGGACTTCAGCCAGCATTGCTGTTTTTCATTCTGTGGCCTATACCTGGTTACATAAGCATCTCACAACACCAGAAAAAATATTATCACTATTATAAACAGTAAGTAGGGCCAGGGTAATAGCATTATAAGGATTAGTTAATTTGGCTATCAGGTTTTTCAAATGTTCAGTCAATCCCTGGAATAAAGAAGAGGTTGTCAAGATAGACACCTTAGTCTCACTGATTTTGACAATTGCCTTAGTAAGGTTATGCATAATTATAACATAGTTAGCATCCCAAGTGCCCTTAATATGTTTGCCATATTGCCCATGTAGGAGCATAAGCAGTTGGAAATATCAATAAATATATAGATTCTTGTGGATTAGTTCTAGTAAGTGGAGCATTTTTAATAGCAATTTCAACTTTCCTCAAAGCCATCCTCACTTCTGCTGTGAGCTGACGAGAAGTTGGAGAAGGATCTCCCTGTATTATCTGAAATAAAGGACTTACATATGAAGTAGTTAGCTCTAAAGATGGCCTCTGCCAGTTAATATCTTTTAATAATTTTTGAAAATCATTAAGGGTGTGCAGCTCCTTGACTCTTATTTGTTAGTTTTGAGGATGGATTGTATGCTCTTGAACCACATCACCTAGATATGGAAAAGGAGATGTCTTTTGCACCTTCTGAGGTGCAATGCACAAACTCATTGCTGTGAGTGAAGTCTCTAATTGGGCAAAAAATTTTAAGAGTATATCTGGATTAGCATGAGCTAAAAGTATGTCATCCATAAAATGAATGATATATGCATCAGGGAATTTTTCCCTCATAGGCATGATAGCGTGTGCCACAAAATTGTGACATAGGGTAGGACTGTTATGCATTCCCTGAGGCAGAACATTCCAGAAATATCTTTTAACTAGTTCTTTAAAATTAATTGTTGAAACACTGAAGGCAAACTTTTTATAGTCATCTGGATGCAAAGATATAGAGAAAAAACCACCTTTTAGATCTACTACTATCAAATAATAATCTAAAGGAATAGCTGTAGGATAAGGAAGCCCAGATTGTAATGCTCCCATGGGCTCTATTACACAATTAATACTGCTAAGGTCTTGTAATAATCTATAATCACCAGATTTTTTTAATTACAAAGATGGCTGTGTTCCAAGGGCTGAGCATAGGCTCTAAATGGCCAGCCTAAAGTTGTTCCTCAACTAATATGTGGGCTATTTTAAGTTTTTCCCATGTTAGGGGGGAACTAACTAACCCAGATGGGCTCTTCTGTGAGCCAATTAGTTTTTTTCTGCTGTTCTTTGGGTTTGCCAAAAGTTAGGGCCCCTACCAAAAATTTTGGCTGGGTGCATTAATTAGTTTCTGTTGGGGATATTGGGTTACATGTAGGTACTCTTTTTGTAAGTTTCCCTAGGAGTAAATCCTTGATTAAGTCCTTCAAATGACATAATAGAATTTGGAGTTACTAATAATAATCCTAAACTGCTTAAAATATCTCTATGCTAGAAATTTACCAGTAATATGTTCAAAACATAAGGCTTGAATATTCCAGTGTTACCTTCTTGGTCTTCCCAGTAAAGATACTAGGCACTCTGGGCAGGTTGAGAGATCTGTCCTATGCCTTCTAAATTGGCAGGTGCAATGTGTTCAGGCCAGTTTGGGGGTCAAAATCTTTGAAATAAAACAGATTTATCTGCCTCAGTATCTAGGATACCTCGAAATTTTTTTATGATTGATTTTGAGTTTCAGTAAGGGGTACTCCTGCCAGATTAACTGAGCCTAGTACACTCTGACCAGGAACCCAGAAGTTGAGGTCTTATGTGGGCTGTCTGCAGAATGGCAAAGCAGAAGTACTAATTGTGTTAGCACACCTTTTGTAGAGAGCTGAATGGCATGTTCTGGTTTTATAATAATTTAAATATCATCCCTAAAATCCAAATCAATCCCCAGGCATTACTTGAACTTCCTCTTTCAAATTATTTTGTCCAAAATTAGGCCTATGCTATCTGGGGGTAATGGCCCATAGATTCCGATAGGAACTTGCTGTGGTCCCATTTGAGGTGTTAAGTTTATTATGGTGGCTGGTCATAAAAGAACCATCTGGGTGGAGCCTGCTTATAATAGTGATGATCCACCACGGCCAGCTGTGATGACATCAAGGCCAACGACTTCTCCTCCTCTGCACATACTGCAGAGCCCCCATTGTTTGTCAGGACTTTGGTAGGACCCACCCCCCATTTTTTGGCCCTGAAGGATTGGAAGTGAAGTCAAAGATGGAGGCAGGCCGCCACCATATCTTTTTTCATCCCCCCTCACCATGCGGCTGTCTGGTAACACCACCAGCATGAACCAGGTGAGGCTTCTGCCCTATTGTGCAGAGATTCACAGTCCTGAGCCAAATGCCCAGTCCTGCCACAATTAAGACATCATCCTCGAGCATGGTGTCTCCAGGATTGGGACAGAAGGACCTGTTTTCAAGCTGCAGTGAGCATAAAACCTTGTAATTGTGTAAGAGCAACATCCTCACAAAGGTGAACTTCTGTGGGAAGCCATTCTCACACATGATTGGGCACCTCCCTGATTGGGTGTGAGGCTGAGGCGTTCTGGCTAAACTGTGTCAGAACTAATACCCACCCTTTCTAGGTGCGAGAGCCCATCCGTGTGGGGGTGTGACTGACCATTGACCCTGAGACCAATCACTGACCCTGTCCTAGGAATGCTGTCCCCCTCGACCTTCATTGGATGCAATTTTCCCCTGAATTTCTTGTTCCTCAATAAAAGACCACTCTCTGGCGTGCCTTGTCTCTCTCTCCTGATAGTCTCTGGTGTAACCTCGCTGCCCCACCGGTGGCTCAAGGCAGGAGCCAGAGGGGGAGCCTTCTCAGACCTGGTCAAAGAAAAAGGTAAATTGAGTTTATGTGTGTTTATTTCGATCTCACTAGTTAACTTCTATGCTAAGAACCTCTAGTATGAAGCTAGTATGCTGGTCGCATGGCTGAAACTTCAGAAACTGTTCCTTTCTTCTGATGGGGTCAGAGAATGTCCTGACAAACTTTATTGTCATTTTCAAATGCTAGCTGTTTAACTATGAATTCCAAGGTGTTTGAGTCTCCAATTCATCTGTTAGCTGCCTGGTACAGGTGTGCTATGAAACTGGAGAATTGTTCTTCTGATCCCTGTTTATTTGGCTAAATCTAACTTCACTTGATCCTGGGAAGATACCTCAAGACATACTCTTTTGGCACATGTGGTGATCTGATCATAAGTGTTTAGATCATAATTTAATTGTCCCCCTAGGTCTGCAAATTCTCCAATTCCTGTTAACATCTCCAAAGGGGCATCAAAGTCTTCCTCCTTTTTCTCTCAGCCTATTCTGTGCAATAATCAGCCCAGTGAGGTCGCCAAAGCAGATAATCACCCCCAGAAAGGCAAAACTTTACCATTGAAATCCAGTCATCTGGGGGTAAATGCTCATGGCATATTGAATCAAGCAGGCTTTGCACAAAGGCGGAGTTTGGACCATAGGCGCTGCAAGCACTTTTGAGCTCCTTTAGAGTGTTAAAAGGAACTGCAGCATGCACGCGAACACACTGGTTTTGTTCATTAATCTGTTCAAAGACTGAAAAAAGCTGAAAACCAGTAATGTCTTCCCCTGCTTCCTGAGCTCTTTAAAACCATGTTGTAGGGGCATAAGCATGGTGACCGCCAGTTCAGAGTAATTACTGTACCCCATTCTCCTGGAGGAGTGTGGCCTAATTGAGATGGTGGGTGCCTGGCCAGCTAGATGTAATTTAGCAAACCTTTCTCCAGATCTTTCTCCCCTTTTGACTTCAGATTGTGACTTTTTTGTCTGTATCTTCCTATCCATCACAAAAATCTGATCAGGGCTAATTTCCTCTCTGGAACACCCACCTTGTTGGTCCTATAAGCTGCTGGGTCTGTCCTGCTCAGTGGATACTGAACTTTTGATTTTAGGTTTTGCCCTGAAGCTGCCTGTCTGTGGTTTGGAAGCTGCAGACTGAGCAAAAATTGACTCCACCCTCAGACCCACCCAGCACAGAAAGAGAAAACCACTTGGAAGCAGCCTTGGGTGGGCCATTTCTCCTGCTCCAAACCCCTACTAGCTCTCTGAAGCCCTTTCAGCAGGTCCTCAGGGGACCACTAGTCCTTTCCTAGATCATCAAAAAGACACATTTCTGAAGTGGTCCACACCTTCTGAACACTCTCTATTGTAATGTACTTTCAGACAGCTTGGCAGAGAGGCAGCCTTTATATAATTTTCTACCTAGCCTCTCCCAAGTATGTAAATCTGGTGAATCTTGCTGACACAACTACAGGCACACCTCACTAACTGTCTTCAGGAACTGAGCTAGCTGGCCCTTCTGACTTGTTTTCCTCTCTGGTTCATTATCCTCTCCAGAATAATTAAATATATTTCTTTATCTGAACACATGGATCTGCCCATGATAATTCTTTAACATCCCTGTCTCTGAAACTGCCTGCTTCCTCTGTGACTCCCAGCCCCCACAAAAAAAAAAAAAGTTTCAATAAATTTCTATTAGCACACTTTCTCAGTCAACCTGGAAATTCACCAAGTGGTCCCTGGTTCAGAGCGCCACCTGCTGCCCATGACCTGCATGGAGAGCTGAACTTGTCTTATTTGAATTTCCAGGGATACCAAATAAAACACAGACACACATGCTTTACCTTTAAACAAGCTTGAGGATAGCTTCTCCACTCTTGACCTCAGGCTCCCCAGATGGGAGAGCAAAAGAAAGTCACTAGAGACTGGCGAGAGAGAGGAACACTTCAGAAGTGGGCTCAGGGACTCTTATTCTTAGAAAGTTTTATACAAAAAAGGTCAGAAGGGGCAGGGTTACAAAGGACAGGTGAGTGTAATTTGACCGAAGAAGCCATGGGGCAACATGCCTATGTCTGGAGATGCGCCCTTAAACTTCCAGGACCAGGGCAATGTCCAGGTCACCACAAGATGTAGTGATGGTCAAAGCCTCTCTGCTCCAGGATGGAAGGCACAAATCATTCAGAATGGCTCCCCATATATAAGTAGTATTAACTATAACTCTAAGGTCAATGACAGAAACCCAACATATGACTTATTATAGTTATCTACAATAGTTTCATTGGCAAGGGCAAAACAGAGAGGACTGTCCAGATTATAGGTCTCATCATCAACTATGCAGAAAAAAATGGGCAGAGTACCAGTGAAATGTTGGTATTCCAGGGCACACTTACCTCTTGGATGGATAACTCAGAATCAGTACAGTTGGAATTATTAGAGAAGAGCTTAGGCAAAGCCCCTTCCCAATTAGCAACAGATAAAACTGATGGCCTAGTGACCAAAGCTCAATTTACCTGATGCAAGACTTCACTGTGAGCACTGCACACTACTAGGACCAACATCATAGGCCCAAGGATTAGGTTGCCACCAGGCAAAGGGGTCAATCTGGTGGCTTGGTCAACAAGACCTTTCATATCACCCCAGGTTACTTTACATGAGGTCCATTTGCATTGTTGAGTCCTTTGCTTGTGGGGCTTTTTTTCCCCTCTAGAGTTAGTTCCTTCATCTTCTTGGTTGGTGGCTCTGGGGGTCCAGGGCTTAACTTCCTGGGAGGCACCCAGATGGGGTGAGGCTCCTGTAAATATGTACAAACCCTCACCCTATGGTTAGGAGGGGCCATGGACCATCCCATGTATTTGTTATGGGATCCTTCCATGAGACCATCAGGAGATGGGAGGGCCCCATGAGGGAGGCCTCATGTTTATGGGCTGCTGTTTCCATAGAAAAGTTTGAAACTGAAAGAAAACTTAAATAAAGTTTTGTTCAAGGCAGCACAAGGGGACTTGGTATAGTCTCTCTCTCTCTCTCTCTCTCTCTCTCTCTCTCTCTCTCTCTCTCTCTCTCTCTCTCTCTGTTTTATAGCATGGTCTTTAAATCCTTGTTTGTTCTTTCTATGATGCCTTGAGTCTGAGGGTTATAGGGAATCCCAAATAAGTGCTGTATATGCCAATCATTGCAAACCACCTGAAATGTCTTACTGGCGCATTGTCAGTTTTAATAGACATGGGAACATCCATAATTCCAAAACATTTAAGTAAATGGGAGATGACCTTTTTTGTGGTTTCTCCTGTGGAGGCTGTGGCCATTACATAGCCTGAATAGATATCAGTGACAACATGGATATCTTTTAAATTTCCAAAAGTGGCATAATGAGTGACATCCATTTTCCATAAAGCATTAGATTTTAACTCTTGGGTATTCACTTCAGCAGGTTGTAAATTGCAAATGGGAAGGAAGTGTGCACATTTTTTCAGCCTCTGACTAGCTATTTTCAAATCAACTTAGTCCTGCTTTTATGCAGCTGCCATGGCTGAGGTCAGCAGAGAGGCTTGAACTGCTTGTGTCCCTATATCCTGGGTGGCCAAAATCAATTCATCCAGTATTGGTGCAACTGCTGCTCTATGTTCCTTCTTTAATTCATCCCAGATCAACTCTTTGACTAAGACTTCCTTAGGTCCTTCATGAGACACCTTTCCTTCTACTGCCTTGTTTACTCTGTCAATAAACTGTGACAAGACTTCAGTGGCTTTCTGCCTTAAGCCCTGTATAGAAACTGTACCTCCCTCTGCTGGAAACTTGCTTCAGGCTCTCAGAGAACAGAGAACAGAGCTGTTCCTGATAAAAATAAGTTGGTGGACCTGTGACTTGTACTGCAGAAAAACTGTAGATTTCTTTTCCTTGCAAGCATTTAGCTGGGAAGTGAACATTTCTGGTGTGGTTATGATTCCCTGCTGTTCACATTTGTCATAGGAGAATGCCTTCCACTTCAAAAATGTTGCAGGCTCAAGACCTGCTCTGCCTAGGTCTTTCCTCTCTGACAGGGACTTCACCCTCCCCCAAATTATAGCACCTCAGAAAGTTTCCATGAGACACAAATGGGAAGTGGTCTGGAGGTCTATGAACACAGATATCCAGAAAGTCCTCCTTGAGTCAGCCCACCCTTTTTCCTGAGGCAGCTGAGTGTGTTTCCCAGTAAAACTTTGATGTACAGAGTGGTCTTAAAACACTCTTTCTATCAGTAAGTGAGACAGCCAAGAATCATCATAGTGGGACAAAGAAAGGGGACATAAAATAAACCCCTGGGTGCAATAATTTATCACCCTTTGTCAAAGGCTGTGTTGCTTCTCTACCCTTGTATTCTTCCAACAGATCCAATGTAAAACACTAATAAAAACCACAGTAGCAGAATGTTTCCATGAAATGAATTTTTTATTGGTAAAGAGCCTATATAAAACCTATAGCCTTACTTGTTCTCAGTCAAGTTAAAATTCCCTAATTTGGAAGCCACAGGATATAATATTACTTTCCTGTGAGTTTGCTCTTGATAACACATCTCAATTGTGTATTATGATATTGCCTAAGTTCTTTTCAGGATCTTAAAGACTACCTTTCCTAAAAAACACCAATTTTTGCTTCAGCCTGAAAAGGTTAGTTGGGTGACTTGAATGGGATGAAAGGACCTCATTATTTTCTTCATACTGTGTCTGTTTCCATTGCTGCCTTAACATTTGGGTCAGATTCTACTCAGCTCTGCATGTAGAAATGACTGCCATTGGAGCTGGGATGGGTTTTCTACTCTCTGAATCTTGTGCTTTTTCAGCTGCTATAGCAGTCCCAACACCTAAAGTCCTTCATCCCTATCTGAAGGCCCATACTGAGCAATAAGACCAGGATGTTGCCACAGACTAATGGCTACAGGAGTACAAGATGACCATGACTACCTGGTATTCTAAGTTTCATGCAAGAAGAAACATCATTTGGAACTGTGCCCTGGCCTGTAGAAATTACTAGAATCTAGTTCACCCCACTATATCAATAAAAGTTTCCATCTCCAGGGCAGACCTTGGTACATTTGGCCTTCTGTAAGCCTCTTACATTTGATTTTCCAATTCATTCTTCATGTTTGGAAAATTTACTGATATTATCTTATTGAAGATTATACATTCCTTTAGTTTGTATCTGTGTGCCTTCCCCTATATAATAACTTTTATAATTAGTCTTTTGATGTTATCCCATAATTCTTGATCTTCTGTTCATGGTTTCTTACCATTTTTATTGTATGGTCAACTTTATTTTCTAGATTGTATAGTTTGTCTTTATTGTCTGATGTTCTCCCTTCCAATTGATCTAGTCTGTTGGTGATGCTTTCTATTGAGTTTTTTTTTTTTTTAATTTTTAGTTGTTGATGGACCTTTATATTTTTAAAATTTATTTCGTATATGGTGCTGAGAATAAAACCCAGTTCTTCACACATGCTTGGCAAGCACTCTAACCCAGCTTTCTATTGAGTTTTTTATTTGATTTATTGTTTCCTTTACTTCAAGTGTTTCGGATATTTTTTTCAGAATCTCCATCTCTTTCTTGAATTAATCTTTTGCTGTCTGTATTTATTCTCTTATCTCTTAGTTGGTGTGATCAATGGTTGCCTGTATTTTCTCCCTCATCTCTTGGTTGTGTGATCAATGGTGGTCTGTATTTGCTCCCTTCTCTCCATGTTGGACTGATCAATTTTTGCCTGTATTTGCTCACTTAAGTCATTCTTTAATTCACAGATCATTTTAATTAAATACATTCTAAACTCCTTCTGTGATATTTCACCAACTGCACTGTCCATTGATTCTGTTACTATAGTATCCTTGTTTGTTTGGAGTACTTTTTTCCCCTCTTTTTTTTCATGTTGTCTATGTGTCTTCCTTTCTTGCAATGCAGATATGAGGTACTACAGTCTCTACTCTATAATCTTGTAGTATCTGTGCAGATTATCTGTACCTCACTTGGTGTTGGGCTTTCAGACCCTGCCAGTGACCCACGATGGATGCTACTGCAATTATAAGTGGTGGTGACTATAGCAAAGGTAACTTGGGATAGCAGTGAGGGTGTCCCAAGATGGATGCAACTCCTTTCAGAGATGGAGCTGAAAGGGTGGGCCTTACAGTGGCTTTGGGATGCATGTTCCAAGATGCAGCTGCTTGTAGGACCTGTCGGTTGTCACAAGATGGAGGCTACTGTGTGGGTAGGTCTATGACAATGTCTGCACTGTCCCAAGATGGAAGTGGGTTAGGCCTGGGCTTCCAGGTGTGAGGGCATCAGACCTGGGACTACCTCTGTCCTGGACAACTGCCTGAGCTTTTGCCATGGATCTGACACCAAAAGTATTAGAAGATGGGAAATACTTAAAATCAAGATGGAAATCAATGAAATTGAAACTAAAGAAACAATTTTAAAAAACTGAAAAAAACTAATAATAACTGGTAATTTTGAAAATCTACATAAAATTGACAAACCCTTAACACAGCCTACTGAAAAAAGAAAAAGGAGGGAGAAAACTCAAATTGCTAAAATTTGTCATGAAAAAGGAATGATAATGATAGACACTATTGAAATACAGAAGACAGAAACTATTTTGAAAATTTATTCTCCAATAAAATAGAAAACCTCAAAGACACCTACACATTTCTAGAGGCATATGATCAAACAGAGTCAAGTGGAAATACACAACTTAAACAGATATATTTCAAGCAAGGAAATAGAAGACACCATCAAAAGCTTACCAAACAAAAAAAGCTAGGGACCAGACATATTCACAGCTGAGTTCTATGAAACTTACAAATAAGAATTAATATCAATACTCCTCAAATTATTCCATGAAATAAAAAAGAAAGAAAACCTTCTAAACTCATTCTATGAGCTACTATCATCCTGATACCAAAACCAGGCAGAGACACATCAAGGAAAAAAACAATTCAGATCAATATCCATCATTAACATTGATGCAAAAATTCTCAATAAAATTTTGGCAAATTGCATACAAAACCATATTTTTAAAAATAGTGCACCATGATCAAATGTAATTCATTCCAAGGATCTAAGTTTGGTCAACATACTGAAATCAATAGATATAATTCATCACATCAGTAGACTTAAAGATAAGAATCATATGATTTTAACATTTGAAACAGAGAAAGCATTTGAGAAAATACAACACCCTTTCATGTTCAAAACAGTAGAAAACCCAGGGGTAGTAGGAACATACCTCAATATTGTAAGACCTATCTATGTTAAACACAAGGCCAACACCTTTTTAAATGGAGAAAACTTGGAAGCATTCCCTCTAAAAACTGGAAGAAAACAGGGATGCTCTCTTTCACCACTTCTATGCAGCATAGTCCTTGAAACTCTAGCCAGAGCAATTAGACAGACATGAGAAATTAAAAAGACACAAATAGGATAAGAACGCAAAATATCATTTTTTGCTGATGACGTGATTCTATACGTAAAGTACCCAAAGCTACCCCAGAAAAGTTTTAGAATATTAATTAATGAATTCAGAAAAGTGGCAAGATATAAAATCAATATCTTTAAATCAAATGCATTTCTATACATCAGTGATGAATCTTCTGAAGGAGAAATTAGGAAATCTACCCTTTTCCCAATAGCCTCAAAAAACTATATACTTGGAATCAACTTAAAGAAACAGATGAAAGACCTCTATAATGAAAACTACAGAACCTAAAGAAAGAAACTGAAGAAGACCTTAGAAGATGGAAAGAGCCCCCATGCTCTGGGATAGACAAAATTAATATTGTCAAAATAGCCATACTACCCAAAGTGCTATACAGATTCAATGCAATTCCAATTAAAATCCCAATATCATTCCTGATAGAAATAGAAAAAGCAATCATGAAATTTATTTCAAAAAATAAGAGAACCAGACTAGTCAAAGCAATCCATAGCAGGAAGAGTGAAGCGGGATGCATCACAATACCAGACTCTATACTACAAAACTATAATAACAAAAATGGCATAGTATTGTCAGCAAAATCAATATGTAGTTCAATGGTACAGAATAGAAAACACAGAGAGACCCACAAAATACAGTTATCTCAATCTAGACAAAGCACCAAAATCATACATTTGAGAAAAGATAGCCTCTTTAACAAATGGTACTGGGAAAACTGGAAATCCTCATGCAGCAAAAATAAAGTTAAAACCTTATCTCTCACCATGCACAAAGCTCAATTCAAAGTGGATCAAGGGCCTAGAAATTAGTCCAGAGACCCTGCGCCTAATAGAGGCAAAAGTAGGCCCAATCTTCATCATGTTGAATTAGGCCTTGACTTCCTTAAAAAGACTCTTAAAGCACAAGAAATAAAATAAAAAATTAATAAATGGGATGGAATCAAACTAAAAAGCTTCTTCTCAGCAAATGAAACCATCAATGAGGTGAACAGAGAGAATACATTTGGGGGGAAATTTTTTTGCCCCAAGCACATCAGATAGAGCACTAATCTCCAGGATATATAAAGTACTCAAAAATCTTACCAACAAAACAGTAAATAACCCAATCAATTATGAGCTAAAAAGCTGAGAGACACTTCTCAGAAGAAGATATACATTTGATCCATAAATATATATGAAAAAATGTTCAACATCTCTATTAATTAGAGAAATGCAAATCAAAACTACTCTAAGATTTTATGTCATTCCAGTCAGAATGGCAATTATCAAGAATACAGATAATAATAAATGTTGGCAAGGATGTAGGGGAAAAGACACACTCATACATTGCTGGTGGGACTGCATATTGGTGCAACCACTCTGGAATGAGATTCCTTAGAAAACATGGACTAGAACCACTACTTAACCCAGCTATCCCACTCTTTGGTCTACATCCAAAGGACTTAAAATTAACATACCTAGTAAAGTAGCCACATCAATTTCCATAGCAGCTCAATTCACAATAGCTAAAGTGTCAAAGCAACCTAGATGCCCTTTAATAGATGAATGGTAAAGAAACTGTGGTATATGTACACAATGGACTCTCAGCATCAAAAGAGAATAAAATCATGGCATTTTCAGGTAAATGGATGGACTGGGAGAATGTCATGTTAAGTGAAGTAAGCCACTCCAAAACCAAAGGCCAAATGTTCCCTCTAATAAGTGGATGCTAATCCATAATGGGGAAGGGAGAAGTCATGGGATAAATGGAGGAACTTTGATTGGGTAAAGGGAAGAAAAGCGGAGAGTGCATGGATGCAGAAAAGATGGTGGAATGAGGTGGACATCAATAGCCTAGGTACATGTATTTCTGCACATAGGGTGTGGTGCTATATCATGTATAACTAGAGAAATAAAAAATTGTGCTACAATTGTGTACAACAAATCAAAATGCATTCTGATGTCATGAACACATAAATTAAATAAACAAATAAATAAATTGAAATAAAACTTTCATCTCTTTGCTCAGAGAGCTGTTGGTGCCTCATTCAGCAATGCCTTCCCTTAGCTGAAGCCCCAGTCATACCTTTATCTGAATCCCCAATTGAACCCTTGCCTCCATAACCCTGCTCATTGGACTTAATGTTGGAGCTGCCCCCAATGATTCAGATGTTCCCCATCCCTTCTCCTTCAGGACTGTGCTCACCTCTCAGTAAAGTCTATGCTATGGATTATAAAGAAAATTACATCCAACTCCCTTATCTCCCCTGCTTTCTAGTTTTTCTCTAAATCATTGTATTTTCCAACACTCCTGGTTTTTACTTCAGGTTAATTGGTCTGAAACATTTTTGTCTTCCATCTGAAGGTAAGTTCCAACAGGGCACCAATTTTTTAATATTTTTATTTGTTCTAATTAGTTATACATGACTGTAGAATGTATTTTTGACACATCATACATAAATGAATTATACCATCTCATTTGTCTAGTTGTATATGATGTAGAGTTACACAGGTATGTAATCATATGTGCACATAGGGTAATAATGTCGAATTTAGTCTACTATCATTCCTAGCCCCAGGCACCCGCTCCACCATTCATTCCCCTCTGACTAGTCCAAAATACCTCTATTTTTCCTGCTCCCCTCATGATGAATTTGCATACACATATCACACATATCAGAGAAACCTTGGGCCTTTGGTTCTTTGGGATTCACTTATTTCACTTAGGATAATATTCTCCAGTTCCACCTATTTACTGGCAAATGCCATAATTTCATTTTTCTTAATGGCTGAGTAATATTCTATTGTGTATATACACCACAGATTTCTTATCCATTCATCTATTGAAGGGCTTCTAGCTTAGTTCCATAGTTTAGCTATTATAAATTGACCTGCTATGAACATTGATGTCGCTGGATCTCTGTACTATGCTGATTTTAAGAACTTTGGGTAAAAAACAAGATTAGGATGACTGAATCAAATGGGGGTTCCCTTCCAAGTTTTCTTAGGAATTTCCATACTGCTTTCCAGAGTGGTTGTACCAATTTGCAGTTCCACCAGTAATGTATGAGTGTAACATTTTCCCCACATCCTTGTCAATAGTTATTATTGCTTGTATTCTTTATGGTTGGCATTATGAGATGGAATCTCAGTGTAGTTTTGATTTGCATTTCTGTAATTGCTAGAGGTGTTGAACATTTTTTCATATATTTGTTCATTGATTGTATTTCTTCTTCTGTTTAGTGTCTGTTCAGTGCCTGAGCCCATTTATTATTATTATTATTATTATTATTATTATTTGGTGTAAAGTTTTTTTAAACTTCTTTATATATCACAAAGTTTAATGCTCCATCTGAAGTGAGTGTGATAAAGATTATTTTTCCATTTTGTAGGCTCTCTCTTCACATTATTTTCAGTTGGAATTCATCCCATTTATTGATTCTTGATTTTATTTCTTGCAATTTAAGAGTTGTGTTAAGGAAGTCAGTTGCTAAGCTGACATCCTGGAGATTCAGGCCTACTTTTTCTTCTATTGGGCACAGGATCTCTGGTCTAGTTCCTAAGTCTTTAATTCACTATGAGTTGACTTTTATTCAAGGTAAGTGATAGGGGTTTAATTTCATTTTGCTACACATGGATTTCCAGGTTTTCCAGCACCATTTGTTGAAGAGGCTATGTTTTCTCCAGTGTATGTTTTTGTCCCGTTTGTCTAGTATGAAGTAACTGTATTTATGTGGGTTTATCTCTGTGTCTTCTATTCTGTATCTGTGATCTACATATCAGTTTTAGTGCCAATAATATGTTGTTTTAACTACTATGGTTCTTTAGTATAATATAAGCTGTAGTATTGTAATGCCTCCGGCTTCACTCTTCCTGCTAAGGATTGCTCTGAAATTCTGGGCCTCTTATATTTCCAAATGAATTTTATGATTGCTTTTTCTATTTCTTTTTTTTTATTGTTGGTTGTTCAAAACATTACATAGTTCTTGATATATCATATTTCACATTTTGATTCAAGTGGGTTATGAACTCCCATTTTTACCCCGTATACAGCTTGTAGAATCACATCAGTTACACTTCCATTGATTTACATATTGACATACTCATGTCTGTTGTATTCTGCTGCCTTTCCTATCCTCTACTATCCCCCTCCCCTCCCCTCCCCTCCCCCTCTTCTCTCTCTACCCCCTCTACTGTAATTAACTCCTCCCCCTTGTATTATTTTTTCCCTTTCCCCTCACTTCCTCTTGTTTGTAATTTTGTATAACCCTGAGGGTCTCCTTCCATTTCCATGCAATTTCCCTTCTCTCTCCCTTTCCCTCCCACCTCTCATCCTTGTTTAATGTTGGTCTTCTTCTCGTGCTCTTCTTCCCTAGTCTGTTCTTAGTTACTCTCTTTATATCAAAGAAGACATTTGGCATTTGTTTTTTAGGGCTTGGCTAGTTTCACTTAGCATAATCTGCTCTAATGCCATCCATTTCCCTCCAAATTCTATGATTTTATCATTTTTTAATGCAGAGTAATACTCCATTGTGTATAAATGCCACATTTTTTTTATCCATTCGTCTATTGAAGGGCATCTAGGTTGGTTCCACAGTCTTGCTATTGTGAATTGTGAACATCGATGTAGCAGTGTCCCTGTAGCATGCTCTTTTTAGGTCTTTAGGGAATAGACCGAGAAGGGGAATAGCTGGGTCAAATGGTGGTTCCATTCCCATCTTTCCAAGAAATCTCCATACTGCTTTCCAAATTGGCTGCACCAATTTGCAATCCCACCAACAATGTATAAGTGTACCCTTTTCCCCACATCCTTGCCAGCACTTGTTGTTGTTTGACTTCATAATGGCTGCCAATCTTACTGGAGTGAGATGGTATCTTAGGGTGGTTTTGATTTGCATTTCTCTGACTGCTAGAGATGGTGAGCATTTTTCCATGTACTTGTTGATTGATTGTATGTCGTCCTCTGAGAAGTGTCTGTTCAGGTCCTTGGCCCATTTGTTGATTGGGTTATTTGTTATCTTATTGTCTAATTTTTTGAGTTCTTTATATACTCTGTATATTAGGGCTCTATCTGAAGTGTGAGGAGTAAAGATTTGTTCCCATGATGTAGGCTCCCTATTTACCTCTCTTATTGTTTCTTTTGCTGATAAAAAACTTTTTAGTTTGAGTAAGTCCCATTTGTTGATTCTAGATGTTAACTCTTGTGCTATGGGTGTCCTATTGAGGAATTTGGAGCCCGACCCCACAGTATGTAGGTCATAGCCAACTTTTTCTTCTATCAGATGCCATGTCTCTGATTTGATATCAAGCTCCTTGATCCATATGCTTTTTCTATTTCTATAAAGAATATCATTGGGATTTTAATAGGAATTGCATTAAATCTGTATAAGACTTTTGGTACTGTGGCCATTTTGACAATGTTAATTCAGCCTATTCAAGAACATAAGAGATCTTTCTATCTTTTCAGGTCTTCTTCAATTTCTTTCTTTAGTGTTCTGTAGATTTTATTGTAGAGGTCTTTTGCTTATATTGTTAGATTCATTCCCAGGTTCTGCCCCTTTAAGGCTATTGTTAATGGGGTAGTTTTCCTAATTTATCTTTCAGTAGTTTCATCACTGATGTATAGGAATGCATTTGATTTATGGGTATTAATTTTATGTCCTGATACTTTGCTGAATTCATTTATTAGTTCTAGAACATTTCTGGTGAAATTTTTTGAATCTTCTAAATATAGAATAATGTCATCAGCAAATAGGGATAATTAGAGTTCTTCTTTTCCTGTTCATATACCATTAATTTCTTATGTCTGTCTAATTGCTCTGGCTATAATTTCAAGGACAATGTTGAATAAATGTGGTGAAAGAGGGCATCCTTGTATTCTTCCAGTTTTTAACAGGAATTCTTTCAATTTGTTTCCATTTAGAATGATGTTGGCCTTGGATTTAGCATACAAAGCTTTTGCAATATTGAGATACTTTTCTATTTTTCCTAGTTTTTCTAGTGTTTTCTAGTTGTTGTATTTTGTCAAATGCTTTATCTGCATCCATTGAGATAATCATATGGTTCTTATCTTAAATCTATTGATGCAATGAATTATGTTTATTGATTTTCATATGTTGAACCAACCTTGCCTCTTTAGAGTGAACACAATACTATCTTCTAAATATGTTTTTGTATGCAATTTGCCAAAATTTCATTGACAGTTTGCATCTATATTCATCAGGGTATTGATCTGAAGTTTTCTTTCCTTGATATGTCTTTGTTTAGTATTGATATCATACTGATATTAGCTTCATAGAATGAGGTTGGAAGGGTTCCCTACTTTTCTATTTCATGGTGTAATTTGAGAAATATACATACTAATTTTTCTCTGTAGGTCTTGTGGAACTCTGCTGAGAATCCATCTGGTTCTGGACTTTTCTTAATTGACAGGCTTTTGATGGTGCCTTCTATTTCATTGCTTGAAATTGACCTATTAAAATTGCACTTGTCCTCCTAGGTCACTTTGAATAGGTCATATGTCTCTAAAAATTTCAATGTCTTCAAGATTTTCTATGTTATTGGAGTATAAATTTTCAAAATAATTTCTGATTCTCTTCTGTATTTCAGTGGTGTCCATCATGATTTTTCCTTTTTCATCATGAATTTTAGTAATTAGAGTTTTCTCTCTTTTTCTCTTGGTTAGTGTGGCTAAGTATTTATCAAGTTCATTTATTTTTTCAAAGAGCCAACTTTTTGTTTTGTCATTTTTTAAAAATAGTTTCTTTTGTTCCAATTTCCTTGACTTCATCTCTGATTTAATTATTTCCTCTCTTATTCTGTTTTTGGTGGTTATTTTTCTTTTTCTAGGGCTATGGGATATAACATTATTCATTTGGTCAATCTCTATTCTTTTAATGAATGAGCTCAATGCAATGAACTTTTCTCTTAAAACTAACTTCACAGTGTCCCAGAGATTTTGATAATTTGTATCAGTGTTCTCATTCACCTCAAAGTAAGTATTGTTTTTAATTTTTCTCTTAATATTTATGCTATCCATTCATCATTCCATAGCATGTTGAGATTGGCAGTTCATATCAGAAAAGAAAGCATCCAGGAAAATAGGTGAAAGAGAAGAAAACATACATGAAGCAAACATTTAAATTAAAAATAAAAATAAAGCACACAGAACTAAAATATATGAATCAGCCATTTTAGTTCACAACAAACTAATCTATATAAAATAACTAGCTCCAAAAATTCTAAAGATGAAAAACTGAAAAAAATAAGAAACTGTATAAATGTTCATGTCGAATTATGGTCACAATTAAATACTGAAAATGAATTTTTTAAAAAAAAATTTTATGAAAAGTTACAGAATTCTATCTGTTTTAGTTCAAGGTATTCTCAGCTTCTCTTCACAGCATTTTATGTGGGATCTTATGGAGTGTGAAGCTCTGTGCTCTCGATTGCTCTGGTGAGAGAGGTGATCCCATAGGCAGAAGTTTAGGCTTTGGCAGGCTCCAGGCTCTTCTCTGAAGGATAATTGGTCTAGAGATTTTGAATCAGTAGACCTCTATTGCCCAGTGCTTCCTGGTCCATGCTGGAGGACTTTACACCATGGCTTCCCTGGGTGAAGCCATGTGGTGGGGGAGCCAATTCTTTGTCCCCTATGTCTCTTCCAGACTGCATGTCTCCTGGTCTCAGATTCAGTCTCCAAACAGTTTCTCCCACCCCTAACCTTCTGAGTTGCCAGACTGATGCATCTCTTCTAGCTGGTCCTGCAAGAAGTCAGGTTGAGGAGTAGGGGTAGAGCTGGGTGGGTTTCCATGACCAGTTGTCCCCTATGTAAACCTCCCTCCCCATTTGATATTTTTCTGGTTACCGAATCACGCTCTATCTCATGTAGCCTGTGTGTACTGGGCCTGTATTTTGGGCCAAACTCCAGTTTCCCAGGAATCCACTTCCTTAGTTGCCAGTCCCCATGTTACAGCTTCAGAATGGTTTCTTCCTTTTGTCCTCTGCATGCCTCCTGGAGAGAGATGGTGGCTTCTTTCCTCCCCACACACATATCATGCTGAGTGACCTTCAGGTTTCTGTGCAATTTCCTTGGTCTCTGAACACTCTGTACCCAGACATGCCTTAGGCCTCCCCAAAATGTGAATTCCTTTCACTCCCTTATACCTCTACTATGCTCACAAAGGGACCTCTCTGAAGGAGCTACTGGCCCTGCTATGGGAGAGACTGTGCTACTGTGGAATTTTTCCTTATTTTATTGTATTCAACCTCCTGTATCTCTGTCTGCTTTGGATGTCCAGTTTTAGATCCCAGTAAAGTACCTCACCCACCACACTTTTTTTGTTCACCCAAAATGTGGAGTAGTCTGCTTTCTTGATTTCATGCCGCAGAGCAGCCAGGAACACAACCTCCTTTATTCCACTATCTGGGATCTCCTCCCCAACGTGGGTTCTTTCATATGTTTTCAAACACCATATGTCTTTTTTTTATATACATGTACTTTTTTTTAGAGAGAGAGAGAGAATTTTTTAAATATTTATTTAATTATTTATTAGTTTTTGCCGCGGATACAACATCTTTGTATGTGGTGCTAAGGGTCGAACCTGGGCCACATGCATGCCAGGTGAGTGCTCTACCGCTTGAGCCACATCCCCAGCCCACCATATGTCTTTATTTCTGTAGTTTTGTCTCTGTATCTTCTATTCTATTCCATTGGTCATCATATCTGTTTTGATGCCAATACCATGCTGTCTCATTACTGTAGTTCTGTGGTGTAATTTGAGATTGGGTGTTATGCTGCCTCCACCATTGCTCTTAATGATCAAAATTACTTTGGCTATTTGGAGTCTTTTAATCTTCCATGCAAAATTTAGGACCATTTTTCCTAGTTCTTTGAAGTATCACATTGGCATTCTGAAAGAGATTACATTGAATCTGTAGATCACTTTTGGTAATATGGCCACTTTGACAATTTTAACCCTGCCTATTTAAGAATGTGGAAGGTCTTTCCAATTTCTAGTGTCATCTTCAATTTTTTCTTCAGTGTTTTATTTTTTTTTGCATGCTAATAATTACAATTTTAATTTTCCTCATAAACAGTATTAAGTAGAAAATAGAAAACATTACATAACAAGTTGCATGATACAATGGAAGAAATAAAGAATATATTTAATATCTTTAATGGTAGTGTTTTTCTAATTTTTGAACAAGAGGTCCATATCTTCATTGTGCACTTGGTCCTGCATATTGTGTCACCAGCTGTGCTTTTTCATCACTCTTCCTTCCTTCAAGCCTTCTTTATCCTCACCCCCTTCCTTCTGCAGTTTTTGGAGGACTCCCATTGATTGTCACTGTTTTGAAGAGCACAACTGCTCTCCTGGATTCTCTGTTGCTTCACTTAAGGGATCTAGAACTGAACCAAAACTGAATTCATGGGCTCCATGGGTACTAGAGGAAGGCCATCAGCAATAATGGAGGATGACTTGATTCTCAGTTTCCTTCTAACCTTGACTTGTCTTGGAGAAGCAGGCAAATGTTGGAATAATGCTATTGGATTTCCCTTGAATTGTTGCATATTTATAAATGCTAAAATTATAATAATTAATTTAAAGGGGAAAACATTTAATTAAGGAAAATTTGATACAAAATGTCATTGTTCACAAAAAGTTTAAGTAGCAAGCTTAATTATAAATGGCTAGCTGTGGAACTGCAAAGGTCAGAGGTGCTGCTATTTTAAACATTTTCCATTAGAAGTGAGCCAGTATAGCTGTTGTACTGGCATATTTAAAGCAACTAAATATGCTGTTAACATGAAGTTCAGACTATGCTACCAAAGACATCATTTTCTTTGGGGTAGGCCATGTTGAGTATGGAACCCTGGGCCTCTTGCATGCTATGCCAGCACACTACCACTGAGCCACATCCTTAGCCCTCCAAAGACTTTACAGCACTAGTATTTCAAGCCATCGCTCACCTCCTTATTTAGGTTGATGTACGCCCAGTTTTCCTTTCTCTTTTTTTTCCCCTTTGTTTTTTAGGCTATTTTGAGGGAAATGTTTTCCTGATTTCTTTTTCCACAGATTCATTATTGATGTATAGGACAGCTCTTGATTTTTGTATGTTGATCTTTTATCTTGATACTTTGCTAAAGTTATCAGCTGTAGATGTGTGTAGATTTGTGGTCTTCTATGTATAGAATCAAGTCATCAGCACTAGAGATAATTTGACTTTTTTTTCCTATTTGTGTCCCTTTAAATTCTGTCTCTTGTCTAATTGCTCTGGCTACAGTTTTAAGTACCACATTGAATAGGAAAGTTGAGAATGTACACCCTTGTCTTATTCCTGATTTTAGAGGAAATATATTCAGTTTTGGCCATTTACTATGATGTTGACTTTGGGTTTAACTTATATACAAGAAACTTACCTAAGCCAGTTCCTTTAAACTTATCTATCTTTAGTTTCCTCAGTGTTTTTTAACAGGAATGGGCACTGGCTTCTGTTGAAGTTTTTTTCTGAATCCACTGAGATGATCATGTGATCTTTGTCCTTAGTTCCCTTTATGTCAAGTATTGTATTTATTGATTTGTATATGTTAAACCAAACTTGCATCCCTTCATGTAATCCTTGTGTACAATCTTTTCAATGTGTTTTTGAATACATATTGCTAATATTTTATTAAGGATTTTTGCATCTATGTTGATCAGGCATATTGATGTATACTTTTGTTAACATGCCTGCCTGTTTTGGTATCAGGGTGATACTGACTTAATAAAATAAGAACACATTTCTTCAAAAGTATTCCTGTCATTAGGTGATATATGCTATAATGTGTATTCAATATATAAAAATTATAAAATGCTGACAAGGATAAATGACAAGTTAAAAATATTCCATATGCTTAGACCAGGACATTTTAGTTGTATTTCCTTTCAGTCTGTTAGCCTCCTCTTCCTACAGCCTGAATGCTTCAAATTTCTGTTTCTCTCCTGCTCTTTCCTTCAGATGATGAAAAAAGGCTTCAGTGGCCCCCTGCACTGCCTTCTCCAAATGCCATTTCCCAGGTCAGTTGGCTCTCTGGCCCATGGAGTGGGCAATTCCTCACTTTCTCCTCCCTTCTCACACCCCACTACTACTTCACTATATCTTACTCCTAGAGGATGAACTTTCTCTTTTCACTTGGAAAAAAAGTAGGAATAACCTTAAGAATTGCTTCATAATCCCACCACAGCTCACAGCTGAAACTGTCTCCTCCATCTTCACACCAGTGATGATGGATGGTCCTTTGCTGTCTAAGGCCACCCCTGCTCTTGGGAACAAGATTGGTTTCACTCTCCCCTGAATCATTACCTTCTATCTTCTGGGGCCATTAATTATTGCATTCAATCATAATGCAATATTTCCCATTAAAAGAAACACAGTTAAACTCAATAAATAAAACAAAATCCCTTCATAAAACTCTGTCACCTAATTATATGTCTCCTTCTGATTACTTCTTCATTTATTTTTATTTTTAAGTTTTGGTATCAGAAATTGAACCCAAGGGCAGTAAACCACTGCACCACATCCACAGCCCTTTTTTTATTTTTTATTTTGAGACAACATCTTGCCATGTTTTGAGTAACTAAAACACTCATGGTCACTCCAGGGGAACTGGGCTGTGCAAAATAACCACACAAGAGACAGAAATACCTTTTTCTTTGGTGGTGCTATGATGGCTCCTCTGACTTTCAGGATCCAGAGAAAGAGAGAGAGAGAGAGAGAGAGAGAGAGAGAGAGAGAGAGAGAGAGCATGAGCGCACTGCTTATCCCTTTTGTTGAGGAGAAACCATTTAAATGAGGCAAGGGGTCAGGTTTCAAGGGGCTGAGTCTAGCTTCATGATGTCTGCTGTCAGCAGGTTGACTGACATCTAGCTAGGCCACCTCCAAGGTTAGAATAAAAGAAGGGGACACACAAAGGGTGTTTCCATGAAACATTCTATCCCAAACAGGGCAAGGGATAATATCACAAAGGAACAACTGAGCATAGCTTGACTCATGGGGTTGCAGGAAGGCATGCCTACACATAAAGACATATTTGGTTGCATTTTTACTACTCTTAAGATTGGGGCTACCATCTCCAGCTACTTAAAAGCAGCCAGATCATGGGAAGTGACCTACAGTGCCTCAACCTATCAGGAGAGGAAAACACTGGTCATATGAAATGACAGCCTCTCACATATTCTCCCTTTCTTAATATAAAAGAAGCAACTGGGGAATTATATCTTTCAGATACTAAATTCTTTGTCCAAGGTCATCATGATCTGCTATTGAAACACAAAAGGAATTAGTAGATAACATATCATTTTAACAATACAATGAACTTGAATGATCCAGGTTATTATTATTATTCTGCCAAACACTCATCAGAAGATTTTTTTAATCTTTTTCCAATTTTATTGAGAAGCATTGTGTTTGGCCATAGTAACATAAACATTTTCATGGGCATGGCATTTAAGCCTTTCCATGAATCATAAAGCAGAGGGCTCATTCACATTATTGATTACATTGTCTTTTAGAGCATTTTAATTTAGTTCCCACCCTTCCATTAAATGACTATGAAGGATCTTGGAAGTAATTTAAGTCCAACATTAAGAAAATTCATATGTTGTAAGTTTTAAGATATAGCCACAAAGGCTGCAATTGAAGAAGCAAGGAATAATATTTAAAGTAGTCACTTCAAGGATCATGAGATCCGCACCTTGCTGTCTGGTTAATTGACATGTAGCTGTTTCAAAGCCTGCACATTAACTTTAGCATATTATAGCTCTGAAATATTAGTTGGCAATAACTAATGATACAATAAGTTGTATTTTTATAGGCTACACAATATTTATCATTCTTTCTCTTAATTAGGTCTGTCAGTAAGGTAAATAACCTGGGAAAAATCTATTTTAATAATCTTTCTGATAATTGTCCATATATAGTCTTAATCACTAAAGACTAGCATAATTGGCTAGTTTAGGTTTCTCATATGCTGTCTTTTTCTCAAAAGATACTCCCAGACAGCCTGTTTACCATAGGATCAACATATAACTGACCATTATAGTCAGGACAATTAATCTAGTTATATGAGTGGACTTTATAATCCACACTGTAATGTACATTAAAGGTAGACCTGGAAAATGGGTCCGTATAAGTCTTTTCATAATTTTTACTTACCTGACAAGCTCGTGAAGCTACATGGTTGTAAACCCTATAGCTGGAAATTTATCTTCCTGTGCCAGGTTCCTCAGTCATTATCATGTTGGCTGGAATTAAATTCTCCTTTGAAATCTGACTTAATTTACTGAATCACTTTCAGTAACATTAAGTCTCTCAGTATTACAATTTAAGAAGAAAATTGGGATATTTGTAATATCTAGTGTGTGTCTCTGGAGTCCTATTTTCCCCCTTCTCTTTATTTAATAAAATTGATTAAAAGCTTGGCATAAGACATGGTATTATTAGTTTAAGTTATAGATAATAGTACACATATTTAAATAAGAATAGATTTATCTTTTATTGATTATTGTAATTTTTTAACAGTGACTAGTTGATCTATCCTAACAATTTAAAAAGAAACCTCAATCTCTTTTTGAGAGAAGGTCTCAAAATATCTCTACATTTTAGAATATTACACCATGTGTCTAAATTAATCAGGGTCACTCCAGGGGAACTGGGCTGCACAAAATAACAAGAGACAGAAATACCTTTTTCTTTGGGAGTGCTGTGATGACTCCTCTGACCTTCAGGGGGGAGAGAGAGAGAGAGAGAGAGAGAGAGAGAGAGAGAGCGAGCAAGCGCACTGCTTACCCCTTTTATTGAGGAGAAGCCATCAAATGAGGCAAGGGGTCAGTTTTCAAGGGGCTGAGTCTAACCTCATGATGTCTGCTGTTAGCAGGTTGACTGACATCTAGGAAGACCCCACTCAAGGGCAGAGTAAGAGTAGGGGACACAAAGGGAATTTCCATTGACCATTCTATCCCAAACAGGGAAGGGATAAAATCACAAATGAACAGGGGAGTGTAGCTCAATCCATGGGGCTACAGGAAGACATGCCTATGCATGAAGATACATTTGGTTACATTTTTACTACTCTCAAGATGGTCACCTGCTACTTAAAAGCAGCCAGATCACAGGGAGTGACTAACAGGGCCTCAACCAATCAGGAAAGGAAAACACTGGTGACATGACATGAAGGCCTCCCACAGCATCTCACTACTTGCTTAGGGACTTGGTAAATTGCTGAGTCTGGCCTTGAACTTGAGATTCTCCTGCCTCAGCCTCTCAAGCCACTAGGATTATAGGCATGCAGCACAATGCCCAGCACTGCCCATTTCTCTGATATAACTTACAGAGTGCTATCTGAATCTATTCTCTCATGTTGTCTTTTTAAACACTGAATTTTAACTTTTCTAGTGGAACCATGGATGCTTTTGAAATTTCAAATACTTCTACAAGGCTTGGTCACAAAAACAAATTATGCCAATCTTCCATACAGCCCCAGAGGCAGCCTGCTTTACTTTTTTATCCGTTGTTTTTACTATTACCTCTGTGCCCCTAAATAGAATGCTAGGTGCTCCTTCTTTCTTAGTTTCATGTTGCACTTTTAGTGGACAGCATCCATTCCCATGCCCCTATTCTCACAATAGTCATTTAATAATTTTGGTTAGACCAATGTTGTTTATGTTCTGACTATGCAAATGCTATTCACAACCAGAATTGTAGCCAGGTTTCCTTTTCTTTCCTTGAACTAATTTTTAACTTCCCTGAAGTTAGTAACAGTGTTCCTCCTACATTTGCTTAGTTTCTTTTGTTGTTGTTGCTGTTTTGGTACTCATTGCCGAAAGTTTCCCAAACTGTCCCCCAGGGTCTCTGCTATGGTTTGAATGTGTGCTCCAAAGTTCATGTGTTGGGAACTTGATATTTCATGTGGTGGTGTGCTGAGATGGGGCCTAATGGGAGGTGGGTGTGTCATGAGGGTTGTGCTCTCCTAAAAAGATCAGTACTGTTATCTTAGGAATGGGTTGGCCCCTCCTGTCTCTCTTGCCATCTCTCTTGCCCTTACACCTTGTACCATATGAGGAAACACCAGGAGGGCCCTAGTTAGATGCCAGTGCATTGAATTTGAATTTCCCAAACTTAAAAACAGTGAGGAAATACATTTCTGTTCTTCATAATTTAGTTAATATGTGGTGTTCTGTTAGAGCAGCCAAACAGACTAAGACATTTGTTGCAGTTCTAATCCCAATGTAACTGTGTTTGGAGTTAGGGTATTTAAGAGATAATTGAGACTAAATATGGTCATGAGAGTGGAGAGAAGGAAAGGAAGGGAGGGAGGGAGGGAGAGAGGGAAAGAAAAGGAAGGGAGGGAGAAAAAGGGAGGAGGGGGAGGAGAGGGGAGGGGAGAATGCAGCCCCAAACCAGTAAAATTGGTGCCTCATAAGATAAGTAAAAGAGACCCTTCTTCTCCTTTTCCTTCTCCTTCTCTCTCCTTCACTAACACACACAAAAAGAGGACAAATTTTTACTAAGAAGCACAATCTCCCACTCTGGGAAGAAGAGGTTAGGACTCAAGTTGTTATTGGGCAGCTGTGATACTATCTGGGAGGAAGGAAGCCAGGCCATAATGCTCTCTGCTCCAGAGCATTGTCAAATTAGATTGGGAGGAAGATGGGTTTATTTAAAGCCAGCTTTGAAGAAAGATGAAAGAAACTTAATTGTTTCAGAAGTCCCATTTCCAAAACCTTGAAAATTAGCCTAATTTTAAAGAAGAGGGAGGGAAGTGACATGGGAGGAAATGTGTCCAGGCAGACTTAGTAATCCTGCAGTGAGCAGGCCTGAGTGGGCATCTCTCTCCCATCTTCTGTGGAGACTGCAGGGTCAGGGACTTGGCCTTCAGCGTCATTCTCTCTGCAGAAAAAATGTATTCTGAATGTAGTGAGCAGGAGTCCTCCAAACTTACCCTAACTCAAAATTGTAAGGAGTTTTAGTCAGCTTTCAGTCACTGTGACCAAAACAACTAATAAGAACAACATAAAAGAGGAAAAGTTTTTTGTGTTTTTGGGTCTCAGTGGTCTCAGAGCCTAGACAGCCAACTCCATTGCTCTGAGCCTGAGGTGAGCAGAACATCAGGGCAGAAGGGTGTGGAGGAGAAAAGCAGCTCAGGACATGGCCATCAGGAAGCAGGACAAAATATACACCATGAATGCAAGCACACCCAGGGACCTACCTCCTCCACCCACACCCTACTTGCCTACAATCACCATTGAGTTAATCCCTCTCGGTGGAGCAATCCACTTATTAGGTTACAACTCTCATAATGACATCATTTCACCTATGAATGTGGCTGCATTGCCTCACACAGGACCTTTTGGGGGATACCTCATATCTAAACCAAAACAGAGGAAAACAGGTTTCATTCAAAGCCTGAAGGAAGATGGATGAAACATAATTGTTTCAAAAGTTCCATGTCAGGAACTCCTGGAACAAGCCAAGCTTTAAAAGCAGAAGAAAGACATTAGGAAGAAACACAGAAATTTCACAGGCTTTACCTCCTTAGGAGTCTTTATGGCCCAGAGAAATTTTACAGGTTTTCCCTATTTCTGAGTCCCTGAAGCCTTATCCTCATATCAAAAGGAGCCAGCACTTCCCGGGACCAACATCTGTGCCTCATCATTGTATACGAGCTTTGTCAGGGTGCAGATAGCTCCTCTCTTAGTCCACAGAGTGAGATTTTGGGAATTGTATGTGGAGAGTATGTGACCTCAGTTTATTCAAGGAGACTCATCTGTACCTGGACCTGATTTAGATGATGAAGCTCTGGAGTTGACACTGTTAGATGATGAAATGAGACTTTTGGAAATCTTGAATGGAAAGTAGTTTAATGTGCATGTGAAGGAATATGAATAATTTGTGGTCAGAAGAATGACCATGGTGGTTTTCAACAGATCCCAAGTTCCTTGATACTCAGAAAGGGGAACTAGTTTCCCTCCCTATGAACATGGCTGGACTTGAAATTCACATCTAGTGAAGAGACAAAGCAGAATCAATGGTGTGTGGCCACAGACAAAAACACACTGGGGTTTCCTGCTTGCTCTGCTCTCTCTTGGATCATTCACACTTGGTGAAGTCATCTTCTACTACACAATCATCTAACCCATGGCCAGAAACTGAGTGCTGTGGCCAAGAGCTACAGGAATAAGCTGTGAATGAAATATTTCCCTGCCAATCAGCCTTCCAGCCTTCTTTATTCACCCATAGGAAAGTGGCAGGATGAGAAACCCTAGTAAACTTAAGCTGCTCTATTTTGGAGTGATTATTACAAATCAGTAAGTAACAAATCCACAAGGAACAGCTATGCAATCAAGGGTGTTTTTCTTTCATTTTCAAACAAATGAAGGATTCCAGAAGAAATTGGAGTGATGTATGGAAATAATTGATTTTTGAAAAAACTGCCAAATGACTTTTTATCCACTGAAACTGTCCTTCAAAAGTGATCTCTTAAATTACTTCAATTGGTTTTAGATCTCATTTTAATTTTATTGTTGGCTTTATTTTTTGGACTATTTTATAGAAGTGTTCCTTATGATTGAAGTAGCCATATTAATTATTCACAGGGCCTCCAGCTAACAGTGTCTTAGAAGAAAAAGTAGACCAAATTTCATGATGTCAGATTAGGTCCTGACTTCCTTAACCAGACTCCTAAAGTGCAAGAAATAAAATCAAGTATTAATAAATAGAATGGATTCAAACCAAAAAGCTTCTTCTTCTCAGCAAAGAAAACAATCAATACTGTGAAGAGAGAGCCCACAAAGAGGGAGAACATCTTTACCACACAAATATCAGATAGAGCACTAATCTCCAAGATATACAAAGAACTCAAAAATATTAACACCAAAAAAATATAAATAAACCAGTCAATAAATGGACTAAGGAACTGAACAGACACATCTCAGGAGATATGCAATTGACCAACAAATACATGAAAAAATGTTCAATGTCTCTAGTAATTAGAGAAATGAAAATCAGAACCACCCTAAGATTTCATCCCACTCCAGCCAGAATGGCAATTATCAAGAATGCAAGCAATGTTATGTGTTAGCAAGGATGTGGGGGAAAAGTACATTCACACATTGCTGGTGGCACTGCAAATTGGTGCAGCCAATATGGAAAGCATTATAGAGATTGCTTAGAACACTTGGAATGGAATCACCATTTGACCCAGCTATACTAATCCTCAGTCTATACCTAAAGGATTTAAAATCAGCATACTATAGTGATGCAGCCACATCAATATTCATAGTAGCTCAATTTAAAATAGATAAGTTATATAACCAACCTAGATGCCCTTCAATAGATGAACGGATAAAGATAATGTGGTATATACAAACAATGAAATATTACTCAGCATTAAAAGAGAATAACATCAAGGCATTTGCAGGTAAATGGATGGAGTCAAAGAATATCATGCTAAGCAAAGTAAGACAATCCCAAAAAACCAAAGGCCAAATGTTCTCTCTAATAAGTGGATGCTGATGGAGCAGGACAACATGGGAAGATTGGAGAAACTTTCACTGGGCAAAGGGGGAGTGGGTGTACAGGGGCAGGAATCAGGGTGGAATGAGATGGACATCATTATCCTAGGAAAATGACTGCATATATGGTGTGATGCTACATTGTGTACAACCAGAGAAATGAAAAGTTGTGCTCCATTTGTGTAAGATAATCAAAATGAATTCTGCTATCTTATGTACCTAATTAGAATAAATTAATTTTTAAAAATAAATCTTGCACAATTTTTCAGACTTCTAACTGTACCCACTCTTATGTTATAAGTATCATATTTAGTATATCTATTATATTAAATAGATAAACACAGTGCACAATATAAAGCCATATTTGTATTCATTAAGTAAGTGCAAAAGGTCAAAGGGAGAGAGAGACAGAGAGAGTGCAAAGTTAGTCTTTTGCATTGAGCCAGATATTTGCTATTTCTGATGTTCATATATTTTCTAGGAGTCTGCATTTTCCACTGGCGTTGTTTGCTTTCAAATGAAGAAATCTTCACTGTTTCATCTAGTGCAAGTCTACTGGTGACAAAATTCTTTACCTTTCATTGGCCATTAGTTGATTTTCTCTTCATTCCTGAAGTTTAGCCCGTGACCCTCATGCTGGCTTCATGAAAGAAGGTTCCAGTCATGAGAAACCGCTAGGGAGTTTTGGATTAAAGAGACAAGACTCTAATAACTTTTAAACCAGCTCCAGGAGGCCTCCTCCTAGCTCCAGCCTCAGGCCACCTATTATGGCAGTGAGGTTTACTGAAGAGGCGAGAGAGAGAGAGAGAGAGAGAGAGAGAGAGAGAGAGAGAGAGAGAGAGAAAGAGAGAGAGAAGAGAGAGAGAGAGAGAGAACGCGCAGGGAGTGGACTTACATTGGGTAACAAAAAATTCTGGGGAAAATCCCATCCAATGAAGATTAAGGGGGGCAGCATCCCAAGGTCAGAGGCAACAATTGGGTCTTCTGGGCAGTGACCAGACATGCCTCTGCATGGACAAACCCTCAGACCTGGAGAAGGGTGAGGAAAGCTCTGACACAGCTATGCCTAAGCGCCCCTCACCCAGCCAGGAAGGTAATCAAATCACGTGCAAGGATGGCCTCCCACACTGAAGAACACTTTTGCTAAATACACACTTATGATTGTTTTTGTTCAGAGCCTTACAGGTGTTGCCTCATTTTCTTCTTGTTCTGTGGATTTTGATAAAGCATCAGGCAGAACAGGAGGTCCTGCAGAACAAGAAACAGGAAAAGTAACAGGATAGGCCCCAAACCTTTCATTTTAACAGCTTTAACATCATAACAACTCATAAAGTTGTTAACATCAACTTTATGAGTCACCCCTCTGATTAAAAGGCTGCTAGGTTGAGTGGCAGAGATGTGCTGTTGGCAAGAAATGCATTTGTAGCATAAATTCTGAAGTGAAGGTAATTCATGCGAAAAGACACATAATGCCAAAAGTAAGCCTAAGCAGACTGGAGTGACCATGATGCTATCAGAAAAACACATTTCAAAATAAAATGTATTCTTAGAGACAAAGAAGGACACTTCATGAGGATAAAAGGGTCAACAGGATAACACAGCACTCAGAAATATACATGGTCCCAAAAACACTGCTTTAAAATACATGAGGCAAAAAATAAATAAAATAAAATACATGAAGCAAAATTGACAGAGTTATACAAATGTACAACTCCAGAAATGGAATCAGAGAGTTTCAGACCCTTCTCAGAAATTTAGACAACCACAGGAGGAAGAGAAAGCAGAAATAGATTAGAAAAACACTAAAAGCAACTAGACCTCACTAACATCAATAAAATGCACACAAATGTAAAAAAAATACACATTATTTCACATGCAAATGGTGCATCTGTCTTGTCAGACCATCTTTTAGAAGCAAGTAGACTGAGTAGTTTTGACAAACGTTTTCTCATTGGGTTGCAAGCAAGACTCTAACTAGAATGGCAACAATGTGCAGCTTGGCCAGGGTGAGGATCTGTGCTCAAACCCATTCACTTGGCAGTTTGCCAGAGTCCTCAGTGGCCTAATGTGTGGGTCTCGCCATAGTGTGACTCTGCTGAACTAAAGACACAGCACCTGGCAAGCCAGAGCAGGGCCCTCTGCTCCATGGGAATCTGTCTGAGAGAAGGGGAGAGAAGGGTTGTACTCCACCTGAATTGGGGAAGTTTAGTCCCAAGTTTGTTCCTGGCATTTTTGCTCTCTGAGGACCAGGAAAAGGTTAGAAATCTTTGGGTCATGGCAACTCAAAGTGTGACCAGTACTGTCAACTTCCTCTGGGACATGGTGGGAATGAATGGATTATACACATGAATGAATAAAACAGAATGGCCCAGAGTCCCTCAGCAGAATCTTGATCTGCATATGATCCAACTGCCCAGAAGTTGGTTGCATGCTGAAGTTTCAGAAGCACTGCTCTGGACCATCCTCTCTGAGTATGATCCCCAAACACCTGCAATTCTTCTTAGAAAGAAAATTCTCCATCTCTACCAAAGAGAATGAAAAACCAGCCTCTATCTCAGAGCAAAGCCTGTCCAAGAAAGGGACATGACCTTTGTCCTTGGAAAAACCCACAGAGCACTCCTAAGCACATTCCCACCCTGCTAAGTTGTTTATCTACAAATAACAGGAGAGATCTGCTGCCCCAGGTGTCCCTGACTCAGTCAGGCTAGGTGGAGATCCATAGCAACCCCCTACTAGCCACCAATCAGCATGAGACAGGGAAATACCTGGGATGCCAGATGACCCTCCCAGTAGTTTATGGTGGTTGATAACATATTGGGAAACCATGTAGTTCAGCACGTACACCCCTCTTGGCTCAAACCAATCAGTTCAAACCAATACCCCTTTTATTCTGACTAATCACCCCTACCCAACTTGTTCCCACAAGTGAATGTGCTAATCATGTTTTAGAGTTGTTATTTGATTTTCCCGTGGTGTGTGATGATTTGCTATGATGTATGTGAAGTCCCTGCCCTCTCCAAAAAATGTATAAAAATGCTGCAAACCCTGGGCTCAGGGCCTCTCAGCGTCACCAGTTGCTGTGTGTGCACGCGGAGGACCGAGCTAGCTCGCAATAAACACCTCTTTGCTGCTTACATCGATCTTGGGTCTCTGGTGGTCTTTGGGGGTCCTGAATTTGAGCATAACAAGAGTCCCTGGTGTGGAGGCTGGAAACTGAATTTGCAGGAATTGCTCTCAATTCTTGTGCACATGATATTTGAGAACGCTGCTGGAGGTGGTGGAAAGTCTTTGCAGGCAAGGACTTCAGGATGGAAATGGAGTGTTGATGTTGAAGAACTGGAACACCAGGCCCCGGTTCTTGCTGGGAGTCAGTGTGGCAGATCCAGTGGATGGTGACAATGACAGACCTCTGGCCATGGCAGGAATCACAAGAATACCATGACAGGAGACTGCCATCTTTGTTCCCTCACTGATGACTAGTCGGTGACAGCAACCACAGACTCTGATAAATGGAAACCCATTCCTGGGCAGATTCTCACAAGAAACCATGAGAAGGCTGTGTCCATCTATGGGACATAGGATCAGCTATGGCCCAATTGTGTACAGGTTAAATAATGGGTCTGTGTTCCCTGTAAAATAATCCCCAAAAGTAAAAGTGTGGTCTCTTACTCTGCATTAGCAAATGTTACTTGCTGTGACCTGAAAACCAAAGTCACTGTTCCATTAGGGAATTTTCACACAGGGTCAGTTTTGTGAGAGCCTAGAACTTCTTCCTGGTGAGCTTCACAGTTCAGACCCTCTCCTGGCAGAAAGAGAGACTTCCTTCCTTCTCAATACTCCTGAGTGGTAGTCAAGGTGTAGCATCCTCAGTGTAAGAATTCCACCATCCCTTGTCACATCCCAAAGGAGCAGTCCCTACAACTTACAATGAGGGGTTGTTGAGGTTCTTTTAATGACCTAATTGGCCTAGAAAAGCCTGACATGACCATATGTGTGCCATCCTCAGAGTCCAAGAGCTTTGGGTGAGCAGTGACCAGATCCAGGACCACTTCTTCCTGCTGGTCTCTTCTCCTGAGAGACCAAGGTTTTCCTGCTTGTCTGCCTGAGACATATGTGTTCCACAGGAACGCCAGGAACGTCTTGACCTTTTTCTGCTCTGGTGGACTCCCTGATAAGAGAAGTTTCAGTGTCTAACAATGGCAGATATCGTAGCCGAATTTCTCCCCTCTCCCTCCCTTTTCTGAGTAATTTTCCACTCCTGCTGCTTGGGGGATATAAGGGGAGGATGTTAATAATAAAGAGAGACTCCTGGATGAAGAACCTTGGTGTCCTGTGTATTTCTTAACCTCATCGTCCCTCGCCGGACTCGGTTCCAGTTAGCCGGATGCGGCAGGTTTCTATCCTTTAATATTCATCATTCGGTTTCTGTGCCTGTGGCTACAAAAGCCATTGCTGACTGATGTGGATACCTCCACCCACAGCTCACAGAAAGCCCAGGTGTCCTAGTTCACTCTCTCTCAGTCTTGACCATGTCCTGTGAAGGAAATACAATATCAAAAGTTTAAAAAGCCATATGTCTGAATAATTACTGACTCCACCAGAGTATCTCAAATTGTTTTCATGTTAATAGTATTCTAACCTCAGTCACTTATTTAACCACAGTGAACATTCAGTACAACAGTCAGTGTCACCCCATTGTACAGAAGGGGAAGCAGAGACACTGAGGGCTCAGAAAATTTCCCAAGGTCTCCCAACCCACAAATGATGGAGCCAAGATTCAAACCCAAGCAGTCAAACTCTAGAATTCCCATAATGAGCCAGGAGCCTGAGCGACCATCAATAATTTTCTTCACCTATTTGGTACAATTCATCAGTAAAGTCATTTGGACAAGGGGTTTTCTTTGTAGATATTTTTATAAAATATAATATTACTAATTCAGTGTCTTCACTTGTTCTAGGTATATTTAAAATGTCTATTTTTGAGTCAACATTACTAGTATGTTAGGTTGCTATCTACCATTTGTCCATTAGATGTATGCTATCTAATGTTTTGGCATACCTTTTTTAACAACAGAATTCAAATTGTTTTTATTGATTGTAAAGTTGGTAATATTGCATCTTTCTCTTTTATGATTCTACATATTCTAGTCTTATTTTATTTAGTGTGCCCAGCTGACCATTTGTCCATTTAGTTCATCTTTCCAAATCATCATATTTGATTCCATTGTTTGCTTCTCTGTTCTCTACTCCATAATTTTCTACTATTTCCTGCTATTATATTCTACTCCTTCTTTACTGTTTTCTTTTGTCTGTTTGGGGTTTAGTTTGCTCTTCTTTTTTGTGTGCCTTAAGGTGGAAGGTTTAGTTATTCACTTGAAACCTTTCTTCATTTTCAATGCAGGCATTTATAGCTACCAATTTACTGCTATAAATTTCTCTCTAAGTGCTCCTTGATTATTATCTCATAGATTTGGTGAGTTGTCTCTTCCTTTACATTAATTGGACAGTGTTTTCTAAGTTTCTTTTTCTTTTGGTAAGCCATTGATTATTCTGGAGTGTTTTAAAAATTTACATACATTTGTGACTTTTCCTGATTTCTTTTATTATTTGATTGATTAGTAATTCATTTCACTGTGGTCAGAGATGATGTTTGTATTACTTTTATGCATTCAAATGGATTAATGTTTATTAATGTTTAGTCTAGCATATGGTGCATCCTGAAAAATATTCCACGTGCACCTTTAAAAAAATGTATACTCATCTGTCGTTGAAAGGAGTGTTTATAGATGTCCACTACGTTTAGATGGCTTATAGTGTTGTGAAATCTCTTTTTATCATTTACGTAGTAGTTTAATTTATCATTTAGTGTGAAATATTGAAGAGGTCTTCAACTAACATTTCTGGATTTTGCTCTTCTCTCTTCATTTTACCAAGTTTGTTTTCGTGCATAGTTGTGCTTTGCTTACCAACAGGGATACTGAGAAATGCCTGGAGCTGCCACATAGGAGCTGAGCGCCTTCTAGCATTGAGTAATGGAAATATGGAGACTGGCTTCCCTCACCAGGAAGCAGATGGATCCCCATTTCAGCCCAGCAGAGGAGCACAGCTCTGGAAGTGGGCATTACACAATGGGAGTGGGCTGCCCCTACTGCCTTACATGTATGGTATGTACCATGGAACAGCCTCCTCCAATAAAACCAGGGTTCGAGGCATGCTCCCTCTTTTCTTTCTTGCCTGTCTTGCCCCCTTTGTGGGAGCTGAGTCAGAGAAACTGTCACAGAACCCAAAGAAAAAGGTATTTTTCCCATCTGTGTGTCATTATTTGGTTCCAACTCAGTTCACCTAGAGTGACCCTGACTGGTTTAGTCCTATGTTGTGACAGAGAAATATGTCATTTGGTCATTCGAGTGTTATGTGATATCTTAGAGTACACTTATGCAACCTGAGAGAGCCAAGTTATTGCTAGGTAATACAATTTTGCAGAAATATTATTGATTAAAAACATTATTATATGGTATGTGACTATGTTTTTGGTGCTTGGTTATTAGGAGCACTTATATTTGGAATTGTTCTATCTGGACCTTGGGCTTTTCCCTGCTGAGATCATCCTCACCTGGCAGAGGGGTGGGGAAGACCACCCCTAGAATATGGGGAGAAAAGGCCTGCAGGGATGGAAACTTCCAGAAGTCAGCAGCTGTGGTGCTTTTTTCTGGAGAAGAGCATACATATACATGCTGTGCAAGAATCATGCGCTTCTGTCCAAGTTATTCACTCTTAGATGGGATAAGGAGGACAAGAGGGCACAGAGCCTGTTTTCAGGAACCTGGAGCACCTTCAGCAGGCTCTGAACTTGGGGGTGGAGGTTCCTCACTTTGTATTACATTCCCAGAGCCACCTCCTCAGACCATCAATGTGGGCATTAATAGGTATGGAAAATGAAGAATTCTCAAAATAATTGGTCTGGTAAAGAGGGAGTAAAAAGAAGGTCATGAACTGACAGCTTTCATTTCCAAAGACAAATGTTTCCCTGGTGCTAACTGCAGGCAGGAAGGAGGTGTCTCATCACACTAAGATGATAGACTCTCAGGGGCACTGACCACCATCCTTGGAGTAAATCCTCTTCACATCAGAGCACAGACTCCTGACACAAGAGCTCAAATTCCTCAGTACTCAAACTGACCCCTTCTCTGATTAATAGAACAAACCTCAAATTCCTGGGTGCCCAAGAAAACTGATATGCTCACTAAACCACCTATCGGAATAACCTATAGAAGCCCAGTCCTTCCTTTGTTCAGAGGCTCATTTTCCAATAGGAAAGTGGGTCCCAATATGATGTCATTTTTGTCCCTGCATCCCCTGTTCCTGTGTGAAACTTAGTTCCTAAATAAAGTGCTGAGCTTATTTGTGAGGTTTGCCTTCCTCCTGGTCTTTTCCTGCTAACAGGCATCATTGCTGTCCTGGTCCTCCTTGGAACCATGATGGTTCCTGTGATGTGGAGGAGGAAGAACTCAGGTAGAGAAAGAGTGAGGAGGGGGGTCTGAGCTCCTGGTAGGTGGGCCTCAGGCCCGGGTAAAAAAGTGTTCTGCCTCCTTATTGGGAAACACCATTCACACACATATGCTCACCCAGACTGGGGTTATTTCCTGAAATGTACTCTATTATTCAGTACCTGGGAAGTAAAAAACAGATTGATGACATTGACAATTAGAGAAATGAGACTTGACTCCTAGCAGTCAGCTGAGGGAAAGGTCCCAGCTGAGGACAAATCTCCAAGATGGCAGTTGGTCTCAGTCCCTTTGCAGTCAGAATTAGGCACAGAGGCAAGAGAAAGATCTAGAGAATTAAGTAATTAAAATGTTAATTCCTTCAGAGCCCTTCCTCCACCCTTATCTAGACAACCTGCTCCTACTCCAACTTGTTGTTAAGATAACCTGTCTCAGGGATGGTCCCTCCCTACTGGAAGTTGTTAATTACACCCCCTTCCTGCCTGGATCCCTCCTCCCTGGCCCTCCAGCCCATCTGCTTCTCACCTTTTGGCCTTCCACCTAACATCTCCTGGGAATAGTCATGTGTGCAGGAAGGAGAGACATTAGGGGAGGAGACTAGGAGAACAAAGGAAGCCTAGGACATATTAAAAGGCAAAACACACTTCTGGGGATACCAGCATACCAGCTATGGCCCCCTTCTCCCACCAGAGAAGTCTAAGTTAACCCTTTTTAAATAAACCTTGCTTTATATGCTTGCCTCATCTAGCTTCTCTAATGTTACACTTCAACATGTGAGGGAGCAGAACTCATCACTGGTATCCAGAGATACCACCTTCACATTTCTTCCCTCATATTTTCTGTTCCTTTATGGATCTGTCATCACAGTTCTGTGAAATTCCTTGGGGTTCAGGATTTTCAGGTTCCTCTAGGCCCTCATGGCCCTGCCTCCTCCATGGCTTCTCCCAAGTTGCTTTCTTCTCACAGATGGAAAAAAGGGGAGCCATGGACAGGCTACCTGTGGGAGTAGAGTTGATCCCTGATCCTCTGAGTGAGTTAGATGGGAGCCCCTGGGGGTGTTCAACCACCCAGAAATTCTTCCTTTAATAATGTCTTTGGTGGGCTCTGACCAAATCTGTTCTACCCCAGATAGTGACAGTGAAGCCAGATTTAAAGATAGGTAGTTAGTGTAGTTAGGTAAATTGGGTCTAAAGAGTAAGATAAATAAATTATAGAGAATGGATTCCAGAAAACCAGAGCTGCACTTTGGGAAATTGAAATGTTAATGTCCCCAAGTCCCACAGCCCATTCTAAGGAAATGTTAATGAAGGAGCTCTCAGCAAACAAGGAGATGCTAATGCAAAAGCCAACCCAGGTCCTTCCTGCACAGATTCCTCCTTCAGCCCACCTACCTCCCACTTTTCAGGCCTTCCCACCTGCATTCCATCACTGCAAGATAACAGGAAACAAAAGACAAGAGTGTGGGAAAGCTGAAAGAAAACCTTAGCTATAAAAGAGGGAAGACCTCCCCAATTCCAAGGATTCACATTTTGGGCCCCCTTCTACCTCTGGGGAGAAGTCTTTTCTGCAGTCCTTTAATAAAGCTTCTACTTTCCACTCTACACTTGCATCAGCATGCCTCTCTGGTGTTATACTTCAGCATTCAGCGAAGCAAGGACTCTTCATTAAACAGCGGTAACAACAGTGGCCTTGGCTCCAAAACCTCTCTCGTGGCTTGTAAATGGGAGTCCTTGGGAGTCCTGAAGTGGGAGAGCAGGTAGAGTAAAGAGGACACAACTCCATAAAGGGGACTCTGGGTATGGAGTTTTGTGTGATGGGCTGTTCATAGTGTCAGCTCTTACGGAGACTGATCTGAATTTATTCAGGATTATTTTTCTTATAGTGTGAGACAGCTGCCTTGTAGGGGACTGGACAACACAAGATTTGGTGAAATCTGTCCCAATCCTTACTGTGACATGAAGAGCTCCTGAATTCTTCTGCAACTGCCATCTGTGTGTGTGTGTGTGTGTGTGTGTGTGTGTGTGTGTGTGTCTTCTGTCTGTCTGTCTCTGTGGCATGAAATGGGAAGTTGTCTGTCCCAGAGCAAGAAGATCCATTCCCCACAGAAACCTCTGCCTGCTTTCAACCTTACTGTTCCAGCAGAGGTGTGGCTGGATTATCTCCATCCCTGTCTCAACTTCATGGTGCACTGAGCTGTAACTTCTACTTATCTACTAAAAATAAGATTCTTGTCATGAGATGTGCTGGATGGGCTAATTAAAATGGAGAACTTTCTCCAGAACCCATGTGCTTTCTGTGCTGAGTTCTTTGCAAGGTTGGAACAGGTGGTGGCTATGAAGAGCCAAATATTGATGGGTTGTTCCCCGTTGGTTTTTAGTCCATTGTGAGCTGTGAGTCAGTCCTCAGGGGTCATCATTCATTCTGCTTTGTCCTTGTCCCTCTGTAGAACTTTGTCCCACCACACCTGTGAACACAGGGACTTTGACATTGTCCAGGCTTTTCCCAGTCTCCAGAACCTTGGCAGCAAGAACTTTGTATGGTCATGTCAGCCTAGGATCAGGCCTGACTCTGGGTCTTAGCTGCCAACTTTCCTGTGTTGAGATTTCTTTTGTTTCTTTCAGGAAGATATTTCCTGTTCTTGTTCTTTTGTGTGACTTCTGGTGTCATTCTCCTCTGGGTGTCCCCTGCTTATGACTGACACAGGAGTCATTTTCCCCAAAATGGTCCCCACAAAGCCCAGACTAGCCTCTGTACACACAGCTCTCACTGATATCAACAACTGAATTTTTACTGACCAGTGTTGGCCCTCCATTAAGGACTGTTTCCTAGATTCTGTTTCCCATCTTTTCCCTGATTTTTTTTAAATGAACCACATGGTGAGACATGCATAGAGAAGGCATGTCATAATTTCTCACTTAGATAAGTTACTTCTAGGTTTCCGTCTCCTCTGCTCACCCATGCCTCTTCCTGCCCATAATCCTAGTAATCCTCCTGCTGGCTCCTATCTGAATCCATAATTTATGAATTTGAGTCTAATTTAGGTTTTTACTTGTCTGAAAAACAGGACCCATGAGCCAAGATGTAGGAGGGGATGTAGAGGGGGAGGGAGAGCATCACTGGTGAGAAAAGCACAGGTGACCTGACCTCAGTGTGAGAGGACCTTGTGCTACAGCTGCCACAGAGTTCCTTTAATGAAGCTATGTCACTAGGTTAGGGAGGTGCTCTACAGTGGCCATTTAACTGACATTTCTGAGTACTGTGTATATGGCAAACAACTTTTGCATTTCCAACATATCTAGGAACTAAAAACAGAGAAAATTTTCTATTTTTATGTAACTTGTGTTTTACTGGGAAGAGGGAGAGATCTACCATAAGCAGAGTGAGGAAAGTTATTCTGTTCATGTTAGAAGGTGGTCAGTGTTACAGGGAATGTGATCCAGAGTGCAGTGTGGGGACAGGGAAGATGACAGTTTCACTAGGGTCAGTGTGGGCCTGTTGAGAAGTGACAATTCTGAAAAACATGAAGAGCTCTGTCATGAGGACTCTGGGGAGTATTTTTCTAGGCAGGGGAACTGTCAGTGCTAATGCACTAGGGCAAGACTGTGTCCATGCATTCTGGAAGAACAAGGAGGCTTGTGTGACTGGAGCAGGGTCTTCTAGAGGAGGCTATCAATACAGACAGAACATGTGGACCTGGAGGTGTTGGAAGGATTCTTACTGTGAGTGAGGCAGTCTGGAGCAAAAACAGACAGGGACAATTTCTCCTTTCAAGTACTCACTCTGGCTGCTCTGCTGAGAACAGTATGGAGGGGCAGGTGAGGAGGTGGGGAAAAGTGGAGGAAACTAAGGAGTCCTTTGGGATGGACATGTCCCTCACTTCACCTGGGTTGTGGCAGTGAAAACAGTGGAAGTGTTGTGCTCAAATTACGGACCCCCCAAAATCACCAGAGACCAAGATCGATGTAAACAGTAAAGAGGTGTTTATTGCGAGCTAGGTCAGTCCTCTGTGCACACACAGCAACTGGTGACACTGAGAGGCCCCGAGCCCAGGGTTTGCAACAGTTTTATACACTCTTTGGGAAAGTCAGGGACCTCAGGTACATCATAGCATCTCTTAGCAAATCATCACACACCACGGGAAAATTATAAAACAACTCTAAAACATTCACTAGTGGGAACAAGTTGGGTAAGGTTGATTGGATAGTAAAAGAGGGGGATTCATTTGAACTGATTGGGTTAAGCCATGAGGGGAGTACATTGTGAACGATATGGTTTCCCAACATATTATCAACCATCATAATAAACTACTGGGAGGGTCATCTGGCATCCCAGGTATTTCCCTATCTCATGCTGATTGGTGGCTAGTAGGGGGTTGCTATGGGTCCCCACCTATCCTGACTGAGTCAGGGACACCTGGGGCAGCATATCTCTCCTGTTATTTGTAGATAAACAACTTAGCAGGGTGGGAATGTGCCTAGGAGTGCTCTGTGGGTCTTTCCAAGGACAAAGGTCATGCCCCTTCCTTGGACAGGTCTTTCTCTGAGGTAGAGGCTGGTTTTTCAGAAGTGACTGCATTTTACACAACATTGAAAACAGATTTGACAGTATTTCCTGATGGACTAAATCTGTGGTATGAGAAAGAGCAGTCAAGGATTTCAGATTGTGCTTGGAGAAATATGGAGCTGCTCTTAGCAGATAAGGGGAGGACTCTGTCAGGAGCGCAGTGGGGATTGTCAGATCAGGAAAGGCAGGCAGCAACCAAAGGAGGCAGATTTAAAAAGGCTGCCCAAGGAGGCTTTATTTAGATATCACTCCCGGGCAGAGCTCGATCAGACCCACAGAGTGGACAGGAGAAGGGTCTGAGGAGAAACTGTGTAGGAGCTCCAGCAGACTGGGATTTTATGGGGCTCATGGCAGGAAGGGAAAGGCTTGGGTCAGGAAAGGGGATTTTTAGGGTCCCTTGTCCTGCTGGAGTTGGTCAGGGGAGCTGCCTGAACTCCAGGATTGGCCAGGGGGTCCTGCTGATTGACAGGCATTAGTCAGGAGTTCTTGATGATTGACAGGTGTTTCTGCCTGATAGATGTTCCTTTCCTGCATGGGCTGCTTTGTTCTAAGTCACGGCCTCTGACCTAACAGGGATAACTGAATGCATTCAAAGCACTCAGTGCAGGAGATGCTGTGCTGAGATGTACACCATAAATGCAAGTTGGGTGGCCAACTGGCATTGAGATAGACAATGTGGAAACATTTAGGAGAAATTTCTAGACTGGATGATTATATATGGGAGATGCCTCCATATAAATGATAGTTAAAGCCTTGAGAATTGATGAGGTCATCAAGGGAGAGACTGGTTACAGAGGGGAAAGGAACAAGTACTGAGCCCTAGAGCTCCAGTGTAAGTGACCTGATCAGACCCCACGCCCAGAGCATACTGCACAGTACTGGCACCATGTCTAGAAGCAGGGAGACCAGGGAGTCCCAGACTTTCCTGCACTGGAATCCCCTGGATGTCACCTTGACAAGCAGATGGTCTGGAGTTGAGCAGGAAGTTCCATATTTAAGACAAGGTGGTGCTGATGCTGCTAGTCTGGTGGTCATACTTCTTACTGCAGTGGTAAGGATATACAGCAGGATTCTCAGACTATGTGTCGGAAATTCATTTCATGCTTTCTCAACCCTGTTCTCACTTTTAATGTTATAGATTTATATTTAATATACCTAGGCAGATTTCAATGTCCACAAAAAATGCTGTTATTTTAGTTTATTACAGGCTTACATGTTTCTTAAGTATAAAAGTATTTTTTAAAAGAAGGGGCGGGGGGGGGGGGGAGAAAGTCCTTGCATTTAGCTAGAGATATGCCACATCTGCTGTTCTTTACCTTTTCTAAGTGTTTAAGTTTAATTTGGCATCGTTTGCCTTCAAATCAAAGAATTCCTTTACACATTTAATTTAGTAATTTAATTACTGATTCTTTTACTTTAGTCTTGTCTGAAAATCTTTTTTTTTTTAATTCTTGGGGGACACTTTTCATTGACATATGCTTATGGATTGACTTTTTGTTTGTTTGTTTGTTTAGAACTTCAAAAGTTGTTTTCCACTTTCTGTTTGCTCTTTCCACTTTGCTTCTTCCAAAACTAGGCAAAAACATCACAAGAGAGAGAACAACATCCAAAATTCTTCATGAACCTAGATTCAAAAATCTACACAGAATGCCAGGAAATCAAATGCAAAAACATATAGGAACCAATGGACATCTCTTCAGGCTGGTCTTATCATGGAAAAAGTAAGGTTGGTCTAATGTTGAAAAAATTAATAGAACAAAGTTCAAAAGCCATATGTTTGTTTAAGGGATCCAAAAAAGCATTCATCTGAATTCAACTTTATTCCATATAAAATTTCTAGCATATTAAGAATTGAAGGGAATAAACCAATCCCACAAAACCAAAGGCTGAATGTTTTCTCTAATTCACAATAAGGTGGGGATTGGGGAGCACTAGAGAAGAATAGCATTATCTTGGATTAGGTATAGGGAAGTTATGGGAGGGGAGAGGAGGGGCTGTGGAGATAGGAAAGAGAGTAGAATGAAACAGACATTATTAATTTATGTATATATGTGACTACATGACCAATATGATTCTGCAACATGTATACTCAGAAAAATGAGAAATTATATCCCATCTATGTATGATATATCAAAGTGCATAAATGCATTCTACTGTCATGTACAACTAATTAAAACAAATTTAAAAATGAATTTAAAAAAAGAATTTGAGGGAATTTTCAATATGTTTAAGGACAGTAATTAAAAGCCCAATGCAAGCATCTGTCTAAGGGATGAAAGGCTCAACATTTTCTTCCTGTGATCAGCAACCAAGCAGACATATCCCATCTCACCATTTTTGTTTAGCTTAATTCTGGATGCCCTAGTCAATTCAAGAGTAAAATAAAATAAAATCTTACCAAAAAAAAAAAAAAGACAAAACAAAACTATCCTTATTTGCTGAAAGCATAAGCATTTGCAAAGAAAATGCTAAGAAACTCCCCAAATTACTAGATTGATAACTCCATTTAGCAAGGCCAGACTACAAAAGCTTAATATGCCAAAACTAATTTTATTCTAGTGTTCTAGTAGTAAGAAACTAGAATGTGATATTTTTTTTCTTTTCTTTTTAATTGATTATTTATAATTACACATGACGTTATAATCCACTTGACATAATTAGGAAAGCATGGAATATATCTTGTTTTAATTCAGTCCCCAGTACCTCTCCTTCCTCTTCCCTGCCCTTAACTCCTGCTCCTTTCTCTATACATATCCTTCTGTCATTTATCCACAGTTATTTTTTAAATGAATTTTTTGTGTGCGCACCCAGTGGTGAGATACATAGTGGTATATTCACGTGTGAACATGGGAAAGGTGCATCAGATTCATTCCATTTTTCCTGTTTTTATCTTTTCTCCCCTCTCTTCATTTCACTTTGTTTATTCTATTGAACTTCTATTCACTTTTTACCCTCCCTCCCCCTATTGTTGGTTATCTTCTACATATCAGAGAAAATACTTGACCTTTGATTTGGAAGGATTGGCTTATTTCACTTAGCATGATAGTCTCCAGATCCATCCATTTACCATAAATATCATAAAGGCACTCATTGTTATGGGTGAGTAATACTCCATTGTGTATATATGCCATATTTTCTTTATTCATCCATCTGTTGTAGGACATCTATGTTGCCTCCATAGCTTAGCTATTGTGAGTTGTGCTTCTAGAAACATTGAGGTGGCTGAGTCACTATAGTATGTGAATTTTAAATCCTTTGGATTTATACCAAGGAGTAGGATGATTGGGTCAAATGGTGCTTATATTCCTAGTTTTTTGAGGAATCCCCATCATGCTTTCCAGAGTGCTTGCACCAATTTACATTTCCACCAGCAATGCATAATTGTACCTTTTTTTCCTACATTCTCATCAATGCTATTGTTATTTATTCTTGATAGTTGCCATTCTGACTGGAGTGACATGAGCAGTTTTAATTTGCATTTCTGTAATTGGTAGACATGTTGAACATTTTTTTTCATATATTTATTGAACATTCATATTTCTTCTTTTGAGAAATGTCAGTTTACTTCCTTTGCCCATTTGTTGATTGGGTAATTCATCTTTTTGGTGTTAAGTTTTTTCAATTCTTTGTGTATTCTGTATATTATCACCTTATCTGAGGAGCACATGACAAAGATTTTCCCCCATTGTGTAGACTCTCTCTTTAAGGTTTTGATTGTTTACTTTACTGTGAAAATGTTTTTAATTTTATACCATCCAATTAGTTGATTATTAAATTTTACTTCTTATACTTTAGGAGTCAAGAAAGTCAGTTCCTGGGCCAATATGTTAGAGTATTGAACTAACAAGATTTTCTACCAGGAACAGGGGCTGTGCTCCAATTCCTAGGTCTTTAACTCACTTCTCGTTGAGTTTTCTGCAGGGTAGAGACAGGGGTTAAATTTCATCCTGCTACAGAAGAATTTCAGTTTTCCCAGTACCATTTGTTGAAAAGGCTATCTTTTCTCCAT